>NW_026913477.1:1200000-1815333 GCF_034315485.1 Pezoporus occidentalis | reverse complement strand
GTGAGGATGCCACTAAGGAATTCCTGGATTTCAGTGCCAATCTCCCTGGTAGCTTTGCACTAGCAGAAGGCACTGAATACCCATAACCATGTCCCAGCCGAGGCATTCACTCGACCACCCTCGGGGAAGGAGCTGTGAACTTTCCCATCGGGTAAGAGCTGTGGATTGTCTCCAGATGGTTTGACCATCTGAGCTGATTTGCAAAAAGCAGGTGTGGAACGTGTTCTTTGGAAGTCTTCTGCGTTCGCCCAGTCGAGCTGGGTTTCCTCATCTCTGACACTAGCAAGGCTCCAAGCTTCAGTCTGAAGCAGGACATGCTCCTCAATCAAATGGGTCCAAATCATTTTGAGGTGAGCAATACCTGTTCAGTTCCCTATGAACCCGGTTTTATTTCCTTGCGCTCGTGTCTAGAAAACGCCTGAGCTCTTTCCCTTGGGAAAACATGCTGAAACAGGAGAGCCTGAGAACAACAGGACTCCGTCAGAGAGAAGGTCCACCCGGCCCCAAAACACTTTCAAGAACACAAATCACATGGCTTTCATGTGCAAACAAGATTTTATTTTATTATTTCATTTGATTTTGGTTTGGTCTCTTATAGTTTACGTTCTTTTAGAATCATTGCATCCTAGAATCATAGAATAGTTAGGCTTGGAGAGGCGCTCACGAGCACCTTCTTCCAACCACCCTGCCATTTTCAGGGACGCCTCAGAAGAGAAACAGGTTGCCCAAGGCTCGGTGCAGCCTGGTCTTATACCATGCCAGGTCCCCTCACCTAAGGGTCTGTACAACGTGGTGTCATACGTCGCCATAGGATCACACCCAAGGGTCTGTACAGCGTGGTGGTACGTGCTGTACATCGCCATGGGAAGGAGCACACACAGCTTCTTTAGGCAACCTGTTCCAGTTCTCAGCACCCTGACGGCAGCCTGACACTTCTTCCTTATATCCAACATGAAACTTTGATGCTATTACTTAAGAGCATCCTCACCGACCACACACTAATGTGCAAGAAGAAGTAGAAGGCTCCAAGCTTGCACTGGGCAATGGAGCCAAAGAGAGGCAGGGCTCTCACGAGAGTGCCTTGGAGGTGCAAGAGCAGCAGGCAAGGACAGAGTCCAAAGGGGAAGCGTGGCAAGGGGATGTGCTCAATGCTACAGAGGACAAGCAGCAACTCCCAGGCAATACCCTGGGAGGCCAGAAAGCTTCCTCCCCCCCCGGATGCGGGGCACGAGGGCCACCTGCGTGGAGCACGAGCAGCAGCCTTTGGGCCACAAGAGCCCAAAGGAGCCCCATGAAGGGGCTGTGCTCGGCTGCGGAGGAGGCAAAAAAACCCCGGGGACACTCTCAGGTCCTCCGTGGGGAAAAAAAAGCCTGCCCCCCACAGCTGCAGGACACGAGGGGCCACCTTCGTGCTGCATGAGCAGCAGGCAGTAACCCAGCAGAATGGACCAGAGGAGCCCCTGCAAGTGGTCCTGCTCCACGCTCAGAGGAAGGCAAAAAACCCCCGGGGACCACTGCCAATTTGCCCCGGGGGAAAATTCCTTCCTGACCCCAGCGCTGGCGATCGGCTATCCCTGAGCGTGGGAGCAGGACCTGCTCCTCGTCCACAGCCTGGTCACGCTTATGGCTGCTGCCCCTGGCTCTGGGGGGGGGATGAGGATGCTGAGCTCTACAGTGCTCCTCAAGAAGACATTCCTATGCTCTGGCCATGGCTATCCAGCTGAAAAGGACCGCTATCCCTCCCCTGAGCTAAGCAGCCCTTCCCGCCACCAGCTGCCCTTGCAGCCTGCAGCCTGCAGCCTCCAGCAGCCTTGACCAGCCGCTGCTCTTCCTGCCTGAGCCCCCTGCAGCTCACCCCAGAAGCCCAGCGCCTTCCTCTGGGATGTCTCAGGGCTGCCCCGTGCCACCTCTGCCACGGCACACAGCAGGGTGCTCCCTTTTATCCTGTCCGGGGCATTGTGACTGCAGCGTTGCCAGGCGCTGGCATGGAACACAATGGAACGCAATGGAACGCAATGGAATGCGGTGGAGCTGGGCAGAACGGAATGGAATAGAGTGGAGTGGAATGAAACAGAATAGTCATGGAATGGAATAGAATAGAAATGGAATACCCCAATAACTCCTTATGGGATTCAGGGAGAACGGAACAGCACGGTGCAAGCAAAACTCAGACATCTGTCTGGCTATCCCTGAACCCATTCTTCTGAAGAGCTCTCCATCCTTTTGCGAGCCCATTTGTCAGAGACCGATCCAAAATCACACTCCTCTCTCCACTGTCTCAAAGACTGCTAGGAGAAGCTGAGATGGAATTCCACCTATCTCTTTTCTCAGAGATGGATGGGAGGAGTTGAGATAAGACTCCAATAGCCATTGCCTGGCAGAAGGCTGTGAGGAGCTGAAATGGGACTGCACCCACCATTGCCTGAGGCACCAGTGGGAAAGAGCTAAGACTCTTCCATCCATTATCTGGAGGAATGGTGGGAGGAATCCCTGCCCATGAATTCCTATCCCAGGAACTGCTGCAGCTGAAGAGCTGGCTGTAAGGGGGGCAAATCTGGTCCACCAGGAACATGTAAGACGGGACATGAAGAACAGAGGTACTCCCCCCAGCTCCTTATAAAAGGAGGAAAAGGGAATCACAAAAAGGCAAACGAGTAAAACGAATCACATCTGGAGTGCAAAAACTACTGCCAACATCCAAGTTCATTTCTGAGCACAGTAAGAAAGGGAGAACGTCACAAGGGCAAAAGGAAGCCTGTGGGTAACTAAATTCTGCTCCAGACGGAGACAAAAACAGAAGCTTTTCAAAGTGCTACCTGCTACATTTCCAATAAAGACTATACTTCATTTACTTGGAAAGATGCTCCAATACTGGGGTTTATTTCCAAGTAAAATTCTTCCACCTAAGTATTGAGTGATATTAATGCAGATTTAGCAACGTTCAGACGTGACAGATTTAAGTTTTGGAGCAACTTAGCAAATAATAACAATGACTTTGAACTTTTAAAACCGAGAATAAAGTTGAACATCTCCCTTCAACATTTTCTAGTCCAAATTCAGGATTTTTAATCCAAAACAAATTTTAGCTGAAATGTTCACAATTAAAAGGCAATGTGCTCCTTTTATCAAATATCAATCTGTACTGATATTTAATAAAATCAAGAATAAACGTTTCAACTTGACAGTATCCACGGTTTTCTTCTAAATTCAAAACTATTGAATGTCTTGGGGTTTAGTCCAACTGAAAATTGCATTTTCCCTATTTGGATGAATTACTGGGGACTAGAAGAGCTCGAGTATTCCCCAGCCAAGTAACTTGCAACAAAAATCCAAGGACGTTACCTGTTGTCACTGGCTAGGAACATGAGTATATGCTAAAACGCTTGGATGAGTAAACTTTTTCCTTAAACGCTTTGCTAATTCGAGGCCTTACAAGGAAAGCCGTAACTAAAATAACAATGGTAACTTTTGCCTCTAGTCTCTACCCCAGTGGACAGCTACAGTACAGGCATTACTTCCTTGAGAGTTGGCATTGTAAACAAAATACGCGCGGAGTAATTTACTAGCACCAACCCTAGGAAACAGTGGCAACTACTCTGATACTTCAGCATGGAAATAAAGGATTAAAGGGACTTCAAACTCTTTTTTGAAAAATAAGTTCATCAGTGAGGATGCCACTAAGGAATTCCTGGATTTCAGTGCCAATCTCCCTGGTAGCTTTGCACTAGCAGAAGGCACTGAATACCCATAACCATGTCCCAGCCGAGGCATTCACTCGACCACCCTCGGGGAAGGAGCTGTGAACTTTCCCATCGGGTAAGAGCTGTGGATTGTCTCCAGATGGTTTGACCATCTGAGCTGATTTGCAAAAAGCAGGTGTGGAACGTGTTCTTTGGAAGTCTTCTGCGTTCGCCCAGTCGAGCTGGGTTTCCTCATCTCTGACACTAGCAAGGCTCCAAGCTTCAGTCTGAAGCAGGACATGCTCCTCAATCAAATGGGTCCAAATCATTTTGAGGTGAGCAATACCTGTTCAGTTCCCTATGAACCCGGTTTTATTTCCTTGCGCTCGTGTCTAGAAAACGCCTGAGCTCTTTCCCTTGGGAAAACATGCTGAAACAGGAGAGCCTGAGAACAACAGGACTCCGTCAGAGAGAAGGTCCACCCGGCCCCAAAACACTTTCAAGAACACAAATCACATGGCTTTCATGTGCAAACAAGATTTTATTTTATTATTTCATTTGATTTTGGTTTGGTCTCTTATAGTTTACGTTCTTTTAGAATCATTGCATCCTAGAATCATAGAATAGTTAGGCTTGGAGAGGCGCTCACGAGCACCTTCTTCCAACCACCCTGCCATTTTCAGGGACGCCTCAGAAGAGAAACAGGTTGCCCAAGGCTCGGTGCAGCCTGGTCTTATACCATGCCAGGTCCCCTCACCTAAGGGTCTGTACAACGTGGTGTCATACGTCGCCATAGGATCACACCCAAGGGTCTGTACAGCGTGGTGGTACGTGCTGTACATCGCCATGGGAAGGAGCACACACAGCTTCTTTAGGCAACCTGTTCCAGTTCTCAGCACCCTGACGGCAGCCTGACACTTCTTCCTTATATCCAACATGAAACTTTGATGCTATTACTTAAGAGCATCCTCACCGACCACACACTAATGTGCAAGAAGAAGTAGAAGGCTCCAAGCTTGCACTGGGCAATGGAGCCAAAGAGAGGCAGGGCTCTCACGAGAGTGCCTTGGAGGTGCAAGAGCAGCAGGCAAGGACAGAGTCCAAAGGGGAAGCGTGGCAAGGGGATGTGCTCAATGCTACAGAGGACAAGCAGCAACTCCCAGGCAATACCCTGGGAGGCCAGAAAGCTTCCTCTCCCCCGGATGCGGGGCACGAGGGCCACCTGCGTGGAGCACGAGCAGCAGCCTTTGGGCCACAAGAGCCCAAAGGAGCCCCATGAAGGGGCTGTGCTCGGCTGCGGAGGAGGCAAAAAAACCCCGGGGACACTCTCAGGTCCTCCGTGGGGAAAAAAAAGCCTGCCCCCCACAGCTGCAGGACACGAGGGGCCACCTTCGTGCTGCATGAGCAGCAGGCAGTAACCCAGCAGAATGGACCAGAGGAGCCCCTGCAAGTGGTCCTGCTCCACGCTCAGAGGAAGGCAAAAAACCCCCGGGGACCACTGCCAATTTGCCCCGGGGGAAAATTCCTTCCTGACCCCAGCGCTGGCGATCGGCTATCCCTGAGCGTGGGAGCAGGACCTGCTCCTCGTCCACAGCCTGGTCACGCTTATGGCTGCTGCCCCTGGCTCTGGGGGGGGGATGAGGATGCTGAGCTCTACAGTGCTCCTCAAGAAGACATTCCTATGCTCTGGCCATGGCTATCCAGCTGAAAAGGACCGCTATCCCTCCCCTGAGCTAAGCAGCCCTTCCCGCCACCAGCTGCCCTTGCAGCCTGCAGCCTCCCTCCAGCAGCCTTGACCAGCCGCTGCTCTTCCTGCCTGAGCCCCCTGCAGCTCACCCCAGAAGCCCAGCGCCTTCCTCTGGGATGTCTCAGGGCTGCCCCGTGCCACCTCTGCCACGGCACACAGCAGGGTGCTCCCTTTTATCCTGTCCGGGGCATTGTGACTGCAGCGTTGCCAGGCGCTGGCATGGAACACAATGGAACGCAATGGAACGCAATGGAATGCGGTGGAGCTGGGCAGAACGGAATGGAATAGAGTGGAGTGGAATGAAACAGAATAGTCATGGAATGGAATAGAATAGAAATGGAATACCCCAATAACTCCTTATGGGATTCAGGGAGAACGGAACAGCACGGTGCAAGCAAAACTCAGACATCTGTCTGGCTATCCCTGAACCCATTCTTCTGAAGAGCTCTCCATCCTTTTGCGAGCCCATTTGTCAGAGACCGATCCAAAATCACACTCCTCTCTCCACTGTCTCAAAGACTGCTAGGAGAAGCTGAGATGGAATTCCACCTATCTCTTTTCTCAGAGATGGATGGGAGGAGTTGAGATAAGACTCCAATAGCCATTGCCTGGCAGAAGGCTGTGAGGAGCTGAAATGGGACTGCACCCACCATTGCCTGAGGCACCAGTGGGAAAGAGCTAAGACTCTTCCATCCATTATCTGGAGGAATGGTGGGAGGAATCCCTGCCCATGAATTCCTATCCCAGGAACTGCTGCAGCTGAAGAGCTGGCTGTAAGGGGGGCAAATCTGGTCCACCAGGAACATGTAAGACGGGACATGAAGAACAGAGGTACTCCCCCCAGCTCCTTATAAAAGGAGGAAAAGGTAATCACAAAAAGGCAAACGAGTAAAACGAATCACATCTGGAGTGCAAAAACTACTGCCAACATCCAAGTTCATTTCTGAGCACAGTAAGAAAGGGAGAACGTCACAAGGGCAAAAGGAAGCCTGTGGGTAACTAAATTCTGCTCCAGACGGAGACAAAAACAGAAGCTTTTCAAAGTGCTACCTGCTACATTTCCAATAAAGACTATACTTCATTTACTTGGAAAGATGCTCCAATACTGGGGTTTATTTCCAAGTAAAATTCTTCCACCTAAGTATTGAGTGATATTAATGCAGATTTAGCAACGTTCAGACGTGACAGATTTAAGTTTTGGAGCAACTTAGCAAATAATAACAATGACTTTGAACTTTTAAAACCGAGAATAAAGTTGAACATCTCCCTTCAACATTTTCTAGTCCAAATTCAGGATTTTTAATCCAAAACAAATTTTAGCTGAAATGTTCACAATTAAAAGGCAATGTGCTCCTTTTATCAAATATCAATCTGTACTGATATTTAATAAAATCAAGAATAAACGTTTCAACTTGACAGTATCCACGGTTTTCTTCTAAATTCAAAACTATTGAATGTCTTGGGGTTTAGTCCAACTGAAAATTGCATTTTCCCTATTTGGATGAATTACTGGGGACTAGAAGAGCTCGAGTATTCCCCAGCCAAGTAACTTGCAACAAAAATCCAAGGACGTTACCTGTTGTCACTGGCTAGGAACATGAGTATATGCTAAAACGCTTGGATGAGTAAACTTTTTCCTTAAACGCTTTGCTAATTCGAGGCCTTACAAGGAAAGCCGTAACTAAAATAACAATGGTAACTTTTGCCTCTAGTCTCTACCCCAGTGGACAGCTACAGTACAGGCATTACTTCCTTGAGAGTTGGCATTGTAAACAAAATACGCGCGGAGTAATTTACTAGCACCAACCCTAGGAAACAGTGGCAACTACTCTGATACTTCAGCATGGAAATAAAGGATTAAAGGGACTTCAAGCTCTTTTTTGAAAAATAAGTTCATCAGTGAGGATGCCACTAAGGAATTCCTGGATTTCAGTGCCAATCTCCCTGGTAGCTTTGCACTAGCAGAAGGCACTGAATACCCATAACCATGTCCCAGCCGAGGCATTCACTCGACCACCCTCGGGGAAGGAGCTGTGAACTTTCCCATCGGGTAAGAGCTGTGGATTGTCTCCAGATGGTTTGACCATCTGAGCTGATTTGCAAAAAGCAGGTGTGGAACGTGTTCTTTGGAAGTCTTCTGCGTTCGCCCAGTCGAGCTGGGTTTCCTCATCTCTGACACTAGCAAGGCTCCAAGCTTCAGTCTGAAGCAGGACATGCTCCTCAATCAAATGGGTCCAAATCATTTTGAGGTGAGCAATACCTGTTCAGTTCCCTATGAACCCGGTTTTATTTCCTTGCGCTCGTGTCTAGAAAACGCCTGAGCTCTTTCCCTTGGGAAAACATGCTGAAACAGGAGAGCCTGAGAACAACAGGACTCCGTCAGAGAGAAGGTCCACCCGGCCCCAAAACACTTTCAAGAACACAAATCACATGGCTTTCATGTGCAAACAAGATTTTATTTTATTATTTCATTTGATTTTGGTTTGGTCTCTTATAGTTTACGTTCTTTTAGAATCATTGCATCCTAGAATCATAGAATAGTTAGGCTTGGAGAGGCGCTCACGAGCACCTTCTTCCAACCACCCTGCCATTTTCAGGGACGCCTCAGAAGAGAAACAGGTTGCCCAAGGCTCGGTGCAGCCTGGTCTTATACCATGCCAGGTCCCCTCACCTAAGGGTCTGTACAACGTGGTGTCATACGTCGCCATAGGATCACACCCAAGGGTCTGTACAGCGTGGTGGTACGTGCTGTACATCGCCATGGGAAGGAGCACACACAGCTTCTTTAGGCAACCTGTTCCAGTTCTCAGCACCCTGACGGCAGCCTGACACTTCTTCCTTATATCCAACATGAAACTTTGATGCTATTACTTAAGAGCATCCTCACCGACCACACACTAATGTGCAAGAAGAAGTAGAAGGCTCCAAGCTTGCACTGGGCAATGGAGCCAAAGAGAGGCAGGGCTCTCACGAGAGTGCCTTGGAGGTGCAAGAGCAGCAGGCAAGGACAGAGTCCAAAGGGGAAGCGTGGCAAGGGGATGTGCTCAATGCTACAGAGGACAAGCAGCAACTCCCAGGCAATACCCTGGGAGGCCAGAAAGCTTCCTCTCCCCCGGATGCGGGGCACGAGGGCCACCTGCGTGGAGCACGAGCAGCAGCCTTTGGGCCACAAGAGCCCAAAGGAGCCCCATGAAGGGGCTGTGCTCGGCTGCGGAGGAGGCAAAAAAACCCCGGGGACACTCTCAGGTCCTCCGTGGGGAAAAAAAAGCCTGCCCCCCACAGCTGCAGGACACGAGGGGCCACCTTCGTGCTGCATGAGCAGCAGGCAGTAACCCAGCAGAATGGACCAGAGGAGCCCCTGCAAGTGGTCCTGCTCCACGCTCAGAGGAAGGCAAAAAACCCCCGGGGACCACTGCCAATTTGCCCCGGGGGAAAATTCCTTCCTGACCCCAGCGCTGGCGATCGGCTATCCCTGAGCGTGGGAGCAGGACCTGCTCCTCGTCCACAGCCTGGTCACGCTTATGGCTGCTGCCCCTGGCTCTGGGGGGGGGATGAGGATGCTGAGCTCTACAGTGCTCCTCAAGAAGACATTCCTATGCTCTGGCCATGGCTATCCAGCTGAAA
This sequence comes from Pezoporus occidentalis, assembly GCF_034315485.1. Lineage (NCBI taxonomy): Eukaryota > Metazoa > Chordata > Aves > Psittaciformes > Psittacidae > Pezoporus > Pezoporus occidentalis. The sequence continues at coordinate 1,806,282 of NW_026913477.1, read as the reverse complement.
AGGACCGCTATCCCTCCCCTGAGCTAAGCAGCCCTTCCCGCCACCAGCTGCCCTTGCAGCCTGCAGCCTCCCTCCAGCAGCCTTGACCAGCCGCTGCTCTTCCTGCCTGAGCCCCCTGCAGCTCACCCCAGAAGCCCAGCGCCTTCCTCTGGGATGTCTCAGGGCTGCCCCGTGCCACCTCTGCCACGGCACACAGCAGGGTGCTCCCTTTTATCCTGTCCGGGGCATTGTGACTGCAGCGTTGCCAGGCGCTGGCATGGAACACAATGGAACGCAATGGAACGCAATGGAACGCAATGGAATGCGGTGGAGCTGGGCAGAACGGAATGGAATAGAGTGGAGTGGAATGAAACAGAATAGTCATGGAATGGAATAGAATAGAAATGGAATACCCCAATAACTCCTTATGGGATTCAGGGAGAACGGAACAGCACGGTGCAAGCAAAACTCAGACATCTGTCTGGCTATCCCTGAACCCATTCTTCTGAAGAGCTCTCCATCCTTTTGCGAGCCCATTTGTCAGAGACCGATCCAAAATCACACTCCTCTCTCCACTGTCTCAAAGACTGCTAGGAGAAGCTGAGATGGAATTCCACCTATCTCTTTTCTCAGAGATGGATGGGAGGAGTTGAGATAAGACTCCAATAGCCATTGCCTGGCAGAAGGCTGTGAGGAGCTGAAATGGGACTGCACCCACCATTGCCTGAGGCACCAGTGGGAAAGAGCTAAGACTCTTCCATCCATTATCTGGAGGAATGGTGGGAGGAATCCCTGCCCATGAATTCCTATCCCAGGAACTGCTGCAGCTGAAGAGCTGGCTGTAAGGGGGGCAAATCTGGTCCACCAGGAACATGTAAGACGGGACATGAAGAACAGAGGTACTCCCCCCAGCTCCTTATAAAAGGAGGAAAAGGTAATCACAAAAAGGCAAACGAGTAAAACGAATCACATCTGGAGTGCAAAAACTACTGCCAACATCCAAGTTCATTTCTGAGCACAGTAAGAAAGGGAGAACGTCACAAGGGCAAAAGGAAGCCTGTGGGTAACTAAATTCTGCTCCAGACGGAGACAAAAACAGAAGCTTTTCAAAGTGCTACCTGCTACATTTCCAATAAAGACTATACTTCATTTACTTGGAAAGATGCTCCAATACTGGGGTTTATTTCCAAGTAAAATTCTTCCACCTAAGTATTGAGTGATATTAATGCAGATTTAGCAACGTTCAGACGACAGATTTAAGTTTTGGAGCAACTTAGCAAATAATAACAATGACTTTGAACTTTTAAAACCGAGAATAAAGTTGAACATCTCCCTTCAACATTTTCTAGTCCAAATTCAGGATTTTTAATCCAAAACAAATTTTAGCTGAAATGTTCACAATTAAAAGGCAATGTGCTCCTTTTATCAAATATCAATCTGTACTGATATTTAATAAAATCAAGAATAAACGTTTCAACTTGACAGTATCCACGGTTTTCTTCTAAATTCAAAACTATTGAATGTCTTGGGGTTTAGTCCAACTGAAAATTGCATTTTCCCTATTTGGATGAATTACTGGGGACTAGAAGAGCTCGAGTATTCCCCAGCCAAGTAACTTGCAACAAAAATCCAAGGACGTTACCTGTTGTCACTGGCTAGGAACATGAGTATATGCTAAAACGCTTGGATGAGTAAACTTTTTCCTTAAACGCTTTGCTAATTCGAGGCCTTACAAGGAAAGCCGTAACTAAAATAACAATGGTAACTTTTGCCTCTAGTCTCTACCCCAGTGGACAGCTACAGTACAGGCATTACTTCCTTGAGAGTTGGCATTGTAAACAAAATACGCGCGGAGTAATTTACTAGCACCAACCCTAGGAAACAGTGGCAACTACTCTGATACTTCAGCATGGAAATAAAGGATTAAAGGGACTTCAAACTCTTTTTTGAAAAATAAGTTCATCAGTGAGGATGCCACTAAGGAATTCCTGGATTTCAGTGCCAATCTCCCTGGTAGCTTTGCACTAGCAGAAGGCACTGAATACCCATAACCATGTCCCAGCCGAGGCATTCACTCGACCACCCTCGGGGAAGGAGCTGTGAACTTTCCCATCGGGTAAGAGCTGTGGATTGTCTCCAGATGGTTTGACCATCTGAGCTGATTTGCAAAAAGCAGGTGTGGAACGTGTTCTTTGGAAGTCTTCTGCGTTCGCCCAGTCGAGCTGGGTTTCCTCATCTCTGACACTAGCAAGGCTCCAAGCTTCAGTCTGAAGCAGGACATGCTCCTCAATCAAATGGGTCCAAATCATTTTGAGGTGAGCAATACCTGTTCAGTTCCCTATGAACCCGGTTTTATTTCCTTGCGCTCGTGTCTAGAAAACGCCTGAGCTCTTTCCCTTGGGAAAACATGCTGAAACAGGAGAGCCTGAGAACAACAGGACTCCGTCAGAGAGAAGGTCCACCCGGCCCCAAAACACTTTCAAGAACACAAATCACATGGCTTTCATGTGCAAACAAGATTTTATTTTATTATTTCATTTGATTTTGGTTTGGTCTCTTATAGTTTACGTTCTTTTAGAATCATTGCATCCTAGAATCATAGAATAGTTAGGCTTGGAGAGGCGCTCACGAGCACCTTCTTCCAACCACCCTGCCATTTTCAGGGACGCCTCAGAAGAGAAACAGGTTGCCCAAGGCTCGGTGCAGCCTGGTCTTATACCATGCCAGGTCCCCTCACCTAAGGGTCTGTACAACGTGGTGTCATACGTCGCCATAGGATCACACCCAAGGGTCTGTACAGCGTGGTGGTACGTGCTGTACATCGCCATGGGAAGGAGCACACACAGCTTCTTTAGGCAACCTGTTCCAGTTCTCAGCACCCTGACGGCAGCCTGACACTTCTTCCTTACATCCAACATGAAAGTTTGATGCTATTACTTAAGAGCATCCTCACCGACCACACACTAATGTGCAAGAAGAAGTAGAAGGCTCCAAGCTTGCACTGGGCAATGGAGCCAAAGAGAGGCAGGGCTCTCACGAGAGTGCCTTGGAGGTGCAAGAGCAGCAGGCAAGGACAGAGTCCAAAGGGGAAGCGTGGCAAGGGGATGTGCTCAATGCTACAGAGGACAAGCAGCAACTCCCAGGCAATACCCTGGGAGGCCAGAAAGCTTCCTCTCCCCCGGATGCGGGGCACGAGGGCCACCTGCGTGGAGCACGAGCAGCAGCCTTTGGGCCACAAGAGCCCAAAGGAGCCCCATGAAGGGGCTGTGCTCGGCTGCGGAGGAGGCAAAAAAAACCCGGGGACACTCTCAGGTCCTCCGTGGGGAAAAAAAAGCCTGCCCCCCACAGCTGCAGGACACGAGGGGCCACCTTCGTGCTGCATGAGCAGCAGGCAGTAACCCAGCAGAATGGACCAGAGGAGCCCCTGCAAGTGGTCCTGCTCCACGCTCAGAGGAAGGCAAAAAACCCCCGGGGACCACTGCCAATTTGCCCCGGGGGAAAATTCCTTCCTGACCCCAGCGCTGGCGATCGGCTATCCCTGAGCATGGGAGCAGGACCTGCTCCTCGTCCACAGCCTGGTCACGCTTATGGCTGCTGCCCCTGGCTCTGGGGGGGGATGAGGATGCTGAGCTCTACAGTGCTCCTCAAGAAGACATTCCTATGCTCTGGCCATGGCTATCCAGCTGAAAAGGACCGCTATCCCTCCCCTGAGCTAAGCAGCCCTTCCCGCCACCAGCTGCCCTTGCAGCCTGCAGCCTCCAGCAGCCTTGACCAGCCGCTGCTCTTCCTGCCTGAGCCCCCTGCAGCTCACCCCAGAAGCCCAGCGCCTTCCTCTGGGATGTCTCAGGGCTGCCCCGTGCCACCTCTGCCACGGCACACAGCAGGGTGCTCCCTTTTATCCTGTCCGGGGCATTGTGACTGCAGCGTTGCCAGGCGCTGGCATGGAACACAATGGAACGCAATGGAATGCAGTGGAGCTGGGCAGAACGGCATGGAGTGGAATGAAACAGAATAGTCATGGAATGGAATAGAATAGAAATGGAATACCCCAATAACTCCTTATGGGATTCAGGGAGAACGGAACAGCACGGTGCAAGCAAAACTCAGACATCTGTCTGGCTATCCCTGAACCCATTCTTCTGAAGAGCTCTCCATCTTTTTGCTGGGGACAGAAGAGCTCAAGTATTCCTCAGCCAAGTAACTTGCAACAAAAAGGACATTACCTGTTGTCACTAGCTAGGAACATGACGGGAAAGGTATCCCCCCATCCTTATAAAAGGAGGAAAAGGTAATCACAAAAAGGCAAACGAGTAAAACGAATCACATCTGGAGTGTATATGCTAAAACGCTTGGATGAGTAAACTTTTTCCTTAAACGCTTTGCTAATTCGAGGCCTTACAAGGAAAGCCGTAACTAAAATAACAATGGTAACTTTTGCCTCTAGTCTCTACCCCAGTGGACAGCTACAGTACAGGCATTACTTCCTTGATAGTTGGCATTGTAAACAAAATACGCGCGGAGTAATTTACTAGCACCAACACTAGGAAACAGTGGCAACTACTCTGATACTTCAGCATGGAAATAAAGGATTAAAGGGACTTCAAACTCCTTTTTGAAAAATAAGTTCATCGGTGAGGATGCCACTAAGGAATTCCTGGATTTCAGTGACAATCTCCCTGGTAGCTTTGATGCAGGTTCATACCAAAGCACAGCCTTCCCTGCTCTGGGGAACCTACGCCATCTCAATGCAAGCTACTCAGGTGTGCCACCTACATGGAGCCACACACATGCCACCTGCCTACAGGATAAGCTAACACAGTCTGGTTTCATGATCCAGTTCCTACAGACTTTGAATCACAGAATCCTAGACTAGTTAGGGTTGGAAAGGACCTTAAGATCATCCAGTTCCAACCCGCATGCCATGGGCGGGGACACCTCACACTAAACCATGCCACCCAAGGCTCTGTCCAACCTGGCCTTGGACACCACCAGGGATGGAGCATTCACAGCTTCCCTGGGCAACCCACTCCAGTGCCTCACCACCCTGACAGGAAAGAGCTTCCTCCTTATGTTTCATCAAAACTTCCCCCGTTTAAGTTTTAACCCGCTACCCGTTGTCCTGTCACTACAGTCCCTAATGAAGAGTCCCTCCCCAGCATCCTTAGAGGCCCCCTTCAGATACTGGAAGGCTGCTATGAGGTCTCCACGCAGCCTTCTCTTCTCCAGGCTGAACAGCCCCAACTTCCTCAGCCTGTCTTCATATGGGAGGTGCTCCAGTCCCCTGATCTTCCTCGTGGCCTCCTCTGGACTTGTTCCAACAGTTCCATGTCCTTTTTATGTTGAGGACACCAGAACTGCACACAATACTCCAGGTGAGGTCTCACGAGAGCTGAAGCTTGCTCACGTTAAGTTTCTCATCAACCAACACCCCCAAGTCTTTCTCCTCAGGGCTGCTCTGAATCTCTTCTCTGCCCAACCTGTAGCTGTGAAAATTTGCTTGAAGAATTAGTTTTTACATTCAGGGCTCAGCCTTAACCTATGCTAAACATTCCACATTTTCATTTATTACAAAGAAAAGCCTGCAACTCAGACTTAGGCTCTACATAACATACTTCCTGCTGGACCATTCCACCTGTCAATTTGTGATTGCACTATTAGGCACTCCACAAAATATCTACCTCAATCCTTGCAGTGCTTTTTGATAAGGTGCTTTCTTTTGCACCATGCAAAATATCATTTCACCAACAGCCTCTGTAGTTAACCTTAGAAGTGACATCCTTGCAGTGATGGAAATACACACAAATTGGACACAGGAGAACACACTACAGGTTTCTAAAACATATTAAGATATAACAGTACAATCCCTCTGATGACCGATTTAAAAACCACAGTAGAGGAAGGCTGAGGTTAAGAGCAGAGCACTGCTGAAATGACTCTACAGTAAGTACTTTTACCAAAAAAATGCAACCAGTGAAGTGATAACATAATATTCTGTGTTTTAAATAGACTTATCACCCTCTTTTAGGGGGAAAATTGAATGAAACAATTTTTCAGCCTGAGTTTCTAACTCTCAGTATTACAGTGACAGAAAAAGTTGACCAGACTGCCTATGCCGCTTGTGACCTTCTGAGGCATGGGTATTGTTTCCAAGGTCTAGGATGGATCAGAGAGTTATGTGAATTCATGGTTCCTCTTTCCTGCAGCTTCGTGATAAGCTCCTAGATTCAGCAAGAACTTATCAGCAAGAACAAACATGTCAAAACATTTACACTCTCTCAAAAGAAAATCTGAAAACCCTGAAGGGATAGTGCATTAGAGGAAAAGTAGTTTAGGATTTTCACTTTGGCATGGAACAAAGCTTTCTCAAGTTAGGACAGTGTGAAACAATTCTATGCTTCCATTCAGCCTCCAGAATAACAGTTATTCACAGCTTTTGATAACAACTCTGCTGCTGTTGCTGGCTACCTCTCAAGGCTAAGCCCCCAAGAAACCATACTCCTCATGCTCTTCTTCCAGCCACTGTACTGTTAGAGGTGTGTCATGTCACCCCATCTCATCACCCCACAAAAAAAGCCACTGTAAATTAAGGGACTTGAAGTACTCAAAGGTCTGGAGAATGTGTGTATTCACCAGGAACTGGGTACCTACATTTATTCCCTGAAAAGGGATGAAACTATGTGTTTTCTTTCAAGTACTACACATGAAGTAAACTGCACACCTGCTTTTCAATTTTGATTAATAAATTTTTTCCAAACAAGAGTCTTCAGGAAAGGATCTTTTGCAGCAATTTTCTACCACCTTTTCCATGCATATACATATTACTAGATTACATGATCACAGGTTCTGAAGGAAAAAAATTAAGATAGGGAATTTCTAGAGAGAATTACTGTGATGGTAACCTAGTGAGTTGATAACTCCTGCCCCTGCATACCATGTTTTTCTAACATAATCATTTCTACTACAGTATTACTGGCAAACAATCAGCAACAAACTCAGAAGCACTTGAATGCATTCAAATGATTCACAGTTCAGTCATGTTCAAACTGGACTTTTCTGTATGCACATCATCATGCACTCTGGTTATATCAGCATTTGTTCTCAATCACCACAGCAGTCATTAGACTATTAATAATGTCTGACACACACCACATCTATGCCAAATACAAAGGTAGAGAAAACAGGTAACCCCTATCGCTGTTTGGAAATCAGTGGCTGGTGAGATGACATTTGCAATGTCTGAGCAGAAAGCTCTTCTGTGCAGAACTTCTCATTTTCTATCATTCCAAATATGACTATAACAGAAGGTGCAAACCTCAACCTGTTTTAATTAGCAGTTGCAGGGGTTTGTACTGGGCATACCATATTTGGAACGGGTATCCTTCAAGAAAAGCACTTTAGTAGGAAAGTGTTATCAATGTAATGGAAAGAAAGACTACACACCCCTAAGGATTACTGCAAGCAAATCTAATCATATTAGATCAAATATTTTTTCCTATGTTGGACATATAAGTCTAAGGTAGCTAGGAGCAAGCCAGATCAAGTTGCTACCTTTGTCTACAGGGTTAAATCAAAACATTGTTTCTGTAATTAGCAGGTGTTTTATGGAAATCAGCATAATTTCTCTAAAGTTATAGACTAGCTTAAACTTTTCATGTTATTGCTCTGGTTCTTTAGAAAGCTGGGAAGATTGTATGTGAATATTTCAGGAGTACTGTCCAGGCTTAGCCGAGACAAAAACATTATGTGAAGTCAAGTCAACACTGCTTTGCATCATGCTGTCCTGCTTACCAGAGAGTTGACCCAGCAACACAGGTCAGGCTAAGGCTGGATTTCAGGCCTGTCCCTATCACTTGGAAAGGGCGCATTGCCCTTGGGATTCAGAGGGAATAATTTCAGAAGAGAGATGTTCTCCCACTAGCAGGATCTGAGGTGTAAAGACAATCCAAACAAGGGCACTTCTTTACCGCAGATAAACAACCTGAAAACAAACATCTATTGAGCAACTCAGAGGGCAGGGGTACCTGGCAGAGGATGGTTTAAACAGACAGCCTGCAGGCTACTGCAGCTCTCACTTACTCAGGATGAAGTCTTTCCCCATAGAAGCACCTAAGCACTGGCACAGCATGTGCCAAGACATTTGAGGATTCTTGTTGTGACATATACCTTGCTACTAAAAGAAACGAGAACCATGAGTTCAGAGGCTCTTCTGCCTCCCTTCGGGACTGGTCATACTCCAGCAGATGATTGGAAAAAGTAAAAATGCATATAACAAGAAAGAAGTGCTCGCAGGCACTCCACTACTGTCAGTCACAGAGATTCTCATTGAACATGCTGCCATCCAAATGCAAAAAGTTGAAGCCATTCTGAAAACGCACATTGTACTCAGACTGCCTTTTGCCCAAGGATGTTTTGTGGATGAGAACCTGACAGTCATTAAGTTTCCCAATGTACCTGCAAGGCAAGCTACCAGGGAATATAGCAGCAAAGATATGAAGCCCTGAAAAGCTCTCAAACCAAAATCTCCCTCCTAGGAATTAACATCAGGAAACTCACTTGCAAACCAATCGCCACCTTTTGCCATGTAACAGAGCCAAATTTAGGCCTGATTTTAAGGGCAGATTTTCAGTAACACTGAAAAACCTTTCCTAAGAAACCTTAAAAAACTCTGTGACCAAACCCACAAAGAGGCCTCAAAGTTGACATATTTAAACCAATAGAACCACACATAGCCCACTGTTCCACAACATCTCCCACTGCTGACCCAACATATACACAAAGGCATGGGAATAAACTACAGCATGCAGTGAGTTGCCTTAGTTTTAACACATCAGCTCATACTACTAAAAACATCACACTATGGAACCTCTGTGGTTCAGGTCTCAGTACTGCCAAGTAGAGCCTAATGTAAACTATTCCAGTTAATGAAAATAGGGCCATTCTCACAAGCCTGCTGGATGAGAGTTATAGGATGACTAAAGCTGTAGCATGCTGTGAACTTAGAATCTGACTCTTAAACTGTGTGGTGTGCAGCTTGAAAGCCTGTCTGAGCAATTGCCAGAACAATTAATTGAGTTCTGAAATTCTGAACTAACCCTGCCTGAGGATCTTAATACCCTGCAATTACACAAACCCACCTCTTCTCCACAGGCCTTAGGATCTGACATGATTCAAATCAAATCTGTCAAATCTTAGGATTGTTCTGGGCAGAGTATTTCCTCCCCAGAACAACCCTAAGCACCACATAAACTGACAGGAATCATCATTCAGACTTTGCCACATACACATTCAATGAGTCACAAGATTTCCCCTCACATACCCACTGCTAGAGCACGAGATATTATTTCATTTAACAGTGCAGCACAAAGCTTCAAATCAGTATGTCTCCAATTTCCACTGTCCCCAGGAACATTCTATTTTGCTATAAGAAAGTAAAGGAACTAAAATATCTAAAACTGAGAAAGTAGGCAAGTACATTAAGGGAAAAACATTCAAGTCTGTATGCAACACATGGAGACCGGGGCAAAGACCACTTTCCCTGCAACACAGCCTTGCATAAGACAAAGGCTGATGGATACACGAGCCTTGTTCAGTGGAATCCAGAGGAATTCTGACACTAACTTCAAGAGGATTGCAATCCTACCTGAAGACCTGTGTCAGCAGAAAGGTAGCACCCTTCTACCAAGTGTTCTAGCGTGATTGCATTTCCATTTCATTAGAGACATCTGTGTTTACCTTTCACTAAGCATCTTGCCAGTCAAGATGTCTAGCTTCCCAAGATGACTTTCTGTACTGTACTGGGACTGCATTGGAGCACGTTATATGCAATCCTAGATTACATTCTGCAGTTCAGTTTCATCCAAAAGAAAACCAGGTTACATACTCCAAGACAGCCCCATGATGCAAACAAAGGTACCCAAAGTGAGGACAGTTAGGAGACAAATTTCAGAACCACGTTGTTAATCCAAGCTAAAATGCTAACGTAGCATCACAGAGCATTTGCTCTCCCTGCTGCAAAAACTCACAAATAATACAGCCTACCTGAACTTTGGATAGCAATTCTTGCAGGAGGCAAGAAAATTTCAGAGCCCATGGGGTTCCTGAGCCTTCGAGTTCACCTGGGAGGCACAGAGTTTTACTCTAACAGTTTTCTGCATTATATTAACTCAGATCTTGTTTCAGCTGAGTGACAGCCATGGAGAGCATGCAAACGGAGACCTGACCAGGTGTGACTGTAGGAGGTGCTGAATCACAACTATCTCTCACAGATGATTTACAAATGCGGAACAAATTCTTCAAGGCAAACAGGATGCAGTGAGTGTTTTATGATCAAGATGTATCTTCCAGCAATACAGTTATCTCAGCAATGTTTTCACAAAGTAAAAAGATCATCCCACAAGATGCTGAAGTACACAAGGCCCTCAAGCTAAAGCTAAAATCGAATCTCAATCCAACATGGAAATTTGGATACATGCTTCCTATATGGAACAGGATCTACAGTGGTCAAAAGCTTGGATACAGTCCAGAAAGTCTTCTTCCCACAGGAAAGCATTTTCTCTTTATTGTTCTTTGCTGTGAAGTGTTTCCCCTGGGAGCTGCTCTGCACAAGTCTCTAAGCCAGCTTTCAATTTAAAAGGGCTCTCAGTGACAGAATCCTGGTGCAGGCAGAACTCAGTGTCTTGTGCAGACAGTTTTCTCACAGGGTAAAGCCACCCCAGTTAAGTTATTGGCAATTAGTGGCAAGGAAAGAGAACAGCCTCTGCACAGTGTTGAAAGCCTTCATGGTCCATTTTAAAAAGACATACATCTGCTTCGAGCTGCCCACATTTATACAGCAAGATTGGGCCCTACAACTTTATTCTTCCATGGCTAAGTATTTCCACAAAGGTAAAAAAAATCATGACAAATCTCTTCTGTTAGCAAATTTAATTACGAGTTTTACATTAATAAAGCCTCAGGCTTTTACTGATGTAAGAGGCATTGCCTAGCATGCATTTGAATGAGAAAGTACTGAAAGAATTGAAGTTAATCTCTGAAGTTAACTAAATGCCAGGAAAAGTTCCCGTTTCCCACAATATGCCATAAAGTTTGATATGTTATGAAATACAGCACTTTTTATGTCCAACTAGCACAGCATTTGAACCGACTTTAAAGGATCTCAGAGACCACCTAACCCAGCAAAGCCACCAACAACTGCCTTCTCCTCTAAGTAAACATACATAACTTTGCATTATATGGAAACAGTTTGCACCTCTCGTCACCTCACATTAGTGGAGATAGATGTGTTAGCCTAAGAGCCTTCAATAACCACATGGACTCTAAGAAAACCCAGCTGTACAGCTCCCAGAGCACATGGCATTCTCAGTTTTAACACGCTTTTCCCCTAAGAGACCATGGTTAGGACATCCCCATTTCCAATATAGGTTTACACATAACATTTCCTAAGAAATTTATGTGTAAACTGTAACTATTTTGTAACTGAGTAGGGGAGAGGACAAACCAGGACTCCATTGGGACTAAATACACCCAAAGATACGAGACACCATGTTAAAGTTCTCAAGCCCAGTTCAGGCTGACCGAGATTTGAACCTTCACTATGCCAAGTGCCTTAACAACTGGTCTATTGTTATTTCCAGCTTTCCCCCAAAGCTTCCCCATACTCCAGAAAACCCAAGTTTTAAATTTATCAAAAATGGCAAGCTGCCATGAAGCAAACTGAATGTTAAAAGGCTCTGGGCAAGCTTTAGGCCACTATCTACATAGGCCAACACAGCTTGCCACAGGCAAGAGTGTTTCAGACCACAAATATTAACAGAAACACAAATGCAAGATCAAGTCAAAAGACTCCCATTTGTCAGAGACTGGAAGGTCCTTGTGTATAATAACAATCTAGCCAAAGTGCAGGTCTGCTTCCTTCTGAAATATGCTCAGAGGGATCACAGGACCCTTCATTTGTCAGTCCCTGGCTGAATGATTGCCACTTTCAACACCGTGGTTCGTTTCCTACAGCTCCCACCAGGCAGCAACACCAGGGCCTTCACTTTAATGGCCAGCAAAAGAATGTATGTTTTATACTCCCTTGTCCTCATGCCAGCAACAGCCTTTACCAGGAACTAAGCTTTAGCCAGCCTTCAGCTGGAGTCTTCACTCTGCCTGATATAATTTATAGGCAACCATATCCTCTCTCAGCCTTTGTTATACCACACTAAGCAAGCAAGCCAACCTCTTCCAGTCTCCTCTCATAAAGTAGGCTCTCTATTTTCTTTATCACACCAGCAAGCTTTCTTTCCATCAGTTTATTTTCCTTGGCAACGGGTCATCAGAACTGTACACAATATTCCAGAAGAGATCAATTCAGGTTCTTGTTAGGTAGCATTTACGCTCTCCACTGGAAGCGGTTCTCACCAATATATTCCAATTCTCTCCAATTCCAACCCCTCGGTGTCCTGCAGGCTCTCCATCCCCATTTTCTTCACTTCTGACTCTTGTCCCCCAAACACAAAGCCAGCAGCTGCCACTTCCACGCTCAACAGTTCTCTTAAGAGCAAAGTAAGGTTGCCAGGGGAGGGAACACTCAGACAGCACTCCCCATCCTGCAATAACACATTGGACAGGACACAGGTAGCAGAGTCCTGTCACAGTGGGGATTTTAAAGTGTTTGAGAGCACAGCATGGCCAAGGTTGGGGAAATTTCCCTTGACATAACAATTCAACCAGGTTAACTTTAGTTAACCAGACATAGAAATACCAAGACCAGTTAAAGGACTGCCCTACCTGACCCAGTAACATTGCTAGAGTTTCTTAAGCAGAAGATGACCAACTCACTTCTTTCACAAGAAATCTTCCCTTTAATATTTTATTGGTAACCCTCATCTCTCTCAATTACAACTGGACTGATATTCACTTGTCTAAATTTTAACTGTAATGCTGAAGAAACACTCCCAAATGTAGCAACAAGCACTCTGCAGGCTTTACTTCTGGCACTGGACAGACAGAGCGTGATGAATTCAATTCCTATTTACACATTGTTCTATTAGCTGAAAGACTTCACTGGGTAGTGATGGGCACAGTTGGCTGGAAGCCCATTATAATATGCAATGCCCATTATCCTGAAAAATCAGACACAGGAGTATAAACTGTTTCATATTGTAATACATGCAGCATGCCTAATGCAGAAACTAGATACTTGTGACGTTTGTTTTAACCAATAACCTTCATGCAACACAAAATTCAATTCCACAGTTCAGCAGATACTTCAGACTTTCATAATTTTACTCCACCTTTACTTTCAACAAGTATTTTGGGGGTTAGAAAAAGTGAATTTAAGATGCTCAGTAACCTTCAAATCAGACTTCAAAACATAGTCAGGACTTAATGAGATTATGCAAGATGCTAAAAAGCTGCATATATTGTGCAAAAATTGCCATGTTCTTTGGTTATAGCCTTCTACTGTCAGTGGGAGCCTACACTATGTTTCAACTGCCCCATTAAGAAGCATTAATTGAATTATACAAGTCCTTGGTAAAAATACTTACTTACAAACTCAGGAAATATTGAAAAGCATGCAGAACTGTTCTATGCTTCTCATGAATACCATGTGGCAAAACTGTATGGCATCCTGTCACATAAAAACACAGCCCACACCGGAGCTTCAGGTCAACAGCACGTATTTACAAGTCTGTAACTCAGGGAATTTTTTTTGTGGGAAGATGCAAGGTCACAGAGGAAATTTTGTTATGAATGAGGAAAAAAGGGTGTTTAAATCAAGCACTATTTCATTGAAGGAGACTGCTCTTTTCAGATACCGAGTCCCAGTTTGGAAAGCACATTTTTCCCATTGCAGTGAAAAGCCAGATTCAAATATTGACTTAAAATTAGTGCAGCAGGGCAGTCAGTAACACTGCGCTAGTTAAACACTGACATCTACAGTCGTGTCTTGGGAAGAAAAGATTGTCCCTGGATTAGGATCCAGCAGTCACTGGCACCCTTTGCAAAGTATTGCCCCGTACTCACACTCAATGGGCAACTGCTGTTTATAACTACCTGGTGCAAAACTGGTTGTGCAGGTTAAGGGTTATGCCACGACATCAGACCTGCCAGAAATACTATTTGCTATTAACAACAAAATTTAGATGCGTACAGAAGAACAGCGCTGCTATGAGGAGACAGAAAATAAACACACAACTCAAAGCCAGGCCCATGGCTTGGCTCTTCAATACTGCTTGAACATCTGTAATTGTAACTGAAGTTTGCTCTGTGCACGCTCTGACAAGAAGCAGCACCCTGCAGTTTCTACTGCTCACAATGGGTAGTGGGGTTTTTAATTATATTATACTATATATACTACATACACTAATTATACTATTAATTATACCAGTAATTGCAATTAAAATGGGAAAAAGTTAATCTGATAACTTGCATAGGAAGTGAGCCATAAGCCAACAAACAAAACTGAATGAATGACAACTGTAATTTTGACAATATTTTGTTCTAAAAAGGAAACAACAACAATTACAGCCAGAGTGAAAATTTAAATTAGACAATTAACACCAGCTTGGCCTTAAATTTTGCTCAGGCAAGACCAGATTCCCAAACCTGCACAAATCCCTCACAGCTGTTTGCCTTTAAAACAACCATTACATTACTTACATCAAACTCACTCCTGCTGAACTCCAACAGCTGACACCATACTGCTGTTCATCCATAGCTTGCACATACATAGACCATCTCTTCATCCATGCATACTAAGGTTGATTTTATCAGTCAGTGTGATACCAGGGAATAAAGGGTTAATATTGTGCCTGCTTGTTTAAGCAAGTCATTGTGCCTAGTGAGGCAGAACCATAGGACTCAAAGTTGCTAGAATGGTGAAGCAAAATTGTAGGAGTTACAGCTGCTAGGCAGAATTGTAGTAGATAAGATTCATAACATTTAAGACTTTCTTGTTTAAATAGTATCCAAAGAAAGAAAAGGAACAAAAGATAACCAGAGTAACAAAATTGCAAGCTTGACAAGTTTCTGCTTTAAGATACATAAAACCAGCTTGTACCGAACTTGAGGTTTGGATAGGAGCCGAAACCCTATTGAGTCTGCATGAAAACAAGAGGTTACTCACGCTGATCAAGAGGAACTACAGGCCTTCATACTCACAACCCCCTAATGACCACCACCAGGAGGCACTGCACAAGCACACCAACGGGACGAATGCCAGAAAACTAATTATAATACTAGACAGGAATAAGTTTTGCATATGTATTAGGCTTGAAGCAATCTCATGTTTATGTAATCATTATATGTAATATAAACAAAGGAAGGGTGCGCATGCTTTTGGAGGAGCAATCCCCCATGCGCCTCAGCGCTGAATAAAAGCGTACCTACTTTACAACTTTAACAAGTTGTGGAGGCTACCTGCGTTATCAAATACCCACTCACATTAAAAGGATCAGCTGCCTCAAGGATCATTTTAAACCTTCAGAGATGCACTTCCTTCAAAGTGACCTGAGCTCACTTTATTGTGCCCTCTTCAACATTCCCCTGAAGAGAAATCTCAAGGCACACAGCAGGGAGGAACAGCTAAGAGGGACACACAAAACCAATTACTAGCAGAGAAAGGGGAAAAAAAAATCATCCCACATATTAGAGTCTCTGTTTCCTATGTGAAGAGGAAAAGCTGCACTACTTATATGGAAACACAACATAAAAGACTAGAAAAGTAGAAAAAGAGTAGAAAAATGGATGGATGAATGGATGAGGAGAAGTAAGCTGTTGTTACAAGTGGCCTCTTACCATGAAGAGCTTAAGCCCTTAACTTCTGCCGAGTTGTAGGGCACTCATCTATTCTCAGAGAAGATTCACATTAGGGAATGTTCCATTTAAAAAGCAACATTCAGACCCTCAGCTTTATTGTTTTTCTCTTGCCTGCCAGTCAGAGGGGGGTTTATTACCTTAATTTCCTCTCAGTTGGTGGACTGGATTTTCCTGACTCAGAGTGAGGAAATCCTCTTTTACCAGTATCTTTTAATGCATACAATAGCAGGCTACTCTATAAACAATGCTATTGCACATTACCCTTATGATCACTGATTAGATTTAGAACTATTGCTCTCTTGGCAATTTGTACTCTTCTTAGTAGAGCAAGTCACAGTCAGGTCAAGCAGCATCTAATATATCTAGGTGTTTCAGGCTGGAGCCAGCTCTTCCCTTTCTCAGAAGTGCTTAAACTTGCAACCTCTGTCAGGGTTCACCATCATTTATCCAGTTATCCTGCTTTTATTACCTGATGACAAATCTGAGTTCATAAACACCTTGCCTGAAAACTCCATCTTGTAACTTATGTGATTTTCTATTCACGGTTTTTGCTCTTAATGACAAAGGGTCTTGTCAGTTGTCACCCACAATGATTATACCCTGTCCACCCACATATCCCAACATTACAATTCAGTTCACATCCACTGTGCTCTGCACAGGGTTTTGTCCTGTATACCAGTCACTGTAACATCTGGGCTAAGTCACATGGAAGTCTTTGGATGGTAAGCAAAAGATTAACAGGGATGTCAGGAAGGTTCCCAGGTACACAGCTACAGAGTCCTGGGTGCACAAAGCAAGCAGAATAAAGAACTAATCTGCAGAGGGTTGTAAAACCACTGAAATACAAAACTGTGTATCCTCCTGTTCTGTTATGTTCCTCTAAGATAAATAATAGATACAACAGGCTGCTTGTGCCATATTTCAGGATTAATTCAAAACAGAAACACAGAATAGAGCTCAATTTTTTGTCTGCTTTCAAGTCTTTGCCTCACAAAATAATCTTCTTCACATCTGACCCAGAATATCACAGACTGGAAAGATAAGAAAGCAAAGAGAAACCAAATTCAAAAATGGAATACCTTAAAACTTTCTTGGGAATACATTATGGTTTTTCACCCAAATTGCCAGCCTTGAACCCCTTACTCCCCAGTCTCCACGCATGAAGCTTCTCCCACCAAAAGAACACCTTGAGTGGAGGAGCCATTTCTACAAAGTCCTCAAGAAGCTGAGTTCTTTTCTTTTCCCAGTCCTTTCAAACAGGAGGAGCCAAGCACACCTTTGGGTCACTTGTGCAAATGAAAGACTATACAAATAACCAACTGTAAAATCCAATTATGACAGCATTGAAAAGGTTTTATGCAAAACTGCTGGTTTGCAAGAAAAGCAGATGACAGCTTTTAAACTACAGGTAAAGAACAACCAGTTTGTTCATTTACTTAAATTTTAATCATTGGAATATTGGTTCTTTTAAGATTTGTGTTTCTATTTGTGGTTCTATTTATTGAAGAAGTTATGTAACTCACTAGCATGCTAGCTGAGAGGCAAGTTTCTTTTCAGTATTGATACCAAACGATACCTTGCCACAGAGAAAGCTATTTTTCAGAGTTTCACCTTGGAAACAAAAACTGTCAGCTAAGGCAAAGAGATAGGGAATGCAATCAAAGGATAAGAGGAGGAAAACTTAACTGCAAATCCCTTGACTACATACATCATCACTCAAAGAAACAAAACATGCACCTGGGTGTTTATGTATCACTATAATTTATACAGGGAGGGGCAGGTTTTACACTATTATAGTCATAATTACACAATGTTGCATTAATCTGCAGCAAAAGTATACACAAAAGTATGCTTTAAGAGGCCTTTATAGAGCTCAAATTTGGTCTCAAGTCATGATCTCAAGCCTGTTATTACATCCCTTCCTGTCTTTTCCCAACATAATCAAGCCACACATAAAAAGACTTGTTCCTATTAATGGAAACAAGGAAAGAGGATAGAATGCAGCATTTTACCTTGCAAAAAAGTTCTGACACTGCCTCCCATGCTCCCCCCAAAAAGTAGTTTTCCAACTTATGAGCAAGAGATATTTCAGCTTTTATTGTGAAGCAATTTCACCTAGTTTATAGAAGAGAATGATTGATGTGGCACCTGTATTAGTCTCTCTTGGGCGTTACATTTTCAGTCAGATCACACCAAATGCAATGCATAGGAAAGTTATTATCACTGGGAATACTTTAGGGGAAACACACTTGGTCCCAAAAACAAATCCTAAGAAGGTTGCCAAGTAAGGTCCTGCTCAGGATATCTGAGAAACACTGTCTGCACCTAAGCTTCAAAGCACATAAAGGGTCTAATCAGCAGTCAGGGTATTGTCCCAGAAGGCAGCATCACCCATGACTGTGCAGCCAAGCTTGTAACAGATGTGGCAACCCCATCTCAGCCACACTATTAACACGCCATTATGATCTGCCAGCAGATGGATAACACTTCTATTAAGAAGCAACAGGATATTTCACATCCCACTGTTACCCTAATAGCATTTATTAAACACGGACCTCGAGAGCCTTGACAAAAAACTGCTTTGCCTGCATGCTGCAGGATACTTTAAATTGTTTTAAACCCAAATACATCTACTGCTGTTTTCCTGAAATTCTGGAAGGGACAAACTGAGCTTACCGGAGCTCTGAAGATGCCCATCCCTTCCCTGGGAAGCTGCCCCAAGGCTGCCTGGTGCAGCTGCCTGGAACAGCCCCTCCAGTTCCAGCCAGGTGTGCCCAACAAGCACAACTGTGAGAGTTCACCTCACCAAATCAACAGCAACACCAAAATGTTGCTGACATTGAAGCTATAACTTGGTCTAGAATAAAGAGCAATTTTTAACAGTACCATAAAAAGCCTATTCTTTTAATATATTCTCATGGATCATTAATAGCTTTTCCATCTCAATTAAACATTTAGTTTCAATAAACCAATGGCACGATAACAGAAACTCATCTTCTAGTTTTTATATGTATTTAAAAGACAATGGCAGGCATATTTGGCAATAATACTCCCTATTACTGTTAGCAGCCGTGGCGATACATATAGTCAAGACATCCTTGAAACTACATCAATTTTTAGTTTCAGTCCACTACAAGCAAAAGAGGTTAATCCTGGGCACAGGCAAACTGCTAGGCAGGATTGCCATATCTTTCTTGCATCAAGTCACCTACCCTTCCTCATCACCTCAGAGCCCATTTTGCCCTTCCTCATTGTATTACCTCCTTGCTGGTGCCCCTTACAGCAGAGGTTTTCCTCTTTCCCCATCCGCTAAGGGAGTTCACTGACATTTTCCCTGGTTTCTCCTAATACTGGTATTTTACACAAATAAAACCCTTTTCAGAGCACCTCTTGCAGTAAAGCAAAAGTAATAAAGTTTTATTGTATAACTGGATATATCATATCCAATTAAACATCATGGAGTGACAACATCTTAAAGGGATTATTTTCTTAAGTAAGATTTTGAAATCTGTTGTGAGCAAACAGACTTGCATCCCTAAATTTACCAAACGTCCCTGGAATATTTACTGATTCACACATTCCTTTTAACATCCATTTGAAAGATGAAGTTTTCATCCCTTATATTTGAGTGTGTTCTTTGATTTGCTAATGGCAATAAAGATATTTCTCAAATATACACACACACAAAAAAAAAAAACCACAACCACAAAACCCAAAACCACCTTTCTGCAGTAGAGGACCAATCACATCAAAAACTTAGACTGACACCTGAATGCTGGAGCTTATAAATTAGAAGTCAGTCAGAATCATGAAGGCTCCTAACTCCTCCTCAAGCCCTATCCAGAAATATTTGTTATTTTTCTCAATATATAATGCAGTCCTACTGATCCTTACAGAAGACTAATGAAGTGTAAAAGTATTACATACTTCTAAGGGTATTTAGCATTTTACATTTCTACTTAGATTTTGAACAGTAATCAGGTCATAAGTGTGTTACAAGCTGTAGCCATACAATCCAAAATTTATGCAATACTGTAGCCAAATTTGAGTATTTAATATTGAATATAGCATATAAGAACGTTTGGCAGGAAAGACTATGCTACGTTATTCAAAATGCCTATATTACACAATACATATAAATTAATTCCTATGGTAAAAATTCATCATCTGCTCTTCCTCATTACACCATTTTAAGACCATTAATAAATATTTTTTCCTTGAATAATATATTGAACAAATTGCCATAATCAAGAAACAAAACTGCAGATGAGAAGGAAGAGATTAAAAACCCATTTGCAGATCTCATAGGATAACCAAGCAAGACAGTCATTCCCACTCTCCCCTGGCAGATATATAGCTGTGTTTATAATGTCAAATCAACTGAATCAATTATCTATTAAAAAAAAAGCAGAAGTTTCACTGCTTTTAGAGTCATAGACATATACTTGATAAATGCCAACTTCAGTGTTCACTGGCTACCATACCACAAGACTGGAATCACTCTTCAAAGACTGTCCTTTATCATTATTAATCAGTTCATAACATAAGTATTTAATATGCAGAGACACGGCCCATTTTCTTCATTACTCCTACAACCCCAGTGCTAGAATAAAGAATAGTAAGATAGGGAACTCCTTAGAAGCCACAATCACTTGTTCTTTTGTTTTATTGGGTTGTTTTATTTCAGGCTTTTGGTTCAGAAATGAACATTCCCTCAACAATGCAACATTGGCTCATTGGCTTTGCTCATTTCTTCCTGTTATTACATTCTGTAATTATCAAGAGCCTCAAGCACCCCTTCCAAAACTGAATTTACTACATTATTCAAACTGTCCATTCATCAGTAGCCATCACCTATTCCCTAGAGATCCTGGCATGCTATCAGTCAATGTGCTCTGGTGCACAGGGAAGGTGGCATAGGGAGCCCTAGGAGGCAATTTCCCACCTGAAGCTCACTGGCCAATTCCCTAGCATGGAGATGGGAAGCTCTGAGAGTACAAGAGAAACAACAGATTCATAAGGTGAATTGTTTGAACATTAGAGTTACCATTCTGAGGAGCACGACACAGCCTGCGCTTCCAAGAAAGCATGGAAAATAAATTGACTTTTTGTTTTGTTTGGGGTGTTTTTTTTGCAAGGGAAAAATTTCCAAAGGAGAACCAAACTTCCACACACAAAGGAAGATGTATGATCCATGCACAGCCAAGATTCAGAGGATTATGAGAGCACTCACAAAATTAGGATCGTCAATAGGCTGGGGGGAGAAAAGCAGAGTAAACTCCATCTGAACACACAGTCTTATTCTTCCCCATCCAAGTACATTCACCCATGCCAGCAGTCTCACTTTACTGGAATAGTGGCTTTTTCAGTAAGTCCTAGGCATTGTAGCTTTTCCAAGTGGGCCATCCTTATCTGCTCCCTCCTCCAGCCAGCTTCTGTCACCTCTTTCTTCTCATTAACAGAAAAGCAGTAGCGCTGGGCTTTTCAGAGTACATCATTCACCAGTGACTGCGATCCATACACTGAAGAAGTGAGAAAAATTGTAGGAAAATGCAAAAAGAACAAAACGCCCTCAAAATAGATTTGAAGGGATAAGAAAAACTGCTATCATAAATAATGCAGGATCCAGGGGAATAAGCCTTAGAAACCACCGCACTCCAAGCAAGTTTCCAGATGTACAAGAAGGCCAGGCAATTATGTTCAATTCCTGACTGATTTAATTGGTATGCACAGCAAACCCACAAGACAAACTACAGGCAAAGTTATAATTGCCCTGATTACATAGCTCTGTAAGACACTTTCAACAAAATAACATGCAGCATTTTTCCTTTATTTATATCTAACACTGAAAACACCATGGACAATCCATTTTTAAAACCTCCTCTAAAGAAACCGTTACCAGAAGCAAAGAATAATAAAAACAGGAGGTGGAAAAATGGTGATCTAGACAGTACCTTGAAGTACATCCCATCTGCTTTTAACATCTCCATTTTGTTTTGTTTATAAAAGCTTATGTTAAAAAAAAACAACAGCTTTAACAACAAAAATAGCAATTCATGATGTAATTTCTTGATGCCATGGTGTAGCAATGAAGATCTTTGTCGGTTTTTGAGAGATAAAAGATGTTTTCTCTCACTAAATAGGCTCACAAAGCCGGGTTTGCAGCACAAACATTACCCTCTAACTTGAGCTGAATTTCTTCCACTCTACTGCTGACATATATGTCAACTTAATCAATAGGTTATACTCAACTGTCAGAGTTTTTTCTCCACTTATATTTTATCTTGCTCTTCAATTGTTAGAAAGGAAGGAAAAATGAGCTATCTAAACCAACATAAAGCCAAACACTGCAGAAAACCTTTCTCCTGCATCCTGCAAAGATGAACCTCTCCCTCAGCTGCTCTTCACACCAGTGCACAAAGGAGAGTTGTGCAGGACTGTAATGCTTTCACCCCAGCCACACATGCTTCCAGCAGAGGCAGGAGATCATGTTACTCCTTGCAGGAAAAAAAAAAACCAAAACACAAAACCTTTCTTTATCATTGACAAAGGCCTGTTTCATCTCCGACTCAAGAGCTCTGTCTGTGTGAAATAACACACATGTGCCTGTGGACCAGCACAGGTACATACAACACACCACCACTATCATACCATTTCCCAAAGTATTATCCATCTTTACTAATGTGTTCCTCATTTACCAAGCATCCTAAACCTCCAGTGGAGATGTATTTTGCCAAGATATAGCCTTCTCCTGACATGGGAGCTTACCGGCACAAGCACTGACCACTTCTCTTACTGATAAGATCAGGCAGATTCCTACTTCTTTCAGAGATCAGTGATGTTCATATTGAATTACCTGTCTTAATTGCTACCTGCATTGGCTGGCCCATTTAATCCCTCTTCATTAAATACCATCACTTTTACCACTTTAACAGAATGACCATAAATATAGTCTGGTACCTGCTGATCATTTGGAAGTAAATAAAAGTCTCAGTGAGACCTGGATCACTACACATATTCTGGCCCCAGGTCAGCAAAGCAGAGCTGCACAGTCTGACCTCTAAATAGAGGAAGGCACCAGCTGGAACATGGAAATGTAGCTGGGAATTCCTGCTCTACCCCACTTGCTGTGGTCTGGAAAAACACTTTTGGTCCATAGTTGATTTTCCTAAATGGTACCTAGGTATTTGCCAGAGCTTTCAAGCAGACCTAAGTAGGTCACTGGCTCCCAAAGCTAGTGGCAAGGAAACACATAACCTCCCTTGGACATTTTAAATCCACCCAGGTATCAATCTGCATAATTATGTGAACACAGCTAGTCCTTAGCTTCTCTCTGTCTTGACTATCTCCCACTGAAATGAAACCAAAGTTTAATATATACATATACATATATTGAGAGAGAGAGACTGAACCAGAAGCTCTATTGGCATGTCTGGTACACATTTATTTGGCATAAATATGGTCCAGCAGATTTGCTGCCTCGATGCTTAAAATAAACTAAAAACAAAGCTGCAGATTCAAAGCTCCACACTTCATCCTCGGAAGCCTGGGGTAGTCCTGGAGAATAGCTGTGAAAGCTACAAATGGCAATAATACATTTTTAATAAAATCACTGTTTTAAATCATTTGCTTTCACCATCTATTTTGCAAGTCTCAGAGGAACCCAAAAGCCATTGTGTGGCAGCTTCCTCATTTTTAAATATTATGAGGAAACTAAAAGATCACTCCAGCTATAAATACACGTTATGAATGGAGTTCGGTATGGAGGACGAAAGCTGTAAAATAATGCCTGGGGGAATTAAAAATGTACTGGGGCGTTGATATAACACTGACAGGCAGAGGCCAAGTGCATTATTTCAGCATCAAGGTAACTTTTCTGTCCCAAGGACAATATTTTACACAACGATTGCTTGAAAAAACACAGTATTTTTTTATTACTCTTCTCTGTATTTTTTCCCCTACACCCACATATTGAAATTGCTATAAATCCTGTTTGCTCAGGGCAACATTACCCATTTCATTTGTTTGAGTGACACGTTCCTGAGCACATGCTGGTTTTTCCACACTACTTCCCAATTTTCCAGAAAACTCTGCCTACTAGGTTGTTCGAGCAAGTTAAGGGACAGGATGAAGAAATCAGGAGCTCTTGGCACAGCTGTAGTGATCCTGACCCCCACGGAGATGAAGAGCAGTACAGTACACAAAAATCAATACACCCCTCAACTGCAGTCACAAATTCCACATGTGATGTAGGTCCTCCCGCAGCGAATTGCCAGGTTGTTAAGCAGCACACACAAGACACAAGCAGGAATCTGTCTTTCAAGGGACACTGAGGAAAAGAAATATATACACACGCACACTCTTTCAGCACACTACCCTCAGCAGTGCTGCAACTCCCCACAAAGTCAGGGCACTGCACCTCTAAAAGCAGTTTGCTTTGTGCTCCAGCAGGAACCATTTCACATGCACAGCGCTCCAGCCTGGCCACCGCTACGAAGCAGCACATCCAACAGCTGTGAAAGCAAGTACTTCTCAACAGCTTTCCAAATGCAAGAGCCATAAAGGGAAGCATGGTCAGCACAGCAGCGCTGGTAGGGAAGAGGAGAGCACACTGGCACACAGCACCAACTGGGCACTGGCAGCACCCTGCATGCTCCAGCTGCATAGCAGAAGATTTCTGGGCTCTACCCAAGTCTTTTACCCATTCTCAGTCCAGTAGCCATAGATAACCTTGCACCGCTTTCCTCCTGCAGGATTTCCACACGTGAAGGCTTTTCTTAGCCAACCATAAACTGATTTTCTCCATTCCCCTTGCACTAATGCTGAAGCATGCATTAGTGAAGGATGTGAAGCAGGTCTAAGGGCGCTTTCAGAGCTACAGGTTTCTCCGAATAACAGCCAGTAGACTGGCTGGGAGAATACAAAACTACACAAGCAGCAACACAGCCAATTGTTGCAGTACAGAGCCAGCTGCAGCACCTTACTGTGCTGCCAGGGAGAAGGAGCACTACAGAGTTTGTATTCGCCAAGGTTTGTTATAATTCCAACCATATTCCTGAAGAGTCTTTTACCCCTGAAACCTCAGATGAAGTCAGGTCAACGGAGTGGTTTGCCTTAGTCAATGAGGAATGGGTTAGAGATCAGTTGAGCAATCTGGACATCCATAAATCCATGGGTCCAGATGGGATGCACCCGCGGGTGCTGAGGGAACTGGCGGAAGTCATTGCTAGACCACTCTCCATCATCTTCACCAAGTCTTGGGAAACGGGAGAGGTGCCTGAGGACTGGAGGAAAGCAAATGTCACTCCAGTCTTCAAAAAGGGCAAGAAGGAGGACCCGGGTAACTATAGACCGGTCAGCCTCACCTCCATCCCTGGGAAAGTGATGGAACACCTTATCCTTGGTGCCATCTTAAGGCATATCAAGGATAAGAGGGTTATGAGGGGCAGTCAACATGGCTTCACCAAGGGGAAGTCATGCTTGACCAATCTCATAGCCTTTTATGAGGAAATAACACGGTGGATGGATGATGGCAGAGCGGTGGATGTGGTCTACCTTGACTTCAGCAAAGCATTTGACACAGTCTCCCACAGCACCCTCACAGCTAAATTGAGGAAGTGTGGACTGGATGATCAGGTAGTGAGGTGGACTGCGAACTGGCTGAAGGAGAGAAGCCAGAGAGTCGTAGTTTATGGGGCGGAGTCTAGTTGGAGGCCTGTAACTAGTGGAGTGCCTCAAGGGTCAGTACTGGGACCAGTATTATTTAATGTATTCATCAATGATTTAGATGAGGGAATTGAGTGTACTATCAGAAGTTTGCTGATGACACTAAGCTGGGAGGAGTGGCTGACACGCCAGAAGGCTGTGCTGCCATCCAGCGAGACCTGGACAGGCTGAAGAGTTGGGCAGGGAATAACTTGATGAAATATAACAAGGGAAAGTGTAGAGTCCTGCATCTGGGCAGGAACAACCCCAGGTTCCAGTACAGGTTGGGGAACAACCTGTTAGAGAGCAGTGTAGGGGAGCGGGACCTGGGGGTCCTAGTAGATGACAGGATGACCATGAGCCAACACTGTGCCCTTGTGGCCAAGAAGGCCAATGGCATCCTGGGGTGTATTAGAAGGGCGGTGGTTAGTAGGTCGAGAGAGGTACTCCTTCCCCTCTACTCTGCCCTGGTGAGACCCCATCTGGAATATTGTGTCCAGTTCTGGGCCCCTCAGTTCAAGAAGGACAGGGAGCTGCTGGAGAGAGTCCAGCGCAGGGCAACAAAGATGATTAAGGGAGTGGAGCATCTCCCTTATGAGGAAAGACTGAGGGAGCTGGGTCTCTATAGTTTGGAGGAGACTGAGGGGTGACCTTATTAGTGTATATAAATATATAAAGGGGGAGTGTCACGAGGATGGAGCCAGGCTCTACTCAGTGGCAAACTGATAGGACAAGGGGTAATGGGTACAAACTGGAACACAAGAGGTTCCACTTAAACTTGAGAAGAAACTTCTTCTCAGTGAGGGTGACGGAACACTGGAACAGGCTGCCCAGGGAGGTTGTGGAGTCTCCTTCTCTGGAGACATTCAAAACCCGCCTGGACACATTCCTGTGTAACGTTATCTAGGTGTTCCTGCTCCGGCAGGGGGATTGGACTAGATGATCTTTTGAGGTCCCTTCCAATCTCTAGCATACTGTGATATTCCAATCATAAGAAGCAGCTGCCTTGCCCAGGCTTTGTGAAGTTGCTGCATCTTGAATTTTAGTCACTAGCTCATTATGTCATTAGTTTTCAGCCAGACTAATTCCTGTTAGTCCTCGAGAAGAGCAGCTCCTTCAACTCTGAAGAGTCCCTTTGGCCCCCTTGGCCACAGAAAAGTGGTTCAATACAAGCATTTGTGAGGCACGCAGAGCTTGACTTACAGTATATGAAATACACAGTGAAAATAAATGGGCATAGAGAGCCTGCATAGGAAAGGCCAACAAAGACAAGGTTGCAGGCACATGCTGAGACACAGTATCACTACCACTGCCTTAGCATCTGCATGGCAACCTCGGAACAGAGCCAGCACAGCACTTTTGCTCCTGACATATTGCAGAGTGCTGCATTCCTGTCATTTATGCTTCTCTTCTGTTTTCATCACCCGCACACTAATACCTGTCTGTCTAGGCAGACTCAATAGTAACTCTCAGGGAAACATTTCCTCTTCTATCCAGGATGAAGATCCCATGCTGTGTGCTGCTGCTTGCACTGGCACTATAGCAAATAAAACAGGTTGGGCCAAGGAAGACCAATTGCTTTGTTTGATCGAATTACAGAAACAAGTAGCTGAAGGGAACACAGGAGAAGCAGTATCTTGACTTTCATCAAGCATCCACTACAGTGCCTCACAAAAATCACCAAAACGTCTGGATCAAATTGGTTTGGACAGAAGCACTGTCAAATGGTTTTAAAGTTAATGGGAAATCATCAGCAAAGAGCAACACTGGGCAGCAGTGTTTTGAGCAAGAAAGACATACTTAAGTGTGTTTTCATAGGGATTATCATTAGTTATGTGCATATATATATATATAACAGTTTATACAACAATTCTTCTGAAGCATCTGGAAGAGCAAATAACTAACAGGCTAAATTTGTAAATAATAATTGCATGGAACAAAAAAGAGCTGGTTGGAATTGAAAGAATATCTGTGCAACCACTTGCAGTGCAACAAACTCATAGTTTTTCAACAGGTATGAAAGTACCATGGCAAGAAAAGAAGTGGTAAAGCAGTAAGAGCAAAAGAGATGCCTTGCCATTTGGCCAGCAAAGTAGCAGAATCATGACTTAAGGCAATCTGGTATTCAAACAAGTTTCCATTCTCCTGAGTAGGTAAGCTCACAAGGGACATGACAGCTAGTTATGAGATGTACCACCATTTGGTAAGGGCTGGCCATCTGAAGACTAGACTGATCTCAGTGAAGTCAAAAAGGTTTAAGAAAGATATCTACATTTATTAGAGGCTGGGAGGTTTTCCTCATTAATTAGCTGCTCAGGGAAAATCACTTGCAAGGAAGAAGGAATGCAATAAAAGCTGACACTTGCAAATGCTAGCAAGAAACAGATGGTCCTGCTTTGTCAAGGAGAGAAGTCTATGGATTCGAGTCTCAATCTGTAAATACTATCTCCTTTCTTTTGCACTATATAAATCTGGAAATAAGGTTCCCATAATATTATATAGCCTAGACATCAGACACAGGATGACTTTACTGCTTTCTAAATTCACCTTCTGTCAAGTCTGTATCAGAAATACATAAATTTCCCTCTTATTTCTGTCTGCTGTCAATATACCTCAGGTCTCACACATGAGAGGAATCTTCATTAACAGCCTACGATCTGTTTTACACAGCCAATCTCACACCTGATTAAGTTACTAGATAAAACACATTAAATTTCAGGTCCTACTTCCCTTTATCAACTCTAAGATAACACTCCACACTATAAAATAACAAGCCTTGCTCTTAATCTTCAGTAGCGTCTATATAGTATCAGATTAAAAAGATTCATATCACCCTTGGCTCCCAGCATCTAACTTGTTTAGCCACCACCAGGGTAGGGCACCTGGTATGTAAAGTTATGCTTCACATTAACAGGAGCTAAGCAACCTCTGCTTGCTTGTAATTAAAATACGTTATTGCTAATACAAACTATTTCCAAACCCTGCTCTACAACCAACACCAGCCCTAGGGCCATCATTAGCAGTTGAACCAAGGCAGGAGACAGACAAGGCAATGAGTCAAAACAACACGAGCTAGAGTGGATATTACTGCTGGTATTCTAGGCACACTGCCTGCCTCATGCCTGTCTAACCTGACCCACTGGTACTGTACACACAGCAAAGCAGCAGCCTAGCGACACTTCACTCCCAAAGCCATCGAAGCACGCAGGATCTGCTCCTGAGGTACAAGCCACGCAATGCACAGAATGGCATGTTCTCATGGGTGCTCTGCAAAAGAGTGCAACATTACCAAACTCCAGAGGCTGCTCTCTGAGCTAGATCAACATGAGTTATGATTGTGTGTTCATGAGTGGCACACTAGTCGCACCACTTCATTTGCTTTTCTTTTATTAAATGGGGAGGGAATGGAACTGAACATGTTGGCCAACAGAAGAACATCCAGGCACACCATGCACAACACAGTGAAACATGCAAGTCACCAGCTACTATCCTAATCTTATAAATACAGCATATCTGGTTTAAGTGAAAAAAACACCAACCTTGTGATCAACAGCACCAAGTCCCACTGGTGCCACTAGTAACATGCCTCAGAGATGGATATTAAAGCCAATGCTATTTAAAGTCTTTTGTAAATGACCTAGGCAGCATTCTCAGCAAGTTTGCAGTCATTTGGTCCCATTTGCAGTCAACACAAATTGAGACCAGTGCTTAAAATTCTGATTAGGTATTTGCATGCATTTCCCCCCCACCATGCAGGTGATCAAACCCCAGAACAGGAGCCAGGCAGGTGGGGAAGCTTTATCCTTGGAAACTTTTAACACTTAACTGGACAAAACTCTGAGCAGTCTGATCCAAGCTGGCCCTGCTAAAAGCAGGGCATCTCTGAATAGAGGACCCCCTGAGGTCCCTCCCAACCCAAGCTATTTTACAGCAGTATTAGTTGATACATCAGTTGCAGGGCCTGTGCTTTTGGATACCCTCTATGCAACATTATGGAAATCCGAGCATCCTGAATAACACCCTACCTTCAGGTTTCTTTATTGTTCAAGTTTCAAGCTTCTGACATAAACTAAATTAGATTTTACTCAATACTAAGCTGCAATGGACAGACTGTCTAATGAGTATAGAAACTTCCACAAGCCAGATTGCCTCTCCTTCATGGCAGTTGTTACAGTGACATGTTTTGAGCTCAGTAGCCACTTTCAAGGCAAATTATGCAAACTAGACAGGTTCTCCTCAGAATGAGGTACAAAGCTTAGGTCAGCCATTTTATAGATTAAAAAGAAAAATAATGCACAATAAAACTCCTGATGGCCAATGTGAGTAATTACTTATCTGACTAAAAGCACATTTACCCCGTGTCCTGAATGCTCTAGAGATTGTCTGCCCATGGTTTTTGTAAGCAGAATAATTCTCAGCCTAAACTAGTTCACTCTGCTGTGATAAACTGTTGCCTGTAGATGCATTGAATCTGCAGGAATAAGAAAAAGGAACCTCTCATTCTAGTAACACTGCTGGAGAAGAGCAGAACACAAAAGAATTCATTTTTAGCCATAGCACAATGAGTAATGAAGGAATAAATAAATTATAATTGGTTAAATTACTGCTGTCTGTCATTTAGGAACCTTCTTGTTCAGCAGTTGATGTTTTCCTCCCTTAGCTATTTACAACGCATAGGTGGAGCAGAAGTAGAGGGATATTTGCAGACGCATTTGGATAGCAGTTTTACACCCATTCAGTAACCTATTGGGATCTGAAAGTTGCTGACCCTGCCAACAAATAGCAATTACAAGTTCAGTAGGATCCGACTGTCTTAAAGGCTTGCTTTAAGGAAGCCTTTAGCTTATTAACATGATGCCAGCTTTCAAAATAAATACAGAAAAATCTTTTGCTTGTAAAGTATGTAGCAGCATTATACATATGAACAGCCTGAGACCTGCAAAGAATTTTTCTGGTTAGTTGGCATTTTTCTTTATATGCAATTGTGATACTAATGGTTCTATTAAGCAAGTAAGTACTTGAAAAATATTCAGGAAACTTACTCTAAGTAATGGACCATTTCTCCTTATGGATGAGGTTCTGCAGAAATATGGACTGTAATATATCCTTTTTCATAGAAAAACACCACACTTTCCAGAATATTAACGTTTAAGCAGTAATCAGAAGAATAAGGCTCAACTAATTACAATCCTGTGTCCTTTCAACAGTTTTCAAAGAAATGAAAGCGGCAGCCACAAAATGCCTGAGCAGAGTTTTGTAGCTCCTCATGTTTTAGTGTTGTTTTGCCTTGTGAAGGAGCATGTGGCATCTGAATTACACTCCCAGTGTCCTATGCACCATACAAACACCACAATGCACTGCAGAAGGGAACCACAAAGGTCCACTCACTAAACACAGAACCCTTTATAAGCTTCAGCTGAAGCATATCCCAGTTGTTGTCATGAACACTACTAGGACCAGTGTCACTACTCAGAATAGAGTCCAGAAATAAAATATCACCACCAATCCCTCCCACATTCTTCCCTCTGTGGTTTATTAGTTATTAGTGATGTTCAGAGATCTCCATTGTTACAAGCCCGACTCCAGTGGTAATTAATGTGAAAGCACAACAGGAGCCTCTTCAGGTTGTCAGCAGGCAGTGCCGAGAGCACAGAAAGCCCATTTCTCCAAAGCAGTTTCTCCTTCAGCTGCAGAGATGAACCTCCCCACACAGCTTTTTGAACAAAAGGAAGCCTCTTTGAACCACCACATTGCTTCTTTTTTCCTTTCCTCTGTGCTAACACCTTTCCCCAGCTGTCATTGCTACCCACAACATATTTTTCACTAACACCACAAAAGCTGTTGACCTGGCCAGCAAATATCCATTACAAATTCACTAGGCACAAGTTGTCTTTAAGCCTCACTATAAGGAAGCCTATCTAACCTTAGGATCAAGTACACAGAAAGTCACAAGTTCAGATCCCTCTTGCCAGAGGAAACTCAAGCACACTGCTCCAAGGTGGATGCTCTAGCTACAGGCTACCTGGGACAAAGGGCAGAAAGCAATGCCTGCATTCATATCAACTAATGTAGATCTACTCCACATGGAATACTTACACAACCATTGATCAGAGAGAAGCACAATACTCTATGTACACTAGCAGAGGAAAACCACCTGGACTGCAGTCCTTCCTCTCTGCCCCAGTTTATTGCTATTTCATGTAACTTAGGATTCCCCATTTCTCTGCAAATCCAAAGAGAAAACACCATACTCACTCTTTCTCCTCCCAGCAGCCAGCAGTTCCCCTCTCCAAAGGGCACGTAGTCTAACAGAGCACTCATCCAGAAGATGGGCTAAATCTTCCTAAACAAAAGAAACAACATTAGTCCTCCCACAATACCACTTTCCCCTTCACCAGGGCAACAAAAAAAAAAACAAAAACTAGTCACCTATGGAGACCCTCACAAATACCTGTTAGATCAGCAGCCACAACCAAGACAAGCTCAGAGACACTACAGCCCCAGCTATATCACTGGTGTGATTTACAGCACAGGTGTGATTTATTTCTCCCTGAGCCAAGTAGCTACAGAAATCAAATACACCTGAAGACATGGGTTCCTCCAGGGTTAATGCAGAGATCATAACTTCAGACTTAAAGGCCTCAAAGTAGTAGCTTGTCTGCTATCTGCCTTCCTGAGGATCGACACCCAAGTAAATTCAGATAGAAGGAGTAAGCCTTTGCTGGGCACCACTGTCTCCCTTCATTTTTTAAGTATCATTCATTTAGGGCTTGGTGTAAATGTGGGTGAAAGCCCAGCCCCTCAAGGAATAACCACCATCAGCCTTGGCCTGTGTGCAGTGACCTTGACAACTTTTCACCACCAATTTTCAATCATAGATGATGGATTAATCAAGGCTGATTTGAACCAGCTGCACTCTGTCAGAGTCTTTGCTCTGATCTTCACACTGCAATAACTTTCCATTTTAACTGATCCTGCAGGGGTGAGGCTGTTAAAACAGCAGAGCTCTCTTTGCCTCCCTTCGGCCACAAAAAAGGGAAAAAGAAAAGGGATTTTCACTAATACTACTCAGGTGATTTTCACAATAGTGAGAAGGCTGACATGACCCCATTTCTGCCTAATGCCCGTGTGTGCACATGTCCTCATTAGCTCAGACTTCAGAAACTGACCTCAGATTTTAAACTGGGTAGACCAGAGAAGAGGAGGAGGAGAAGCTTGCACCACAAACAAACTCACAGCCATAGAGGATTATCCAAAAGTTTCCCAGCTCTTTCTGTGCAATTTGCTTGCTGCCTTTGAAGGAAAAAATTTAGTGCTATCCCCAGACTCTATCATGTACTGTAATAGTTGCCATATAAATGCATCTCACTGCTTATCTATCACAATAAAGCACATTTTGTGGAGGCTTGTACATCCCCAAGGCCTAAATCAAAAGCTGGTGTTGGACTGTTTGCTCTGATTCCCAGCACATGTGCACACACAAGCACAAGCCTGCCTGTTAATACCATTTTTATATGAACAGTAATCGACTGACTGCTCCAGGCACAGTTTCATGTGAGAGCTACTTGACTTAGTGAGGTGGAAGGGCAGAGGGATAGCGTACAGCCACCTGCAAAGCCAAGATCCAGGATGGATGAAGCTGGCATGCCAGCCACTGGGGCACAGGCTCTAAGCACCCACCTGCACTCCCATCCTGAGACAAGGAACTGCAGAACATCACCCCAATAACTCAGTCAGGTCCATTCCACAATCTCAGGCAGCTCCTTTATTATTTCTGACAAGAGCTGCTCACTTTCCCCTTGTTGAACAGAAATCCTTCCCAAAGCATCAGGAATCATCTCAGCTCCAGATTTTGGTTGTAGGGAGCCTGCTGTCAGCACAGGAGACAACAGCACCAGATGAAAGAGCCCGTCTACTGTCTTTCCTCATCCCACAACAGGCCATCCAGATTAGACACACTCCTGTTGCTGCTTGCTAGCATGCTGGCTCTTTTAAGTATGCTTTCCTTTCTCACACTGGGCTTACCATACAACAGGCTATTTTGCATCACAATCTAGCTTTCCACTCAACTGATTGCTTCTGTCCACTCAGAAATATCTGGGGTCACGAGCACCTCTCTGCTGCTAGAGCCCCACATTACCACAGCAACACTGGCAGTGAACTGAGGGTTAACAGCAATTTCACTGACACAAGTGCTTAGAGAATTAGATCCTGGAAGGATCATGGGAATCAAGAGTACTTACCAACCATTAAATTAAACTGTTTATTGACCTCCTTGCACAGGCTCTCATTTACACCGTTCTCTGTAGGGTAGCATATAAAGGAGTATCAACTTGCAAGCTGGCCGGGATTCAGCACTGGTAAATCAGCTGCAGCACCACTCATTCCGAGAGACAGTCTTCATTTCACCCAGTGGATGATCTCAGCAGCTTTCCCAAACTGAAGATGGACCTAGCCAGCAGATCCCTGTCCATATTCCCATCTCCATGTGTCAACAAAGCTGCCTGACCAGACTTATTTCAGTCTAAATATTGGAGTGCATAACTACATCAAGAGCTTGGGTCCCCCATAGCTAACTCTCTCCAACTTTCCCAGTTCCTCCTAAAAATCCTGAAGACCATACAGACATAGCATAATGTTATAGAACTAAGTCTACAACAGCTTCTAAAACAACTTCAGTGAAAAATAATCAGCCGTATTCAGTAAGACAGAAACATACCGAGGTG
Organism: Pezoporus occidentalis; assembly: GCF_034315485.1. Taxonomy (NCBI): domain Eukaryota; kingdom Metazoa; phylum Chordata; class Aves; order Psittaciformes; family Psittacidae; genus Pezoporus; species Pezoporus occidentalis. The sequence goes on along the minus strand of NW_026913477.1, from coordinate 1,772,068 downwards.
GCTCCCTTTACATGCTACAGTAGAAGAAGCTAGTCTGAAACATGCAATCCTGACAATGCCAGAGCTGTGAAGGGACATCAGAGGGCTCAGAGGGCTCATCACATAAAAAAAAAAAAGCATTAAGAAATGGCCTCCACCAGCTCAATTTCAGTGATGGGGAACCACTGATCACATCTAAGGGACAGCTCTTCACTTTGTGACCCAAGCAGACAGAGGAGTGGAGAGAAACTGGAATTCACATACAACCCAACGTCCATTCCCTTCAATGCAGAAGATGCGATGGGTACAGTCTCTTCTAGCACATTAATGCTCACACCCTGCTCCTTTCTTGTCTCATTTGACTGGAGGAGAAACTGTTCATCAGCATCATCTGAGTCTTCATGACAAACACTTGAACTAACTCTTCAGTGGAGAAATACTTGCACCCCATTTCTCTCTGATATTTATTATTTCAGGCTGACTGCAGAAATAAGGCACTGATTACACGCAGTTCATGTTTTGAATATTAACTTCCCAACCATAGAAAGTAAAGACATTTCAGTTTAAACTAAACTTTAGTTTTTATGAGACAAAATACCAGTTTCAAAAAAAAAAAAAAGATCACTTTACCAAGCCTGCACTATAACTCTGGGTCTGGCGCTGAAAGCCAACACCTGAGCAAATGCTGGAATCCCATCAGCCATTTGAATCCAGACAAGTCACTTAATCATGCTGTGCCTCCCTCTTCTCACAGGAATAATGCACAGCCACTTCACTGGGGTAATGCAAAGCTGATTTCATTAGCATTCACAAAGTGCTTTCTGCCCAGCAGAGGGAGAAATTAGGGAAATGCTAAGAATCTCCACTGCTGGGCTTCTCTTCTAAACTCGCTCTTTTCATAAGTTATGTCCTACCAAGCATGGAAAAATTTCTTAGAACCTGCTTAATCAAGAAAGCAAACATATCCTCATTTGCCAAACAGAGGCTTGTAATTATGGGAGCACAAGGCAGAAACAGCACATACATGCTTTAACATTGATGTGAACAACAGGTAACAGCACCATTAATATATCCTTTGGAAATGACAGTTTGCAGCCAGACAAACAGTTGGAAAATCCCAAGTGGGGCTCATTAGACATTTTCTTTTGCAAGGTGAATTAAACAAATAGGAGGCATAAAGAATGCTGCAGTAACTGAAGGGAGAAAAGAGGCACTGGTGTTTAAGTGTGTTAAATACATTCTAAACTATCCATCCGTGGACCTCAGTTACCCAAAGCAGACGTTTAATGGTCTGCTGGACAGTTGTAAACAACCAGCTGACATGGTACTAGCTCCTTCACCTGCTTCAGACAAAAAAAAACCCAGTCAGCAAAGATAAAAAAGCACAAGCTCCTCAGTAATGGATGCTAGCATCTAGAGATGGTATAGGATCAGGAAGGCAAGCAGCAGAATTGGGCATGGGAACAGAGGAGTCCATAGAATGCTTGCCATTACAACACAGGTTACCTGAAGAAAAGATTTTCCTTACAATTAAGCAGAATTTCCTATGATGTTCCAACTCGCACCCATTGCCTCTCATCCCATCCCTGCGCAACTATGAAGAGAAGAGTTTGGTCCAGTCTCCTCCATATTCTCTGATCAGGCAGACAGCAATAAGGCCTCCTCTGAACCTTCTCTTCTTACAAATATTTTAACTAGTGAAGACTTCCAGTGTTTCTTAAACTACATAAACCTATATGAAAACAGGTGGGCTTCTCACTGGTTTGATTACTATTGTAAAAACAAGTGACCGTTCTCTTCCAAAAGCTACATATTTGTCCTGGGTTCAGCAGTAGCAGTCATGTTTCTCCTTCTTGGTAGCTGGTGCAGTGCAGTGTTTTGACTTTCAGCCTGGGAACAGAGCTGATAGCAATGTTTTGGTTTGGCCAAGGACTTTGTGAGCCTCATGCTCTGCCAGGGAGGAGGGGGAAGCCGGGAGGAAGCAGAGACAGGACACCTGACCCAAACTGACCAAAGAGGTATTCCATACCACAGCACGTCATGCCCAGGAGGTAACTGGGAATTAGCCGGAAGGGCTGGGGGACTGCAGGGTTGGAGGAGGTATCAGTCGGTGCTTGGTGGGGCTGGGGGGGGCAAGTTATCAGTCGGCTGGTGCTGAGGTGTTGTATTCTCTTCCCTTGTTATTTCCTTTATCATTGTTATTATTGGTGGTAGCAGTAGTGATTTGTGTTATACCTTAGTTACTAAACTGTTCTTATCTCAACCTGTGGGAGTTGCATTCTTTTTGATTCTCCTCTCCATCCCTCCGGGAGTAGGGGAAAGGAAAGAAGAGGGGGAGTGAGTGAACGAGCCCTCTGCCTGGTTTTAAACCACAACAATATTTAGTAGACCTTCCCCTGTGTGACACGCAAGACAGAGCCCTTTCATTTTAGCAACAGTCAAGATTGGATTAGGTTAAACAAATGCAAAGCACTTGGATCTTTTCCTAAAACAAATTAAGGATACAATATACTTTATTAGGTCTGGGAAATACAGGATATTTCTGGAGACTAAAAGCTATATTGCTTCTGTTCTGTGATATTGCTGAAGCTCAGGTGCTCAGAATTTGTGTCAGCACCTTCCAATATCTTTAAAGTTCCAGTATGTTGTAAAGTGAAGCTTTAATTATCTTCTTGTCATTTTACTGTTGTTACACCATAACAGTGTGTTATGTCACAGAACAGAAACATGACATGGGCAAATAATACTGATGGGGAATTCTGGCAAAAAAAAAGTCACCTTTGTTACATTAATAAGCTTTTCCTATAGGGCAAACTCAGCTCTAGCTGCCGCAGTCTTAATTTCTGATTTGTTTGGAATCTGTTTTGATTTTCTGTCTCCTGTTAAATACAATTCTCTTCTGGGCTCTGTTTTATGCATTGATTTTTGCAGTTGCATCCATATTACACTGGGACCCAAATCCACAGCTCTCTAATTCAGATTACACAGAAAAGTTTAGACAATCTCAAACTCCTTTTTTTTTTTTAATTAGAGAAATACTTCGCCTCTTGAACAAGGATGGGACTGAGGCTAGTTACAGCATCATGTGCTCCCACAGTCAAGGGTACTCATCAGGAAGGGATGGACTGTTGACTTTTTAAGGATATACTAAAAATCTTTCTCTCTGGACTATACTTCATATTGGAGAAACTTACAGTTTAATTGCACCATCAAACTGTTATTTTAAATAGCTGTGCTCCTGAGTAGCCATCGGTGCTGCACTGAGAGAGAATACAGAGAACCTAAAAACCTCTTCTGCACAGGCCTCATCTTTAACGCAGCTCATGATGAGTTTTTCCTCTTAAATAATCACAAGTGGGTCTGACATTTTTATTTCAAGCAGGGTCATTTTTACTGGTTTTTATAGCTACCAGATTGGTTTTAGCATGTATTCATCTCAAAAATACACGCAGAGAGCAGAAAGATCGTTACCACCACGCAGACCTGGTTTCTATTCCTGGCAAGTCATTTAGGGCTTTTTGGAAAATGCAGGTGCAGACAGAAGCCAAGTCTTCTACCCTTGCTCTCAGACAGTAACTCCACTGCTGAAGACTGTACCTGTGTCAGCACAGCACCATACCCAACCTAATCCACTTGTTTGCTCTCTAACAAGCAGCTCCTTGTCTTCAACTGGAATGTGAGAATGCAACAGCTCTGAGGATTACAGCCCAAAATTAACTGGGCTTGAGACCATCCCATTTGTAAAGAACAAATATTATTAATTACTTTTTGGTGGTTTGCAGCTGAAGTTACTCAGAGCTTGTAGAATTACTTGGTGAGTATGAAACAGAGGATGGTACTTAAACTTTTAGAGCCATTAAAGTGGTAGAGATCTGAGTTTGTTTGATTCATATAAAAGCAAATAAGAATACTAGCTACCAGCTGACAATTTCTGCTGCTATAGCAAATGCTGTTTCAAAGGCAATGAAACCTCTGTACCTAAAACACCCTTGCATCCTCTCTTGAATTCAGTTCAAATAAATATTTCAATCACAAACTTATTTTATAGAGATAATCAGAATAGTGTCAAGGACAAGAGTCTCCTTCCTGTTTCTCCTCTTCCCCCCCCTCCCAGTTTCTTCCTACAATGGATATGCCACAAGATAGAGATGCCCATGGAACTATTCCACTAATGTTAAGAGATTTAGTTTCCTTTTAGGAAATAGCCTATTAGAACTAGACACATGCTAGAGTGCTTGCTTTCAAAATAGCCAAGAAATAGCCCAGCAGGGGTTTTGGCATTGTTTTGGTGGGGGGTTTGGGGAGCGTAAGTAAGGGCTCCCTTCTCACCCCTCTTCAAGCAGAGCACAATCTGTATGTGTTTCTGATATACTGGCCATGTCTAAGCTTGCTCATCACGTTTATCGAGGAGTCTGGAGTAGTTTAAGTACCCTCACTGTGTTCTCATTTTCATTTAAGAGATTGCCATCTCCCCATCAACTCAGATGGAAAGAGCAGAGCAGTCCCTGTGATGTACTACTCTACCACAGCACTGACCAGTCACACAGGAAGAGACTTTGTAAGGTTCTTAAGAAGATGAAGTTTTCTGTTGCTCCACCACAGTAATTATTTTTGTGTCTCATTATTTCAAACTCCTTTCTGCTTCATTATAAAAACACCATTTGCTAGAGCTAAGGCAACAAGCACAGTAACATTTCAAGGCAGAGTGGATTAATCAATACAGCCTCTACAGCAGAAAAGCACAATGTCACTCTCGCTGGGAAGGTGAAGGCTTCGTTTCAAGCTGCTCTCCATCCTCCTAATTAAGCACTTTATAACTCATCTTCTACAAAAAGCCTCAGCTCCCAGTTACAAAAACAAACACCTCTGTTGAGAAACAGATGTGAATATAATGAAGTCAAAACATAATAACCCATCTGTAGGAGAAGGAAAGAAGGAGAAAGAGAGGAAAGGGGGAAAGGAGGAGGGGAGAGAGAGATTGATTCAAACATGATAGTCCCTAATCCATCTAGAATAGTTAGGCTTGACCCGTACACACCAGCTATTTTCTGTACAGTATTCCCAAGCCTTGGGGTCACTGAGGCTTCGATCTGGCAAGAAGAAAGGGCCAAGAGAGGTTTTCCCAGCCATCCTTTTCACTGCCTAACACCCCATCCCATTGCCAAAGAGCAATGGTACTGGGGTGCTGTGAGACACACAGCATGCAGCCTGCTGCTCACCAGAACTCGAAAAGACAGATTTTTATTCCCAAGGCCAGGGAAGCTGTTGAGAGTTAAGGCTCACAATGTCACTTCAGCTTCACTAAGTGACTTGTGTGAGCGCCACACCAAACATTCAGTCCTTTAGTTATACTTACAAAAAACTGTAAGTACAGCTAATATGTATCCTAATAAATAGGACACTGTGTTCCACTGTGTCTTGTGAGTGGAGATAATTTACACCAACCCACAATGCACCCAGATCAAACCAGAGCAGTGGGAGCCACCAAAGCCCTGAGTTAATTGCAGTAGGAGCTGCTTGCTCTGACTCCTGTACAGCCCCACCAATATCATCATCCTTTGTCACTCACAGTCCCTCTATCCACGCAACTTGCAACTCAGCCTCTAGATTTAAGGTAAATCTCTTACATCAAGAAAACCAGCCCTGGTCTTTTCCACTTCTAAGCCATCATTTCATCATATTTTGTAGGAATCCTCCTCAGAGACCAAGACAAATATTGTGCCATGAGCCATATACATAAAACACCACAGTTTATTCTGTATCATGCTGCTAGTTTTCCAGTGTAATTTAATGCATGTGATTTTATGACCAATCTTTCAACAGCAGATTATCAACCAGTCAGAATTATATAGCTTACAAGACCTCTTACTGGCAAGAGTTTAGATGTGCGCTTGAAGGGCAACTGGAGTTAAAATAAACAGGCAGTAGATTAACCCATACCTTAACAAAGGATGAAGTTTTCAGATAGTTCTTTCTCTCCCAAAACACAGTAAGCTCCTGGGGTCCGTTTTGCCTGTATATTGTAAAGGCTTGTAACTGTGAACTCATCTAGCCCTTGGGGCTGGCTCAGAACAAGAGGTGGTGTTGCCTGCAAGCTTGGGAATGAGCAACATTCTTTTTACTGAGGTGAAGCTAGCTGGCTGTTATTTTACTTTCCCCCTTCAGAAAGATATTTGCTTAAAAACAAATGCAATCAAGACACCATTGTACTGACCAGTCTGTCAGAGGGAAAGCAACTCTGCTTCAGCGTGCAATCTCCCACCACATTAGTCTTTCACCTCAATTTAAGGAAAAGTTTCATTTTCTTCAGTTTCCAAGTCTATCTAAAAGCAGATCCAGTAACAAGTCTTCTACATATCTACCTCATTCTCCAGTGCAAAGAATCAGAAACAAACATCCCTCAGAATCAGCTACAGCCAGTGCAGGGAATTGCCAGCCTTTGAATGAATGGTAAAAAGGATGATACATGGAATAGCCTCAGGAACATACTGTTTGGCCAGTGGCTTCTACCATTCTTTTCTATATTTCAGTACAATAGTGACTACCTTCGAGACAAGGAACTTCTGTTCCTGAAGTTCTGCCAGTTGTGGTGAATGCGTATAGTCTGCTTTGAGATGCTTTTCAATAGCGACACTGCTATCTCTTCTGCAGTTCTTCTGCAGCCTCATCTAGGTTTTCTCCTACCAGGATGAAGTTAAACTACCAAATGATGCAAACTTTTCCTTACTTTTACTCAGTGTTCCAACAGTAATAAACAAGCAAGGGCTGAAGCCAGGATCTAGCTTAGTAGAGTAAAAGTCTATTCCTTTCTGCACAAGCTGCTATTAACAGTTATCTTCCAAGATACTTCAAGAACTATTCTCACATGCATTTTATATGAAGACAAAAGACACTTTAGGTTAAATAAATAAATAAATAAAATACCAGGCCTCTTGTTTGGTCCACGATTGACAACTGAGGCAACCATTTAACCATCTAGCTGAAGATTTTGTAGCAGCCAGAGAAGGAAGTCACTGACCCACTTGCCCGCACAAAGTTAATCCTGAAGGAAGGATCTATTTCATTAGATCAGAAACAGTCCCCAGCTCTCAGTTTCTTCCAATGGCTGCCTGTGAAACAGCTGAAGTAGGCTCTAGATTTTTCTACTAAGCCTTAACTTCCTAGTACAGACACCTTTGTACCCTTGCCTCTCCAGGATCCTTTTCAGAACCCATCTGCAAGACATCTTGACTCTTTCACCCTTATAAATGAAGCTAGCTAATTTTGGAAGTCACCACTTCCTTTGGCATTGTCTGGATTAGTGGCATTATTGCATGTGCTTATCTCAAGTATTTTCCTTGCTTTTCCCATTTCCTTTAACACAACCAGTAGTACTGCAGTAAAGCCTCATTACCCATCTGAGTACTCATTAACACACCATGAGCACAATCTGCCAGAGCAATGTAAATGGAGATAACAAAGCTCAACATGCAAAGTCCCCTTGCAAGGCTGCTCCACCTTGCAGCATGGACACAACTATGCTGTCTTTGGTTAGCTGGGTCAGTTCCCCAGTCTCACCCAGAGAAGAGCCAGAGACCACAGCGATGTTTCCTCTCACCTTGCTGGGCTGACTGTACATACACACAGCCCTGACACCTCCTAAGCAGATGTGCTTTGCTCTGCAAGCACAGAAGAGTAGCCTACCCAGATGAGGAAAACGTGCTGGGCTTACTGCAGAGCCAATGTAGTGCAGCAGGCTGGTCCCAGCACAACCTATTTGACCTGAGAACAGCTCACAGAGGGATAAGCTCAGCCACAACAGGCCTTCAAGATGCAGCCTGAGCAACTCTGCCCTAAAAACGTAGCACAGGAGTACTCAAGGACACACAGGCACACACCAGGCAGGGTACCTATCCTGCTAGTAACACACTTCCTGATGCTAGACAACATGAGAGCTACTAAACTGAAATCCAATTTTAATCCCCTTGTTGAGTGAGTTCACGTAAATTCAAAGTGGAGCTTTCTATCATTGCTATAGATCTCATCTCCTTAGACAGGGTGAGGGGAGTAAATCAACAGAAGTATCGTTACTAAACCATAGGAGAAATGGGTGTATTGGGCTTTAGTTGGTTTTCTAACTACAACTTTGATTCACCTATTTTTCTCAAGCCTGTCTCATCTGTGAAGCTTTCCAAACCAGTACCGTTTCAGTGCCTAGCTGAGCTATAAAGCTTCCACTATTCCTCATTCAGCTTAATGGAGCACTCAAGCCTCTACACGAAAAACTGTGGCACCACATGGAGAGAATAGATATGTCTAAGTTTAATGCTCACTATAGCTAACAGTCATTTATGTTAATAGACACTTTTGTTTCTCTGAATTAACCTTCCTCTGGGATTTTTTTTATACCATAAATCAGGACAGATTATTTCCCTTACCATTTAGAATACTCTTCTTTCCCAGATACTAAGAGCAGAGAAAGACAAGGACAAGCAATCAAATTACCATATCCTAATGAACTACCATTTGTCAGCTGAGCCAGAGTGACTATTTCCTTGCACGTAGCAGGTAAACATCAGAATGGCTTGAGGAAGGTGATTAAAGCCAGTATGTTTAATTCTACATTTGCAATAGGCTGAGGGAGCACTGTCAACCACTTACAGCCGCTTGCCTTCAAATCTCCATCAACTGCAGTTTCTTGTCCTTACTCCACATTTTCATTTCAGACTTTTCCCAACTGGGAAAGTTTCTCCCAACACTGGCTACTCCAGCCAGTTCCTGCTGAATTTCCCAAGCCTCTGAGTACTGGAAAGAGATGCATTCCTGTACAATGCCAGTTTATGGACCACCAGCACAGGGAGATGAAAAGACTTGCCTGGTGTCCTAGGAAGCCAGAGGGCAGCTCTGTTCTCAGCTCTGCAAGAGACATTTTGGTATTTCTTATGCCTCCTTTTCCTCACATTTGAATTGAGAATAACTTCGCTGAATATCCTGAGATCCCTGGTGAAAGAGTAAGATCTGTAACACTCCAGGAGAAGTTCATTCCTAAAAGTGACATCTTGAATGACTGCAGCATATATACATTTGAGACCTCAGCTACTATGTGAAAAACAATCATCCTCTCCTATCCAATAAAGGGTTAAGGGTTCAAAAGAAACAGTTTTAGCAGTTCTGGGTGCAGTATTAGCTCAGATACATGAGTTGAATCCGTGTGGCATATTAATGATTCCCAGCAAGGAAACAATTTCAGGAGCTATTCATTTCAGCAACAGTTTTCATTCTATCTAAATACTGGAAGCAATAAAGGCTCCTACACACTCAGTAAAATAGATGAGGAAATGGCATAGTATGAAAATCAGAGAGTAGGAGACAGTTGTCAGAGTTCCAAGGAGTAGAAGGTAATATTTTTCCTGTTCCAGCTTTATGTCCATGACGGGGCACACACAGAGCCTGTTTTGGGTTTCAGCATGGTATCCAAAGATAGAAGCCTGTATTCCCCCCAAGGAGAATACAAAGTGAAAGAGGGGGGTGTTTCCAGCAGAGGTTCAGATGATCAAAAGATTATGTGCCTAAAACAGGAAAGGGGAAAACAGCTGGACTTGCCTCACATTAGCCCTTTAGAAACATCACTGCTGTTCTGAAACTCCATAACAGAAATGAGAGAAGGCTTAGCCCAAGTTAACTCTGCTATGCACAGCATGGGAAAAACAGTGCATGCTTAGTCCCAAACTGCCATCATACTCTCATGATGCCCTGCACAATGCCACATCCATGGGTCCACGTATTTCTTTTTACAAAGGCCTGATCTTACAGGCAGCTGGGGACTACAGGATGGCTCAAGCAGCCTCTGGCTTGTCCACGCAGATATATGTTAGTTTCTCCAGACACTGAGTTTTTCCTAACAAGATGTTATCATCTTCTGCTCTTCGTCATGTCTGTGAAGACAATGCACAAGTAACACCATGTACTTCAGCAACAAACACTAAGGATCTGGTCTTTCTTTATACAAATATAGATTATAATAGAAAAGTTTTTGGGAGCTTTTACATCATAGTAATTGGAGCTGGATCAAACCCAGGATGAAGGACAGCATTCCCCACATAGACAAAGGGCAACTGTGACCTGGAGCCCTTTCATCTCATTACTGTCAGACCATCCCAACAGTTACATCAGCACTACACAGAGAACCAAGGTTTTGTCCTGGCTCCTGTCATCCAGCATTTGAATAGACTTAAATACTGCAGTACTATTCCCACAAAACGCTAGGCTGTTACAGGCAGGAATAATCACTTCTCTCTCTGGCAGGATGCATGGAGATTGCTGGGGACTCATAAAGGAAATGCACCCCAGCAAAATCAGTGCAATGCTTTACTTTGTACAGTCTACTGCTGAAACATTCTATTTGGCCACAGCTGGAGGCAGGTACGTTACTGCTTTTTAAGGAATTTATATCTATCATCTTTCTTCTAAAGGAACAGTAACAAAACTTCAAATATCAAAAACCTCTCAGGCACTCAGGAAGCCCATAGTGCACCTGGCACTGCTCTCTGAATGCATCACTGCTAGTGCTCTACCATGTCCTCTACCCTCTGTGTGTTGGATGTTCTCACCTGAGCTGTGCATTGAATACCAGCTATTTGTGGGATCACCTCAGATATTTCTCGTGTTCAAGCAGCTCTGCAGCAATGCTTCCCTCAACAGTATTTCAGCCTTGCTGCTACCTAATCAGTCCAAACAGATCAGCACTTGGTTTCCCCAGAGTCTGTAGAAATGGGGCTTATTCTAAGAGAACGCTAAGGGTTTCTGATAACAGCTGAAGCCTCCTCTGTCATTAACCTCAGGAGGGATTAAAACCATTGAACCTCTTGCAGAGAAATCTGTCTACATCCAGCCACCAAATTCTGGGGTAGGATGCACACATCATACACCAGAGACAAATAATTCACTTGCAATGTCTTTAGTGCTATCATTGTAGAGGAGGAGAAGAACATTTTATCACTCACTGTCCTGGCTCTGTTCTTTGCTGATTGGAGTAATTTCTCAGAACTGTTACTCTTTTAGTGATTATAAGCTTACAGGAACCCTGGGCATAGGGCTAAAGGATCACTGAATCTAACTTCCTTTTCTTGAAATTCTGCCATATAATCTCACTCACAAGACTTGCAAATTCAGGCTTTAAACTAGTAAGGCAGCTTGTTCCCAGTGCTCTGTGGAGATGGCTTTTCAACACAGTGTCCTGCTGGGGTTTTAGCAAGTTTTATATAACACTTACTCTCTTTACAGCTCTACCTGCAAAGTACTTCAAAAGACTCTCTGTTAAGTCTACCACAGTAAACCTGCTGACTCCATAATACAACTTCAAAGTAATTCTAGGTCAAACCTTTAATCAAAGAGACCTCTGTAAGCTTCTTCTCACCCTTATTAAAGAGATTTACAAAACCATGACGGAGGCTGGAGAGTTAATGATGTGCCATTTAAATAGACTCCATTAAGATTTGGGTATTTTTATCTTTTAGAAAAAAAGCATTTGCAGATTATAACTCTAAGGAGACAATTATAAGAGCATTCTGAGAGCCTTTTCACTTGATCTATACAGGGGAGAAATGGTACAGCAGAGTATAGGAAAGAAAATACACTGCCTAAGCCTTTTTCTTGAATAGGATCCTAACTAGCCATGTTGCAGCTGCAGTGAAGTGTCTTATGTTCCTGTGATTTATTACTATAAGGGCCACATCATCTGCCAAAGTGTGCTTGTAAGAAATTAAATGGTTTCCAAAGGAAACATTAGAATAAGACAGATTTTAGATTTGCATTTTTACCCTGATTAGTGTCTGTGAAGCTCCTTTGAAAACTTTTGTATCAAACATAAATACAAAATTATGGCCAAATGCAGTTGGAATTTGGGAAGGTTTCAGGAAGGAAGCCCAGTTACTCACAGAAAGGGATGAAGAGACTGTTTACAGTTTGCATGAGAATGCAAAACAGTACTGAAAGAGAAAGGAAGTGGCAACCTTCCAGCATGCTGTACCTTGGACCGAATTGCTTTCTGTCTAACATGATGAGTTGTTCACAGGACTAAGTTATTCTGTTACCCTTTTAGCTCGACCTTGGACACCAAGCTTCAAATCAAATAAAAGTAACAAATTAAGAGCTTGATCCTGCACTCCAACATCGCTTTCACTTCAAATTGAGGAAGAGGAGTGGCATTCAGACGTATATTAATGTTGGTCGTGGTGGTATTCCTGATGGGCTTCCAACCAGAAAAATCCCCAAAGAAGAAAACTCCAACAATTAGCCTAGATCCTGCTGACAGAAAATTAGGGATCATAGCAGACAATGAAGCAGCAATATTTCCATTGATCCCAATAGCATCAGTGAACCTCAGGGTCAGCCTTTCAGGACATTCACTTGCTTATGAGCATTTCTGTCAAAGTTGTATCAGGTTCTCAGTTTCAAAGGGAAAGAAATGCAACCTCACAATATTTGTTCATAATTGTAAGACTTTGCTTTGTTGTCCTGCTAAGTCAGGAAAACTGAGTGCAACTGTAGAGAAGTGCCAACACTTCCATCAGAAGGACCTTGGGAAGATACCGCATGAGTCTGTTACACTTCTTTATTTGTCATTAAAGCATGGAAAGAGGAAAAGTAAAATACAAATACATGGAAAATAAATAAATATGTAATAATCTAAACAGATTGGCAAGCTGTAATATTGGGTGCTCTGTCATGAATGCCCAGAAGTTTACTACTACTAACAGGCCAAACAAACTTGATCAGTATTAACCTGAAGCTGTATAATGCACCAAAACACAAGCAGTAAGAAAGTACTGACATCTAAGCTGAAAGAAGGCAGACTTAGATTAGGTATTAGGAAAAAATTCCCCACTATGAGTGTGGTGGGACACAGGCACAGGTTGCCCAAAGAAGCTGTGGCTGCCCCACCCCTGGCAGTGTTCAGGTGGGTTGGAACTAGAAGAGCTTTAAGGTCCCTTCCAACCCAAACCATTCTGTGATTCTATAATTCTAAGGAGGTGACTTGATCTTCAGATGTGTCAGGAAGTTGCTCCTGGCAAATTACTGTTGTCCCAGACAGCAGGCATTCTGTAGAATAATTGCTAACTTTAGTTTTCCAGGATAGGAATCAAAAAGCACAGAGTTCCCATGAGACACTGGGAATAAACCAGCCTTGGTAGTTAACACCACAGAAGAAAATTCTCCCCTGGGTTTACACAGCCTTCAGGGGGAATGTAAAAAATCCTAGGGAATAATCAGATGAATGAACAAGAAATGGTTTTCTGTACTGTGTCTTCCCACATTTACCTGTGTTCCTCCAAGACAAGCTTGGCAAAGCTTCTACAAGGGATTATTTCTGATTTTCAGTTTGCAATAGCAGTTGAAATAGCACTTCCCTATAAACCATGAGTATCTCCATCCACACTCAAGGAGCACAAGTTACACCACCTCAATACCTCAATCCATTTGCTTTAGCACTAAATTATAAAAGGATGACCCAGAATGGTTCAGCCTTCTACCTGCTTCCTTTTCTCGTTTCACAGTCAAAACAAGCACCTCACCTGAAGGACTTTCCTTTCCTTCCTTCATTATGATGAAGCCCATCAGATTTGTTTCAGAACCACAAAATGTCAGGATCAGCCCATAAGTATCCTTTCAAGTGTATGGCAGAGTTGTCTGCCTATGTATTTTTTTTCCACAATCCCCTTCCAGTTACCATGTACCAAAGCCTCTTCCTCATGCAGAGAAGCCAGGTAACACACAAGAACTGGCAGTTTCTTGAAGGATGTTCAAGACATGCTGCTGAGAGTGTATTTTTTAACTGCTTAGGATTAATAACTAAAACTGATTCAGCACTGAGAATCTTTTAACTTTATTCTTATCAGGAAAAATCATGTTCAACTACGAGATGACTAGTATCATTAAAATTCTATTTCAGAGAACTGCTGTTAAGTGATAATTTTGCTCTTCAAATTCGGAGAGAGGATTAATAATTGAATCCAAAGACCTAGTTACATATTTTGGTGGGTTTGTTTCCTAATAGGGAAAATGACTTGAGCAGAAATCCATTAAAATTTTTAGTATTCCCATGCTAGTCTGATTCAAAGCTTTTCCATTAAGTATCACATTCATAATGGCATTAAACCACTTAAGCAGCAAAAACAGCACATAATTATCACTTTTAATTCAATCTTTTGGAGTGTGAATAGATACTGTGCATCACTGACAATTCACACTCCTAAAGAGATTCTTCTGTTCCTTCACAGCAGCTTTACAGCCTCTTGTACTGATAGAACTGACCCAAACATGCATAAATTTTCTCAAGAAAAAATCCTCAGAATAATGAGATAGCAAAATTAAGCCCAGATGAAACAAGGTGGAACAATCAGCTATGGCTTTATTCCTCCCTTAAGGTAAGATGTTTAGATATGAGTGGGAGCTAAGGCACCATTATCCATGTATCTGCACATCAACATCTGAAACTACTAGGGCACTCTCAGAATTATGCCATTTGCACATATTAAAAAAAAAAAAAATAAGTCCCACATAGAGAATATAAAGTACATGGAAGCTCTATAGAAATGAAGGGAGAACAGAGAAGACTATGCAGTATGTAGCATCCCCTCCCTTGCCCCCCAACAGGCTCCGCTGCATTTACTGCCTGGGACCTCTTTCCTTTGGGAATTGGGAAGTGGCATCTTATCTGTACCTGCTGCCCCAAGCAGCAGTGACAATGGCTTGCTCCCTGCCATCAGAGGAGGTGTGGCTGGTGTGACCAGAACCAATATTCACTTTGCACCACTGCCATCCTCAGTGCCAGCACTGCAGGGAGCCAGGAGCTGAGCATTGTAGGGTCAGAGATCCCCCAGATGCCTTTCTCCTGCTGCCCCCTCCCACTCAGTGAAGCCTCTGGCACACTGTGGATACTACCAGAGTGCTAAGGAGCACCTTTGCATTTCTGTATATTTTAAAAGAATCCATAAAGGCCAATAAAAGGCAGAGCAGAGGAGCGCTGTGGTTCAGTCGCTGACAGCAGTGCCTCTGCTAAAGGCTGCAGTGCAGTAGCTGCAGTAGCAGAAGGCTGTGCAGGTCAGTCTCAATGCAGCCCACTATTTACAAACCCAGCTGACAGAAACCAGACAGCATGCTAGGACTGGCCAAGCTGAGCCCCTGTGAGACAACACAACACTGTCAATATCTCTTTGAAAGAGAAAGAGGCTAAAATCTGACACACCAACTGATCCCAAGTGCAGCTATCAGACCCTCTGTGCTCTCCTCTTTTGCTGTAGTCTGTGCTACTGCCTACTGACATGCACACACTATTAGCTCTGCTTACATCCCTGCTTCACCAGAAAGCATAAAGCTTCTGCATCTGATAGCAGTGTCAGTGACAGCATCTCCTCCTACACAGGACAAGCTCTCTCTTTCATGGGTCCTCAGCTAGCACATAATGAAACAGTTCTTCTCCTGCCCCACGACCAGGCATATAATGTTCACGGAACATCTCCTCTCTGCTAAATCACAGATTTACAAGAGCAGTACAGGGTTGTGAGTCGCTGCTCTAACATTATTAGTAATTCCAGTTTGTTGCAAACATTGCTAGCAGACATCTTTGTTTTGCCTCTGCACATACAGCTCAGGAGTCTCCTATTTCAACATCAGTATAGGAAAGCAAATGTCTCCTTGAAGAGTCTGATACTTCAGAATCTGTTTCCTTGGCGAAATGAAGGATTACCAACATTTGGTACAAGAAAGCATCTCATGGAAGCTACAGACATTCAGGCCTATCAAATACTCTGCTACTTCCGTATTTCCTCTTCTTCCTCTTCCCTTAATGGGCCAACATCAACAGAACTTCACAGATCTTTCCATCTAGTAACAGTAACTATTTACTCACCACAACCCCTTCTAAAACAAATACCATGCCAGAAGCTTTTGTGTCTCTCCAAGTTTCAGGTAACCAAACCACAGCATTGTCTAAAGACTTCCTAGGTCACTGGACCAGAACTCCTGTTACACCAAAACACAAACCTCATTTGTGCTCAGGCTCCACAAACTGTCTGAAAATCGTGTCATGGCAGAGCCCAAAGAGCAGGGTTCCCCTTCTGCCTTCTCCGTGTGCCACAGGGCTGTCTTTGCCACCGCTGTTCACAGTGGTGCTTCTCACCTGTGCAATCTGAGCCTGAAAAACCATAATTTGAAACTGTAATTTGCTGCAGACGGCCTTTTTCAAATAACCTCAATCTGACAAAAGCAAGCTCCTTAAAGATGCAGCAAAATCACTTCATCACTGCTTCATGCATTTTATTTTAAAGGGCTATTAAGAACCCATTCTTTCTGATAGAATGCTATTTTCATCTCCAATTTTTTTTGGGGGGGAGCCTGAAAAATAAGATTTCTCTGCTTTTTCTTTTTTTTCTCTGTTTCTATTCGATCAATGATTATTCTTTTTTTCCTGTGCTTCTAAGAGAGTTGACATTAAAATGTCTAGTTCTTATTCTCTTCCTGTTGTATTTGTGCATCGGAGCCATTTGCAATGATGTCAGCTCAGCTCGGGGCATTGCCCCTGCTAGTTTAATTCCAGCTGGAGCTAGGAGGACCATTAGCATTCTCTTGACTGATTCAGCATACCCAGAGAATAAGATGGGGTTTGCGTTCAGCTACAGCATTAAAAACTGAAGAAGTTATAAAGCAGTCCTAAGTTGGTAAGTCCTTTTGGAGTCACTCATCTTTTGCTTCTCATATACCATCCTGTGCTTGAGGACACCATTCAAGTAATGGTCATTTCAATGCCAAGCCTTTCCTTGACAGTGCTCATAATTGACAGCGGTGATAAAAGTGATTTAAAACTATTGTTGAACATAGCTAATCAATTCCACACATTTCAAGGCTAGAAGATTGTATTTATGCATTATCTGCTATAAAATATGGGCTACAAAATTTCACCCTGTAATTCCAGCATTTTGTCCAACAATTGGAGAGGACGTTTTTTCAGAGGTAAATATTTCAACCTGTGTTTTGAAATTAGTATTGAAAATACAACACTGTATCTCCTCTTGGCTTTAAAGCTTTTTTCCTTTGTCCAGTGCCTACATCTGCGTCTAGGTCTTCTTGTCATACGTGGCTGTGAACACTTCCCAGGATGCAGACTACAAGGAGTCTATCCATATCTTCCCAGATTTCAGATTTTGAGTGGGAAACTAAAGTGAAGAAGAGGATGCAGGGCAAAATTTTAATAAGAGGAGGCTAAAGTTTGGCTCCAGAACCCATCCTCCTACAAAAGGAATGCCGGGTTGAGCAGCTCCCTGTGAAGCGGATGAAGAAGTCTGGCTCTACCCACCTGCAAACCAGACTCTCCACCTCTCTATTTTATGACTTTAAAATAGGTATTCCCAAATCTTTTCCAACAATAGGATTAAAAACCTTGACAGACATGTTTGTTCAACTGTGCACGTTATGAGCTGAATGAAACAATGGAAGTAGCAGGCATGTAGCAGAACAGTAATAACTGGGCTTCATAAAAGCCCTTTTCCTGCACTGTCTCTGTTGGCTTCAGTGGGAGTTCAACTCAAGATGAGAGTTTGCAGCCTTCAGCCCACAACCACACTTGACCCCCTCTTCTGATGGAGTCAGATGAACGGGTGGAACTTGCATGTTTCCCAATAGCTTCAGCACTATATACACATGTGCAACGTGACAACAAAGTCAAATGTCCAAGTGCAACCATACCTCTGCATTTCTCATAATTTCAACAGCATCTTCTGATTAGGGCTTCTTTCTACACAGCATAAAATGCAACTGGTGTCTTAACCACCCAGAAACGTCTGCAATAGCTCACCTCTAGCTTCAGTTACCCATTCTGAATGTCACTGCACTGCTCTACACCAGCCTCTCTGCTGCACACTTCCATAACAGAGAGACAGATGAGTCTGTTTCCAAGAGAGTGGACAGTCATTTGTGATCATTAACAAGCAGTCACTGTAAAAGATAACAACTCATGTGTCAGCTAAAACATTCGGCATTAATTGGAACAAAGTTCCTATCAAATATGCTTTCATAATAGCCAATCTCTCACGGACTTCTTGGACCACACAGTGAGAACATAATGCTTGATGGCTTTCCTTGGAGGCAAGAAAGAGCATCAGAAGGCAAACGCAGTTGCAGCCAGGGAGGAAAGACAAACAGAAAACAGCAGGGGATCAGCTCTCTGTCAAGACAAGCAACCAACCGTGGAGCTCTTTAGCTCTGTCATCAGTTTAGATCCTGGCACAGGTATGAAAGTTTCAAATGCTGCTGTTCTTTGACAGGGTGGTACAGATACTATGAAGGATCAGCAGGAAGTAAGGGGTGAAGCTGCAGCTGGCAAATACAGTGGACAGCAAGTCAGCACTCAAAGCTGAAATCTGGTCAATAGTCTGTATGCAGACATAGTGCATGTTTTAATACAAAGCTAATGCACAGCCATCTGCACTGATCTTTGAGGAGTCAGCCCTGGTTCATTCCTACTGTGTAACCCAGCATCTCCCCTCACTCTCCTCACTTAACTTCCACCTTAGGGCTGGCTCTCCCTTAGTTAGGACATTGGACTGGTTCCAGCCCAGGGCAGAATGACTTCCAACACTGATCTCCTGCAGTTTTTAAAACATTTCTTGTAGTAATTCGAGATGGATAGTTTACAGGAGTACATGTGTGCCTAAATGAGCTCTAATATTGCCACAAAACACTCATTAATGGCTGTTGTGAGAGCTTATACAATACCATGCCCCATCCGTGGCAGTGTTCAAGGCCAGGTTAGACATGGCTTTCAGCAACCTGATCTAGCGGAAGGTGTCCCTGTCCGTGGCAGGGGGGTTGGAACTAGGTGAGTTTTAAGGTCCCTTCTAACACAAACCACATTCTGTGATTCTATGATTCTACGACTATGCCATTTTAGTCCTTTTAATACCACGCAACACAGAAGCCAGGAAAGCCTCTTCAGGTTTGTAACATGCTCTACATGTTGCTTAAACTGTTTCTTCACTGATCTGCTGCTGGATAAAGCAATGTGGAAAACATATTAAAGTGACAGTCAAGATGTGTAGCTACATTAGTCATTCTGTCAGAGTCTTGGAAAGAACCTCTCTGAAGTGAAGCAGGAAAACAATTTGTTGAAGCATCAGCCCAAGCAGCAAGTCTCAACTCATTCAAAACTCTCCATAGCACACCATCAAGCAACTGCTGAAGACCTGATTGATTGAAGACAATTGATTCTGCAAACAGGAGAAACTTTGAACTGACCTCCAATCTCTGGTATGTGGTAACAACCTGTGTGTTCACCTATTTGTGCCTTAAAAGCAGGCAGGTGGGAAAAGATAGGATGAGCTATGAGCCCTTAGTAACAGAACTACCTGAATGTACAAACTAACAGTCTTTTCCTATCACAGTGTGTAACTGAGGTTTAGTTCCCCCAAATGAAGCCGCCCTGCACATACACTAACCCAACCAAAATAACCATTTTGTAGCATTTTTACCAGAACCACAAGCAATGGTTCCCCAGGGCCAGAACAGGCAATCAGCCCATGTTCTCACAGATCTTTTTTGCCAAAGATAACATTGCTAAGGTTTGACGTTTACAGTACAGCCATGAGCCTAAAAAAAACCTTACCTGAATAACTGAGGCATCTGGGGAACCCAGTTAAGATGCCAGAGAATCCAGAGCAGCCCAGTGGTAAACTGACTTAAAAAAAAACCACTAAGTTCATCCAACTGGGGCATATCTTACAATATAGGGAAAACCTATATAGGACAGTGTCTTAACCACTATGTGGGCCTAAGGGTATACTATGATCAGCTAATAGATAAAACACATAAAAACCTTTTTTATCCAAGCTGCTTGTGGAAAAGGGAACAAATCACTGTTCAGTGATGCTCCTTCAGATCAGGTGGTCAATTCTACCTTCCTGAGAGATGATGTGTAGAAAGTGATTGTTACATCTTTCAATGTGGAGCTTGGGAATGATTATCACTAAAGGAAAGGAAAAGTTACGTTAGTAGAAAAATTGGCTGTACTCTTTAAAAAAATAAGATAAATACAAGGAAGAAGTTCTTTGGCTGTTCCATCCCTGGCAGTGTTCAAGGCCAGGTTGGATGGGGTTTGGAGCAACCTGGTCTAGTGGAAGGTTTCCCTGCCCATGGCAGGGGGCTGCAACTGCATAAGCTTTAAGGTCCCTTCCAATACAAACCATTCTGGGATTCTCTATTAACTAATCTTGTGTGCCTGCTGTGTTCTGTGCCGGAGGAAACAACTGAGATGTACCATGCTTCCAGCACAGTGTATTGTATTGGTGTGGAAATTGAATATAGGGCAATATCCCATTGGCGTCAGCAGATTCGATCCCGGCAATGGTTTAAGGCGGGTTCTGCCCTTCCTTTGCCATGCTGTCCGCATTCACCTACGCTCTAATTTCAAAGCAGAGTTTGTGCTGGAAACTCACACCGCTTCCCCCTTTGGTCAGGTCAAGACCTTCCCAGGGCGGCTCAGGTCAGTACAGTGAACACATGTAACGGACCCCGGCACCGCTCCCGCATGGTGCTGCCCGGTGGGACAGCGGGCCGGGACCCCGAGCGGCAGCGCGGCGGGAGCTGCGGGCGGCCCTTCCCCACCACATGGCGGGGCCACCTCAGCGCGGCATCGAACCCCTGCCTGAAGGCACCGGCCTGAGCGCGCCAAGAGCGGCCGCCACGGGCCGCGGCCAGGCAGGGGCAGGGCCGCGAGGACGGCGGGGGGGGGCAGGCGGGCAGCGGGGATCGATGTGCACCGGGAGAGGGCGGAGGGACCGGCACCGGGACCGCACTCCGAGTTGGCATCCGCACCGCCAGGTGGCGCCTCCGCACCAGCGAGCGCGCGGCGCCTAGAAGGGCAGCGCGCGGCGCTTCCGGTGGGGTGGGTCTGGTGCCGGTGTCCTGTCACGGGAGGCACCGGTAAGCGCCCGGCGGTCGGGTCCGGTCCGGTTCGGTCCTTGTCACCGGGGGACGCGGGGCCCGGGACCAGCCCCAGCCACAGCGGCCGTGAGGCTCCGCCGGCGCTCCGGCTGTCTCGGAGGTCTGCGGCGGGCGGGGCGAGGCGCTGTGAGCGGGGTCACGGGGGAAGGGGAGGGAGCGTGGTTAAACGGCGAGGAGCGGGACCGATGGGGTCTGGTTCCGGGAGGGGTCCGCTGGGCAGCGCCGCTGCGCTCCGGCCGTGACGTGGCTACGGCATGTCGGTGCTCCGGGCACGGCGGTCACGGCGGTGGGGCAGGTCCGGTGTACGAGAGCCCAGGGTGGCGTTCTGCATTGCTGGTAACGGCAGCGAAAGAGACCAGAACTCGTTGGGTTTGCCGCCTCTTTCGCCGGCGGTGTCTGTGACTTAAGGGAACTGCACCCGCGGTTAGAAATGGAAGAACACATTAAAACCGTGGGGGATCTGCCCTAGTAAAGTTACTGCTGGAAGTTCTCACAGCGTGTCTCCTTTCTAGGAAAAATGATGTCCGAAAGCAGCTCCTTCGTGAAGGGGGTGGTGCTGGGAGGAGCCTTCTGCATGCTGGTCACACTCCTGGGACACATGAAGGTAGGCCACGGGACTAAAGCCCATCGCCACGAGCATCATCACATCCAGGCTCCCAACAAAGAGGATGTCCTAAACCTTTCAGAAGGTGAACGCATGGAGCTTAGTAAAAGTATCCGTGTTTATTGTATCATCCTTGTGAAACCCAAAGATCTGGGGCACTGGGCTGCTGTCAGAGAGACGTGGAGCAAGCACTGCGACAAGGTGGAATTCTACAGCTCAGAAAATGTCAAAGTGTTTGACTCTGTAGCCCTCAACACAAATGACATGTGGGTGATGATGAGAAAAGCTTACAAGATAACATACGAACACTATAAAGATGAATTCAGCTGGTTCTTCCTTGCATATCCAACAACATTTGCTATTATTGAAAACCTCAAATATTTCTTACTGAAAAAAGACCCCTCACAGCCTTTTTATATAGGCCACACTGTGAAATCTGGTGACCTTGAGTATGTAGATGGTGAGGGAGGAATTGTCTTAAGCATTGAATCACTAAGACGATTCTCCCGTATTGTTGAAGACTCTGACAAGTGTCCAGAGCAAGGAGGCATGATTTGGAAGCTTGCTGAGGACAAACAGCTGGCAATCTGCCTGAAGTACACTGGAGTGTTTGCTGAAAACGCAGAAGATTCAGAAGGAAAAGATGTCTTCAACACCAAGTCAGTCAATGCTCTCATTAAGGATGCAATGTCTACTCACCCTCAGCAGGTGGTGGATGGCTGCTGCTCTGATATGGCCATCACCTTCAGTGGTCTGGCCCCAAACCACATGCACGTGATGATGTATGGTGTCTACAGGCTGCGACCTTACGGCCACACGTACAACGATGCACTGGTGTTCTTGCCACCTCCAGGCTCAGACAATGACTGATGTGTCCTCAAAACAGACCTGGAACCAGAGATGGCTCTTCTCACCACATACGTTTGTACTGACACGTTTCATTTTGTACCTGGTGGTACTGGTGTACAGGTTCTTTTTGCACATTGAGGTTTGGTAAAGCTCTTCATTTTAAAAGTGGAAGGAGAACTTTTTTCTAAATCTTTTATACAGAGATGTTTCTGGCTTTTGACACTGCTGGAATGAAATGATAAATAAATAGTTAATGTTTATAATAAAAGGAAATTAAGTTTATAGGGGGGGTTTGTACATGTAAATATTTATTAATGAAAACCCAAATGAAGTTTAGCCTACTGTTATATTTTTTGCAAGACTTTGATTCTTTCAATTCTTCCAGGCATTTCTAGAATGTCTTTATATCTTTCTAGATATACCAGTCTGTACCAAGACATACCAATAAAACTGGCTACAGCTGCAATCTCAAAGACTAATTTTAAGCCATTTCCTTTACACTAAATACACAACAGTTTGAGCTGTGCTGTGTACGCAGCACCTATTTGCTTCGTACACAGCCTCCCAGCCCCATCAGGAATTAGCAGGAAGCAAGCCAACACGAGATCTGTCAGGAAATTGCAGCAGAAAAATACCAAGTGACCTTTGGACTGCTGGTTTTAAGCAGACAAAAGCAATGACTATATTTGAATAAGTATTACCATGGTCAAGCAGCCTGTTAGCACAGGAGTAATTGCTCATTTGAAGTTTCACTCCATTGATAAGCATATTAAGAGTAAAGGTTCAGTATTATTTTCAGTCCTGTTAATGGTGCTAATAGCGTTTACAAGGAAGAAGTTAGTTAAATATCAATACAAATATAGACACATTTATAGATTTTTTAAACACCAAGATGCAGGAAGAACAACATGTGCTTGCACTGCCCCCCTTTCTTTGAATATTAAGCAAAACAGGTTACACATGCAACAAGCAACCTGCAGAACTCCTCAGTGGTCTTTGGATTTCTTACTGGTGATTTTGTTTGTGGGTTTGCATTTGTTTGGTTTGGGGGGGGGGGTGTTTCCATTTGCTTTTTACACAATAGTCAGATTTATCCAAGTTACCAGGTCACACTTTCACACTCCCTTCCAGCCACAGCAAGAAGGGATAAAGAGCACTTCAGTTTATCCCATTTAGAATTCACTGACCCAACCTGGATGTTTCAAGGCTTAGATGCAGTACCTTCCTTACCAGCTACATCTAAGACTGTCACAAGCTTTGTTGGTACTACAACATCCATAAAAGACCTGATAAAGAGAATGTTACTTTCCCTTTCTTTAACAAGCCATTTTTAATACTTCAGCCTGTCCTGAGCTGTGAGGGGCAGGTGGGGAAATGACACAACTGCACGAAAGCCAAAGAAAACATCCACTTTTTTTTTAAGCATCAGATCCTTCATTTTTGACAGGAAGGGCAAAACAACTGCTCAGAGCCCCGAACAGGACACCACAGCTCAGCTGTTTCGAAAAGTGTAGCTTATCTCACCTCTTGCACACTCTCAGCTGACACATCAAGGCAAACACATACATGACTGCTGCCAAAGCCTAGAGAAAAATCAGTAGTTTGGGGTTCTATGAAACTGGTATGCAAATTAATTCAAGCATGATTTAACTCATCTTTTCTACAGAATCACTGTTAAAAGCTTAGATCCACAGTTGGGAATACTGACAAAGCAGATGAAGTAAAATTTTTATTTCGGTGTTGTTTCTGATAGTGAAGACCCCACTGCAACACTGGCAGTCATAGGGCAAAACAAGGAAAAAGAACAGGAATTACCATAAATCCCATTTATCACAGAGTTGAGAAGTACTGTAATACAACAGGAGACAAGATGGAAAGGGAAAAGCAAGCCACAGCACTCAAGACTAGCTTGTTTTAGGCAAAAAAAAAAAAAAAGGATCCATTGAAGCACTAACAAGAAATGAGTACACATTTACAGCAGCCTTTAAGATGGATAAAAATGTCCATTAGCATTCTGAAAGGAAGGTCTGACCAAACTTTCTTCTGCAGCACTGCTGTGATCATCACCTTAATTTTTGTCTTCCTACATTAATAGTTTAAGATTTAAACAGTCATCTTCACAAGTATGATCTTTCAAATTTCTCCTGTAAAATTACTTACAGTAGCATGTATTAGGAAGCACATTCCTAATGTCGCAACTTGACTTTAGAATCAGACAGATACCACCTCTGCCACTACCTTCTGTAAAGGTCCTAGTGTGGGGAAGCCAACATGCAGAACAGCACTGACACAAGGCAGTTGCATACAAAATTACCTTCTGCCACTATGTAAGTGTTAGAATACACCTGAATTATTAATAAATGCTTCCAGAGACAGTTACAAGTGGTAGACCTTAAAGTTTCTTTAGTTTATTAAATGATTCCACAGCACAGGCTGTTTTCCATAGATGTAGCTTTAGGTGTGCAGTCACTGAACAAAGAGTTGGCATATCCAGACAAATACACAGTGCTCTTTAACCCGTTCTGTAGGTGTACATACACGTGGCAGTGTGAACAAGCAGAGATCTCATTTGAAGGTCCACCTGAAGAACTTACTCCTGGCTACACTGATAACTATGTTTTGCTACTGTGCCTTTGTTAAACAGTGATTTTGTTTCTGCTTCTAAAATAAGGCGGCAAACGGGGAGTACAGCATCAGGCACCAGGCTGGCACACACTCCACCTGGAGTATGCCCACATTTACTAAGAACACTATAAGGAGATATCAAACAATGTTGGCAGGTAGAAACTTGAATATATATATATATATACTTCAGATATGAACTAGCATGAAAATTTCTAGTCCACATACCAGTCTTTAATTCATAAATCCTATACAGATAAATGCATATTAAAAAGAGAAAATCCTTATGTAAAATACTGAAATAAATGCTGTTAATAAATTAAGTTAAAAAATAATGACAAAAAAACTGATTCAAGAACCAGGTAGACTAAAAAGATGTTAATCAGAAGAAAAGAACCGAAATGTTTCAGAGGTTTTATAAACTGTATTAAATTACATTTCACATACACTTTGTTACTCTTTTAGAAGAGTATAAAAATGTAAACATTTCTTGCCTTTTTCCTCCTTTTTGTTTGAAATAGTCTACTCACAGTCCATGCAGAATCTTGCCATCACCTATCTTCAGTCACTGAAGATTTGACTTCAAGACAAAAGAACTGTAATAAAAAGAAATCTAGAAAACTATTGTAGCCTAACAGAACTTTTGCATTCACTTGATTTATTTAGCATAGCCACAGAACAAAGTAATTTGTACATTCAGTCACATTAAAAATAAGGAATTACAAAGCAGTCCACATTTAATCTAAGTGCATTCCTTTGGAGTAACAGTTCTTTTAGTTTCACTTGTACGTCTTCATATGCCAAAGGCCATCATTTAAATAGTGGATATTTTCGATACCAATCCCTTTGTTGACCTTCTCACTGCAGGGGGAGGGAAAAGGTACAAAAGTATTAGCTAGGTTAAACATTACAGCACTACAAAATACAGTATTTCAAATAGAAGATGCAACATTTATGAACTGGAAGGGCAGAAGCTATCATCCACTGTGTCATAATCTTCAACAGCAGGTAGACAAGAAACAGTATTTGCTATGACATGTACCCACTTTGCTGAATGACACGAGGACAGTATTTGCCTTCCGTGTTTTCTCAACAAACATTCCACGATATTTTTAACTACTTCTTCATGGGAGGCACGTTTCAGACAGCACTTCTGCTACTTATTCTAAGCTTTTCCCTGTGAAAGTAGCAGAGCAGTTTTAAGTGACTCTTCTTCTCCAAGCACAGGAGGTTGTGTAACATGGCTAGCATGTGGAATTTGACAAGTTCTGGCTCCAGGTGCATCAATGACATAATCAAATACAAGTAAGGTGCTTCACTGATGGCTGTGGACATCTACCAACTTAATAAAGTGTTACAAATATTACATTTAAGTTCCAAGGACTTGCAGCATGTCACAGACATATCTTTCTACCTCTTTTGAGTCAGGTCATCTTTTAAAGATGATTGGTTTATGTGTCTGAATTGGATTTGTGTTCATCTTTTTTCCAGTACCTTATTCCACAGAAAAAAAATCTAGTTTTGTCACCATAAGTAAGACAAATCTCTTCATTCTAGGACTGAGACAAGTTTCATTCCCCTGGAGAATATAATTTACTGTATTTACGCTAAGTGTCCCATTACTTACACAACTTGTCCAAAAGTAATCAGGGAGGAAAATACCACTACGTTAATTGCAACAACACATCATGTACCGTAGTCACACCAAGTGACAAATCATACTGTTGCACTATTTCCATACTAACAGGCTGCACAGATCAGTATCATTTCCTCTCCATTTGCTTCTCACAGGAACAGGATATTCAGCTGCAAGGCTGCTGAATTTGAAGTTAGGATTAGGAATACAGATGATCTTGATTTGCAGCAATCACAGCAGATATAGGACTGGGACAGAAGCAGCTACTCTTTCCACCTGCTCCTGGAGACTTCCCAGGGCATTACAAAGAATCCTAAGGAATGTAATTCCTCAACAGCTACAGGAGGTCCAAATCCAGGTTGCTGCAGTCCCACTCTATCCCTGCCCTCTTAACACATTCCCACCTCTTTTCCCAGTGCTCTTAGGACCATAGAGGGACCCAGCACAGATGATGATCCTGCTGCGAATTGTCTCCACATGAAAGAGCAACTTGTTTGCATCAAAATCAGCTACGTCCCACACACAACTGCTAGATGGGGCCGGAACCAACAGCAGCCCAAACCTGCGGGTGCAGCTTACAACCTGCTGTGAGGTTATTACAGAACTTAAAGTGGTTCAGCTACTTCTGATTTAGCTCTATCCGAATGCTACAAACAATTAACATCCATTACTATTTTCTGTCTCTTTTCCTTCTCAAATAATTTTCAGTTGATGTTTATTCCCTGAACAGGCTTCTGCATTTCACAAGTAGCTCATCTAAGCTGGCAACGACATCAAGCAGGAATCCTGCATGTGAGCTCAAGGTAAAGAAAAAGAGAAGGTCACAGAGAAAAGCCCAACTGTCAACCAAGTGCCAGCAGAACTTTAGTCTCTGCTGTCCCTGCAGACAAAAAATTACTTTCAACCCCCTCAAATCCAAATTACATCTCTTGCCCAGCCCAGGCAGTAAGTACTCCATACAAGTATTTCTTTGTTCAGCAAGACCTTTGATAAAGTATGATTAGAGAGCAAGAAATACTGACATTCATTGGCAGTACAAATGTTGTGCATCTTAAAAATCCGTATTTACGTGAAAAGAACTATTTTGATTTCAGTCAGTAAACAAATAAGCAGGGAAGCTATTCCCTTCCTCCTGCTCTTTCCCTATTAATCAACACAATGCAATCTGAACAAATTCTGTACTTGAACAACATATGCTGCAACAGCAATGCAGTAGCCTCGACAGTAGTGCTTATATTTCAAAGTAGCATAAGAATAATGACATGGGGCAAGTTGTATTTCAATTTTTAACACACTTACATGTCCTCAGCTGACATCTTCATTACTCCCACACATAATGCATGTTGTTTTCCTTCTGCCATTATTGCCTACAAATTACCGCTAAGGAAAACAGACTGGTTTTAAAACTGTTTCAGAAAAGCAGTATGAGGAAACAAATTCCCAAAAGTTTCAAAACCCAGTGTTGAACTTTTAGTAATTCTAGAGCTCCAGCTCTTAAAGGTAAGAAAAACAATGCACTGCATTTAACAATTGAATCACAGTGTGTAGAACAAAGCATGTATTTAGGAACTTCGAACAGCAGTTACAGAAAAAGATCTCCCACACTACACTCCTTTGTTCGTAACACTGATGGCCTCATCCTTTCTGAAACAAAACTGTGGGATCAATTTAGGTTCCAGAGGAACTGAGACACAAACCTAAAAAGAGCAGAAGTACTGAAATCAGATGCATCTTTTCAAAGCTTAGCAACACTGATGCTAACTACTGATATCTTCCAATAGCATCTAACAACAAAAGCAGCACAGCTTGGTGGTTTTAATGCTGTATGCACTCAGGGTTCCTTTCTCTGTAATACAATGAACAGGAGTGAATTAGCACATTTTCCTCTTTTTACATATGCTAATTTCATCAATCACCTAAGAGTAAGCCCTGACTATAGCAAAGCTGATCCTAGACATCTTTCCAAATTCCCTAGGAACAGGAA
The DNA here is from genome assembly GCF_034315485.1 of Pezoporus occidentalis. NCBI lineage: Eukaryota > Metazoa > Chordata > Aves > Psittaciformes > Psittacidae > Pezoporus > Pezoporus occidentalis. Next base: position 1,743,421 of record NW_026913477.1, on the reverse strand, counting down.
CAAATTCTGTAACTGAAGGAGATACAAGATTAAGAAGGCAGTGGACAAGTTAAACTGTAGCTCATCTGTTTTTACAATTCTGCCTAAACTCAAAGGAGCTCCACTTATCAATTAGTAGATTAGTGGAGCAGCATTCCACCCAACAGCACAATAGGACTACATATTTGGTTTGGAACATCACAGTAAGTAAAAAAAAAAAAATTAAGGTCAATGTTAACCTTGCCAAGTAATATCTGAACCTCTGCAGCTCTCTTCAGATTACTAGTTATTCCACAAAACACCATTAAAATAAACAGCAGTTCAGATTATGAGCAGCTGAGAACAGAAGAATATAAATTTAACTCATCTCACAGCAAGCAGTAATTCATAGTTAAAGAAGGATACAACAACAGTATCAATGGCAGCAGGGTAAAGTTTTGCTCCCGGAGACGTCAGGCCAGGGCACATTATATTAGCTCCACTTAGTACAAACTTAATGGCACCTTTATCAACCTGCTGATGTGGTAGAATAAATGGGTCTAGGAGGGGAAAGATATAGCATCACAATTAACATGGTAAAATGATAACATGAATAATTCATTATCAAGGCAGTTTAGATGTGGCAATTAGATATGTAATGTGCTAAGAGGGCAAGAAGTTTGCGAAGCAATTACTGAAGGTCCTGTCTGTCTGTGCTGCCCCAAAAGGACACAAGTAATGCTCGCGCAGACCACACCTTCTATCCAAGAACAAAAGGGGATTCAAACACTGAGCCCATGCCTCCTGAGTATTCATATACTGAGTAACAATTTGAACAAGTTCCCCCAGTGAAAACAACCACACAAGAGCCCACATATTAAGAGGTCTTAAAACTAAGGGCTCTTAAACCCCTCAAATTACACAACCATGCCCTTCCATGAAACAGTTCAACATTAACAGGACAAAAAAAGGCAAAGATGGATAAAATTCATGAAAGTTGTTGGCTCTCCAAGCCAGCCTTCAAGTGCACACACCTTCATCAAGTATTTCAAACACTGAGATTTGACTGAACAACATTTCTAAGGATACCTACCCTAGTCAAAACCAGAGTAACAGAATAAAGCAGAACAATGAGGACAGCAAGAAAAATAATGCAAGAGTAAATTGTAAAAAGTAAAAATCACGCAACCAGAAATCCTTAAAGGAGACAAGTATATATTACATTATTGAACTCATGAGTAAAGAATTGTACTCTAGTAAGAAGGAAGTGAAAAGGAAGACTTGAAAGAACAAGGACAGGACCTAACAAAAGGAAATTCAGATCTCTGTCCTAGGGAAGCCTCTCTCAAGTTGTTTTTTGTTTGTTTTTTTTTCAGAGCGTTGCACAATTTAATTCTTAGATATCAAATTTCAGATTGTTTAACATCCAGCATTACATCAAATATGAGGGAAACAATCCATGCAGGCACCTGAAATAGCAAATCAATACATTACACTTGAGAAAGCATATTGTATCTTTAAGATCTATTCTAGATACATATATAAAATATGTAAGCAGTAAGTTCTTTTTAATTGGGTTCTACAGAAGATCACGCTCTTGGTCGTCTCCCCACCCCTCCTACCCTCAGGAAACTTACATTTGTGAAGCAACCTTAGTGTTGGGTAGAAAATCCCTTCTCTCTGTCTGAAGAACAGCAGCTCCCCGTTCACAGTGAGGATTTCTATATGTTCATGGCTGTAAGGTTAAGGACAAAAATTATTCCAATAGGTGCCTCACCCTTTCAGAGTTTAAATGAAAGATTTCACTTCACAAAGTCTGCTCTCTCTTGGCATCTGAAGACCGAGACAGTCAATTAGTAAGAAAATTTTAAACTTTGTAATGGTTTGTTCTTCAGCACTGGCCCCTGCACACTGCCTGCCCCTTAATAAAGGAAGAAGAAATCTACAGACAAATATTCAGCTCTTCGCTTTGTTTTAAATGCGATAGAGGACAAAGAGAAAGAATCACCAAAGCTATGCTACCTCTATAAAATAAAAAATGAAAAAAAATACTTCAGATAATATATGGAAGCCCAAAGATAGTAAGAAAGATACCCAACACACACAGTACTGGAAACTATCCAAACAAGTTCAAGCCTCCATATCCATAAAGCTGAATGCTTTATTCAACAACAGGCTGATTATGTGGAGAGTCCTTAAATAGGTTACACATTCACTACTAGGCAGCGTTTTTGTCTTCATCAAACAATAGTACCTTCAAAAGTGTGATGAGCACATAGAAGCTGTCTGGTTTGGACACAACATACATCATTATCTGTTAAGAAACAACAACTGTTTTTCAAGAACACCAGGTTCATTGACTATACAAAGCAAACATATAAAGGAAGAAACCCCAGCACCTTGGCAGAAACGTTTAAGAGAAAAGAAACTTACCATCTTACTATTTTGACTGGGTCTTTCTTTGGCATGATCTGGTTTAGCCATGGTTCAATAACAGGAAACTGGTCTATCAGTTGATTCTTAATTCCTTTAATAACTGAAGTCTTCAGCTGGATACAGTTTGATACATTCTCCTTTTCATCAAATCTGTCAAGTGAGTGAAAAAGTTTCAGAAATGCACAGTTTACTGCCCAAAAGATGCCATATCTCAGCAAGACTCTTCAGAAGCATTTATAAATTTGCTGAAAAACATTAACAGTATCACATTTGCCCAACTTTCAAACCTAGGATTTCACGAGGCATAAACTATCCCCTGGGAACAGTGGGTTGGGGAAAGGCAGGGGGCCCCCACCCGTAGGCTGTCTTTGTTTGTACACTTTATATGAATCCACAAAACACGGTTTTAGTCTCACAGATTCACCTCAGCACAAAGCATTACTTCATTCAACCCCTACAGCAGACATGGCTGGTAACACAAACACCTCTGGCCCTGTTCACACGTATCTGTAAGAAACCTTCACCACAGGCGCAGAACTGCGCTCTGTACCACCTAGAAGCTCACACAAGTTCATGACTCAGCTCACTGTCTAGGGTTTTGTCTCTTCGCAAGCAAGTGCCCAAGCGGCTCAGACCAGCGCCCCCGGAGGCAAAGCTGGCGGCGAAGCCGCGCCCGGTGCCCCAGGGAGGCCCCAACAACCGGCAGGGAGAGAGGCCGGCCGCTCCAGTCCCAGCCCCCGAGCAAGGCCCGGCCAGGCCGAGTCCTGGTACTGAGGGGGCTGACAAGCCCATCCTGATCCCCCCTTCCCTCACCCCTCCCGCAGACCCGCAGACCCACTCACTTCTTGAACATCCTGGGGGCGGTGGGCGCCGGGCGGGCGAGGCGGGCGGGTGCCTGGGGCCGGCGGGCGGGCAGGCACCCACAGCCTCCACGCTCCCTCACACGAGGCTCCCAGCCCTCCCCTCCGCGCCAGCCGGAAGCGCAGTCCGCTTTACGGCCTGTCGCGCTGCTCCATGACAACGGAAAGCACGCACCATCGCTGGTGTTGACGGGAACTACAATTCCCAGCGGACAGCACGGCGCCTCGGCGCATGCGCACTGCGCGCCCCACGTCCCGTTCTCTTCCCGTGCGCTCGACAGCGGCCGCCACAAATGGGTTCTACCGACCCGCCTGCGGGGCTTCCCGTTAGTTACGCGCTGTTTTCCCAGGTAACACATCCGTTTGCATTGAAATAAATCCTTTGGAAGCGCTAATAGCTGCTAACAGCGTTTAAACACAATGTATGTTTAACAGGACGAAACGCGGCCACCTTCAAACTAGCAGAGCAGAAGCCACCCTCCTCCTCCACCCAGCTCAGAACGGGACACGAGATCCTGCTGACAGCGCTTGGGATTAAATACCCAACAAGGCATTTATTGTAACAGAGAAAGGACTGGAGCCAGGCGGGAACCAGTAACAGGAAGGGAAGGTGCTGAAGAAACCTGTCTCGCAGTGAAGATTTCAGCTGCCAGCCAGAGAGATGGGGTCTGGTGAAGATGACTGCGCTACATGGCGGTTATTTGAATCAAATAAGGTTTTGGTTGGTGATGGCTGCAGGAACTGTGAATCACCAGCAGACAAAGGTGGACAGAGGGAACTTACCATACTCCCTCTTGAGTCTCAAGAGCAGACATGCGTGCTTGTGTTCTTCAGGCAGATACCTACTGTATAAGCACATGTAGAAGCAACCGCCTTGTTTCTTTTCAGAGTAATGGAAATGTTTCCTCTAGCATGAAGAGAAGGGAGAGGATGTAAAAGACCTCAGCATTTATGCTAAGCACCAAGTTCTTTTTTCTATAAAAAACAATAAGCTTTGATACTATAACAAATAATTAAAACCTAGTATTTAAAGAGTTACGTTGGTCAAATAAAGTAAAACCAAGCCTTCGTATGTGGTATCATTTATTCAAATAGTGAAATATACAGTCAGGAACACACTTAACTGGCATTTAACTCGTGGATGCCACCTCCACCTATTTTGTAGCATCACTAAAAATACTGAGCTATAATCAGGAATTCAGTTTTAACTGGAACATGGCGTCATTGCTCATGCCCAGATTAGAAAGCGGGATCAGGAGTTTGTCACACTGACAAACCACTCCACACTGGTTTTGTGCTTCTCAGAATAACTTCTATGAAATAATAGTTTGCCAAGTAAAGAATCCTTGCAGGTGTGCTCCCATTTTTAAAACTGTAGTGAAGTATTCATCACATTCCCATCTTGAGTGTTACAAGGTAAGCTTTTACCCTTAGGGACTCCTAATGAATACGGCACAGCTCACTGAAGAAAAAACACCTGAACCACAGCATAAAACAGCAACATTACTTCCTAATTTTCAGGAAGCTCTTTTCTCTGTTCTGCTACCTTAAAGCACTTGGACCACTGGCTCCTCCAGGACTGAGTTAACTTAGCTACATGTTCTTGCTTGGGCTAATTTACGACCTTGAGAGGCTCCCTGAGTTGTTTCCTTTTGCAACCTATTTCTCAGGCCTTATCAACAGGAGGAAGCCTACATTGTTTTGAGAGAAGATATCTGGTTCTCTTGTTGCATACTCTCCTTATCTTGAGAATCCTTGTAGCTTCTATACACAGTGAAATACTAGTTTAAGAATCCTTGTAGCCCTAAATCTCTATATTCAGTGAAATACTAATTTAATTTGGTATCACACCCAGCAAATGGTTTTACAGCCCCAACAGAAACCACCCCTTAGGATCATATGCAAAACAGAAAGGATTAAACTCTCTCTCCTCATGTTTCAGTGGGAAAAGGGCAAAATCCATTGCACTTGGATCCCCCAGTGCTCCACCTTGACTCACCCCCTCTCCATGTATCCCAGAGCACGACTGACCCAGGGCTGCAGTCTGACTGATGGGACACAGCTGCCAACACCTCCCCACCTGAAGGACAGCATGAAAGGATAACGCTCCTGCTTCTCCACCTCCTCATGTCTCCTCTTTCATAGTCCAATTGTTTTCGCCAAGCAAGAAACTGTAGACACTTAAGATCTTTTACATCCCTACACCTCTTACATTACTTGGCTTGAGTGAACACGACAGTTACTGGTAATAGAGGAAAACTTGACAGCATAATTGTATCAGATTTCCTTAGCAAACCTGTTTCTTTTTATTACATCTGATTTGGAAAGTAACTTACTTTTTGTAACTTCTGAACAAAGCATCCTGTCCAAAAGCCAGTCACAACCAGACTGAAGGTCCGGTTGGCTCTGGTTTCTTCTTAAAGATGTGCTTCTCTACCTATCACCAGCACTGTGTTTCAGGCCTCAGGAGCTGCCTGACAGCTACTCAGACAGAAAAACCTCTGCAGAATTACTGTCACACCTCCATGAACCACCGTTTGTCAGGACAAGTCCGCTATCGTTTTCCACCGAACACAGACACAGCAGCCTCTCCAGAGCACCTCTACAGTCAGAGGGCAGGGGGACGCTCTTGGCCAAAGTCCCTGGAGAATCCCTTCTGGAACAAAACCTCAACACTTGTTTTGTTACTTTTTCTGCAGTTATTTCTCAATAGCCATTGAATCATACCAACACTCTCAGAAAGCTCACATTTCCTTTGGTAACGGATACAGCAGCATCAAGGAAGAGCCACTAAAGGTCCATGGTTTCTATTTTTGCTTCCAGACGTTTAAAAATAAGTAAGTAAATAGTAGAAACCACCACCCCAGTCCTTAGCGCAGTGCAAGTCCACATATATATTAAAATCATGTTAAAAAGTCGATGCTAAATGATCGGTTACATAGCAGTGTAAGGAAAATCATTCCCAGGACCAGCTCGCAGACCGCCGCCGCCATCATTCCGATCCCGGCCTCAGCTCTGACAGACCCGGTTGGGCCCCGCATTTACCTCAGCCGCAGCACACAGCAGCGGTCACCGGCAGAGGAGCGGCAGCCGCGACCCGCCGCGCTGACGGATGGGAAGGGAGGGGACAGGACCCCAAGCTCCCGATACGGACCGCGACGAGGGCCAAGCCCCGCGCCCCGCGGCCGCCCGCAGGGCCCCGCCCCCTCCGCCTTCACGCCACACGAAGCGCGGCAGCCACGTCCCCTTCCTGCGGGACGCGGTAACGAGTGCGGCCGTTAGGAGCGGCCGGCAACTATGATCACTTCCGGTAGGCCAGAGGGCAGCGGGAAGCAGCGGGGGGTGGCGGCAGCAGCGGGGCCGTGCGCCGGAGGTGGGATCCGCCGCCTTACCCGGGCTGCCCGGCCGCGCTTCCGGACGGCCGCGCCCCGGCATGCACGGCGACCGGATATGCCGCCATCTTTAGGCTCCCTCTCTGCCGTGTATTGACAATAACAAGCCCCGGGCCGGGCCGTCCCCCCTCAAGCAGCGCGAGCAGGCGGCAGCGAGGGGGGAAGGCGGGAGCCCCAGGAGAGCGGGCCGCGGGGGAAGAGCGGGCCGGGCGGCGGCGGGGCAGCGGGAGGTGTGTGGGGCGAGGGGCTGGAGCCGAGGCGTGAGGGAGCCGCGCTCAGCCTTCCCCGCTGCTGCTCGGAGGAGACGAGGCGGCCGGAGCAGGAGGGGAGCGAAAGGAAAAGCCGGGGGAGCGGGCAGCCGCGGGGAGATACCGGTATTGGAGAGAAGAATTGAACTAGTGGGTGGCGAGAGGCAGGAACAGGAGACGCTCCGCCGAGAAGGGAGTAAAAGCAAGAAAGCAGAGACCAACTACGTGAAGAAACAAGTAATAAAGAAAAGGGGAAGAGAGAAGATAAACTGATTCCTTCGAGAAAGAACAAAGCGACGGAGAGGGAAGACGGAAGGACTATACTGATGAGAGAGAGGAGTTGAAAGATCCCCTCGAGAGACACCGAGCAGAGACTGACTCAAACTCTCTCTCTCTCTTTGTCACATCACAAGGATTTGATGCCCCTCAGCCTGTTCACTTCTGTGTGTTCATGTTTCCCACAGGTTTCTCTTCCCCCAACCCCCCAGCTGCAGCCCAGGAGGTCAGACCTGCCACTGATGGTAATACCAGCAGCAGCTCCTCCTGCAAGAAGAGAAAGTTAAATAACAGCAGCAACAGCAATTCTGAAAGAGAGGAATTTGATTCCATTTCTTCCTGCGCCTCCTCTCCTTCCAAGAACACCTCCTCATCATCTTCTTCCATCATCTCCACCTCCTCGTGCTCCTCCTCAGGAGTTGCTTCTTCTAACCATCACCTCCAGAAGAAGCTGCGCTTTGAGGACTCCGTGGATTTTGTTGGACTCGATGTGAAGATGGCTGAAGAGTCCTCTTCATCCTCCTCTCCTGCTGCCTCTACTCAACAGCAGCACCAACAACAGCTCAAAAATAAAAGCCTTTTAATTTCATCAGTGGCTGTGGGGCACCATGCAAATGGCCTGACCAAAGCTGCCTCCTCTACTGTTTCCAGTTTCGCCAACAGTAAACCTGGCTCCGCTAAGAAATTAGTGATCAAGAACTTTAAAGGTAACAGGCCATTTGTCACAACCTATGGGGAGCTGATGCTCACCTTCGTGTTTTGTTTTTGACGTGAGAACCGGTTGGCTTTCAAATAGCTCCAGGTTTTACAGGAAATGCTTTTCTGTGGTGAATGTTTCTATGCTTATGTAAAGGGCGAATAATGTCTTATGATACATACTTGCCCAGTCATGTATACATCCTGAGCTGCACTTTGCTGTTTGGGATTATTTTTCAGACTCCTTTCACTCTGTCTCTTGAGGAGGCCTTAACTTGTTTGTTAGACGAAAGCTTTTACTACATTAAGTGTGTAAATTACTTTTATTCAGACTTATAATGTTTGATTCTTCTTTTCTAGTAATCCTAATTCAGGGTTTAGTATATGTATATATATGTGTATTTTAGCTCAGTGTATGATAAATCTTTGCACAGACTGTGGGGGCTTTGTTTTGAAACTGGGCCTGAATCTATAGATGCCTTGCATCTATCCATGCTGTCTGTTTATAGGTTAATCTGCCTGTGCTTAGCTTTAAATGGTGAAACTAAGGTGATTATCAGGCTATTATGGCGGGTTTCCTTTCTGGTTTCCCCACTTGCCGTTAAAGTAGGTAGTTCAGATTTTTGCGGAGTGTTTTCCTTGCAATATCCTCGCTGTGATTTTTATTATTTAACTCTTTCTTGTCTTTTCTGTCTTAACGTACTCTCACTTTACAAGTTTACATTATTTTATAAATTCTCTCAAAAGATGTTTGAGACTTTCAAATATTGTTACTAGAGACCAGCTGAAGCAGAGAAGTTAAACTTTTCTGTGGTGATGCTGCTTCATTTTCTAGCAAATAGGCAGAAAGCTTGGCTAAACTTCTGTCGGTTTTTTTCCCCATAAAGATGAGGAAATCATAGGCTTACTTCCTGCCTCTTGTTATCTTATAAAATAGTTTGGTAGCTTGCTTTCCTGGGTTGAGGGTTTTTTTTCCCCATTGGGGTTGGCGGAGGGTGTGAGACAAGGGGGTCAGGTGAAAGATGTTACTGGCATTAAAAATGATTTCTAAATACACATTTGATAGAAATTTTTGGTAGAGACATCACACAAGTTAAGGATTAGGATTCTTTTACCCACTGTGTCTTACAGCAATTCATGATCACAGTGTAACTTTTTGCCCTAAGGTCCTCAGAAATGTTGTCTGCCCATTATGTCATTATCATTTAATTTTATTAATTTAAATTTTATAGTTATGATGCATGATAGTGAGAAATAGAGTCCATTCTTCTCTTGCTTGTACACTGTTATCTATAAGGGAAGTCAACTTTTCATGTTTAAAGTATTTGTTAAATGTTATGGATTGCATGGTGCTGTGATCATCATCACTTATGAATTGGTATTTGAATCACTTGCTTAAAAAGGTTGTCTCAGGAATTTACCAGCTTTGCTTTTTATTTACTCTCTAATGCTAAACTGAATACTCATTTTATGGTTGTTGCCTTTATCTTAGTGATAGCAGCAACATCCTTTGCAACTTAAATAACTTCCTAAAATGCAGAATCATGGTATTTACTGCTGAGTAGCATAGTCATTAGCTGCTAGTAAAAACAGGCAAGTCTTACTTGTAGTTAGTTTCTCCAGATTCTTACAATACAGTTAATGCTGGGATGTTGCCAATACTGTAGGGAAATGCTTGGCGGGATAAAAATAAACCCAACAAACTTCTCTCTCTGTTACTTCTAGAGAAATCGTAAAGCTTCACAATTTGTTTTTTACCTTCAGGTATATAAAAATCAATTTCAGTAGAGTATAAACTCTGGGCCACTTTTACCTGTTGGTGGCATGGATATGAATGTGCCTTCCTCCCTAAATTTTCTCCTCTGTTTGGGAGCATGCTTATTAGAATTAAAAATAGTCATTTTAGCTAGTTACGAGAACGCAGAGAATTTTAAAATAGTCTTTGTATGCTGTGGCTGTGACTTGGAGAATCTTTCTTAGCTTGTTGTAAATGTTTTAGTCCTGTTGATGCTGCTGCATAGCAGGGGCATCTTTAGAGATGCCTCTGAGAGCCTGAGAAAAATAATAGAAAGATTCAAATCTGTGAAGCTTGAGCTATTTGAACATTAAAAGAGAGCTTAACTCTTAACAAAAATTTGCTGACCAAAGGCAAGAGAGATGTAACTGGATTACTTGTAGGTAGGAAGATTTTTCTTCCCACCCTAAAGCCTGTATTATAATTACAGTATTTCCATGTGTGTTTCTCAAGGGTTTCTTTCCAACTGTTAGTACAGAGTAGAGCTAATGAGCAGTAAATTGAAAAAAAAGAAAAAAGGCAACTATACACAACTGTATCTATTAACCCACATCATTTTCAACTTTTTTTAGCTGTTGTGTTTTTGTCGAGAAAAAGCGTAATGAAAGTGTAGATCATTCTTGCTGGGTTTTAGCCTTTATCCCTTCTTGAGTTGCTCCGACACAGTATTGTGATTTTTATTAATCACGCGTCCTGTTTGGGCTACAGATGCCATGATGTGTATGTGAAGAACAGTGCTGAATTTTTTCAATGCATCTGCTTTTTCTAAAGAATTTTCAAACTCTCTATCATTTATTTTAAAGATAAACCCAAATTGCCTGAAAACTACACAGATGAAACCTGGCAAAAACTGAAAGAAGCAGTAGAAGCTATCCAGAACAGTACTTCAATTAAGTACAATTTAGAGGAGCTTTATCAGGTAAGTGCTTTAAGTAAGAGCACTGGGGTAGAGCTTTTTGCTTTGTTGTTGGTTTTTTTTTCTTGGCTTGATACAGTGCTAAGAATATGAGGTTTTGCTTCGTAGCTGCTTTTGTGAAACACAGTCCAAGAGATGGTTTCACTTGCAACAGATGACAAGAATTAAATAAGGCAAGGAGCTGTATTCCCTTACTGTTTCAGGGTCTATAGTGTGTAGCTGCTAAAGGAGAAATATGAAATCCTAAAACATTGGTGTTTAGGTAAGAAAAAGATGATTTTTATATTAAAATCTAATCCTCTTTCTGAAGGCAACGTGTGTTCTCTTTCGAAGATCATAAAACACTTAGAAACTGAAATGTTTTAATTCCTAAAAGTAAATAGAAGACCATTTTTCTCCATGAACTGTGTTATTTTGATTTGGTTGCGATTTTCTTATCAATCAGTATTCTGTCTATTCTAACAACTGAGAGTCAAATTTTATTCCCAGAAACAGCTGTGATTGCTTGGCCCTAAATGTTTCAGGAAGTCATCAGACTTGAACTGCATTTCCTAACTTTTTTTTTACAAGCTCCACTTCTGCTTTTTCACCTGAATGTGTTAGGAAGACTCCCCCTCCTCACCTTTTCCCTACTAACATCATGGTATTTGTGGTTTTAGTGACCTAGCAACAGTACTACTTTAGTTAGGTATTAAGAAGCACTTACACTTTTTACTGTACTTTTAAAGCCTGGTTGGCTGTTTGATTTGTTCCTCTGTGTGTATATAGATTTCTCTCCATCTATTTTTAGTGTCTCTTCCTCCCCTGTCCTCAAAGTTGCATTTCTCAGAAAAGCTGGGAAGAAAAATTGCGTTTGCCAAGGTTTGGGGACAGACTTAGGGGAGGATAAATTGCCATTTCTCATGGAACCAAGTTCGTCATTCCAGTACGTTTCTGAGCTCATAATAATCTTTTATAATGTTAACTTTTAACAGTTTGTCAGGATGATGCACAGTACTGTTAGTTCTGCAAAACTTGTAAAACTAATAACAAATTGCAACCCACTGTATTGGCTGGTATTGTAAATTACTTTAGATTGAGCAACAGAACAAATAACTGATAATTAAATATGTGAAGGATATCCAAAATAGTCTAAAAATACAAAGTTCTACTGAAAGTCTTGCTTCTGCTTCACAATAATCACTTACATTGCTGCTTGCTTTTACCACAGGCCTAATTTTATGTTGCTTGTGCTCAAAAAAAAAGGGCACTTTTTTCTTTTCAGCCTTCATTTTAACACTGCAGTAACTTCCTTTTCAATGAAATAGGGTGCAAACAGATTAGATATTTTTTTTTCAATAAATCTAAAAATAAATGCCTTGATTAAAAATAGTAATAGGAATCACTAATGTTTTTAAATGCTATTTAATGTCATTTCTGAACAGCTGCTTGGTAAATGGATCTGATGCCAAATATGCCTTGGCAGACACCATTATCCAGACGTAGAGGGGAATTGCAAAAGTTGTACTGCACACCTTAAAATGAGATACTAGGGTTTTTTTGATGGAATTAAACTTCTTGAGTTTGGTTTAACTCTGCTCTGTGCTGGAAAATCGCACGGGGCAAACATTTTGAAGCTTTATTGCTTTGTGGGACACCAGATTCATACATGCTTTCTTCCTCCTCAGCTAGAGAAGTGATATACATCTTCGAGTGGTTGAAGTGCTGCAGGATTGAAAGCTTCTTTATTAAAATAATTTTCCCTAAATTAGTATGAGGAAATAGAGATCCAGATCTTTGGTACCAGCTCCCTAATTTTTGTTTGGTTTTGTTCATTTTGGTTGGGTTTGTTTTTTTTTATCAGAGAGTTAAATACTTCTGGAGTTTTCTGCTTTTGCTCTCAGTCAAAGCTGTGTTCAGTTCTCTTGCCCAGCACACAAACCCAAGTGTGGATGCTGCTGTTTGGTGGGATAGAGAGCCAACCAAAAAAGCCCAACAGAATATATCTTACCCAAAAGCAATATGATTCTTTGCCATCAGATGCTGTGACCATCTTTAGGGCACAGATTCCCTGATCAGAAGCCTTTGTTCCTCTAATTCAGAACAAGATAATTTAGAGCCCCTAAAGTTCTTGGGAATTTTTTGATATATTGTTATTATGTAACACCAGTAACTAAATTTGGAAGTTACAATATTGCAGTAGTAGTGTTGTGCCCGCAGAGCAAATGTTAGTAAAAGGTTTTGTATCAGTGTCTTTAGAAAGTTTAATCTCTTAAAAAAAAAAAAGTGCCAATTAAGCAGAATTCACAAAATATTTCTATGGATGTTACCAGTGAAGATGCAGAAGTTTTGCACTTGATGTTCAAACACTCAATACTAGCAGATGTGTGTTTAACACTAGGGAGTTTCTGATATGCAAATGAAAAAGCACAGCTTTATATGATCACTACATAAATGTAAGTGTATATTAATAGATGTAAACTTGCTTCGCTAAGAGTTAATGGTATGCGTTTGTCCATCTGCAGTGCAGAGGCTAATCCTTTTAAGGATTTGGAGCAGTGTATGTCAATAGTACTTGCCTTGATAGACAGCAGTTACAAAAACATTGGTAGTTGAGACAGATGAAGTATGGCAAAGTGGCTGCTGGTGTCCAGGGCTGATAGGTAGAAGCGAGAGAGCTGTGGTTGTACAGGCAACCAGCAAGTTCTAAAATACTCTTCCTAGCTCTCAGTTGGCTTCTCCAAATCAAATGGGAGTAAAGAAGAAATGCATTTATTGCACTTACTGGGGTATAATCAGGCTCTTGAAGTGTAGTGGTTTTATCTCCATTTTCTCCTACTCCATGAGAGTAGTGGTTATTTCTGTTTTTGCTGCTGTTGCATCTAGAGCTTGGCCCTGTGGGTACAGCAGCAGAACAGAGCTAAGCTGTGTCCATAACCTACTCTGAACAGTGAGCTGTAGAATATGTTTTCCTATAGCATCACTGTATTTGCTTGGAGTTTCTTACAGTATTAAGGCTGGAGTTGAATTTGTTGCTATTTCCAAATACTAAGACATGTACACTTCAGTGATAACTCTGGCTTTCTCAATTATCATCATTCAGACCTGGTTTAGTCTTAACTGGCATACTCACTTTCTTGCTGTATTCGTTTGTTTCTGACAGTAAGCCTATGCAGGGTTGGTTTTCTTTTGTGATTTCTGTTGTGTGGGTTGGTTTGTTGTGGGGTTTTGGGTTTTGTGGAGTGTTTTTTTTATTAAGTGTTTTTTGGCTCCTCCTTGTCTTAGAGCCAGTATTAGCTGTAGTGAACTTGCTCTGGAAAGTTGTGTACTGTTGATACTGAGACTGATATCCTAGGATAAACTGAGGAACTTCCTGTTCAGTTGCTTTGATTCTTGATATGCTTCTAGTGATGGCTGCTTACTGTTTGCTGGTGGCTCCTGTTTGGACTGTTGAGAAATACTCTGAGGGAGTTCAGTGTAATGGAGTAGATCTGCTCTGTATATGTCTGAACTGCGCTGTCCCTGCATGGCTGCCTGCAGTTGCTTTCACTTCTTTTCTTCCCATGAGCTGGTTGTACTGGCAACTGAAGTATTTTACGTTAAAAAAAAATAAATAGGTAAAATCAAAAGGCATTATACTTTTCCTCTCTAGCTTCTACAGGTGTTTTACAGAATAATTGTATAATGTGTCTTTCATCAGTCTGCAAAGAGTTAAACTTCCTTTCCAAATCTGGGCAATTGGTATTCATTTTGGAAAAGTCTTGAGTTACACTTAGGGATTAAGAATACTTGTTTGCTTGAGCAGCCTCCAAGACAGGTCCCCATTAAACTACTTTTCTCACTGTGAAGCACAGCAAAAAATCTTCTAATACTTACTTATGACCTAGAAATCTGAGCTTTGTCACTGCACACATCTGGAATGTAGTAGTTCTAAAAATGAGCCTTTCAAAAAATAATTTTTAGTATAAAAATTGTTCAGGAGTACAACAACTTATTTAGGCAAGGGGTTGATGGATGGAGATATACATATATAAAATATGTGTATATATATGTACTTTTGGGGATGAGGGAAGCTTAATCAAGGAGAGAACTGCAAAACGAATTAACACTGGTAGTGCTTTTCTGCTGGTATCAGTGTGATTTGCAGAGCACAGCAGTTAATAAAATTAAGACCTTAAGTGTCTGCTTTGAAGTATGAAACCCAGCAAGCTGCTGGAACATATTAAACTAACAAACGTGTTCTTAGAGACGCAAGCCCTGCAGTTCCTTATGGGATATCAGTACTCCAACTGAAATTAATAAACTGTAAGCTGTTCAGGGCATGGCCTTCCTTTGTCTCTTATTACCACTGTAGTTCCATATCTGGTGGTTTGCATGCAGCATTTAACTCTGTTATAATTAAAAGCTGGTAGATTTTTGAGCGAGAAGCAGAAGAATTCCATGGTTGGTTTGGTTTTTTTTTCCTGTTTCCTTGTAAAACCACGTATAAGCATCATATAAACAGATTTTTTAGTATCTGTTTCTCTTTACTTCAGGCTGTTGAAAATCTCTGCTCCTACAAGATCTCTGCAAACTTGTACAAACAATTGAGACAGATCTGTGAAGACCACATTAAAGCACAAATTCACCAATTCAGAGAATATCCTTTTTTCAGCTGTTGACAAGCCAGAGCATTTTTACCTGCCAGTTTGTGGTGATGGATTTCTTTGACTAGTTCTGAATTCCTAGTTCTTGCATAATCAGATCAGGTTTTATTTTTCTGTGAGACTTCAGAGAACACTACTAGTTCCTTTATGTCTGTAAGCTGTGAGAAAGTCTGAGAAAGTTTCATTGGTATTTGTAGCACACTTAACTTGTCACAGAAGCTGATATTAAACTTAGAGCAAGGGTAAAAAAGACTGTATTGGCTTTGACACCTCATGTCTTTATATATGCTGAACTTGCCATGCTCAGGTAAACAGGAAAGTCTTCCAACAAGTAGTCTTGTTTTGTTTTTGATAAGTGCTAGTGGTCTGGCAGCATACAGTGTTAGAGTCTGAGAATCAAAATGTTTTCTTTTCAAAAGTTTTTGAGTGGCATCATTGAGATCCCATTAAGTGGATATTAATAGTACCAAAACTATGCAATGAACTGAGTAAAAGTTAAATTTCGAGGACAAAATTTATCTCTTAAGGTTATCTCTTAACTTGAGCTGATGCTGCAGTAGCTGTGTAGTGGTGGCTCTTAAATCTGTTGTGAATTGTTGGTAATTGAGGTGTGGGGATATGTATGTTTGTTCCACTCCTCGGGGATGGAGGCTTAGACAAAGCACTCAGAAGTATTTGAATCCTTGTTTTATTACAACATTTGAATCATTTTGATTTCTCACTCTTAAGGGCTCTCATTAAAAATAAATATGTTACATGAAGTTAACTCATCCTTTTTGGGAGTAGGTGAGGTTGTTGTGCTCTGTTAAGTGTTTTTAAAAAAATAATAACGGTTCATTCCATTGCTAACACTACCTGTTAATCATTATTTCCTTAATTATTTCTTCATGGATTCATTGGATAGTGTCCTTTTTCTAAAGAAAATAGACAAATGTTGGCAAGATCACTGCAGACAAATGGTAAGTTTGTTGTCCTTTTAAAGAAAACCAGTTTACTAGTCAGTGTATGTTTTGCTTAACTTTTTTCCTTTACAAATGTATTGTGCTTCTGAAATATTCTAAATTTACATAAGGTTTCATGGTGAAATACAACTCTATCTAGTTTTGTCAGAAATCAAGCCTTGAAAATACTTGTCTGTAGTGTGGTTTTTGACACATTGGTCTGATCTTTGAGCCACACACCCCCAGCTCCTAACTGTTGTTTCTATACAAACCTGTCTCCTTTTATGCCTATCATAAAAGGAGCTGTTCTTTGCTAGAGAAAGACGATAAATGTCACACAGATCATCTCACTGAGATTGGCAGAATATCTTAAATCAGCAGTGTCTAAGAAAGCACTGCCTGAAACTTGTCAGTGGGTATTTTTGTTGTTGTTGAGCATGATCTGTGTTGCTTTTCAGTTTCAAGAGTAAAATGATTGTGGGGTTTCTTTATTCTTTCTCATAATAGATTATGATTAGAAGTATCTTTTTGTTCTTGGACCGAACTTACGTACTTCAGAATTCAATGCTGCCGTCTATTTGGTAAGAGCACAAAGAATAAAATTACTGGGGGATATTTAAATTATCACATGTATCCTGCTGATTTTCTTAATAGTGACCTGTACATTAAATGGTGAATGTGTACATGCCTGCTGCAAAGGGAGATACCACTTTATTTGCCTTGAGTTTGTAGTGAAAGGACATGGGGTAACGGGTTAAAACTTAAACAGGGGAAGTTTAGACTGGATATAAGGAGGAAATTCTTTCCTGTTAGGGTGGTGAGGCACTGGAGTAGGTTGCCCAGGGAGGCTGTGAATGCTCCATCCCTGGCAGTGTTCAAGACCAGGTTGGACGAGGCCTTAGGTGATACGATTTAGTGTGAGGTGTCCCTGCCCCATGGCAGGGGGGTTGGAACTAGATGATCCAAAGGTCCTTTCCAACCTTAACCATTCTATGATTCTACGAGTTACAGAATTCTTCTAGAATAGCTGTGATAGCAAATTTCAGCTAGGTAGATGTCAACCTCCCTTTTGTACACTTAGAGGAAAGGATGTGTTTAACAACTGAAGTGCAAGGGTTTGGGTTAACCAGTTACTGGCTTTAACGTACACAGTATTCAAAGTTCTTTAAATACTTTAAAAAGGAAGAAGTTACCTAGAATAAAAAGAAGTTACTCTTGTATCGACTCAACCTCTGTGCTGCTCCCCCCGCTATTTTAATAACTAGCAAATGCCCTACAGTGCCTTTGGTACTACCTGAATTACCTTGCCAGAGATTGAAGGAGTGGAGATGGAGGATGCAGGTTCTGGCTTTTCCTAAAAGTGTCCCAGCTCACAGTTACAAATTAATGGAAGGTTTTAACTGGGATGCCCAAAGCAGAGGTCCTTGACTTTCACATCACTGAGTTCTAAGCTGTGCCTAAGAGTTAGAGATTAGAAAGGGATGGACAAAGAAAATTATCCAACACCTTAACCATGGAATTGGGACCTCGGGTGACATTATCCTTTTCTTGTGAAGGGTGCTGTCCATTCAGCTTCCATCATCCTGTCAACCAGCTCAGAAATAAAGACACTGGAACATTAGGTGGTCATTTAGGGAAAAATATGTGCTTTCGTCTTTAAAATCTGTATCTGTTGATGCTTTGTCATGGCTTACTTTAATGTTTATGTGTGCGTCTTGAGTCATTTGGGGGAAGAGGAATTAAAATTTGAAGAATGCTAGCATTTATTGGCTTCTCTATTTGATCCAGATAAAATTTTATATATTCGGCTTGATTCTTATGCAGTTTATTGAACAGTATTTTCTTTCTAGGGATATGGGTCTAGAATTGTTCAGAACTCATATAATCAGTGATCAGAAAGTTCAGAACAAAACTATTGATGGCATTCTTCTCCTGATTGAGAGGGAAAGAAATGGTGAGGCTATTGATAGGAGTTTACTTCGAAGCCTTCTAAGCATGCTTTCTGACTTACAGGTGAGTAAACTTGTTTCACTTTTAGACTGGTAAAGAGCTCAGATTCTTATTTAGTGCTCATTAAGTTTTACCCTGCATTGTTATCATGTTGTTTCCCTAGATTTATCAAGACTCTTTCGAACATAGATTCTTGGAAGAGACTAACCGTCTGTATGCAGCAGAGGGACAGAGGCTTATGCAGGAACGAGAGGTATTTTGAATGTTTAACAATATTTGTTATGTTTAATTACCAAGTATTTGTCAGGAAAAGGAACTATTTTGCTGCATTAGCCAGTATACCGGGCAATAATGTGACCTTTATGTTTTATAGTACTCTGAAAAAGGAAATTCACATGCAGACTTCAGTCAACAATGCCAATGATTTCTGCTTAGAACTGCTGCTGTCAGACCAGTACTGTCTTCCCACACACACACCTTGATGTATTTCTTTTTAATTTTTTTTTTTTTTAATGTACAAAACTACTCTGGTATTTTCAGGTTCCAGAATATCTTCACCATGTCAACAAGCGCTTGGAAGAAGAAGCAGACAGGATAATCACGTACTTAGATCAGAGCACACAGTAAGTGCAGTTTTGCTTGGTATTAGCCATTTGGCTGTTCTGTTGAGGGCCATCTAATAGCTACAGTTTATTTCAGTTATTGACTGACCATCAAATGCTTCTCAGTTCCGACAATTCGTTGTTTACAATGAAGCACTGTATTGGCTGACACAGCTAATATCCTTTCCTTCTATTTTTGACATAAATGCTGTTGGTCATTTGGTTGGAAAAAAAACAGGCTGCCACCCCCAGTCCAAAGGTCGCTTTTGTGATGAAATGCAATTAATTAAGTACCATCCTATCTGAAAAAGGTAGGACCTCGGACAGAGAATTCTAAAGCTAAAGACTGAATATTTACATTAAAATATTTGCATGTTATTTATGGAGGTTGGGAAATTACTGAGTAACGTCAGTTTTCCTACTTAGAGACAGGATTTCCTGTAACACAGTCAAGCGGAGGTCATGACTGATAGGACATGAGAAATTTTCTCTAATATAAAGCCATAGCTGTTGTGTCTGAGAGAAAATGTAGGTCACTAATAGAACAAACCTCTTTGAGCAAGTGGTGGCAGCTTAAAGAGCAGGCACAGAGGATCTCTCTGAGATGATCCTCTCATACGTTTTTGTTTCCTTCCTCCTTCAGCTGTTAAAAACATTTGGCCTGTTTAGTGGCTTCCTTCTTCCACACTGTTATTCGTGGCCAATTCCCTGTTTTGTTTTAATACTTCTTGACTCATGAGGTGGTTTTTTTTCTCCTTGGTTTGTCTCCCAAGACATGAGTCTCCTCCCACAGAACAGATGATAAATTCTTTGTCAGACTTTTGCCTAATTTCTTTTCCCATCAGTTGGACTGATGGAATCACTGTCCAGTTCCGTAGAGGTCACATACAACAGGCTTATTGTGTGAACTAAACAGCCAGTCAGCAAAGAGAAGAAAGATTGCTTACTGGGGAGGAAAAAGGATAAATATGTGTATAATCATTTTAGGTCCTTGGCCACAGATAAGTAGAGCATTCCCAATGACAAGTGTAGTTAACATAATCTCAAAAAAAGGATTTAAAACTGTCAGTAACGGAAAAAGGAAAAATAACTCTAAACATTTTTTCTTTAGGAAGCCACTAATTGCTACTGTAGAAAAGCAGCTTCTAGGTGAACATTTAACAGCCATTCTTCAGAAAGGTAATCTTTCTTCTTTATAGAAACATTTCTAATTACTGCTTTGGGGCTTTCAATTCCTGTGCTGAAAAATAAAGAGGCAGATCAAGGTGCTGCGGGAATACACAAGCTATGCCATTCTTTAGTGCTCTTTGCTACTCATGAACTTTTCAGTTCATGAAATAGCATTGACCATTTTGCAAGAGGGCAAATACCATTCTCCTTGTCAGAAGAGAGACAGTGCTGTCTTCAGATATGCAGCAAAGCAAAAGAAAAACTGTAACAGGGAATTCTTGATTTCAGTGTGTTAAATAGCATCTTGAAGACTTGGAGATAAAGGAGTAGCCTTCAGATGATGGGGAAACATTTGATTACTTCCTGCTTACAAAAAGCAGCTTTTTCTAAAAATTTAATACAGTTTGAGCCATGAAGTATGTTGCCTCTGTTTTGCAATAGTCTGTGGAGTCAGGTAGCCCTCTGTTGCACTGAGGAATAGTCTGGAAATGGATATGGGTGCAGGAAAGGTTGAATAATAAAATATAAAGTCCTTACTAGACAGATTATGGATGAGACGGGTTTGTGAGCATCTTCTGCAAGTTTGTAACAGACTCTTTATTGAGAGGAGTATCAAGTTTGCAGTGTTTATCTAGCTACTTAGAACCTTGCTGTGGAGCATCAGGCTTTCTCTTCCCAAATGTTAAGTGAAAGATGAAGCTATTTCTTGAAGCTGCCTGCCTTCAAATATCTGTCAAATCTATTTTACAGCTGGAATTGAGACCCAGAGCTCTGTCTTTCCAAGGAACTTTTCCTACAGATCACTAGTGTAAAAGTTTCAAATCTTCAGGGAATAGTAAAGCAGAAGTAAGCAAAGGTATTGTGTATGTAAAGTACCTGTAGCCTAAGATACACAGTGCAGTTAGGTAGCTTAAAATAAAAGAAAACCACTAATTGCTTGATTAAAAAAAAAACTAGCTTTGAAGAGGCCCCTTCAGAAATGATATGCTGCACTTTCTTTGAATTACTCTGGTTTTCACTTTTACTGGAATTCTCTCATGTGCAGGTTTAAACCACCTTCTTGATGAAAACCGGATTCAGGACTTGTCTCTTCTGTATCAGTTGTTCAGCCGTGTGAGAGGTGGAGTACAGGTTCTCTTGCAACACTGGATTGAGTACATAAAGGTACTGTTCCTAGAACTCTGGAACAGACACTGCTACTGTCTCGATGGGGTTTATACACAGATTCTTGAGTCATCTTGATGAACTGTTGCATTTTACTAAGAAGCAAAGGCTACTTGCTTATAAACATATATTTAATAAGCAGCTTTTGAAACTGTACTAGGAAAAGTACAGTAACTGCTCTAGCCCTGTTGAAGAAAATACTGAACATTCAGTTGAACTACTGAACTCCAAATAAATTTGGAGGTTTTACATGGCTTATAGTTAGTTGGGGGGCAACTGTATTTCTCCAGTAGATATTTTGGTAATGGCAGAATGTTTCTGTCTTCTCCCTGGTAAAATTTCATGGTAGAATGGGTGGTAGCTTAAGTTACCAACTATTTTAAGTTCAAAAAGCACCGGAATACCACTTAATGGAAATGTTGTCACAGAAAGTATGGTGGTTGTGAAGGAAGGCTCGCTAATAGCATAGCAGTACTCTTAAATAAAACTGAGTTCAGTGGGAGCTTTAGCTGTGTGAAACCTGAGGATAGAGATGTTTAAAAATGGTATGTTACTTTTATCATGCTTAAGTTTATTTTTTCAGGCAGTTCTGAATCTGCTCGCTTATTCAGATCGGTTTTGAATCAACATACAAGGTCTAGAAATGATTATAAAGTAAATAATAGTAAACTACTTATGTTGTGCCAGTGGAACTAATATGAATACCAGAAACAAGACATTACAAAAATAACTTGGGCTTTTAAAAGTCTTGTAATTTAAATTCATTGTTCAGGCTAATTGAAAGATATGTTTTATTTTGCAGGCATTTGGTAGCACCATAGTAATTAATCCAGAAAAAGACAAAACCATGGTCCAAGAACTACTTGATTTTAAAGACAAAGTTGACCATATTATTGATGTTTGCTTTCTCAAGAATGAGAAGTTTGTAAATGCCATGAAAGAAGCCTTTGAAACATTCATTAACAAAAGACCAAATAAGCCAGCTGAACTCATAGGTATTTTTCTTCAGTTTCTCTCCATGTGAGAATTTGGGTGGGGGACAAGAGGGAGTTGCTGATGCAACTTACAGATGGGATATGATGGAGTTATGTGTGAAAAGACATGATGCACAGCGCGTTGTCAAACTGGGGAACTACTGTGCCTTGTTATGCAAGTGAACCATTTCGTAGAATAGCGTTAAACATTAAGAACAAGCTCTGTGCAGCAGTTCACTGGCTAGGCTATAGAAAAATGAAGAACATTAGAATTTGGGCATTCCAGCAATTGACTGGTGTCCAGATGTAAGCATACTGCTAGTAATTTGACTTTTTCAAAAGCTTACATAACTGTGCTACCAGCAAATGTGCACAGAGCTATGAGGGACTCTACATAGCTATGTTTTAATACATAAAAGTGAAGAGGGATGAGGATGACCTTTACCTTATGTTACAGGGCTGTGTGCACTTTGAATACCTTAATGGTTTCCCCACACAGTGAATAATACCTTGCAGTCTGTCGTGCTGTTAGGCTTGTGGGGTAATGCTTTCTGCCCTCCCTTTTTAAAATTAATTCACTAACTATAATGGGCTTACCAGACCATCTGAAATTAAACCAAACGGTAATCTGCTAGAGAAATTCCACATTTAAGTAACTGGTTTACATATTTTAATTCTGATCTTTTTGCTTCTGTTATAGCCGTGTCAATCTATACCAGTGGTGACTTTTTGCTTTGAGATCATAATATGGACCAGGACATATTTTTTTTTATAGGCACAGGAATCTTTTTTTTAACATTATGTATGCTGATAAAGTTATGATAGAGTAATTGCTTATCTGAAAAAAGAGATTAGGCTGTAATGTTTTTAGAACTTTATAGCCTCTATTAAAATATATCAAGCTAGCTGCAGTGAAACTGATTTGAAGGTGATTTCAGGATCATTTACCCTTCCAAAAGATTTTTACAATATTAGATGTAGAAAAAATAAATTATTGTTCCATTATGATACTCAGCATTTGCTAAATTTTCTATTCCTCAATACTTTTAGCTAAATATGTAGATTCAAAGCTTCGTGCAGGCAACAAAGAAGCTACTGATGAAGAACTTGAAAAAATGCTGGATAAAATTATGATCATATTTAGATTCATATATGGTAAGTTGTGGTTTTTTTTTGTGGGGGTACAGTTGTTTAACCAGTAACATAAAGGTATTTTTGAAATATTTTTTGCAGTCTGTCTGCATTTTCAAGTGCTCAATCTCTGTAGATGCAGTTTGCTGGTATAGCGCTGTTTAAGGTTACTGTTAGCTTTACTGAGCTTTGAACTGGGGCTAAGTAAGGTTTGTATAAAACAAACAACGATTTGTGATGTCTGTCAAATCTCATCTTTTGCAGGAAAAGATGTCTTTGAGGCCTTTTATAAAAAAGATCTAGCAAAGAGACTATTAGTTGGGAAGAGTGCATCAGTGGATGCCGAAAAATCCATGCTTTCCAAACTCAAACATGGTAAATGTCTGTTTATCAGTTTGCTTTCTTTTAAAAACAGTCATCTTTTAAAAAACAGGCTTTCCTAGAAATGCTGTTGGTAATTCCCTTTTTCATGAGCTGATGTGCAAATCTTGAATGACTGGTGGATTTTGAAAGAGACCCATTTGCTTTTAGTTTTGTAATTATAGCAGCAGTAGTCAAAAGTCAGGAGCTTAAAGTGCATGGTGTATCTTGGCCTGTGGGACAGAGCTGAGGTTCCCTGCTGAGTAAGTCAGTGATGTGCTCAGAGAACTTGATGACTTCTGCTTGTTACTCATTCTGTATAAGTACTTGAAACATCAAGCTGCCAGCTACCGATCTTCTAGCCTGGTCTTCATTGTTTCGTAGGATGGTGTCTCTGGGTGGCGAGAGTAAGATTTTTTTAGAACTTGATCTTATTCTGAGAGACAGTTTGGCAGGCAGCTGGTAAGGATCAAAACTGTTGTCTAAGTGACAGGTTGCAGGTGGAGTCCTAGGATGACCCATCATGTCCATGTGGAAAAAAAACGGGTTGCAAAATAGCTGCCACATTAAAACATTTCCCCCCTTGTTTATAACCTTGTTCTGTATCTTAATCAGAATCCAGGACTTAAGGTAAGAACATACACTGAAATAGGTAGCCTTGCTTCAAAGTATATTCTGATACTTAGAATAGCTACTCTGTGGCATTGAAAATGAAGACTAATTTTTAAGATTTAAATTTTCTCTTTTATAGAATGTGGAGCTGCTTTCACCAGCAAACTTGAAGGAATGTTTAAAGATATGGAGCTTTCAAAAGACATAATGATTCAGTTTAAACAGGTACTGTGGGAAAGCCTGCCATGGCGCCTTCATTTACTTGCTTTTTGAATTAGTTATTCTCAGAAAGCCTAATGAGAGCGTACAGGGTGTCCTCAGTTGTGTACATTTGTATTGCAATTAAGTTAAACTTCTTTTGAATTACTCCCATTGCCTGTAATGTTCTTACACTAAAGAGAAGAAGACTTTGTAGGTGATAGCTTTTGAAAACAGCGGACAAAAGCCCAACTGGGAAAACAGTCTCTACTGAAAATCAGTCAGAATCTACTTCTTAATTCTGTGCTGCCTGTGCTTTTTAATGTTTTACTGCATTTATTAATGGTTTTCATGAGCAAAGAAGCAAAAAACCTGACCCCAGAAGTTTCTTATAAAAGAGAAATAAATAAACACCCACACACTTCCAAATCACCAGCCCTAATAAAAGAACTGTAAACTTACAAAACATTTTATACACCACTATATCTGATGAACTGTCTAGTAAGTTTGGTTCTGTAATGTTTTGATTACAAGCAAATTTTAACATTCTTTCATCCATTCACACATATCTGGGTTCATCTTCACATCAGCTTACTAAAACACTTGTTTTGCTGTTTTCTTTCTGTATGGAAGTGCCTTTAGAACTTCAGAAAAGTGCTTTTTCTTAATCTTATTTTTCACGTATGTAACTTGCAGTTTGTACAGCAAAGACATCATAAGGTTACTTCTCTTCTGTGCTCTGACTCCTCGGATCTACCTGAAATATGTTCAATAAGCATTGAATTATTTCAGTTTACTTTGTTTCTTTCTGCAGTATATGCAAAATCAGAATGTCCCTGGCAACATTGAACTGACAGTGAATATTCTGACTATGGGTTACTGGCCAACCTATGTGCCTATGGAGGTCCATTTGCCCCCTGAGGTAATGAATAAAGACATATTATACCACCTATCAGCCTATCAGTAATGCATCTTGATGTCAGCTGCAGCTCGGTTTGAAATATGCATGTGTTCTCTAGAAAAAAGCGCAGAAGTGTCTTTAAATAGTTTTTCTTCTTTTGCAATTCCCTTTATCTCTCTGAGCCTTCGCTTATGGCTCATTTGATTGCAGAGGGAAGGATTCTTTTGAAGTAGAAATTGTGTGTTAGTGTTTTGGGTTTTTTTCTTTCTTTAGATGGTAAAACTTCAGGAGATTTTCAAGACCTTTTATTTAGGAAAACACAGTGGTAGGAAACTTCAGTGGCAGTCAACATTAGGACACTGTGTACTAAAAGCAGAATTTAAAGAGGTGAGTGTGTTTTCTTTCTCTTATTCCTGCTGCTTTGCCGATTCAGAGTATAAATTGTAACTTAGGGATATATTTGGAAGGTTTTTTGTGCCATGATAGAAAACTTAGCACTGTTTTTGCAATTACTTTCAACTTTTGACCTTTTGCTATCATTTCCAGAGTTGGTAGTTTCTGGAATAGATGTATTAAGGTCTAAGAAGACAGATCTGATCTCTTATCAATGAGGGAGGGGAAGGCTGTTGGTTACTGCTTGGGGAAAATAGCCAGTGGGTGTAGTTACATATTAAAGACAGCACTAATTTTTGTACTGGGGAGAAGAAAAAGGAGGAGGCTGTGTTCCACAGATGATTTTAATTCAACTGACAGCATGAAGTATCTTTACAGTAAGCTTTTCACTACTGAAACAGAGAAAAGTTTTGGATTGTACCAGAACACAACTGTTTGCAGAGGGCTGCCAGTTACTTCCCTTCAGCATTTCTTTATGGGCACAAATATATTTCAAGAAAATTAATCTTGGAGTAGGAATGCTTACCAGTTCTGGTGTTTATTAAAATGTTAATGGTAAAACAAATATTATCAAACTTAGTTATTTCAAAGATCTTATACTTGTATTTCTTAAACTAATGTTTGTGTTGCACATTGATTTAAAGGTCTTTCAAACTGTAATTTTAAGCACTCGCTGCTTTGCGATTTGCCTTGAGTAAGTTGGTGCATGTCTTGGATGAGTGTTGTCACTGGATAGTCTAACTTTCTGACCTCTAGCTTATTCTGTATTTCATAGTAATACAAGGTGACCAGTAGCTCTTTATCCATTTGAGAATATGAAAAACTAAATCACATCCTTTAAGTGAAATAATTGACGTGCAGGAGTGTCTGTGTCATTGTTATTGCTGTGTTCCCTTCCCCTCCCACCCTCAAAGAAGAAAAAATTAAAACCAGCCTAGTGATGCCTGTTAATTTCCCTTGTGACAGGGAAAAAAAGAACTTCAGGTCTCCTTGTTCCAGACACTGGTGCTGCTCATGTTTAATGAAGGAGAGGAGTTCAGTTTAGAGGAGATAAAACAAGCCACTGGGATAGGTTGGTATTGAAAACAGACGACTACTTCCAAGCATTCTTTCTTAAAAAAACCTAAACAACTTGTTTCTGCTTTAGAGGACGGAGAGCTGAGAAGGACACTTCAATCTCTGGCTTGCGGCAAAGCCCGAGTACTGACTAAAAGCCCCAAAGGCAAAGATGTAGAAGATGGTGATAAATTCACATGTAATGATGATTTCAGACATAAGCTCTTCAGGATAAAGATCAACCAAATTCAGATGAAAGAAACGGTATATTCATTTTAATCCTCTGGGGTTTAAATCCTTGGGTTAAGTATCTTATTGCCTGCCCATTTACATGCTTCATTTTCCTCTAGGTTGTAATATACATGCTGATATCTTTGTAAATTACACATCATTTGCATGATAGCACGTGTCTACCATTGCTGATTTAAATGTGTACTTCCATACCAATGTAGACACCAGTGATTCTAGGTGTCTCTAATAAGGTTGTTAAAGGGAAGTTCAAATTAGTGAATGTTCTTTTCACCCCTGATCATTCCCTGGAGCTTTATTGAATGATTTGTGAACATAGAAACAAGTTCACAGTGAATTTTCCCTGTCAGCCATTCAGTGTAAAATCTGTGCAAAGGTTTTAATTCCTTGCAAAAGGGCTTTTTTTAACAGACAGTCTTCGTATTTTTAAAGAATTTCTGTCAGATATTTGACAACAGACATTTTACGGTCTTAGATCTATGAAGAATAGTTTTGACAGTTCTAGTGCTCCCTTTAAAACTTTTCTAAATGGATCCTTCAGGTGGAGGAACAGGCAAGCACTACAGAGAGAGTTTTCCAGGACAGGCAATATCAGATTGATGCTGCAATTGTACGAATCATGAAGATGCGCAAGACGCTGAGTCATAACCTGCTTGTGTCGGAGGTCTACAACCAGCTTAAATTCCCAGTAAAGGTGTAGTACTGACTTTTATTCTTCTAAAACATTTTATTACTTTTTATATTCCCTGGCTATCTTTAGTTGAACAGCGCTTCTGTCCAAAACATGCATCTTTGTACTACTGGGAAAGACAAATACTCGCTTTCAGACTTCCTAAAGTGCCAGGTGCATTCACTTGTCTGAAAATTACCTCAGGCTTTTAGTGAGTTAATAAAACCTATTACCAAAGGCTTCTAGAAGCAGAATGTGTTGTCAGTAACTGTGAAGCTAGCTCTCCTTGTTCTTGTATTGGAAATGTTCTGGCAATGCGTTCTTGGGGACAAGGAGAAAGTGATTCAGATACGTAATGCAGAATTCATAGCATCATAGAATGTTTTTTGTTGGAAGGGACCTTAAAGCTCATCTAGGTCCAACTCCCACTAGACCAGGTTGTTCAAAGCCCTGTCCAACTTGGCCTTGAAAACTTGGTTTTGATTCTTAATTTGGTTGATGCTTGCTAATAAATTAGGAACCGGTAAATGTTCAGTGCATTTTTCAGACATTGCTTAATAAATATACACACACATATAGATGGAATGAAAATTAGATACTGGTAAATGTCTCAAAGCTAATGAAGCCCACAGTTGCAAGATGAAATGAATAGCCTATTATGTACAAATAGAAATGTATTTTCAAATACAGTGATGTATCTCTTTTGAGTTCAAATATATAGTGCTTCCTATCAATGGGAATGCAAGATTAAAAGTACTGCCATCTCATTCTGTGGGTTTGTCCCTGCAGTCCTGTAAGTATTGCATAAACTGCAGTTGGGCTTTGCAGGGTTATAATAGACTTAAATGCACTCTCTGACTCTTATCATGATATATCGTTATGAAGTCCTTCACCCATCGAATTCATAGGGCACCAAAACCATTGTAAAGCTCACTCACATCAAGATAAATTGAAACTGGTGCCATTTTTACCAGGTAAAAGTCAGAAATAGAAACATTTTGGTACATAGTGCATGAATTGCAGCTCTTTAGAGTTCAGTTTAAACAGCAGTAAATATCTTTACCTGCTATAAAAAGTTTATGCTTAGCTGCAAGTGACAAGTTAATTTGGTTACTTTCTCTTCAATTATACATTGCAGACTTTAGAAGCTTTGATGTTTTAAGGGTTCGTTTTTTTTTTTCCAACTGTAATTCCTGTTTCCTCAGCCATCTTTAATAGGAAGGATATTGGGCTTAAGTAGAAAGAACGAACTGAGAAACATTGACTGCAAAGTAATAATGCTGACATCTGCTTTATTTTACAGCCTGCTGACCTTAAGAAGAGAATAGAATCCTTAATTGACAGGGACTACATGGAAAGAGATAAAGAAAACCCCAACCAGTACAACTATATTGCATAAACATATGTTGGCCTTTGTTTTACTGCACACTTGGTGTCATACAGAATTGCCAGTGGATAAACTAGCCTGTTGATCCCGTTAATTGACTTTTTATACTACCGATGATTGAATGAAAGCAGTGTAATGGAAAAGTATAGTAGAGTGGACTTCTTTCAGTGGTTAACATGCCCATTTAAAGAGTACTATTTACATTTTAAGAAGAATGCTGTTGAACTCTTTGCATGTTATTTAGTAAGATGTGCAGAAAGCTGAAAGAAAGTACCTGGTCTTTGTGATTCCATTTGTCTCTGGGTCTGAAGAGGAGTCCCTTGATAGATGACAGATGTCTTTCACACCTTTAAAAGGAAACAGGAGGTTAATATAAGAAAATAGCCTTTAAAATGCTTAAACTGCATGCAAACTTTTAATTTACTGTACAGAATGCATTTCAGTTAGTAACATACCATTGGTTTGGTTGATGCCCACACTTGGGTTTTTCCCTTGAGGGAGGGAAAACAGGGAATAAGCTAAGCTATGCTTATTGCTGATGTAATGGAAAATATTCTTGGTCATAATTAGGACAAAATGGTACCAATATAAAACAATGTATAAAGTTTGCAGTGTGGGCATACATACTGTATATAAACAAACACCATTCTTGAAGAAGTGCTCCAACAAAACAAGTTCGGATTAGATTTATATGGCTTGCCTATAAGACTTAGTGTTCACCCTTGGGAATTTTAAGCATAAAACAGCCATAATGGAAAAAGTGACAGTTTTTACTAGTCATGGGTAGGAGGCCTTCACCTCTTGGCAGCAATACTCTAGAAAAGCAGATCTATTTACAGGTATCTATGAAAAGCCACGCTGTTCTTGTGGTAAAGCTGTAAGAACAAAAATTGCAAATGGATTTTAATACTTGTTTTGCTTTGCAACATTCTAAACTTGAACTAACCTCAAGGTTTAGACAGGGCAGCTCTTCTAAAGTCTGCCCTGCTTTGGATTGCTTTAACTTAAAGCTTTAAGAACTCAGCCCTAGATGTGGCAGGCCTCCTAGAACCCAGAAGCCTACCTCTCATATATAAAGTTAAGTATTGCTGTAAGGCATCTAAAATATATTTTCTTAGATGACCAGAGAGCATTCTTTGCATCTTTATAAGACATGGGAGATTAAGTCACTTGAATGTAGAGCTTTGTTTCAACAAGATGCATTATTTTTATTGCTATAGCAGCATGTGCCAGGAATATATGGGGGGAGGGAGTGTCAGCAGAAAAGGTAACTCCTCCATGTAACAGTTCTTCCTTACCCAGCAGGCTTTAGACCTACCATCAGCTGTGTTGCAGAGCACAATGAAAAACCTCATCCTCTTTCAGGCACTGATAGTCCTGGGGAATACCAGACATTTCTTGGAAGCAAGACGTTACTTTTGTTTAGTGGCAGTGTAACTTAGCTCTCTATGATCTATAACTTCTATCACTGTGATTCCACATTCAGGGGTGTGCATGTGCGAGAGAGGGTGAGTGTGTGTATGTGTGTGTATTTTGTATCTGACACATCCCATCCCTATTGCTTTTTGATTTACTGTTAAATTCCATATTTCCCCCAGCTGTGTTTTCTCTCAAGCTCTTTTATATGCAGCCCTCAGCTGACAGATGATGCAAATGGATTTTTTTTCCTCCTACTAAATTATTTGCTGTCACCTTCTACTAACTGTCATACAGCTCTTTGTGATCTGCAGAAAATCTACCTTATCCTTGACACTATTGCAGCATAACCACTGGTAAACATCCAGGACCACCCTTGCCTCTGCAAGAAAAATACTAACAGTAGAGTTATCTGGTAAGAAACTTGAAGACTGCTCCTGCAAATCTTTTAAGTATTAGTTCAGATAGAGATCCACTGGGGAGGAAAGAACAACTCCCCAGAACATTCTGTATTTTGCATTCAGTGTTCCTTTTTGTTGTATGTGTTTTGTATCTTTAGCCAATAAAAGATTCCTTTTAAAAAGGTGTTTTTGAGAAGGAGCATAAAACTTAACTGTTTGGGAGACACGAAATGATGAGTATCAGTATTGAAGTGGTTCCATTCAGTCTGTTGTAGCATATAAATCTAACACCACTACATGTTTAAAACACCTATTTTGGTAAACTCCTCCCTCATTGCAACACAAGTGTGTTGCAATCAGTCAACCTAACCAGAAAGGTCTGAAGGTTTATTTATTTTTTTATCCCATCCATTTCAGTAAGTTAAATGCAGAAAATATTACATAGAAAGTGTCCTCAAATCTCATCAGAGTTCACAATCTGAGGCAGACCCTAAGCGGCAATCTAGTTAAAGCAACCCAAAGAACGGACTTTGAGAGCCCTGGCTATGCCAAGAGAAGAGGTGAACGAGGGGAGAGGAGAACTCTTCTCCTTGTATCTGCATGGGGTTTCCCCAAGAACTTGTTCATCTCTGCTAAGGAATCGCTCATTCCTGGTTAATGACAAAGCTGCAGCCAAGATTTACTGTCCAGCCGTACAACTCTGCAACTTCTTGCTGGGATCATGTGCCTGACTATTGAGCCATATATATCTCTGTAAGAAAAATGAAAGTGGGCTTGGACCACAGCTCATCTGGCTAGAACACAGCTTGTCTGTTTGGCCACACATTTTTAATCTTGACTCTTGCATGCAGTTTATAGCACCTTGTTCATAAGAAATTGCAGTTTATTCTTAGAAATATATATTTTAGGTTTTTTAATCTTTATACCCATAAATGGACTATTTTTTTGTCTTGGCTGGTTTAAAAAGTGACCATTTTGTTTAAATGCTGTAATTGCAAATGTGTTGTAAGTGTTGTTTTGTTCTATAGTTTACACAAAGGTGCCAAAGTAAATAGTTAATAAAAATCCCCCAAACCCAAGCAAACTGTTGCATTGCTTTAGCTGTTCTTCAAATTTTGGTCTCTGCTCTTTTTTGGGGTTGGTTTTGTTTTTTGGTTTTTTTTTTCAGCCTTTCAGTTTTTCCCAGACATATCATTTGCCCAATGCTTTTAAAAAAAAAAATTAAAAAAAAATGCATCTAAAGAAATGTTCAGATACCACTTTTTTAGTGATTTCATATAGTAGGAAGAATATTTTCTTTGAAACGTTACACTAAAATTGTAAGAGTACAGCAGCATTCAAAAATGTAATATACTTTTTGTATAACAGTTCTTCAGAGTGTGTCTGGAGTGGGGGAGAAAACTAACCCTGTTACTTTTCAGAAGCCTCTTCCCTCGGCTACCAGGATATGAAATTGTGCTTTTTCACTGCATCAAAAAGTTATAGTTTATGCAGACTTGCAAATGGGGCATGTATCACCATTGCATCCTTCGATGCAAAGAGCAGCAAAACCTTTTTTATGTTTCATAAGTCTGATATGGGTACAGAGAGTCTTTCTTAAGTTGGTAAATAATGTAAATACATGTCCTTTCAGAGAGTGAGTCTGTTATCTAGGTATTTTGTGTCATTTAATAAATATTAAAACAGTTTTGTGTTGATAAACCCCTGTGTGTAAAATGCCTTCTTACTTAAAGTTCTGTATGTTGGGCTTATTAATGTTTGTGGCTTCTTTAAATTCTTTAGCTTGTGCTTTGATAGCAAAATACTTGTTTGCTACTTAAGTATAATAATCAGTAGTTCCTCCTTTATTCAGTCATTAAAATCCCTTGAGTTTTCTAAGTGGCTTCCATTCCTGAATTTTATTTTTTTTACGAAGTCTTCTACCAGGTTAATGGGGAGGAAGGAAGTAAACATCCTACAAACTGAATGTGTAAAGTGCCAGAAATGGTGCAACACTACCAAAGCTGCTGGCTCATTGCTAGTACAGGAGGATTCTCTCCTGCTGTATGATTTCCTTGTTTCCCAGTAAAGCTAGCAGGTTTTTTTAATGGCTGTGGCACGATTACTGAAGTACAGGACAGGGCTGGACAAGGAACTTGTTACTGGTGATGACCAACTGGGCCATTCTTAGTTTTTCTTCAGCCATTTGGAACCACTGGCCTAAATCTGACCAGAATTTGTCAGAGGTATTTTCAGACTGGTCCTTCCTGGTGCAGGTGCTCTGAGGACTTTGTGGAGAGGGGTGTCAGGGTGTTCTGATCTTGCTTTCCAAGCTCTGGAGGGGTAGTTTGAGAATGGGAGAGCTATGGCAAAGTAAGAGCTGTGCGTTCTGTTAAAGTGTGGAGGCATCTAAATGCATGGGATGATTTTTCCACTAACAATTTCTTCTTAAGAGTATTTCCTATGTTCTTCACAATCCTACAGAATTTTGTTGTTAGAAATTAATCCTACAGAAGCAGATTCCCAGAGAGCAGAAAATACTTTGTTACTGTATGAAGTGCAATATGCATTGCTGTTCTTTCTCCTGATTTTGAGAGAAACTGTTGCCAAATTAAAGGCAATAGCTTTGGATTTGCCTTGCTTAGGGGGTTGGTTTTTTTCCTTTTAAAAGGAAAGGGTTTGTAGGCATATTGTGCTATTTAGAAAACAAGCACCTGAAAACTTACTTGAGGGGTTGAGACACTGGACTTTATGCAGAGTTTCTTGTAAAATACAGAGTTAATTGGGAAGAGGAGCAGTGGATGCTGATCAGCCTACAATGGAGCAAGTTTTTCTTCTGGTTAACTGCTTCCTGATACATGCTCATCTCCTGTAAGAGTCATCCTTAAAATGACTTACAATTTGTCTTGCTGCTGCTTATGGGAAATAAGCATTAAGATAAGAATTCAAGAAGAAAAGTAACTTTGAAAGTTAATGTTCTAACATCAGTAAGACACTGCAGCTCCATAGAGAAAACCTTTTCCTTAAACTTCGGAAAAGGAGTTCACATCCAGTAAATACTAAATTTTTATTGTTATGCCTTTACACACAGCTGGCACCATAACAAGGTCTGACTGCAGGATCCTGCTGAGAATGCCAAGTCTGAGTGAAGGTTTCCAGTTAGTCTTTTAATAGTTCTTCAGTCACAGCTGGAGCTGCGTGCCTCCAGAGAGGGGTCCCTACCCCAGCTCATGCTTCCCAATTATACCCGTTCCACAAATCACCCCATCCCCAAGTCCAGGCACCTAATTCTTGTCAGTGATTTCTCTTGATTTCTCAGTGGGTTTCACTAGTGCTGGGCTGGCCGCCTCCTGAAGTTACTTCACTCTTTCAGAATTGTCCTTATCTTTTTCATTCCACTTATATCTGCAGCACACAGGGAGTTCTTTGTTAGCAGCATTAGTTTTACCAAAAGTTTACACTTGGTGAGCTCTTGTAGCCAAACGCTTCAGCTGCTTTAGTGGCTGATGCCAAGCTACTAATGCCAAACTATTCAGAGAGAATACAGTATGCAACATCAATGATAGTTCTTTAACTTACTCCTTAAAACAATCACTATCACATTGCAAACTGAGAGGGATGAGTATGCAAAGCAAATTGCATCCAAGATTACATGAAATAGATTTCTTTGTACCACGTGGAGTGGGAAGTAGTTATAATACAGCATGAAATATCAGTGCTGGATTATTAGTACAATGTTCACTTAATATGTAGCTCTTTTCCCCTCCCAGACCAAACTCATATGGAATTATCACAATGCATGTTCTGTTTTACCACTGTGTCGTCTGCAAAACTTGAAGTGTATCTGAGAACAATTTGTTACTATGGTCAAAAGCAGATACCTTTCTCAAAAGCAGTCCCTTAACGGTATCAAGAAAATCCTTCAGCTGGTGCTAGGTTAAGGCTCAAAGCAAGGCTGCTCTACTAATTACAATTAAAACCTGGACAAGACACAGTGCAGACCGAGTTCTGCCACGTGTGTGCTGGGGAGGAGGTACAGCTTTCAGGCATGAGATGGGAACAGATTACAAAATAAAGCCTCTGCAGAGGTGAGCTGAAACCTTGTCACCGTGCAGGTAAAGCTTGTAGGCTGCGACCAGGGGGTAGGTCAGGCTCCATCCTCTGGAGAACTGGTTCTGCAACCAAAGGGCTGCAATCCTGCGTATCTGTCCTAGTTTCAGCTGCGATAGAGTTAATTTTCTTCCCAGTAACTAGTACAGAGCTGTATTTTGGCTTCAGTCTGAGAACACTAGCAGGCTGGGGTTAATCTACAACAGTATCCCTTCAGTTTCTTTCTTGTTATTCCTACAGCACCACTGCTGCTTCATAATCCGAGCTCCAGAAGCAGACAGGCAGCCTCAAACTGGAGTGAGATCATTCCCTGGAAGAGTTTTGTTGCTCAGGACAATGAAATGAACGGGTTTGCCAGACCTGGTTTTCTATCTCTGTCAGAGCTGGAAACTGTAGACCAATTACATATATGGTTAATTACATATATGGTTATTTTATATATCATCTGCCCTGATGTGCTCTCTGTAAAAGGGAGGTAATGTTATTCTAGGTTACAGCACTGCAGTCCTGCAGTTAAAATATCCAGATATTAAAATGACTATATAAGACAGCCTCCCTTCCAGCCCTGTATTTTAGATAGAACTTCTGCTGCTGCTGAGATTTCTCAAAAACAATTACAGCCAACACATCCTTGGTAAGAGTTGAAGTGGGAGGTGGCTCATGAGCAGAGCCATTCTCACATGACTTCTGCTCTGAAGCTGACAGATGTATCTCCAGCAAGTTAGCAATGTATGTTGATAGACACAAAACTGACATTTTTGTACTTTGCTGTTACAAGCCCAAAGAACGTGTTGAGCTGTCAGTGAAACGATTTTTTTTTTCCCACGTTAAACAGATCTACATCTAGAAGTAGTTTGGCATGACTCACGAAACCCATAAATCTCATCAGCTGCCACATGGTAACCCACCTGCTGAGTGCCGTGATACACGTCGCACGCAGCAGCAGCTGGAAACGCTGCTGAGCGCAGCAACCTACCCCAACCCTGCACCTTGCAGCACGGGCTGCTGTCCCCGTGTGGGTCAGCGAAGGAGCACCGGCTGTACCAGCTCCTGCCCCGCTGCCACCTCGCCAGGCACCCAGCGTGCGATCAAACCAAACAGCACGTACGCGAGCGGTGTTTGTGCAACAGGCTTGTGACGAACTACCGCCGCCTGTGCCTGGGCTTCTTCCTGCTCGGCTGGGACTGAGTTGCTCCTGCTGTGTCGCAACACCAGGCTCCAGCGCGCTCCTGCAGGAAGCCCGCTGTGGCTGCAGCAACCCGCCCTGCGCGGCCCCACCACCGCTGCTGGTTTTGGCATTTCACGTGATTGCCCCAGCCTTGACTCAGCAGTTTGCTGCGGCTGCGTTTAATGGTTTGGTTTCCTACCACCACCGCCTCCAGAAACAGGCCAGCTCAGAAACACTGCCATCTGCTCGAGCACAGCGAGCCGCAGCTTTCACACCCTTCAGAGAAGTCGTTCTGCAGAGCCAGCGGAGCAGAGCTGTCGGGAGCCATCCCTCCGCAGCACACGCAGGTCCAAGTGCTGCAGGTGTCACACTGTGCTGGGCAAAGCAGGGGCTTCGTTACGGTGTGCAAATCCCCAGGTTACAAACGGTCTGCATGAGAAGGTGCATAGCTGTAACTCTCACAGCTGCTGGCACGATCCCAAGAAGGTCCCTGTGGTTCATCCTTCCCTGCCAAGTGAATCTGTGACCTAACAGACGTTAATCTCTTCCTTTTTCCGGCTTTCCCATGTGAAATGGTACCAAACCCGTCCTCTGCCACCGGGAAAGGAGTAATTTGTTCTGCCATAATCTTGTCCCTGAAAAAATACAGAAAATTCCGTGTTGTTTAAAGAGACATCTAAAAGAATGAATAAAAATAATTAGACTAAAATAGTGATTACTGCATGTCCTAGCTATTTCCTCTTCCTTCTTTTTAATCACAAGCTGTACTCTTCTGCACCAGCGATCAGAAATACGAAGTTACTCAGTGCTTCATTAAACAGTGGACACTTTGCTTCTGACCCCACACATCCATCAATTTTTGCAAGTCCCTGGGTTAAGGAAAAATTGATTACAGATACAGTACCTAACCAGCTGAAACTGCTGAAGGGCTCACAAAGGACTAAGTATATGCTGGACATCAAAAATATGATGTGAATGACAGTCACAGAACAGCTGATACATTTGAAATCAGGCACGAATTTATGTTCCTTGATGAACCAAAGCTTTAAAAAGAAATCACAAGGTTTTGCATATTTGTTCTCAGTACATGAGAACAAATCACCTTCTTAAAATTACTGACACCAGACTAAGTATAACATGCAGAAAAAATGTAATGCCATACAGAAACATTCAGTCCTCGTTTTCACAGCCAGCAATAAACATAAGGAACATCCTAGAAAAGCACGATCAGCTTGCCATCCATCAGTGGCTCCCAAAATCACACCAGAATCATTTCTCTCCAGTAAGGAAAAGGCTGAAGCATCTTCTCTGCATCATGGTAACAACCATTCACACTTTTCTATGTCACTAAAGTCCGACTGTCACATAAATTTTACCATTAAGACTGCCACTGTCCACAAAGAAATTACTTGCGATAAATAAGACGCAGTGTTAACACTGTTTGAGGTTGAATCCTACGAGTACTGAATATCATAGCTTTCCATGGAATTCCAGAGGAATCAGACATCTGAACCCAACCACTAGGTGGTTTTTTTTTTCTGGAGGATTTGTTAATCACAAGAGGAACAGCATTCCATTTTGCTCCCTGCAGAGCTACAAACAGGAGAGAGTCTTTGGGACCTCCCCCCCAAAAAAGTTCTATCTAGAAAGAACAGTGCCAAAACTGAGCTTCTGACAGTTGGCTGTGCAAGAGGAGACTATCACTGTGCTAATAATGCAAAAATACATTGTTTTTAACAGCCTTTTAACACATTCAGACCACTGCAGCATGTAGGCTTTGCAGGGCAAACTTTATCCTGCTATGTGATTGCGAGGTGCCTGTACCAGCTCCCTGCGGTGGAATTTGATCCCCTGGTCTCCCCAGGGACCCCACACAAGGGCAGAAACCCCTTGGGCAGCCTTTGTGGCCATCTCATCACTTCCTCTGCTGTCGCTAGGGGCAGCCTTGACATACCTATACCACAGGCACATCACTGTCCCCTGCCATACCGTGTGATAATGAAAATAAACCACCAGTTCAGTGTCTCTGAATTCACACAACTTCACCTTTTCATTAAGCTACTCCTGTAGCCAGTCTGACACTGTCTTAAAGCAGGATTAGTGTGTACGCTGTTTTTACACAGCTCCAAGGGAGAAACTGCGCTTTTATCTTTACTGATACAGCAAAAAAGAAGTGAGCCATACACCTGCTAAGATCACAGTAAGATGCTGTAACACCACAAAGTGCCCATGGAAGGCAGGGATGGAGATACCTGGAAGGCAAAGCAGTCAGATGCAAACAAAGAATTCTGTGTTCTGATGTTAATGATGACCTTTCTGGTGCAAAACAATGTATTTTTCGTTATGCTAAATTACATAAACTATACTGCTCTTTTAATACCACATCAGTTGCTACTTTTATTCTGTGCTCTTTCTCCTAATGTCTTTCTCTTAATAGTGAAATCCTCTTAATGCAATTGCTTCTAAGTCCCCGAGAGATGACTTTTTAAAGACAGGACTTGGTACGAAAACAGTGAAGCCTGAGGAGATGTAAAAGCCCCAGCAGCAGGACTCTCCCTGGCCTCTGAAATGCCCCATTCTTCACGGTGAAGACAGACAACTTGCTGCCTTCAGAATCTGCGGTTTCATCTGTGCTGCTGTTACTGGATGCTCCCCCACAGCCTACAGCAAGTGCTGGCTCAGTTATTAAACATAAAGTTTATTTCTCCACATGCAACAGTGCTCAAACAGATGCATGTATGGGTATATAATACACAAGGTAAGTTGGTTCTAGTGCAGTTATTAAGCACAAAAACAAAAGCAAAGAAGCAGTGAACGCATCTGACCACACAAGCATTTGTGTGTGGAAGCCCCATTAGTACCATGCACTGGTTCCAGTGGTGGTCCTGACCTGCCAGGTTTGGTTTTGTGACACTCTTTGGGAAAGTACACTATTGCAAGTATACAGCTGAGAGGATTTAACTGACATTTAATCACAAATTGCATTATTTCCATTTCCTCAACACTTCACAACCGCTTTCCTCTCAACACCACCTGCACTCCAACTGCCCCACTCAATCAGGTCAATGTGTTTGACGGTCTTTTTCAAGAGCTTAGATTTCCTTCCCCCATGACTGGGGATATCTCTAAATGCCTGATTATTCAAAGTACTATTTGCAGATATCCCCCAGCATTAGAACCAGGAATATGCTATTCAATGAGGGCCCTTCCTCGCTGAGTCTAGAGCTCCAGTCTCCTCAGGCAGCTGAGCACCTGCCCGCCATTTTCCCTCCTTCCGCTTGGCCTCAATCTCTTCTTCCCATCTCCCTTTTCTCTACCAAGCCAGCTTCTTTTTCCCTCATCAATACCCTCCAGGCTGCAATCCAACATCCACCACACTTTACACCTCCGTTTAGTCTCAGATCCACCATGTTTCCTGTCCACTGCCATCTTCTCCCTCTCTCCTTCCCTCTTTCTCCCTCATTTGCACCAGGCAGCTGCTTTCTCCCATTTTCTGTCCCACGTTTTGCATTGCAGGCCTGGCTAAAACACAGCAAAGCGTCCCAGTCCCCTGTGCTATTGCCAGCTAGTGCCGGCCTCCGTAAGGCTTTACGGAGCCCATAGCTGGAAGGGTTTCTGCCCAGTCACGGTGGAGGCAAGAGCCTCCAGAGAACCCGAGTACGTCTCTGGCCGAGAGGATGGACACAGCCCTGACAGACCTAGAGACACCCGCAGCCACGGCAGGGCTGAGCAGAGCCATGTCCTAGCCCCCATGACCCTGCACGGCAGCCCGCTGCACCGCTCTGCCGCTCCTGCACCGCTGACTTGAACATTGAGTTCAATTTAGTCCGTTTCTCCCTCTTTTTATTGATTGTAAGCATGGAAAACAGCTTTACTTGGGCAGCGAAGGCCTCTATTAAACCTCTCTGGGTGCGCATCTTCTCTCAGCCTTCTCTTCTCAACCTACAGAAGCCCCGCTGGAGACAGCAACGGCTGCCGAGGGACGAACCAGACCGCCGTCAACGCGCTCCTACTGGGCCCACAACGGCCGCTCCCGGGCCCTGGCCGCTCCCTCACCGCCCGCCCGAGGCGGTACGCGACGCGCAACCCATCCGCGACCCATGGAATCGAGCCCCGGCGCGGCGATTGGCGGCGCCGCCCCGCCCCGCCCCTCCCCTCACATGACCGATGTCGAGGGCTCGGTCGCTCTCGCTGTTTCTCGGCGCGCCCACAGTCAGCATGGGGCGGCGGCGCGCCTTCGTCCCGCTCCTCTTGCTGCTGCTCGGCACCTCCGGTGAGCGCGGCCGTGCCCGGTCCTGCGGGAGCCGGTGGCGGCGGGGACGGGCGGGACGGACGGGCGGGAGGGGGGGGGGGGCAGGTGTCCCCGCGGGTGCGTGCCGCCCCCTCCCCCGCCCTTTCGCGCACGTGACGCCGCGTCGGGCAACGGTCGGTCGCGCGCGGGGCTGCCGCGGCCCTCACCAGGCCTTGGGGCCATCCCAGCCCCGCGGCGTCTGCCCCAGGCCAGCCCCGGCGCGCTGCTGCCTCCGCGGCGGGGAGCGGGGGCCTGCTGCTGGTGCTGCCGCCGTAGTGACAGAGAGCCGCGGGGCCGGGCAGGGTGGTAGCGAGTGTGCCTCAGCCGAGGGGCCGCCCGCAGGTGTAGCCTGCTCGCTGCGGGCCCACCGGCGCGGCTCTTCCCCGCGGGTGGGCAGCTGGAGGCGGGGATGTCGCCAGCCCGCTCTCCTCACCTACGCCTGGCTCGGGCCGTGGGGTCAGCGGCCACCGCCGCGCACAGTAGCGCTGCCCGGGCAGTGCCGCGGATGCGGTTCACAGCGGTGCGATCCAACCACTGTGGAAAGTTGTCCTTAAACGTGAGGGGAGTTCAACATCCCTGTGTGCAGAGGGAGAGATTGTGGAAAACACAATGCGGGCACCCTGACCCCACTGCTTAAGAGGTCAGCTTGAGCCATACCACTGATAGATAATAGGAAGACCCTGGCCTACCAGCAGTATATTAAGTGCTATGTTCATGCACTCAGTATGTCAGCACAAATTAATGCTCATTTAGGTTATTAGTCTCTGTCAGGTAAATAAACTATACAACATTCTCTCTTTTTTTTATCTAGCTTTGATAAGTTTATGGTGTGCTTCCTAGTTGTAATACTTTTTAGCACTCTAGCTATTCTTGCAGTGTTTGGCAAATTGAATCCGGCCCTGAAATAATTCACTGCTTTATAATGAGCTGCCCTCTTAAGTAATTCTAGAAAATGAAGTAAAAGCAATGTCTTAGTAGCTAATAATCATATTTTATAGGTTTTTTCCAGTCTGATGCAGTGGAAGTAGATGTAAAGGATGGCACTAATGCTACGTGCCTGTATGCAAACTGGATGATGAAATTCTTGATAACATATGAAACAAACAGTAGTGATTATGTAAGTACTTGGAGGTAACTTTTATTGACAATTGTTATTTTGCCCCAGGTGAAAGTTTAAGTACACTGTCACTGAGGGCCTTTGGTTTGTTACTTTTCCCTTTTTTACTGAGTTGTTAAGACTATTCCTAAATATTCATTGTAAAACAAAGCATAAGTTCCCAATTAATAATACAAATAACTGAAAATGCCTTATTGCACTTAATTGATGTATCGGTCAAACTTGGTGGGTTTTGTTTATCTCTGTAGTCATGTTCTTAGCCTAGATAGTAAATGTAGATTGCAGCTCAGCACAGCCAAGATTTATAGACAGGTTGGAGTTCTACTTTTGCACGTGAACCTGCTGTGACTCCTTTCTTAGTCACATGTCAGGGAGCCTTTTTCTTAACTTTGTAGAACAACTTAAAATAATCCTGCTGATCTTGTGCAAGGTCCTGTGTAACTCCAGCAGGTTTATAACAATGTCATGGTAAGAACTTCTATCTGTGAAAACATTTAAGCCTACCTTCCTCTTCTAGAAAAACACAACCTTGAACCTGTCATCCAATGTGACACATGATGGAAGCGTCTGTGGCAATGACACAAAAGCTGCACTTCTGGCAGTACAGTTTGGAGAAGGTCACTCTTGGAGTGTTAACTTCACAAAAACCAATGAAACTTACCAGGGGGACTTTATCACATTTACCTACAACACCAATGATACTACTGTATTTCCTGATGCTAAAAGAAAAGGTAATGTTCAGTGCAGAATCCTTCTTACAAAACAGTTTTGGCTGCAAGTGTCAGATCTTACGTCCCTGACCTCAGTTGGCCTTTTCAAAGTGAGAAGGACTAATAATGTATCTAATAACTTACGTGGCCATGCACTGCCTAACTGTTCATCATACCTGCCAGTTGGGTAAGAGTACGGACTAGTTAGCTTCACTAATACGTGATTTGTTGTAGTGGAATGAAAGAGGAATGTTAACTGTTTGAACAGCGCTTATCAGTAAGGTGCTGCTCCTAGACAACGAGCACATGGAAGATTCATTTTAGTGTGCACTACTTGACCTTCCTCCTAGCAAAGCGATACAGTGTTAGGCTTTCCATGGACTAATACAACTAATAATAGGGTGGGGTTTATTTTCCTTAAATTAAAAACTTAGATAGAAGGATTCGCCTTTCTAATGGCTTGTCTAGTTCTGAAAGCACGATTACTTCTCTGCATTACTTAGCACTTCAGGTCAGGACCCATAGGTAAAACATTTAAGAGAGGTTAGGATTGCTAAACTTAATTAATTATATTTTTGTCTTATCAAATAAAGTATAACAGTGTTTATAAATGTTCTTGTAGTTCATAAAGTATTAAAATATTTGTGCTTATTTATAGGACCAGTTACTATTGTTGTAAAGGATACTATGCAGCCAGTTCAACTGAATAACGTCTTTGTGTGTCATAATACTGACTTCCTTGAAGCAGAAAGTGTAACACAGATTTTCTGGAATGTTACTGTGCAGGCGTTTGTTCAGAATGGCACAATTGGTAAAAAAGGTGAGCATTTCAATTTGTGAATGAGCTTTCTTTGTACTGCATCTTAGGGCAGGGAGCAAAGCCCCATAATAAAAAATCCACCAGTTCTAAGATGTGCTGTGTCGAATAACATTCATGTAAATATCCTTTAGTACATCTTTCTTTGTTCCTGGAAAAACAGATAAGTAGGACAGGTTTAGTTTTGGGGGTTTTTGATACATAGTCGTGTAGATTGTTCCCATGCCAAGGAGATAGTGTAATAAAGTGTATATTCCAGTTAGTGAGGTATTAAAAATAAGCACTTCAGAACTACGGTTGCTGACTAGATCATTTGAGCTTCAAGGTTTTTAACTGACTGTCTTCCATTTTCACTGGTAGCCTCTGTTTTGGGTTGGTTTTTTTTTTTCATTTAAACAGTTCAGAGCCTATCAAGAGATGAGCATGTGATCCTGCTACATATAACTTAATAGGGTTGCTTATTTTGTCTACAGCAAATACATATCACACTTACAACCATCCGTCTTTGTGTGTTTCACTTTTGTGGGTCAGAGTTAAGCAGTATTGCATATGCTACATGGATTCAAAACTGAGAGCATTACAGAATTTCTGAGAAAAAACAATAGCTGTAAATTATTTGGAATACTGCACCATAGTGTTGAGTTTAAAACTTGTGACTTGATTAGCAGCCCTCAGTGAGAAACTGGTTATCTGCATTACACTGACCTCTGAGTTGTAAGAGTTCAATACAGTTTCAGCACTAAAATGATGATTAAATTTCTTTTCAGAGTCTAGATGTCATGCGGATACACCTACTTCAGCACCTACAGTTCCTCCTACTGTTGCCAATGTAACTACTGCATCTACTACGACTGCGTCACCTGCTCCAACTACTGCTCCCAAACCTGTGGAGAATCCAGA
This sequence comes from Pezoporus occidentalis, assembly GCF_034315485.1. NCBI lineage: Eukaryota > Metazoa > Chordata > Aves > Psittaciformes > Psittacidae > Pezoporus > Pezoporus occidentalis. Next base: position 1,699,552 of record NW_026913477.1, on the reverse strand, counting down.
AACAGGAAACTATTCTCTTAAAAGTGGAAATAAAACTTGTCTTCTGGCTAATGTGGGGCTGCAGCTGAATGTTTCCCAAGACAAGGTGCTTCTCTTCTATTTTAGAAAAGTACAAAGGTGGTTGTAATTATCTGGTATGAAATCTGAGTGCAGGGTATTGGCTTTGTATGCTGCTTGTTGTCCAGAACTGCTTCTAAATATTGTACATAACATCTCTCTGACATCAGAATACTTCTGTGGCATAGTATTTAGCTTTAAAACCCTGTATGGATTCTATTTAACCTGTTGCTGGGAGTACCTCTAACGTTATTAAAAGCCTGGAGCTTCCTTTATTTTATGGCAGTGGTCCCTGCAGATACGGTCTTTTCTCCACAGAGGGAGCCAGAGCTAACCTGTTGTATTGGATCAACAAAACAGGACATCAATTTGTTTGCTTCAGCATTACCAGCATGTAAACTTAACTCAGGTAGCCTTGATTTGGTAGTAGCTAGGCTTAATCCTCCTGCGGTCATCTTCATGACGAGCTCTTCTAGTCTAAGACTGCTGCTGACTGAAACAGTGTCTTCCTGATGGCAGCTGAATGGCCTTGATGTGATGTGTCTGTGTTTCAGCCTCTTCTGATCAACATCAACCCAAAGACAACTAGCGCAGATGGTGCCTGTGGTAACACAACAGCTACTCTGAAATTGAATGATGGAAATAGCACATTGATAGGTTTCACATTTGTTGTTGTAAGTAGCTTCTCTTACTTTAAACTATATTTCCAACAGCATTACATGATGATCACTAATAGTAAACCCTTCAGTCACTTGCTAGTGGTAGTCTGTTCCCATATAGAATGCAGAGCTGGCTAGCTGAATGCCTCAAGACAAATGAAATACTGGCTTAAAGCTGTAGAAACAGCTGTAAGACACTGGTAGATATGTTAGCCTTTGTGAAGCCTGTGTTCTTAACGTTAAAACTACAGAATGCACACTGACACTTGGTTCTTTTTTCTTAAACAGAAAAATGTAAGCAAAACTGCACAAAAATTTTACCTGAAAGAGGTGAATGTTACACTGCTCAATCGCCTGAATGGTTCTGGTAAGAAGTTGTATCTGCCTTAAAGCCAAGTCTAAGCTTTTATTTAATGTCTGTATTTATCAAATACTTCCAACTTTTTTTTTTTCCAATGCTGTTTATGCTTACTGTTGCTTCCTACTTTAAGCCTTACATTAGTAGGAACAAAAGCAGTAAGCAGAAATAGCTGTAAACTACTTTAAACATCAGTGTGGGATTATTCCCTTTTCCTGAAACTTCTGCTAATGTGTGTCTATACAAATTGAGGGTGCTGAGGCACTAGAGCAGAGAAGCTGTGGATGCCACATCCATAGAAGTGTTAAAGGCCAGGTTGGACAGGGCTTTGAGCAACCTGGTGTAGTGGAAGATGTCCCTCCCTGCCTGTGGCGGTGGGTTGGATCTAGATGCTCTTTAGGGTCTCTTTCAACCCAAACTATCTTGCGAAATTAAGAGATCTTCTTTATAATGTTTCCAGTAACAGACTTTTGAGGTGTGAAATACAGTTGTACCAACGATGAAGCTTTTTATTATACTTAAACCAGCTGTTGTCTTTGACTGAAGATGCTGCTGTATCTTCAAACCACTTCTACTTAGCTCTCACTGGGAAAAGAGACCAGTGCTGTAAAAACAAAAGCATACTTGTTTCCAAATGGAAAGTATGGGTTTTTTTTTTTAAATTTGCTTGTCATGTCTGTTGCAGTTAAAAGGGCATCCCAACACAGTGTTGGGGTGAATGGAGGTACAAGAAAAGCCTGTGTGGAGAATAGGATGTTGTTAAGTACTATAATAATTTCAGTGCCTGATTTCTCTTGGTTAAGCAGATCAGTTGCACTTCAGACTACCTTGTTTTTCAGAGTAGTCAGTGTTGAAAAGTTGAGCCCTCTGGATTCAGGTCCTTAGTCTTATGATTGTATTAGCAACATTCTTGCGTTTGAAGTGGGCATACAAATTTCTTGTTTCCTTTCTTTTTTTCTTTTTCCTTCCTCTTTGTTTAGTCATCTCGAATGCAGATAACAGCAATTTCAGCAAGTGGGATGCTTTCCTTGGTACTTCTTATATGTGCCAAAAAGAGCAAACTCTTGAAATTAGTGACAATATTCAAATACATACATTTAATCTATGGATTCAGCCATTCCTTGTGGAGGAAAATAAGTTCTCTACAGGTAAGAGTTCTTTTGTTAATTTTTGCAATGCTTGCAAAATTTTTACTTGTGAAAAAGCACCAGCATTGGGGTTTACGCATGGAATGAAGTGAAGTTTGGAGACTGACATTCAAGTTCAGGGAAAGCTTTGTTCTCACTTAAAAAATATCCGCTACGTATGTTGGTTCTCCTTCATAAGACTTGAAGGAGCTAGAGACACTCTAACTAAGAGGGACTTAAGTGTTGCCTTGCAGTATAGGTTAGAAATTATCAGATACCATCCTGACATACAGCTTTTTTTGTAGCTCGAATATATAAGAAAGTGGGGCGAAACTTCAGCACAAGTGGGCTTTGGTAACACTGTTAGGTGTTTAGTTTCTTTTTACCTGTCAGTCTAAGGAACAGAAGTGTTGAGGGGGGAAATTAATTAAAGCTGCTTTCAGAAGCAGTCTTGAATATCCGGAACTAAAGAAAGATTCTGAAATGTTTGTGTTATCCTGGTCTTGTGTGGGGAAAACTGGAATGGTTTAAGTGACCTCTTTCTTAATTTTTAGTGTAACCTGGTGTTTGTACTTAATGACAATACTTGCACTACAGTCTTATTAGGCTAATCTGTAGACACATAGGTTGGGTGCACGTTTTTTCACTTCCTTTTTTTTTTTTTGGTAAAGGTAAGTTTAACTCCCCAAACACATGCAGGGTAAACAGTATTGATCATAATGCATCTTGTAGAGTTAGGGCCCCATTTCACTCTGTAGTTCAAGTTGCAGACAGCTTCCTTCTCCTCATTAGAGTTATTTCATCTCTCTTAAACACATCTCCATCCTGGATAGGTTCTTGATACCAAATCAAGGTCACTTTATTCCTAATGAGTAAAAGCACCAGTCTTGCCTTAATTGTGAAGTAGATGAGCCTGGTTCTGTTTCAAAAGTAGAAGAATGGCTACTCTCTTGTCTAGTAAAGATCTTATGCATGTGAAAACTCATACACTGTTAGGTTACTATAGTTTGTCAAACATTCCAAGTGATTACAATGCTTAGATGTACCCTTGAGACCTCTGCAGTTCTTTCTCTCTTAGTTCAAAGATGTAATAACACTTGGTTTATGAACCTTCAGATTTTTATACCACACTTGGCAAGTATTTTGTCTTTATTTATTCCTTGTTGCAACATTTTTTTCATCTACAGCCCAGGAGTGTTCGCTGGATGATGACGACATTCTAATCCCAATTGTAGTTGGTGCCGCACTTGCTGGCTTGATTGCCATTATAGTGCTTGCTTACATAATTGGCAGAAGAAAAAGCTATGCTGGATATCAAACTTTGTGAATCTAAGTGTGATTCCTGTTCTGATTTCACTCTAAACAAAGCAAGTGCAAGTTCTGAAGTCCAAAAAAGACCCAAAACTTAGGAGTAATTACTAGCCACAGCTAACTGGAGTTGAGAAACAAAGAGGGAGTGCTTCTCTCAGATGAAGCAGAACTACAATTTTAGTTTTCCTGCTCGAAGAAGACAACATGGGTTTCATAGCTGTTTTGAAGATGTCAAATACTGAATGAATTGTTAGGCTAAGGATTTTATCTTGCAAAAACCCTAAAATGTTTAGGATTTATTTCTGCTTTTTACAAACTGTAGCCTGAAACAAGGATACATTCTAAACTAAAGTGCATTGGGCAACTCCCAGAATAGCATAGAATTTGTACTTGCTTCTCTCCTCTGCGTTCCTTAGTTGTTGTCATACTTGTGGGTTAAGCTGGCAGTATTAGTCACTATGTTGACTTGTATAGTATTTAACAAGGATTGTACGATGCCCAGTAACAACTTTGTTTTTCATAGAATGGAACTTGAGGCTGGTGATTAAGTGATCTTTTGAAGTGGCAGCAGTAACTTACTTGGTTTTGACAGAGTCTGAGTAGTTTACTGCTGCCTTGGTGTAGTTTCAGGAATCATTCCTATACCCTGGCTGTACAAACAAAATGGGTAACCTGTATTTGCCAAATGGTGGATATATAGGAAGACTTCAGTGCTGTTTCCAAATGCTTTCAGAAAAGAAAAAAGGAAAGTTACTGTTAAGCACTGAATTCTTCATCACTTATTATACCTTGGCAGTTATCTAAAATACTCATCTGAGGCAGAGTTCTGCTAAATTAATGCAAGCTTTTCTGCTGGCATCAGTTTAAAGGGAATAACCTTTCTAAATATTCCAGAACTTAAAGTGCACTTAACTTTATATCATACTCTGCACAGAACTGGTCTGTCTTGTTGCTTTGAATGACCATTTTTTAAAGATGCTTTCATTTAATGAGCCAGTATCTGTTGTTGCAGCTTGAGCTGTCTTTAAATCTTCATCTTGACTGGTTCTCTGCCAATCAAAATTCACACTATAGCGGCCCGCCATTGGCATTCTAAATGTTTAATGTACTTTGTGTTTGATTGTTTGCTGTGTAGCGTTTATTAATGTTAAGAATGGAAAAGCCAAACAAGTCTCAGATGGACCCACAAAACCTGTTTTTCCTTGCTGTATGGAAAGTATAACTAGCTTAACAAATAAATGCAGTGCAACTGGACTGTTCTTAAACTGCAGCTCTGTAGAGACTAACCCTTGCTGCACAACTTCTCTCTGGCCTCCGTGTGCTCTAATACAGTTTTTACTGCATGGGAAAAACACCCCAAGTTTTCAGACTTCTAGATAAGTGTGGCTTTTTTGCGTATGTCATAACATGAGCTGCTTAAACTGGTTATTTAATGAACATAACGTTGCCTCCCTCTTTAGAATGAGTTTAGCCTGCATCAAAGCTGGTTTAGTGTTTTATTAGTGTTTCCTAGGGTTGTAGAGATGTCTGTGGCATGTTTGTATACAAATCATAAGACACACTTCTTTCAGTAATTTCTTTAATTTTTTGTAAAAACAGTTTACTCTGATACTAGCCAAGGAAGCAAGTATGGGTGGGTAATGCTTACTATAGCTTGTAGCCTACAGCTTGAATTTTGCATCAGTTACTGAAATTCATTTTAATGAAAGTGAGGAACTGCTATAAGGTTAATTCTGAAACAGGCTTCAAGACTTACCATTTTAATTTAAAAAAAAGGTGGATCTAATGATTTTCATATTAATATATCCTGAAATGCAGAAGTTCACCTAGATTTTTAACATTTTTGTGACTGATGTGCAGTGGCACCAGTTACACATGCATTTCTGTTAAGGAGTAGTTACCACACTGTACTCATCTGACCATGCAAATTTTTGGACTGTGCACGGTTTCCAATAGAGAAGATTAGTGCAGACTGCTCCAAAAATACAACGATACTAGGAGTATCTTTGCTAAACCCTGCAGCTTACTCTTCACGTGCAAGTATATTGGCTCAGAGATTCAAGTACTCCTAGACTGATGTGCAGATAACTGGTTCAAAAAACATCTAAGTTTCACCTGAATGCCTGTTGTTATAAAACCACTAGTTTTCCTGTATGTATTGCTCCATAGAGAACTGTCAACCTGTTCAACATGTGCTCTAAATAATAAAGATTGTTCTATTTCTTAAGGAAACTTGGTCATGTTTTTTAACCAATTTGAAAAAGGACATCTTGTACTGTCTTTTTTAAAAGAAAATAAACTAAATGAGTAAGGTCAACTTCAGTCAGTCTGCATCAGAGAGTCTGTTCTGTAGCTGGTGAAGGTGCTCCGCAAAGAGTCCTCTGTTGTTTGTGTCTTAATACCTTGTTTTGCAGCGCCTTCTGGCCCAATCCACTGGCAGAAGACAGTTGGGGAGCCGACTGAGACACTGTACATCTGGTTCAACATTTGAAATTTGCTTGTCAGCTTTTTGTGTCAGTTGTCTTCACATCCAGGCAGGATGTTTTTAGGGTTGATTTTTTGCCATCTTAAATGGGTGAGCTATGAACAGCTCAGTTTCTCCTTGCAGTTGCCCTGGAAAATTGAATTGGTCTCTGCATTCCGCAGAAGTAGGAAAGCCTTAGGGAGCTGCCTGGGAATTGGCTAGGAGTTTCATCCTCTGTGATGGAGGCTGTGTTGATCCTGTTTGTGCTGCCAGTTCTGGTGACAGTACTACTGCATACTGTTTTTCTGAATCTAGAGAGACTAGTCTTCCTTGTACCGTATCTCTTTCTAGCCTACCTTGTGAATTCTACGGCCATATGACAAGGGGAAAATGTGCAGTTTAATCCTATATACTTTTCTTGGTTCTAGCCTGCACTGCTTATATAATCACTGTGTTGGAGCTACCTTCTTATCTGCTATACAAGGTCAAAATAATGTTAGCACCTTCTTGAAGTGTCAGTTGAAGCTTTTTTACTGTGAAGAGCACAAGTATTTTAATAGGCTCTTGTTAAAGACCTTAGCAGTGGGGCTCCTAAGAATGCAAATCAAAGTTTATTTAACCTATGATGGGACTGCAGACATCAAATTGTCAGTACATGTCAGCCTGCAAGAGTCTGCAGGAGTTACTACTGTCATTTTCAAGACTGTATGTAACAGAATTTTGAGTCTGTTAGGATGTTTAGGAAGGGGAGCTATTGCTTTTGTGTTCTGGGAGGAGGTCAGGGCTCTGTGGATGGCTGACTGATGTCCTGCTGGGGAAAGGCACAACTGGTCTGAATAATTAGAGGGAGATGATAGTGTTAAATTCTTCTATTCAAATGCATTTCTTTTTCAGACTTGCCCTTTTTCTATTTAGCTGAGGTCTGTAGCCCAGAGGCAGAGAACTTAGCTGTACCCGCAGCAGTAGGAACAGCTTTGGGAGGATTAGTTATCCTAGTACATACTGGCTTACTTTCTTGCTGTAATGTTGGATATGAGTAGTTTTTAAATGGAAAAGTTTAACTTTATTTGAAAAATAATCAGAATTCAAAAGATGCTTTGCTTGTGGAGCCAGGCAGATGGGTTGTTAGAAGAAAGCATTGTTAGGTTCAAACATAAACTGTGACAACTAGTAGTTCCTAACTTATTGATTCATCAGTTCCACTTCTGCCAAACTATTGCACATTAACTCAGAATATTAAAGACATGCAGCGGCACGTGAAAGAAATAGTTTTGTTCTGGTCTGTGGAAACAGCATTTGACTTGTGTGAGCTTGTGGGTGTTGAATGTTAATGTGTATAAACTATCATAGACTGGGGTTTGGTTTGATTACTATTGACTGTGCCTTATATACAGTTTACTGACTACATAAATTGTGCTCTAAGATACCAAGATTTCTGCTCTTTTAGCTTAAAGGCACCATCCATAATTCTGGTCCTCAAAAGAAGCTTTTCCAGCCAATGAACAGCTCTCTTTTAATTTTTAAGTCTGCCACAGTGTTTTCTATGGTGCGGGGTATACCAGTAAAACCACAAAATTTGGGGCCATTGGCTGTGTCTCATGATTGGAATTAAAAGGGAAGATAGCTTTTATACTAAGGTTAAAATATTGGGGGTGAAAATTTCTGGTTATTTTAAATGGAGACATGTACAACCAAACACGTGGAAAAAGCCCTTCATCCTGGCCTGGATGTGGAGTCTGCTGCTTGGGGTGCACAGTTACCAGGTTGTACAGCTGAAGATACTGCTGTGGACCTTCTAAGCATTGTACATAACAGCACATGGACAGACGTATGCCAGCAGCAGTGGCAAACTGGAGAGAGGTAAAGGATGGAATGTTCCTGGTATGAAACTTTAAGCCCTTTGTATCCTGGGAATTCCTTGTAGCAGTGCCATAGTGTGACGCATATGGCAGCAATCTCCTTCCTTTAAAGAAGAGAGGGAATTTCTTGTTGCTGCCTGCTCGGGCACCTTTCATCCTTAGGAAATTAATTCATGTTTAAGTATTGACAACCCATTATACCACATTTAGTAGTTAAATTGTGTACATTGATCTTCAGTGAACAAAGATGACTAAATATCAAATGTAGTTCTCTTTTTAAGATACTTGCACACTTTCTCAGTAGTCAGAATATTTTGGAATAGCTCACTGTGTAAGGTATGTATTTCCTTTCCACTTTTTTCCCCCTTTCCCAGTGTTGCTCTACTGGCAGTAGGTGCCTTCAGATTGTCTGAGTTCAGCATTTTCAGGTGCTGAACCTCCCGTGGTGTGCTTTTTCCTCTTAGCCAGTGTGCCTTCGTGAAGGGGTACTGCACTGTAGTGAGCTAAATCAAAACAATGAATTTCCCATAACCAACACTGGTTCAGTCAGAGGCTCAAATGGCTTAAATATTCACGTAGAACAATAACTTTGGATAACGCATTGAAAGTGTGCCTGATGCTCTGCTCTAATACAAACCCAAGCAAAAAGTTTTATGAGGAGCTCTGCTTTGTTGAAAGCATGCAAGCCAAGCACCCTTGCAGTGCTGAAGCAGTGCACGGACACTGTCATCTCTTATAAAACATCTCATCTTGGCACCACGCAGGTGGGGCTCTGCTCTCCCTACAAACAGGAAGAAGGCCAAGCCCTGCCTCCATGCCTAGGGTGGATCACTGAGTTGGAAATCGGTTCCCAGTGTTGTTTGAATCCTTGCATGAGTGTTTGTACCAGCAAGGAGTTCATCACATATTTTATAACCTGTGGATTAAAAGCCACCATAGCATTACAGCTGTCTCGCTGTTGATTTCAGTAAGGTCTGTGTAGTTTTCAGCTGAAACCAATAACCCTTTTCTTGTACTTGGATTGAAACTAAATAAAGTTACTTAAGGAGAGAAGTCTTTCAGTATTTTACATTAAGTGCTTTCAGCATATGTATCTTGGCTGTCTCTTGGTGTCCACTTGGTGTGCTGTCTGTTGGTTCTCTCTGTGTCCAGAAGCTGGAGAACATTGAAGGTTTGGGAAGTCCCTAGACAAAGCAGCGATACACCAGTCTGTCTTTTTCTTTGTTGTTATATTGCTGTTAACTCAGGTGTGATCAGCTGACATGTGCTGTTTTGTATACTGCTTGCTAGAGCAGGAAGAAATTAAATGTACCAATACAAATGATGTGTAATCTATGCGTGTAAAGAAATCCGTCTTTATCAACTCTTTACTCAGTTTTTGATTCAACTAATTTACGTTATATGTATTGCTGTATCTAATCCAGTGTTCAGGTCTCAAAAGTGTCTGCTCCTTGCTTGCTTTGGTTTCTAATGCTTGGTTTCCTTTACTAATTTTTTCTCCCTTGCCTTTTTTTTTTCTTCTTGTTTCTGCAGCTGAAGAATGCTTGGCTGATTCTGACCTGAACTTTCTTATTCCCATCACAGTGGGCATGGCACTTGGCTTCCTTATCATTCTTGTCTTTATATCTTATCTCATTGGAAGAAGAAAAAGTCGTACTGGCTATCAGTCTGTATAACCTCTTAATTCTGCCTCTGCTGCCACCTTCCTTGCTCCTCTTCTTCTCCCAGACTCCCTGATCTGCCCCTTTAGAAAGAAGAAAAACAAATGAATTCATAGGGTTTTTATTAAAAAAACCCAAACCCATTTCACAACAGAATAACTTGCCATGGGCCTGAAGATGAGCTACAGAATTACCTGAAGCTACTGTATGATTTTGGAGAAAGTAAGTGTGCCAAGGACCGTAGAATTGAGTAGGGCTGGTGTGTGTCTACGTGAGAATATGTGATTCTTATGAGTAAAGAAGGCATCTACCAAACTTAATTTCTGTTGTTTAATCTTTTTATACAAGAAAATTTCTAGTCGGGTACAGCTCATCTCAGATAGTGCTAAAGCTAAAACCATAATTCAAGGTGTGAATGCTGTGTTGAAAGGGACTCTACACGCTTTGGGAAATGAATACCAAGCTCTTAACAGACTTCTGGGAACTTGGCACATGGCTGTTATCTTTTTTCATTAGCAGCTTGTTCTTGTGAATGAGTCTGAATTTCCTATCCCTTCTGAACAGTAAGGCAGTCCGTGACCTCGCTAATAAACTAACAGAGTATAAGAACATCTGATGGTTTTAGTAAATTCATTTGTTTAGCATCAGTATGGAGAAGTTGACAGCTAATGTATGTTAAATAGCTTAGCACCAGCATGATGTCTTATCGTCTTTATTCACCAAGATAAGGCTCAGTCCTGGAGAACTTGTGCTACTCAGCAAAGCCAACAGGCTGCTGAAGGGAATATGTCCTGTGCTGTTTTGTTTGTGTTTTCCCTTTTGTTCTGAGCTCAGTTGTGAAATTGAGCAGGAGGCTGGAATTTCACTGGCTGCAGTTTGTCTTGGCTTTGATTCTGTGCACATAAAAGGAACTACACTGCATTTCAGCACTGGTTCATGTGAGGCTTAAGAGGATTTTGAGAGCTCTCAAAGACTGACTAAGAACACAGATTGTTCAGTGATTCCTGAAGTTTCTTTGGACAGCTTTCATAGGTTAATAGGGGATCACTGAACAGCTGTGATCTAGGCATGCAGGTGAAGGTAAAAACAGTCTGTTTTGATAGGATTAATCTGCTTTTACCCTCCTAATTATTGCTCCATCTCACAACGGTTGAATACCATAAGAGCACAGATTTCTACTATGAGGAATGCTGATTGTAAAGCAGAAACTAAAATACACATTTAGTGAAGAAAGTGACTTCCAAAGAAGAGCATCATCTTGTTTGAAGATGCTTCCTTGTCATTAGTGCTATAACTTTTATTTCTATGTTCCATATCTAAACTGTCCCAAAGTAGAAGCTACTTGTTTGTGCTTGTGTTCTGCTTCATTCCTATCAGGTTCACGCTGATAAGATGAAAGGAGCTTCTTACTCTTTCTATGTCTTTAGTCCACCTTGGTAAAAGCCTTTTGCAGCCTGTAAACCCTGGTTTCCAACTGTGGGACAGCTCAAGAGCTGCCAGGTCTGCTGAGAGCTGACGACACATGAGTTTCGGTCCTCTACAGCAAGTGTTTGCTTAAGCTGCTTTAATACTTAATCTCTTTGTGTATTAAACCTCTATCTACGTGGTAGGGAAAGCACCTTCAATAATTCACATGCACAAAGGAGATGGTCAACACTGATGTTTAAGTAACTTGCAATAGCTATATATTTGGGGAAGGGAGATTTCTAAAGAGTTAGCTTTTGTGCTTGAGAAATACCTGTACGTTCAATCATCCCTGTCCTCACTGTGACCAAAGATAAGCTTTGCCTGAATCTGACAAAACTGGTTTTTGTACCACAAAGGGGCTCTTGAACCAAGTTGTCTTTGTTTTTTTCAGGACTGTAAGTTAATGCTGTGGGGTTGGATTGTGTGCTTTGGGTTTGGTTGCCTTGGTCTCGTGTTGTACCTTTGCTCTCGCAATACTCTGTTTCCCTGCCAGAGTGGTAAGTGGTGAATTATTTTGAGACTGGCAAAGCTGAGTAACACCGGCTTGTCGGGGTGTGCTGCTTCCCTGCTGCCAGCAGATGGATTCCATCGATGGTTTCATGCTCAGGTTGCAGATCCAAGTATTTTGCATCACTTTTGCTAGGTTATTTTAGTCAAATGCAGTAATTTCCTAGATGCACACACATTTATATATATATATGTATTTTATAGATACATACAAAGTATTATTTTGGGCTTCACTAGAAGTCAAAAATTGAGTCAGCACTTTAAGGTTGTTGTAGCATGAGAAGTGGTGTATGCAATTCTCCAAATCCCGAAATGACTGTACAAACATGCTGAAAGCTGACTATGTGTTTGGAAAATAAAGTTAACTACAGTGTTTATAAAGCTTTGTTTAAGTGTAAGTAGGCCTGCATGTCATTTCTGAGAGCTTTTCCAATGGGATTGTCAATGTCCCTGGATCTGGATGTTCATGGGGAAAGAGAAACTTTTTGTTTTCAAGCTGTTCACACATTTATAGCCAAATTAGTTGATCTTTCTTTGATTGGATCAAAACATGGGTCCAGTGTCTGATAAAGAGCCAGCTGCTTCAAGAATCCTTCCAATAGGCAGGTAGGCAATAGATATAAATAGGATTTTGTCCTGTTGCTAGCTGGAGAGCTGTTAATTTCATGGCCTGAAGTACGAAGGATCCTACAGAAATATGAATGATTTAAAAGAACTAAAGCATTTGACGCTAAGGGAAATGTTTGTGGGTTTAACTTATTCCTGATGCCAAAGGATGAGCTGCTACCAAGGCAGCACCTTCCTTGGCAGAAGCCAATTTGTGTTGGTCAGAACATGCCCTTTCAGATAAGTTGTGCAGGCAGAATGATGGTGTTGCCCTAGCTCTAGCAGTGTCATGTGGATAACCACATCTGAGCAAAATTCGTGCCTAAACTACCTCTGGCTTAGGTTTTTAACAGTTCTTACTAGTTTTTGCCCAACAGTTGTTTGTGATACTTAGCATATAGTAAGTCTTATTGTACTGGGCTCCTGAACTCTCCCCTAGAAAGTTAATTAAGTGCCCAAAATTCAAGGATCACATTATATACTGCCTTAAAATTCAGTCCCTAACTGGCCAGTACAGGATGTTAAAATCACAAACTACATCTCTTACACCAGTGTTTTAAGAATGGTACTATGGAGTTAATTTTAATGGAGTCGCTTTATTTTTAATACAAAAATGACTTCTTAAGGGACTTATGTAGATCAGGAGACGATGGCAGGTTGGGTACCTGGACTAGGATGTAGGACAAGCATACCATAATGCTCTTGTTCAGTCAGTAATTTTAGTAAGTGTGCTCTGCAACTAGTACATTATCCCAAGGTGTCCTGGCCTGCCGCGTTCTCATCGCTCCTAGCACATGGAGTGTAGTTCATCTGTTGGATGCGAAGGGTACACAGGCCAGGGAGGGTGAGGCTGCTCAGGTCAGCAGCGCTCCACTCGGACAGGGGCACATGTGCTCCATAGGTCTTTGAGGGTGATCAGCTGATGACTTTGCTTACCGGCATTGACCTCGTAAACATTAAACACCAGTATTTCCCTGTGGTCTTCTGCAGCATTGTAGCTGCAAACTCTCTGGAACAGGGGAGAACAAGCCTGAAATATTTGGGGAGCAGGGGTCTAACGTGTTTCAGTGGCACTTCTTTGCCAGAAGAAGGAGGTGCCATCAACCTGTGAACCATGACAGAGAGAAGGGCTCCTTTCACTCATCCCTGCCTATAAACTTAATGAGGATTCTTGGGGAAGAGAGAAGCACTGGGGTGAGGAGGAGGAGGAGGAAGTGCTTTAATCTTCCCACTTCAGAAAGGAACAGTTAGAAAGGTTCAAGGGCAAATGATTTTCTACATGACCTTTGCTCCAACACCTTGGGTGTGCTGAACAAGCTGTGTGAAATGCCGCAGTCAAATGCTCCTAGTGCTCAACATCCTAGGAGGCATTTTGAAATCTGCTGTTTTCCCTTTTTAACCGTGTCTTTGCAGGCATAATCCAGAATTTTTGTTCTTTATTATTTTAACAAGGATAGTGCTATAATAAACTCATCTCTTGGTAGCTGTTGCCTGAGAAATACACATAGAACTATGGTACAGTTTAAAATGTAGAGCCAGGAAAAATGCATTCCACAGGAGTCACCCATAAAAGACCTTATGAAAATAAGTGTTCAGATACCAGAGGGGGGGGGTTTAATCAAAATCAAAATGCTTTTGCAGGTTGTCTGTCCAGATGACTTTTAATTTTTACCAGTAATGATTTACATCAGATGGTGAAAAATGTGCTTCCACATCCATTGCATCTCATTTGTTTTGTAACTATGAACAAAAATAAATTAACAAAAATCTCCATGTGCCTGTTTTTCCTAGAAGAAAAAAATGCTGGCTTTATGCTTTAGAAAGGAAAAAGCCTCTGATTGACTTAACCTAAGTGCCCAGTGTTTGCAGTGGCTACTTTCCAATGCTAAGTGTGAAGATGATTCTGCCCAGGAAGCGGTCGCTGTTAAGGTCATTGATAATACCTTTCCCATTCAGACTGCACTGAATAGGGACCAAATAATTCCGCTTCACATCTGTAAAGTGCATAGCCACCAGTGGGGATGTGTAGTTGACCTGAAACGAAGAGAGGTATAAGTGTCATTTTTGAGGGAGCAGAAAAGCAGGCAGTGCTTTCATGTGCAGTAAAAATCCCTGGTAATGGGTTCATGGTTCCCAGGTGTCCAAGTGCATTTGCTTGGTCCTCGGTATGCTGAAGCTGAGCCTTTCTGTGCCCGTACCTCAGAGGGATGTGATCACATCAGTTTTGCACTGCACCATGCCTCTTGGGTTGATTAGTCAGGGCAAGCATCACCAGATACAGGGACTCTTAAATACTTCCTGCTGTTCTAAAAACTGACTGGCTTGTAATAAGACATTTGTGGTGTTCCTCAGATCTGTGTGCTGGAAGGACATGCACACTGGGGCTGTTACTCATCCTCAGCCAGCAGCAGTATGACAACAGGTGGCTGGAGCACCTCCCATATGAAGACAGGCTGAGAAAGTTGGGGCTGTTCAGCGTGGAGAAGAGAAGGCTGCATGGAGACCTCATAGCAGCCTTCCAGTATCTGAAGGGGGCCTCTAAGGGTGCTGGGGAGGGACTCTTCATTAGGGACTGTAGTGACAGGACAACAGGTAACAGGTTAAAACTTAAACAGGGGAAGTTTAAATTGAATATAATGAAGAAGTTCTTTCCTGTAAGGGTGGTGAGGCATTGGAATGGGTTGCCCAGGGAAGCTGTGAATGCTCCATCCCTGGCGGTGTCCAGGCCAGGTTGGACAGAGCCTTGGGTGGCATGGTTTAGTGTGAGGTGTCCCTGCCCATGGCATGTGGGTTGGAACTGGATGATCTTAAGGTCCTTTCCAACCCTAACTATTCTATGATTCTATGAACAGGAGTCTAGCGCCTGCCTTGCCTTCCATTTCAGCTTTTGTTGTGAAGGTGTGTTACCTCCTATCATGATACAGCTCAGCGCAGGCCAAAGCAGTGTTGGATGGCATGTTCAGAAATAGCCGCTGGTGTTGGACTGGTTTAAACCAGTTAAACCCAGCCTGAAGTGGTTTTGACATAGCTTTGACAGAAGCCCCATCCTGTTCCTCTTCTGTCACTTAACCCCTGACTTCCCTAACACCCTGGGAAACGCTAGTGTTGAGACCTTCTCTGGGAGTTAGCACAGGCTCAGTCTCCAGATGAGAAATGAAATCATTCCCGTTGCTGCCAAGGGGCAACCAGAATCCCCAAGGATTTTCCTCAGTTTGTCAGAGACAGAAATAGAGCACTGTAATCCCAGTGCCCGCGGCCTCTCTCCTGCCTGCATCTGCCCAAAATAGCCAGAAAGCACATCTGTACCCTGTGCAGCAGCTCCTGCTCTCTTCTCACCAAGGAGACATAACAAAGATGCCAGAGTCCTTACTTACATGAGTGAACTTGCCATAGTAGGGGTAATACATGAGATCAAATGTCCCGTTTCCAGGGTAGAAGTCCACAGCTCTGAGATCGCTCTCATTGCCTTTCTGTGATTGGAAAAAAAAACAAAGGGACACACATAGCACATGGGACACGGAATGCAGCTCCCTTCAGGATGGTGTGAAGGAGCTTTAATACTGAAACCTCTTGCAAATCCCTGTCAGGGCTCAGCTGCACTTGCCTCCATGCAGAGCTTGCTGTGAGAGCCAGCTGCTGCTGCAGTGAGTGGAGCATAACAGTGCTATGAAGACACAGGCAGGGTTACAGGATTTGTGCCTGTCAATCCCTCCCTGCACTTGTCTAGTTCTGTACCGCTCTCTGTTCAGGCAGTGGGAGCCCTTCCTTCACCCTGTTGCTGGGAGCTTGCAGGGCACTCCCAGGACCAAGGGTCCTGCAGAGCAGTGGGGATGGATGTGAGCAGCTCCTGCCTCTGCCCCCTGAGCTGCAGGCTCTAGCTGGTACCCAGCACCCAGCACTGCCCTCAGGGGCTGAGCAGGGCACTGCTGGTGAGCCTGGCTCTGGCAGCACGTGGAGGGCAAGGGTGGGAAGCAGGAGACTGGTGCACTGCACCCAGAGACGTTGCAGCACTGGGTCCTGTGACTGAGGCTCAAATGGGGATGAATATTGGTGGAGTCCATCAGAGGGAGAAATTTGGCCTTCTACGCACCATGCTGACAAGCGCAAATGAGAGCAGTACCTGCACTTTGCAGTCCACTCTCACAGGGACCCCAGCGCCAGGGCGGTAGCCTATGATCTGCAAAAACAAAAGACACCCGTGCTTGTAGGAAATGCAGTGGTAAACATGTGCAGCCTCCCTTCTCCAGGGCTTAAGCTCTTGTACATGCCGATCACATTACTCAGGGCAGGAGTTCTGTGCTCCTAGAAGCAGGGTCTGCCACCCCATGCACTGAAGGAAGGAGTTAAGATAACGAGCTTTCTCTGTACCCGGTTCATCTTCAGCAGGATGCAGGGCTGGCCTTTAGAGTAGCCAAACGTTGGGTCCTCAATGCCAGAGCAGTTCCGCAGAAGGGAGCGTTTGAACTGGCAGGCCTTCTTCTCCTCGCCTTCATTGCCCCCCTGGATGAAGTACTGTCCTGAGACACACTCGATATTCTTCTCCTCTTGAACTTTGTCATCATAAGCTGGCGGGGACCAAGAGGCTTGTTAACATTTCTGGAGACCTGCACGTAGCCACACTCTCAGAGTACATCCGCATGTCAAGGGAGTTAGAAAGTCCCACCCGGAAAGGCAAGGCTCCTGTGACCATTTTAGGAGCCTCTTTCTAGACTCATGAGATGCCCACAAGGAGATCCCTGCACTGTTGTGCGCCTGTGTGCACGGATGCAAACAACTTGCCAATATGACCCTGGGGTGACTAAGAGCTTACCTGCTAGGAAGTGGTGCATGCTGTCCACGTAGGGCTGCCACGTGCTGGGCTGAGAGACATTGAAGGCAATATTGAACCCATTCAAGTACGGCCTGATCATTACTCCTGGAGAAGGAGACAGACCCTGTTAGATCAAATGTAGGTGGACTTGGGGTGGACATGGACTTGGGGTGCATGTTGCTGGGGCTGGATGCACTGCGATTGGGCTCGGGGCTGGGCACAGGATGAGAGCGGCAGCATCAGCTCACAAACCCTCTCCTAAACCAGCTGATCCCTTGCATCCATTTCACACCCAGAGAGCACAGAATATCCCAGGGAATATGGGGGACCTGGAGGATCTCAGTAGCACTGCAAGAAAGTGATGGGCTTGGGTATGCACACAGGTGCTGAGCGGTCCAGGCTCCAGACAGGAAGCAGGGTGAGGGGCCTTGTGTTCCCCACCAACATGAGGAAACACAGGAAAACTGCTGCTTCTGACTCAGGGAAAGCAGTTTTGAACATTATCTTGCCAGGACTCCCCAAAATAATAATTCATAAAACCTTAATTTGCAATTTATTTTGAAGATATGAGGTATAAAGGGGCAGCAGCTGTAATGAATGGACATCACCTATGAAAGGCCCAAACCTTTAAAACTGGAATTTCATTCTCATTTACCTTGAGAATAGTGATAACAATAATTAGCATAATTGGAATAACAGTATCATTAGAATGAATGCTTCGCATGGGGCTCTTTAAGATGCCTGATCCTCTGCAGAGAACCTGCAGCACTCTCAGTGCCCTGAGGTAAGTGATAACACCCTGTTATAGAGGGCCGGTTGCCCATGGGAGCATACAGCTCCATCAGAGCTTTACCCAGGTCCCTGCCATGCCATTCCAGGAGTACATTGGTGCTGGGAGGTGCCTGAAGCCGGGTTGGGGGCACGTACCTGGTGGAGACACACGGTCCCGGTATGTCGGTGTGTAGGGGCTCAGCGTGAGCAGCATCACGTACATGCAAAAGGCAAACATTCCTGCCAGGCACGTGTAGAAAACGAAGTAAAACAGCAAGATCAAGCCTGCGAAAGAGAGAGGGCACGTTGCTGCTAGCGCAACTGGAGCACGTCCCACGGGGAGCATCCCGCAGGGATGCACAGCCGTGCTCAGCACAGCATGCTCCGCAGCTCCGAGTCCATCATGGAGGTGGGAGCTCACAGTCCTCCTCCATACACAGACCCCGGCATTTCTGGGTGCCTGACATGCTCCCTGCTCAGCCCAGGGCTGGGGCAGCGGCTGCTTTGCTCTGACCCCTTTTGCCTCATGGCCATTCCCAGAGCTGGGTCAGGGCCAGGTCTGTGTGCCCACCTGCCTCAGCTCTCTCTGACAGACAGACCCAGTCTTGGCTCTTGCCCTTCCACCCCCTCTTGGCATGATAACATGTACCCAGCGGCTTCTGCTTGTCTCCTGCCCTGACTCCTGTCACCTGCATGGCAGGGACACCAGCGCTGGGCATCGCTCAGGGGCTGTGGCACCGCTGGCTCTGTCATAGCCCTGACATCTCAGGAATGGGTTTGTTTTTCCTCTGGACCAGGCTGATGGCTGAGGACGTCTCAAGAGGCCACGGCCTATGAATAAAACCCAGCGGCTCAGAAAGCAAAGTGAAGCCCTAACAGAAACATTTCCCAGGAGAAACGTGCCGGCAGCTCAGAGGAGCCCTGGGAACGCAGATGTGCTCTCCTGCCGTGCTTCTGCCGGGGCCACGGTGCTGGGAACCACTGCGGGGCCGTGTCCTGCTGTGTGCTGAGCTGGGGCAGAGGGAACCATCACTGCTGCTGATGGCACAGCAGGGACAATGTCCAACCCTGCCACAATGATGCTGGGATGTTGCCTCTACGCCAGCCTGGTGGAGCTGGAGCTGCTGCCGGTGCCGAGCCCCTGCTTGTTGGGACATGGTGCTGCTACCATCTCTGTCTTAAGTTTCCTGCAATGCAGCAGGAAGCGTTGTCACCATCAGAGCCGGGGGTGCAGCCTTTCCCAGGGGCTGCAGCTTCCAGTGCTGACCCTGTGGCCAGCCGGCTCCCTGCATTATGGCAGTGCGAGTCCCCGGAGCCCCCTGTCCCTGGGGAACACCTTCATGGCCAGCGCAGGGGAGCAGCCCCAGGCTGGGCCAACTCCCTCCTCCTCACCTGTGAGATGAGAGTGGGAAAGTTGAGCTCCATTCACCTCCAAATGCTCTCACTTTAAAAGAAGATTGGATTTTCACAGTAGCTTCAAGGCCTTTCTCCTGCCCCCCTGCACGGGCATGTGAGCGCACACGTGTGTGCAGCCGCTGTATGTGTGTCCATAGGGCAGTGTGGCTGTATAGCACACCAGGATGCTTCCAAGGAGCAGGAGGACCCTGCACCCTCCCCGAGGCTGTAAATAAATAACTTTCAGCAATAGCCAGCTGGGGCCACATCCACTCCTCCTGCAGAGCTTTTCTCGGCACCTGGAAGAGCCAAACCCACGTCCCTAAAGACTCTCATGCGCATACTGCTCCCACACTCCAGTCTGCACCTTCCTGTCCAGCAAAGGAGCAGCAAAACCCAGCTGCCCCCACGGCCAGCAAAGGGCACAGGAGCAGACGTGGATTTCTGCCCCAGGCTCATGCCTGCATGTTTTCAGACTCTGTGATGCTTACGGGTCCTTTGTTTCTCCTGGCTGCCACCACAGGCTTTGCAGGACACCCAGAGCACTCAGCCAGGGCACAGGCAGGCTGTGGGGCTTGCAAGCCCATTGCCAGTGCCAGCCAACAAGGGCTGCAAAGGCTGAGCGGATACATATGTGCACATGATGCTAAGGGCTAAGATTTTCACTGCTGTGGGGGCTATGTGCTATCAGGAGAATGGAGCTGCAAAAGTAGATGGCATCAGTGTGCTCTCAGACTGAGCCTGCAGCAGAGCTCACCATGGCCTGCTCTTAATCTCCCCGGGCAATTCCAGGCTCAGTTATAGTTTCTGAAGGCCACACAGATATGGATCAAATAGGGTGCCTAAAACCCTCACGTCATATCACAGCCACCATCCCCAACAGCACATACAGGCCCTGTTGTTGGCACCACGTCATGCCCTGGGAAGCTGTGGGGTGATGGTGACAACCGGCCCTTCCTGCCCCAGAGCACATGCAGGCATTGAGGGCTGTGTGGGCTCGCAGTGAACACCCTCCCTACAGCACCTGCCCCGTGATTCAGGTGCTCTTTCCCCACCAACACTGATGGCCCCAAAGCCACCTCCCCGCAGGTTCCTGACTTACACAGGCAGGAGCCAGGCTGTTGGCAGCAGCAGAGGTGCATGGCTGTGACAGACTGACCTGCAGCCCCTGCGATTGCTCAGCCTCTTAGTTCCTTCCCAGTACATGGTCTGGGCAGCCCGAAATCTTTGCTTTCACATTCTCAGTCAACATTAACATCCAGACCAAGGGTAACTTTCCCAAGGTTTCTGCTCATCCTCCTCACTAGTTCTTTATTGCACCAGTTAGAAACATCTACCCTGAAAATGTGGGACAGGGGTGGTCAGTCCAAGCTATCAAGGACTTTCATAGGCAAGTGCATTCATTGTGAAGCAGAAAAGGCAACGATCCCCAAAAGTGTGGTTGAGCAAGGACCTACCCCAGCTCTTGGCCGTTCTCCCCAGGCATGTTTTCTCCTCCGGGTTCCACAGGAATATCTTCATCTCCCCAGCCAGGTCTGCCCAGGTTTTGCTCCCCATGTCTGCCTTGGTCTCGTTCTCTCTTCTGTCAGGAACCCAGACCTCCTCGTCCTGCTTATTTTCCTGAAAGAGTTACAGAACACAACCCCCACATCCAAGCTGAACATCTCATTGGCCAAAAATAAATGCAAAAGCACTTAATAGCTGGAAATGTTTCAAATTTCCATTTTCCCATCATCACTCTTGAGTTAAAGAGAGGCAGATTTGGCTGTTGTAACTTAAGATCGCTTAGATCCCAGCATCCATTTTTCCATGACACGTACGTCACTGCCGTCACACCGGGCACTGTCTCCTTGTCCTGGCATTTACAGAAACTCATCTTTTTCCACCTGTGTGAACATGACCAAAGAAAACCTGTGATCTGGGGTTGTTCCCACGCTTCTGCAACATCTCTGAGCTCAAGTGCACGTCTTCCGTGCTACCACAGATGACAGCGGGCGACATTATTTGAGGTCACCCAGCTTGTTTTTCTTGGCGTGTGAGCAAGCGTTCAGCCTTTGGAGAAATCCCTGTGTTGTTACTCTTTAATTGCACTACGTTCCATGGAAAAGCATCTCCCCAGGTGCTGAGAATTTGCATTTTGCCTCAGTGGTGAAAACTCATTTGTACAGAGCTCATGAACACAAATCTCTCTGTACCTGGGCCTGGCTAAGGGTCCCTTGATACAGGACATGGCAGATGTCCCTAACCACCCCTGAACCTGGGCAGGCTCTGTGTCTTCAAAAGCAGGCAGTGAGCTGGGAGACGGTGCAGACCTCGCTTTGGGCTCAGGGCTCAGGGCAGGGCTGGGGACAAGGGGTGATGCTGAGGTCGGGGTGAGTTCATCACCTCCCTGTGCCGCAGGGCTCAGCCTCTCCTGGCTGGATCAGAGCCACGCTCGCCCACCCTGGCCACATTTCCCCGAGGGCACTGTGCCCGCTGTGAGCCCCGCGGCAGCTGCACTTGGCACCATCATCCCATGTCTGCACTAAGGGCCATGGAAACCTGCCAGCCATAGGCACCTGTTGGACCCAGGGCTGACAAGCAGGATATTCACACCCCAGGGGAGGCCAGGGGAGCCGGGAAGCGGCCGATGGCTTAGCAGAAAGTCTGGCTTGGAAACACCCTCAATTCAGGGGGATTAAACTCTGCTCAGACACACAAACACTGTGAAACAGTGAGAACGGGGGGAAAGGACAGACTCCAAAGCCCGAATTCATGCCTTGGAGGGCCAGGTCAGACCCAGGGGGGCTGTAAACCATCGAAATCATCCCACTGATTGCCCCCATCGGCCCTGGTTAAAGCCCCCATGGGGCTCTGCTGGGAGCACGCCTGCGTCAGAGCGCTGCTGCCACTGCCCGCACAGCAAAGGCAATGCCTGGCCCAGGTCCCACTCCCCGGGCTGGAGCCTGTCCTGAGCCAGCTCCTGCATGGCCACAGCCCTGCTCCATGCACAGCTGATGAAACCGGGGCATTTTGGAGTGGGGAAGCAGCAGCCCCAGCAGAAGTGGCCAGCAGGGAATGGGAGAGAAGTGCAGAAGCTGCCGGCTGCCAGGACACCCACAAATGAGCAAGTGATGGAAGAGGAGCAGGAGGGCTTCTCCTTCCTCCCACTAAACTAAAGAGCTATGGGTAGCTGTTCTGGAAGCATTTTCTCAGACTCTCAGGGTAGCAGGGGCTCCTCAGAGGGACTCTGCACCGATGCTTAGTGCTGCTTTAGGAAAAGACCTTTGAATTTCACACCAGCTGCAGCTCAGAGGCAGTGAGAGCAGTGCATGGGCTGCATGCAGAGCCCTGGCCCAGAAGCTGCTACCAATGCTTAGAACTGTTGCGGGGACATAGAGACAGCCACCCATGGGCTCTCACCCTGGGAACTCCACAGCTCTGCTCTGCGGAGGCCTTTTCCAAGGAGGAAAGTTTCTATGTCTCACCCAGCACTTAGTGAAGACTCCCATCCTGGTAAATGGGAGAGACCACAGGGGCTCCAAGGGGCATGGGAAGGCTGAGGAGGTCCCAGCCTCTTCCCACAGGGAGGGAAGTCTGTGTGGAGCAGGTGAAAAGATGGGATGAGCCCACTGCCAAGTCCCTGGCAGAGGTCCCTATGCTGGGGAGCTAGGTTAGGTCTGGACTGCAACACCTCCAAGGTGTTTCACCTCTGCAGCCCAAGACCAGAGGTGGTCTCGGAGCAGTCCCTTGCACTTGGAGAAGGGACAGGAGGAGCATCAGGGGCTGGGGCAGGAGCGTGCTGGGGCAGGAAGGGGGCACAGCCACAGTGGAACCTCTCAGGACACTGTGCAGCCCCAGGCTGCTGCCTGCCCTGCATCTGGGGTGACCCTGGGTGGCAAAGCAAAGCTGGGGTTCATCCCTATAGGGATCATGCTGTGCTGATGGTTAAGGGTGTCCTGGGGGTGCCAGGGGATTTCCCTGGACCAGGTCAGATCTCAACAGGAGGTTGCTCTTGCTGAAAGCCAGGTCTGCAGAGGCTGGCCCATGGCAGATGTCCACAACCCTCCTAGACCGCCTCACTGCCCAGGACCACCAGCCAGCCCTTTCCCCCCTCAGTACAAAGTGCTTACATTTTGCTTAAGGGATGAAGCAGCGTTCCCTAGAGCAAAGTAGCTATATTTATCATTCACAAAGCAGGCCATTGACAGCAGCCCCCACCTCGCCTCTCAAAGGGTGGCCAGCAGCCCCCAAAAGACTCACCACCTGCCAGTGGGGGTTCCTGTGCTGGCCCTCCGTGGCCCCAGCGCTGCTGTTCCTGTCCATCCCTGGGTGGGAAACACAGAGAAACGTGAGCGTTAGCACCGCCGGAGCGCAGGGCTGAGCCCAGCAGCACCAGCCCCATCATGGGTGCCGTGTTGCCCCGGCTCGCGGGGACCTGCAGGCACAGCCCCCTCCCAGCACAACTCCCCAGCCCCGCAGCTCCCCCCCAAAAGGCTGAGTGAGCGCGGCTGCACCAAGACCTTTGGCTGTCTGCAGGGAACTACACTGCTTTCCCTCCCTGCGCTGCAGGACTTTGGCGTGAGGGAGCAGATCAAAAAATAACTTCCTTTCCTAAGCGGGGGGAGCTCAATGCAACAGGATCCTGCCCCGAGCCCCCTGGCATCTGGTGCCCTTTGCAGCACCCTCACAGCATCCTGACCTGTGCCAGCCAGCGCCCTACATAGGGAAGGAAGTGGGGTTCTCTGCCCCAGGGAGACCGTGTAGCTGTTAATAAACATTAGGAAATCTCTAGGGCTTTTGATGGCCACATGTATCTGTCAATATGTGCTTGTCAGTCACGGCGGGGCTGTGGTTAATGCTTGCAAGATCGCTTTTGCAGTGAAAGAGCAGTGCGAGGGGACAGGTCTATATTTATCCCTTTGGATTTAGAGCTAGGAGCACAGTATCGGCTTCCCTGACCCGGCTGTAAGCGCCAGTCACAGCTACCAAGACAAAATCCAGAGGGACACCTTGCTGGGACACCCTGCAGACAGGGTATCAGGTTTTCCCACATCAATGAATTACGGGCACGGGATGGTCATTAGGAGTACAGGGGTGTATGCTGAGTCCTGCTCCTGTCAGGGGCTGGCACGGTAGGAGTGCTGGGGAGAGGAGGGAATGGGGCACTGGTGTCGGGCCAGCCATGCTAAAACACAGCGGTGTGATGGCAGTGTGCAAGGACTGCCTGCCCCTGGCTGTGCCCCATGCAGCTCTCGAGGAACAGTGGGGCTTGTTTTACACCGTCTGTCCCAGCAGCACCATCCACCAGCTCATTCCCTCCGCACGTTTCCAATGGGGCCAGCAGCCCGTCCCTTCACAGGAGAGCCAGGCCCTATTAATGAAGGGAAAAGGCTGCCTTGCCCCTTGCTGGGGCTTTGCCCAGCGGCAAGGGGAACGTCTGTTTCCGGCTCCTGCAGGGCAGCACCGGGCTGTCCAAGCCAGCAAAGCACCATTCTCCTTTTCCTCTCCTGAGCATGGCTGAAAGCCGCTCGCCGGCTGTGCTAATAAATGGGCGCCGCGGGAAGGAAAGAGGTCTGGCAGCAGCCCCGGTCTGCGCCGAGTTGGCCGGGGCTGCCGCACGCCTGCGGCTGGGCATGCAGGCAGCGCTGGCTCGGCACCGGTGCCTACCGGCAGCCAGGCCCGCGGCAGGACGGGTGCAGGCAGCCGTGCTCACAGCCGTGCTCACAGCCAGGGTGGGGCGCCAGGGATGGAGACCTGCTGCCCAAAACCCGGGAGCTGGGATGGGGCACAGGGATTGAACATGGCCTGGGCCATCGCGGGGCAGCAGCAGCTCCCCAGGAGCACACGCACCCCATGGCAGTGGTTGTGCTGCCGCGCAGCCTGGCCCTGACACAGCGGAGAAGGGAGCTGACACCCGTCCCCTCCGTCACTGACATGGAGTGGGGGTGACCGAGCAGGAGGGGACTAGTGCCAGCCCCACACAGGCAGTGGTTGCAGGGCTCCTCTAGTTCATCCGAGGTAAATAACCACTGTTTTCTCTGGAGGTGACGTGTTCTTTGCCATTAATTGATCTGGGCATTTGTAACTTGCCTCTTGTGCTACTGTCAGTGCACACTTTCTTCTCTCCTGGGAGCAGCTGCCAATCAGCCTCCTGTCCAATAAAAGTGTGGGTTTTTTTAAAGCAGAGATAGGATTCATTTCTTTTAACTTGATGAAATATACTTTGGCTTGAAATAATTACATGATTTGCACTTAGCACCTCTCAGCCCAGGGCATTAAAGTGACTTATAAGCAATTATGAAGCCTGCTGAGAAGATGTTTTTATGCCCATTTTATAGATACGATACAGAAAACAGAGGCTGAGGGCCTGCCCTGGCCAGGGATGCAGGGATCCTGCAGGTGTCCTGGAAGTTCTGCGGCCATGGGACAGGGCACAGTCAGCAACAGGCGCCACCACCAGAGCAGGGATCACAGAGCCGTGTCGGTGGCTACCTGGGGCTGCCACCAGCACCGTAGGGATGACGAGGGACCCGGGAAGGATGGGGGACAGAGAGGTGCCAGGGAGGTGTTTGGGGAAGGACAGCGGCCTGAAGCGGCGGGGCTGGAGAGGGCCTGGGAGCTGCTGGGGTGCAAAGAATAAAGATGGGGAGAGGGCGGTGAGGGCCCCGGCCGGGCTGCGGAAAGGGTCCGTGGTCGGGAAGCTCCTGGGATGGGGCAGGGCCTCTACCCCTCTCCCAGAAAACACCCTCTGGGGCGCATCTCTCCGCTGCCTTCCAGAGGAACGGGACGGGCGCGCAGTGCTTTGGGAGGAAGGGCACGGAGCCAGGGTCCTTCCCGGTTATACACGAACCCGCCGCCGGGCGGTACGTACGGTACATACAGCGCGGTACCGTACACACAGTGCGGTAGGGTAGGGTAGGGTAGGGTAGGGTAGGGTAGGGTAGGGTAGGGTAGGGTAGGGTAGGGTAGGGTAGGGTAGGGTACGGGGCGGGGCGGGGCGGGGCGGTTCGGCCCGGCCCCCCAGCTCTCTCCGCTCCCACCCCAGCGCGCAGGCGCGGCGGAGCCGGTGCCGGGGCTCTGTCCGCCGCCGTGGCCCGTTGGGCTGCGGCGGGGAGCAGCGGTGGCGGCAGCATGCGGCAGTCCCTGACTCAGCAGCGCCCGGGCGGCGTTGCCCTGCCCGACTCTGTGGGTAAGTGCCGCGGGAGGCGGCGGCGGGAGGTCCCGCCGGGCCGGGAGGATGCTCCGCGCTGCGGGGCGGTGCGCGGGGGCCGGGGGCTCTGCGGCCATTTTGGGCGATGGGTCCCCGCGGACGCCGCCGTCGCATCAGACAGACCGGGACCCGACGCGCCCGACCTCGCCGCGGCCGGGCGCTGCCTGCCCCGGTTCCCTCCCCGCCCGACCCCGCCGCTGTTCGGGCGCTATTTCAGCCGCAGGGACACGGTCCGTATCTCCCCCTTCGAGGCCGCACCGCCCGGGTACGGGGCTGCGGCAGAGCTAGACCCCCGAGGGGCGCTGGCTGCCCGGGCTCCCCGCAGCATCCTTTGGAGCGGCTGCTCGCAGCGCTCCTGCACGGCGCTATTTAGGTCAGAGAGCCCCTCGCACCGCTCCGCGCCCGCTGCTAATTGCGGTTTCGCCACCTTCCACCCGCCCAAGCGGGAGATGAAACACCCAGACACCCGCAGCCCCCCCCGTGGTCTGCGGGCAGGCCCTGCATGGGACCGGAGGGTCGCATCTCGTACACTGTTGTAGCAGAGAAGTGGAACAGGAGGAGGAGAAGGGTTTGGAAGGGGAACGGCTCCGTGCCGGTTGCCCCCGGTTCTCCCAGGGTAAAAGTTAAAGCTGGCTTCCTGGTGCTATTTCGCACTTATTCTTTGCTCCTGGCTTCCCCCTCAAGAACAAGATGGAGAAGATGTTTCTGTGCCATCTTGTCTATTTTCTTCTGTTAATTAGGAGACAAAAAAAAGCAAGTAAATTGGGGGCAGTACAAGGATCTATATTGCAAACTTTTGAGGTAATCTGGAAAAAACTGCTACAATGTCGTTTCTAGATTGAGTTTATATATGGCAACCGTAATGAGAGGGTATTTCTGAGGCTTAAAATAAAAATGATCTTTCTGAAGCCTTTCCACATTCGGAGTGCCATTTTAGCAAAGAGAAATAGCCAGGCTACAAATAGCATTTGTGTCCTTGCACCTTCCTCACAGAGTTAAGCACAGTGTTTCAAATCAACTGTATGTATGCTGAGGTAAGCACAGCAAGTTTTGAATATCTAACTTGGATAAATCACAGAGAAAAAGCTGCTACTATCTCTTAAAAAGCAGAGATAGCAGAGCTGTTGTAGCTCCACTTCTGTGTGTAAATCTGTACCAAGTAGCAAAGAGGAAAATTATTTAATGGGAAATACTTTCAGCAGAAATTAATGTTGAGAGAGGGTTTTGCTAGGGCAGCCCATCAGCAGCTCTCACTGGAGATGCTGAGTATGAGTCCATCTATGTTGAAGCAGCTGCAGGCATCCCTACAGAAGTACAAAACAATTTTATCAATATACACCTAACAAAATGGGTTTTCAGAGAAAGAAAAAATGGAATTAGTGTCTCAGTACAGAGCTGAAGTGGAGGTAATCACATTATCTTCTGTTTCCCATCTCTCTCCAGTATTGCGGTAAAGGATCATGGTTGGTTTTGTCAGGACTTGGAATAAAAGCTTTTTTTAAGGAATACTGAAAAGCTTTTGGAAGTTTTCCGGGTGAAAACCTTTTGTTTCACTTCTGTACTGCATGTTGGTGTGTGCCAGTTGTGAGCTGGGAAACTATGTTGACATATAAGAGTGGAAAACATGGTGGTTCTGAAACAAGCTCAGAATCCGTAAGCAGCATTTCAAGCTGCTTCAACTCTCTTCCTGCAGAATTCAGTTACAAAATACTCTAGGTTTTGAGAAAAAAAATTTACACATTTTCAAGGTTTTTTCATTGTAACTTTATGAAGCATCCGTGATGAAAATGCAGGTTTGTATGTGTAAACTCCGCACCTGTGTACCCACAATGCTCTCTAAGCCCTGCTCTGCAGGATGGTTTTGCATAGCACACAAACATCTGCACACCCACACAGCCTAACCGTGAAGAGTTTAAGCTGTGTAAGGAACATATGGCTGGATTCATTTATCTTCTGCTCATTTGCCAGCCCAACTGTAGCCGTAACCGGGAGCTGGATACTCTACTATGTAAGCAAGACAGTTTTGTTCTTTCTCTCTTTTCAGAACTACTTCTATGTAAAAAGTAGCAGGTTTTTTCTCCAGTTTCTAAAGTTTTGTTGAGCTAAACCTTTGGCCCCAGGTACTTTGGAATTTTAAGATGTTTAAGTGGCGCTTGCATTTAAATTATTACATTGGAACTGGAGTGTGGCACAAACTGTAGTATTTGGGAGGCAATACATACAGAATGGCCGGATATATTGGTGAATTTTGAAGGCTTTAGAGGGCCAGAGTTTATATTATTAACTTATTTAGCATATTTAGGAGAATAAAAAAATTAACCTATTAACCCCAATGCAACCTGCGGCAAACAGTTGGGTACCTCTAAAAAATGGCATGAAAAGGTAAGGATCACTGCTTAAAGATCCTGTCTGGATCTTAGGGTTCTCTAGAAGTTAGTTAATTTCATTTTGTTAGAGATTAGCAAATTCATTCTATTTCACTCCAGTCAGTCTAGCTATTCACTCCTGATAAGGACTAGCACAGTTGCCAGGCTCCTTGCTGTTAGACCCAGCGATGTCCCAGTGGCACAGTCACACCAGAAGGTTTGTGGGTGGAGAGCTTTCCATCCAGAGACACTGGTCTGTCAAAAAGGATGTTGCTTTTCTTTATAAAACTCTCTGGCTATTAATCTCCGCGATTTGGCCTTTTAAATCCCAAATTTAGAACTTGTCTGTGATTTCAAGCTCAGCTGGGTGTGGGTGAAATGATCCAGCCCTGTGCCCATGGCAGCTGTGCCAGCTCAGAGCATGGGATGGAGAAGGGAGAGGTCCTCTGCTAGCAGCATGGCTGGACTGGGTGTGGAGGAGCCGGGAGCTGCTGTGCTTTTCCCTGGGGAGAGCTGTCCCTGCAGAGGAAGGGAGATAACTTGTACCGGTGTGTGTGTCCTTATGGCTGCATCTGTATAGCTGTTAAGGTATCTCTCTAGCTGTGCCCTAGATGTGCACAGACCCTAAAGAAGGGCCTGTGGGCACATCTTCAAGACAGAAAACTGCCCAGCAAGGCCTGGTGTGCTCCTTTCCCTGGAGAATTTTCTCAAGGGGGTTGTGCTCAGCTTGGCCGAGTCTTTCCTCCCAGCCTTTATGCAGCTGACTTACCTCACCACATAAAGGCTTGGCTGGACACCTCAGATGGGGGTTTCCAACATGGTTTGTTTCAGAGAACACACTCAGTGATGGTGGAAGCAGCTCCTTGCTCTTGGGCAACATCCCTGCCCTTCTCTGAAACACTCTGAGAAGGCCTGGTAGCATGCACATCACTTGGGAGCCTCATGGGTGGGAAATACCTTTGTCTGTTCCTGGCGTGCATTGCAGATCCCCAGGCTGCAGGGATGGGATGCAGGGTGGCCCAGCAGCCCACAGGGAGCGTGGCAGGGGACCTGTGATCTGTTACCCTGCCAGCCACTCCTGCAGATGACGGGTTATATCTACATAATGTATGAAATATAATCAAAAGGATTGTTCTGCAAAGTGATGTAAAGACGGCAGAGCACACGCTGAACAAACATGCCTAAAGATGTTGCTGAGTGTAACGGCGCAGCCAGCTTGCCTCTTAGCTGATGGAATCACTATTTTATACTTATGCTCATTTGGGAGATCTATAAATATATAAAAGAAAAAAAATCATAATCAGGCAGCTGTAGATGAGTTTTACTAATCCACAAATCCATTATTCAAGCATCTAAAAATACCTGGGTCCTTGCTGAAAGTAGAGGATGATACTACAGGAGAGGGAGAAGTGGCTGTTACTGGTGATGGCTCATTTACATGGGAAATTGTGGATGCAATATAATTACAGCCAAGATTTCCCCCTTAATTCAAGTGGTGTACAGTGCGGCTATTAACTTTGATGTAAGTAGACAGATCAGAAAATACAGAAGTGCCTCATGGTAATATTTCTCATCAGCTCAATTGCCTCAGGCCAGAGGGGCTGGGGGGCCCTTATGTATCCAAATGAGCTTTGCAGAGTTACAGTTCTTAAAGCTCTCCTCATCAACGTCAGAGCAATGATAAGTAAATGTGAATTCAGATGCCCTAGTAACGCTTGATAAAGTGTGTTAGTGAAGGTGAAAAGTGACAGCCAAACCCAAAAATATTCTCAAGAAAGAAAATTCACCACAATGTGGTTGGCGGTGGGAGGACAAAATGACGGTACCGTGACTGTCCCCAGATGGAATCAGCAAATTTTGTTGTGTGTGTGTTTTTAGGGTCGTTCAATAGAAGAAAAAGAAATTCCCTCTACGTAACTGTGACTCTCCTCATTGTGTCAGTATTAATTCTAACGGTGGGCCTAGCTGCTACAACAAGAACCCAAAATGTGACTGTTGGAGGTTATTACCCAGGGGTTATTGTAAGTATAGAACTCCTAGGTAGGTCTAGAAAACTTATTGCCTACAAAGTCCCTTGTAATGCTGCAAGTGTTTTAAAGGGTGATCTTGTCCTGAATATTGTGCTCAGCTACTTCATTGCCATTTGATTTATTTGTTTTATTATTTTGCACCTACTGCTCATTCCCATGCAAAAATCCCAGCCAAGTGGCAGCCTTCTCTGAGTTTAGATAATAACATGCTTTTGAGCTGTGAGACAGATCAATAGGTCTTATGCCAGTCAAAGCAACCTTAGAACTTCTTTGTTTTTACACATCACGTTAACCCCAGGTAGAAGTAAGGCAAAGAAGGACCATAGGTGCCAAGAACAGCTGAGATACCAGGTCTTGAAATACTGTTCACGTGGACTCGTGGTCATAAAGTTCACTTGCAGAAGTGTTTAATCTGGAGTCCCTGAGTGAGAAGCACGTTAGCGTAGCTGTGGCAGCTTGCCAGGCGAGCATGCACATCAAAGCAGGTAGCACATCAATTTCTTCTCTTTTGCCAATGGTAAAGGACAGTCCTGTAGCTTCAAATAGCTTAATTTAGAGAAGACCACTGGTGCCCAGCTTTCTCGACAGCAGATATGTAACCTCCTGCAGAAGCATAAGGGGCAAGTACATCGTGCCTCTCCCTGCATGAGGAGAGGTCTAACACAAGCTGGAAAGCAAGTCCTGGTCTGTTCCCATCTGAGACATGCTCAAAAAGAAGCACAAGAAGACTGAGCTGCAGAATTAGGTGTCTTGGTAGGTGGAGTGTACCTGCACCCCCCCAGCCAGAGGCTCCTGGTGTAACAGCTGAGCAGTGCTATGCATTCAGGTTTGGAGACTTAAAGCCAGTCCAGATGACTAGGTAGATACTTGTTCTTGCCTTGTTACAGTTTGATTTATTTGCCATACATTGCTGATCTCGGGGAGGTTTATACTTCTCTGTGGATAAGCTCTTCTATGACTGAAGAAAGTCCCTTTACAGCCATTAATGTGGAATGTTGTTACAGACTGTGTTGGGTCTCCTTGGTGGTTTCTGTCTTGTCTCAGTAACTCCTGCATTTAGTCCTGATCTTTTTTAAAGAGAAGTATAGAAGGGAGGTGTTAAGAAAGGTGACAGGATGGCTTCAAACTCTCCACACTTAGCCTACGCTCTGTCAGCCTGAATTGAACCTCGTGCTTCAGAGCAGGCCCTGCAGACTGACGCAGATGGGTAGAGCCTGTTGTTCCCATCTCCTTGACATCTCCTGTGCTATTTATGCTCCAGGAGCATCAGCAACCCTTATGCTTTTGTGAGACTCAGTCTACTCAAGGAATTAATGGATTCCTAGACTTGGGAAGGGTGTTGAGTTACTTTATTCAGAGGCACCCTTGACAGTTTGTGTTTGTCACCAAATTCCCCCTCATTAATCTTCTGTATAGAAATGCGTGACGACCTCACTTGTCTCCCTGCACAGGAGAACGTTTCAGTGTGCTGCTGGATGCTTCAGCAGGTGCTTAAAATAGCTGGTGTTTCGTAACAAGCTGGGATTTCTCCCTTTACTGTGGAGAAAGGGCTTGCTGTGGTGCAGGAGTACTTGGTGAGTTGTCCTCGAGCAGAGGCCTTCCACAGCCCTGAAGAAGCAGCTCATTGCAGGTCTTGTCATCCAGAACTTGACACAAATGTGAGGCCTGTGTGCGTCTCCATCAGGGATTTCTCTACCCTGAGTACCTTGCATTGGTAAGGAATAGAGCAGAAGTCTCTTCATGTGCTGGGTGACTTCTCACTGCGTGGACCAGATCCATGGATGGGATCATCTCATGGGACATTGGAAGTCTCATCAGTGCTATGCCTAACACACCAGTCTTTCCTCCTTTCACTTGTGCAAACACCTCTTGTGCAAGGAGACGTGCAAAGAAGTGGCTGGCTGATGAGGGGTTTAGCTTCCCAGGCCTCTGCTCCCAAGGAGGGACAGAACAAGGCACTGAAGAATTCCCTGCCTCAGTGGCATTTTGTTTGGTTGTGGCTTTGTGGGGGTTTGTTGGATATTTTTTCCCCAGACAGCGCAATTCCTCATTGACACAACCAGAGGCTGCAGTAACCTGTTCTGTAGCCAGGCTGCCTTCACCCTCCTCCATGGTCACCAACACCTTCACAACTACGTCTGTGAACACCCTGGCTGTGCCTCTGTATGAAATACCCTCGCCCATGGCTGGATATCTGACCTGGGCCTGGGAAGCCCAGAGTAACAGTGATGCTCAGCAGACAGAAGTAACAACCAGGTGCAGAGGGCAAGCACCCTTGTGGAAGCTGACATACATGTGTTGTCTCCAGGTTATACCAGCTTCCAGCATCTGTGTGAATGATTGACCTTTCTTAGGCTTTGACTGGTAAAACTCTGTAACAGCTCCTTGTCAAGCATGCTGGCTTGGGGCTTTACTCTGGAAAAGCACATTCATTTTGTGTCCTGTCCTTTCAGACAAACATCCCAGGGAATCATATCACCATCAATAAGTGATGCAATGTGTGCAGATTACTGAGATTTCTTTGTGCCATCCATAGAAGAATTAGTGGTTTTCATATTAATGCAATGAAAATTCCCATTAATTAATGAGAAATCCACTGATTTATTTGGTCCTCACCTGTTGTATGTACAGACTTGCTCTAATTTTTTCTTTTTGGATTATCTTTAGTATTTCACCTTTGGGGTGAAATTAACACTATTAAATGTGTCAGATCAAGCTCAAAGGGCACAGAACGTTTTTCTTCTTGAGCAAAGTAAAAAGCCAAGAAGCACTAGCAGATCAGTTTGGGGAGGTTCAGCAGGGCCCCTGGCTCTACCCTGCCTACCTGCTGCCCCAGTGTTAAGCAGCACCCGCCTTTGTTGCTGTGCTTTCTGCCATGGTAGTTTGTCTCTGATGTGGGGACAGCAGTCTCCAAGAGCTCAGAGTGGAAGGCAGGCAGCCAGGAAGCTTTAAGCCCTGCCATTTGAGCCAGCAGCCCTAGCAGCCCACAGCACTGCACCAAATGTTTCTGGGCTTAAGCAGAGTGGGTGAAGATTTAAGCCCAAATTTTCATCGCTTTTGTGTCTGCTAATCTCTGCACGTGCCTCGGCTTGTTAGTATTGGATTTATTAAACCGTTGGTTTCTATTCTTGGATCTTAAAATACGGATTCCAGGTTAGTTGACTCATTCTTGAATCACTGCAGCTTGTCTCACGCCTTATTCTGCTTCCTGAGGAGTTAGCCAGTTATTTGGCGTTCTCACCCAGCTCTTCACTGCTTCCCTAGCTTATTGACTAGATTTTTATCTCCTTCATACAACCACTCCAACTATAGGACTTTTCTGGCATTTTTCATTTTGCCATCTCTTAGAAGTGGAGTAGGATATGCTCGACACCAATCAAAGACCTTTCTCAGTGTGACGCAGAAGTACTTCTGCATCGCCCCCCATAGTCCATGATTCCTGATTGACATCCCTGTTTCTGGCCTGGCTGAGGTCTGCTCTGTCCTAGAAACTTCTGTTTAGTGTAGCTAAATAGGTTAAGGCTATGGAGAAAGGAGGGGGGAAATTGCACTCCTGGCTGACTTCACTGAACTGAAATAAGAGGAGTGTTTTCAGTTATGGCAGCAGGAAAAGATGCTTTTGCTGGAGTAACTTATTCTGTTGGCTGGGCTGGCAGGAGCTTTTCTGGTAGAAGACCCTGGTTGATGCATCCCCACCCCTGGAAAAGAGGGAAGAGTAGAAGAAGGCAGAAAACTGCTAAATCATCCCAAGTATAATCCTCCCGTATTCCATGCTTCCCATCTAGAAACTCTCTGAGTTGAAAACTTAGTTGATTGCTCACACCCTTGGTGAGGTTAAAAAAGCCTGGTCCTTCAATCACTAGTGATGTGGTCCTGCTAGGTTTGTATCTGGAGGCTCCTGAGCATTCATAGGGCTGTTCCAAGACAGCAAAGCATATCCTCATCCATCAGCCATTTCTCAGCATCACTGGGAAGGGGATAGAATTCAGAGCTCATCCTTTTGGTTTCTGCATGTGCTTTTAGTGTCATATAAGGGATACACTTGATAGTTCCTACTAGTGAGAGACTTCACTGATTCCTTGCTGAAGAATGAGTGCTCACACGTCCCCAGTATGTTCTTTTGCTGCTTCTGGATTTAGTTGTGTTCTGTCTGTATGTAAAATATGTTGTCTATTCTCCTGATCTAAATGCTAACAATATGTTGTTTTTCAGCTTGGTTTTGGGTCGTTTCTTGGAATAATTGGATCAAACTTGATAGAAAACAAAAGGCAAATGGTAAGTTCATTATAAAATCTTCTTTTTTAACAAACAGCTCAAATTCTGCATCTAAAGAGTTTTACTGGTTTTCCTGTACTCTTCCAGGGTAGTGTTGCTTATCTGTTGAGAGCTAGAGATGGTTTCTAGCAGGCCAGGAGACCAAGGCTGTTAACCTTGATATTTTTAAATGAAAATAAAGAGAAAAGCTGAAGGAAGCACGAAGTGACTTTACACAGTCTCATTGAACTCAGTGGGATTTTGTTTTAAAGGGCTTGAAATTGAATGTTTGGAGTTTCTAGCACAGTGCATCACAGACTCATGCCCGGTGCTTTGTTTCTGTTGAGCTGGCACAGTATAGGATACATAATATGGTGAATAACATGAGCATAATACATTTATTTGTCATCTTTTAAAGTAAATTCAGTAAATTCTTAGAGACTCTACAAAAATTGCTTTTGGCTTCTTCCTAACAAAAGGCTAGAGAAGAAGATCAAGCAGGTAGTATAACTCAGCCCAAAGGCCAGAGGTGAAATCCCTTAGGGGGCCCAGCAGAAAGGCCATCCTGAGGACAGGAGTGCACAGAGCTCTCTGCTCTGTATATGTCTAGAGAATAAGTCACTCAAGATATCAGCGTGTTGAAAGCACGAAGATTGGTGTAATTGAAAAGCAACCAACTTCTCTGGTGTTGCTGATTAACACACGCGTTCTTGATCCTTATTTCCAAACACCTCTTCAAGTAGGAAGGAAGGCCAAGAAACTTGGCATGCTGTAAAATAGCAGCTGGGGACCTGAGAAGCACAGAGGATGCTGGCTAGACCAGATGTGTGGACCACAGCGCTCTGGTTCCCTCCTTACACTGCAAGGAGGCTCTTGTGTGCTGGGGCTGGGCAGCCACTGTCTAGGCAGGTCTCTAGTGTCCCTTCAGGTATTGGAACAGGCTTCCCAAGGAAGTGGTGGGATCGCTGTTCCTGGAAATGTACAAGAACTGTGTAGACAAGGCCCTTAGTGACATGGTTTAGTGGTGGACTTGGCAGTCCTGGGGGAACAGTTGGACTTAAACTAAGCTTGATCTTAAAGGTCTTTTCCAACCTTTTCCAATTCTGTGATTCTGTGATCCCGTGGGAGTAACATTCAGAAGAAAGCAGTGGGCAGCGAGCATGTAGATAGCACAAATCAGGCGAGACCACCACTGCTGATACGATAAGATCACAACTAAGTTTGTGCTGGGGTCTGAGGGGTCTCTGCAGTGGGGACAGAGCTGGCCCAGGTTACCCACTTTGGCAAGCGCAGGAGAGTGACGTGGCCTTGGCTGGGTCTCTGATGGCCTCTTAACTTGTCTTGCAGATACTGTTTCACAAGGCTCTCATCCTCCTGCCCCTGCCTGAAGGTAGGGGCTGTAGTATTTGGAGGTGTCAGTAGCAGGTCTGGGGGGGGGGGGGGAGTTTTTGGGAGAATTTAGCAAAAGGAGGAGAGACCAGAAGAGGCTGGTACCTGATGCGGCAAGTAAGACTGAGATTGACAGCCTGTGTTCTCTGTGTGACACATGTGGCTGATGAGAGATAGCAAATGGGGAGTTCCGTCCAGCTCGTGTAGCATCCTGTTGGTGTGTCTGCCTCCTTCTCTTGCTCAGCTCTCCAGAGAGAGGGGCTGCAGTCCCCCCCACTGTGACTGCCCCATGCTCTGGTAGCAAGATCCCTCCAGCCTTCCTCATGTGAGGCTGCACAGCACTAAGGGGGGATCGTCCGTCCCTGCAGCCTGTCCCGCAGGCCTAGCGCCGCTGCTCTTGCAGGAATGGAGAGGGGATATGGGGATCTGGTTAGCAGGGTGTGCTGCTGAGCAAGGCTAAAGCACGTTTGCCAAGCTGCAGAAGGATTTGGGAGAAATCTGTGCTTGTCCTAACCCAGAGGCTGGGCTGCCTTGCCCTTTGCTTGCGAACAGTGTGCTCCCTGCAGCGTGGTAGGGAGAGGGGTAGGCAGACCTTTGAGGAGGGCAGAGCTGCCTTTCCCACAGTCAGACAGGGCGCAGGGAAGGTGGGTTTCCCAGTGGATATTTTTGGTTGTTTTCACCCTGGCTCTAGAAGAACAGCGTGTCCGGTTCTTTCTGTCCTAGCAGCATGTCAGTGCCTGGTTGAGCAATGGCCATGAAATGCCAGTCTTGCATTCTTCACAGGAGTGCCCGTGAGTGACACAGCGGGGCTCTGGCTTGATTGACTTTTTCATTCTGACCCCTGAATAACCCGTGTTAATTCTTTTCCTCTCTCTATTGTTTTGTGTCCTAAGCAGCATGCATGACCCAGCTCTGCAGGGATTGCGTCACTGCTGCTGCAGTTGGCAGCTCCAGTGTCTGCTCTGACCGCACAGAGGACATGCAGTAGCTGTCACTTACTGTCCCCTTGCCTTAGGCACAGCCTGTCTTTGCCCAGGAGCAGCTTTGTCCATTCTATGTTTCCATAATTCCACTGGCAGTGCGGGATTATTTTATCTGTGTGA
Source organism: Pezoporus occidentalis (assembly GCF_034315485.1). Taxonomy (NCBI): domain Eukaryota; kingdom Metazoa; phylum Chordata; class Aves; order Psittaciformes; family Psittacidae; genus Pezoporus; species Pezoporus occidentalis. The sequence goes on along the minus strand of NW_026913477.1, from coordinate 1,662,166 downwards.
ATTTCCCAGTGTCCTGGTTTGTTAAAGGCAGTTCTGGTGTTGGTTGTTACGCAGTGGCTCTTTAGTGATGGCAGGATTATGCTGCCATGTTCTTGTGCGTGTTTCTGCCCGTAACATGGCTGTGGAGCATGAGGAGTCGAGCAAGCCAGCGTGGTTGAGGGCTAGAGCTAACCTGAAGCAGCACTTCTCACTTCTCTCCCGCCTGCCGACAGGAATAGACCTCTCTCATTTTTCCTACCCCAGTGTATCAGCTTTCATGCTGTGCGTCTGCATTTCCCACTTGTCGAGGTAAGGGAGAGCTTTCATGCCTCAGGGAGGGCCAGCTGCCCAGCAGCTCTGCCTGCTGCCTGCCAGCGCTGCTGGCACCTCTCACTTACACCCGAGCTGCGCTCAGCAGTTTTCAAGTGAGGGGTCAGTGTTCAGATGCCTTTGTGGCAGTCAGACATGCCATGGAAAAGTAACCGACAGCTTCACAGCCCTTGTGTCCCTGGGCCATGGCCCAAAGGGACTCTCAGCCCAGGATGCTCCTGCTTCATGTCCTGCACTATCCGAACCCAGTTTGTTCTTGTCCGAATGCTGCTTGTCGTGGCTGGCCTCAGCAGCATTTAGATGAGCAAAGACCAATTACTGCTGTCACACAGCTCTTAAGAGGGACTTCTGCTTGCTGCTGTGACAGGTTTGTCAACCCCAAATCAAAAATCTTGTTGGCAATAATGAGATTAGTTAAAAACCATGGTGTGTGTGTGTTTAAATTAATTTGTATGGTTTTATTTGCTGTTTGATTATCATAAATTCTCAGTGTCTGGTTTTCAGGCTTTTCTTTCTCCAGCTGAGAGAGAAAAAATGGTGTAAATAAAGTGAGCAAGCCATTTTCTAACACCTCATCCTTATATCCTAGTAGGGCTGTTAGGGAAGTATCATTATTAACCTTCTTTTATTTTAAATAACTGTATTAGAAGCTGCTATCTGCAACCAGGGGCGACCGACAAATAACCTGCTTGTATATATTTAGTGTTTGGCTCTCTTCCCATCTCTAGGGATCATGCTATTTAGGGAGAATATCCTCTTTCATGTATGCATGAAACAAAGGACAATACAGAGGAAGACTAAACTTGCTACTAAATAACCTAAGCCATAAACCCCATTTCTTCCACCAAGACTGCAAGAAGCTGTGCTTCCTCCCCTTGTGTGGTTTCACTGGCTGTGGTAGTGAAGCAGCGTGACTGCTGTAGTGGATAGTGCAAGTTGTGATCCAGCTGCGGAGATGGCATGGGCCTGAGTGGAGAGGAAACACTGGGGTTCACAGCTGACAGAAACAGGGACCTTCACAGGACTTGATCCTGGAAAACTTGTCACCTGCTGCCATCTGCAAGTATTTTGTGGCACAGCATCTAATGGTCCAGTAATAGCTTGTTCTTAGTGATGGTGACCTGTTGGTATGGTCATTGGGTTAACTTCACAGTATCCTCTGTCTACTCCTGCATGTCTTGAATACTTGTCTCATTTAGAAAACCATTTTATTTTCTCTCATTTTGAAGCTCACGGAACTAAGCAATTGTACAGTGACTGTTTCCATTGTCCTGAGTAAGGCCTCCTGCTTTTCCACTCATTGCTCAAGCTGACCTTGTCTGAACACGGATGTTGCTGGAGGAAGGTCTGTTTTCACTGAGAGAGGTTTAGGTAAAACCAGTGTGATTAACCTAAAAATCCTGAGATACTTTAAAAATACATCAGGATCCTTCTGGCTTGTGTTTGTCAAGGGGTTTGGCTTGTCTTTCTGAGAGCTGGATACTTGTGCAGTGGCAGGAACCAAGCGTTTTGAGCACACTTAGCACCTGGAGCTTTAAAACAAACATCCCCATGCCTGGAGATCTGAGATACCTGTCAGTGCTGGGCAAGCTAACTGTTACTTTTGTATTTGTGCTGTTAGTGATTTTTATTATTGCCTAAAGCTCCCGATGATCAGAGTTGCCTTTGTACTTGCAGAAAGGCAGTTTTTAACTCCTGCCAGCAGCCAACACTTGAAGGCTGTGATCACTGGAGTGGAAAACCACCAGGGAAAAACCCAATTAAGCTTCCAGTTCTTTAAGTGGAAGTACTGCTGTTCCCCAAGCTATGTCTTTGTGAACCTGTTTGCCACACTTCCCCTCCCTCCACAGCCCTGTCCGTATCCCTGATGTGCTTTGGCAAGGGAGGTGGGTACTGGGAGCTCTGTGTTTGATGAGCTGGTCTGGAGCCTGCTACCAGTGGCTGAGCGGCTGCTCAGGATTGAGGAGAAGGGTTGCGTCAGCACTTGCGCGTGGTCCCCCAGCTGAGCACTGGCACTTTGGCAGACGTGGTGTTTAAAGTGGTGTAGTTGGAGTACAGACTGTTTTTCGTACCTGGGTGGGAGGTTGAGTATTTCTGGTTTATCTTCTGAATGCTTTCACCCTAATTTTAAGAAAGGGCAGGATGTGGCCAGTGGAAGAGGATCATAGAATCACAGAATGGTTTGAGCTGAAACGGGTCTTAAAGCTCATCCAGTTCCAACCCCCTGCCATGGGCAGGGGCACCTTCCACTAGACCAGGTTGCTCCAAGCCCCTGTGTCCAACCTGGCCTTGAACACTGCCAGGGATGGGGCAGCCACAGCTTCTCTGGGCACCCTGTGCCAGCGCCTCAGCACCCTCATAGGGAAGAACTTCTTTGTAGTCTCTGAATCTACCCTCCTTCAGTTTAAAGCCATTACCCCTTGTCTTATCTCTATATGCCCTGTAAAAAGACTCTCTCCAGATTTCTTGTAGTCGTCCTTTAGGTACTGGAGCTGCTTTAAGGTCCCTCCAGAGCCATCTCTTGTCCAGGCTGAACCAGCCCAGCTCTCTTAGCCTGGCTCCAGAGCAGAGCTGCTCCAGCCTCCGCAGCATCTCCATGGCCTGCTCTGGACTTGCTTCACATCCCTCTTGTGTTGGGGGCCCCAGAGCTGGCCACAGTGCTCCAGGTGGGCTCTCACTAGAGCAGAGAAGAGGGGGAGAATCACCTCCCTTGACCCGTTGGATCAGACTTGTCTAAATTCCCTCCTTGAGCTGAAGGCAGATATCTCTTTCCTTGCAGCTCCCCAAGCCTGTGGGCACCAAGAAGCTCAGCCAGGCTGCTGTGAAGGTGTATAACACCGATGGCATAGGCTGATCACTTGCCTTCTGGTCTCATGAATTCATGCTTAATGCCTGCATTAAAGCATTGTTTCCAGAAGGTGCAGTCCCACCAGAGAGGGTCACATACAGTGGTCTCCTATGGCCTTCCAGCCTGGGGAGTGTGCATAGGAGCAGCTCCCCACAGCTCTCCAGGACAGGGAGAGAAGAAATCCCCTCCTTTCTCTCCAGGGAAGAGTTAAGGAGAGCACAGCCAGAAAAGGAGGTGTATCCTCAGCCAAGTTTAGCTGGAGTCGTGGAAGAACTTGCATTACAATATCAAGTCCCCAGAGTACCAGTCTGGCACAACACTACTACTGCTGCCGCCTTGCAGGAGCAGACGCGCTCCTTGGAGATGCACATCCCATTGCCTTCAATGAGACCAGCAGCCTGGGCAAACATTTGGGTCATTGATTGCTTGAAGCCTTATTGACTGTGGTTTACGTATCCGTGTGGAGAGGGCACGAAACGCTTGGTTGTGGAGAGGTGGATGATACTTTGCTTTGTTTTCCTTTCTCAGCTGGTTGCATCGATCGTCTTCATCAGCTTTGGCGTCATTGCTGCGTTCTGCTGTGCCATAGTAGACGGTGTCTTTGCTGCCAGACACATAGTAAGTACTTCCAGGAAAACACAGGTCCTGCAATGCTTTTGCTCAAGGAAAACAAGTGATGGTGGCTATAACCCCGTATCAGGCGCCATCAGAGTCTGTGAATATGCATCATGTGCTGAATGCTGGTTTAAATCATAAACATCAGGAAAATGTATCAGTTTTTAAAAAATATTTTGAAATTAACAGCAAGCATTAAGGTCTAAGAGCTTTTTTTTAGGGGTTTTTGTGTATGCTTTATGTGTTTACCGAGTCTCAGAACTATGGGAGGTAATGTGAATTACAGCTATTGCCAAGGGACAATGTCTGAGCGGTTGCATCTGTTGTATTTAAAATGTTAGCAGAGGTAGTTCTTAATGCTAATTGAACCCCTGTATCTTGTAGTAGAGTGAAGCAATTTGATACAAAGCTCATTAAAGTGTTACAGTGTAAACAGGAAGCACTGCGGTAGGTTCTCAGTTTCCATTTGATGACTTGAAAAAGTACGAGCTACTGCTGTCATGACTAATTGCTAGTACAGTGGGATGTGCAAAAGCTTCAGTTATTGGTATAGAAATTAAAAACCACAATTCCATTTCAACTTTTTAACTGAAACACTGGCAAACAGATTTTTGTCTTGCAGCTCTGTGGTTTGATGACTTTTTTGTTTAAATTTTTGGCAAAATGGGATGAAAAAGGCAGATTTGGGGTTTATTTGTGATCGGAATGGGAGGGAATTTCAGACGGTCAGAATTACCCCTGCAGTGGGAACTCCTCATTATTCTCCTTGTAAAGCTGGCTTCCCTTTCCTGCCTCTGAGCATTCCAGTGGTAGAAAGACGGCAGCTGGACAGCAGGATTTGCTGACAGAGCAATGGGCAGCTCTGCTCAGCTGCGTGATAGGTCTCTGTCTGCATGCAACCACCAAGTTCTGGCCCCCTCGTGAGGACATGTGGGGCATTAGCTTTGATAGAATGGTGAAGCTCCTTTGACTCCTGGTCCTGGCCGGGTGGGTCAGAGCCCTGCAGACTGGCTCTGGGATGCTGACCTCATGGGTTGGGTGATGGCATGAGCTGGCACCTGCTCCTGGCTGTCCTCGGGGCTGTCTGCATGCCTGAGGTGGCCAGACCTGAGCAGCGGGGATGACAAGGGCTCTGGTTTCTGTCTCTTGATGTACGAACATGCTTTTGGCCTCACTTCACCCCTGAACAGTCCAGAAATGTCACTGTCTGTCTGGAGACGTGCCCCTGCCACACTAGCACATAGCGTTCTGCCTGCCGCTGCCCTGCCACCCTGAGCTTTGGATCAGATCCCCAGAGAGCATGTCTGACTGCTCCTTGGAAGGTCTCCCTGGTGTGGATATGCATCCAGCGTTGTTTTCCCGAGGTTTTGCCCTGGGGACCAGACTGCCCCAAAGTGAGACGCTAATGCACGTGTGCAGGCTGAGCCATTGGTAATCTTCCAGAGCTTTCCCGCAAGTCAAGAGCCCAGAAAGACAAATTTGTCATCAATTTAAGGAGCAGTTGTTATGATTCAGCATGAAGAACCCTCAGAAACACGTCAGGCAGCCCTGGGATGTGTCTGCAAAGGGGTTGAGGAATGAATCATTCAGTTTGGGGTGGGTTGCCCTCACCCAAATGAGCCTGGCTTAATAGCGTGTGCCTCCCATGCTAGCTGCAACAAATACATGCCTCCAAGGACCAGGGTTCAGCAACATCTGGGGCTCAGGGGCTGGGTGGGGAGCTGCTGCATGTGTGGATTTTGCAGAACACCACTGTATTGCGGTGCTGATGCGAGAGCAGGGTCTCTCTAAAGCCTTTTCCCACACCAGTGAGCTGAGGTTGATTTTGATGCAATGCTAAGCCTGGTGCTTTGTCGTTGGCAGGATCTGAGGCCGCTGTACGCAGGGCGATGTCAGTACTACTCCAAGAGCACGACTCCACCTGAGGTGAGAGCAGGGTTGGCTCTGCTGTCTCCGTGAAGGGATGGAAGATAGGAAAACAGAGCAGTTTCTCCAGTTCTTCAGCTGCACATTCATAACAGGAGCAGGGTGGTGGGTTAAGAGTTCATCCAGCAGTAATTTTGGAGGATACAAACAACACGTAACAGCTTCTGCACCTCTGCTGTCTAGTGTCTTCTTCAAAGAGAATCCCATTGGGGATGGATGTTCCTGCCACACACTGATAGTGTGTGAACATCCTTTCCTGCCTTTGCTGTGCACTGGGAATCAATCAGATCTCCTCACGAGTTCCCAAGTAGTTTTGAATAACCACTGTATTCCAAATTAAAATGCAAAGTAAGTACTACCCAGTGGCATTGGTGGGGTCCATTCTCTTTTCAGCCCAAAGACCACCCATGTGAGTTTGGGTGTTACTACCCACAGGCAGACAGTTAACCACATTAGTCATTCACCAGTATGGGAATCTTTCTGTCAGACTGTATCATGCTATTGACAACACTTTGAGTTGCTGTGTGGTGAGGAGTGTTAGTTCAGCAAGGTCTTGGCTACTTGTAGAAGAGTTGCACAACCCCCTTCCTTTGCAGGAATGTGCTTATCTGTGACTTCCCCATGGTGAAAGGAAATGCTGGTCTGTTCTAGTCTAGCATGTCTCTATTCCAGTATAACTGTGTACTTTGTAGGAGCTGTGCTGCAAGATAAGGGAAGAAAAATCTTCCTGGGGCTCATCTGGAGATCAGCATAAACTCTGCATGCAGAGCCGGCCAGACAGCACTGGAAACCATGTTTGGTGGTTATGTCCTTACATGCTTGATGTGTTTTTTCTGCATTCACACAGGCAATCTGTCACCCACAGCGCCGTGCGCCTTGCACGCCGAAAATAAAAACCAACACCTGCTTCTGCTGTGACCTGTACAACTGTGGGAAGTGAGTAAGCTGACGATACCATTGCTGGCCGTGGGGAGGGTGAGCAGTAGTCATGCTGGTTTGCACTGTCTGAAGGGCTGGGACAGGGCAGGGACAAAACATCACTTAATGACAGCTGCTGTGGGAAGGGATCCTGAGCTGTGGTTGCTAGCCACAAGGGCTCCCAGGCAACAGGTAACCAAGGAAAGGGATATATGAAATACACTAAAGCCATCCCAGCTATGGGTGAGCTTCAGGCCAGCCCAGGTGGAAAAATAAAGAGGGTAGGAGTTTCCATTACTTCCATGCTTGATGCCTTCCCCAGATTTTCCTCTACTGAGTGTCCCTTGTTTGCTGCGTTTTGTTTTGGTTTGGAAGATGGAAGATGCAGAAACTGGGACACAGTGCTTCCTTGCCTTGTCACCTTGCTAACAGAGGAGCATTCGCAGGCTGGTACCACCCGCCTGTTCATAAGTCAGTGTCCTCTCTGCCTAGTGAATATCCCGCATGGTCCCGAGAGGCTGGAAGGTGTACAGCACTGTGCAAAGATGAGTCAGAAGGGTGGTTACCAATCAAGAACCCCTGCATAGTGATCACACCACCATTAAATGTGGCTACTGTGCCTAAGCCAGCTTAGTTTACAGCATGCGCTGCTTCTATCATTTGGAGAGTCTAATGTGTGTCATCAAGCAATTAATAAATTGATTTTTTTAATGCTGGCTCTTGCCTAGGGCTGTTTCAGGCTTAGCGTTTCTCACAGTACTTAGTTGGGCTGGCCCTCATTTAAATTATTGGTGATGGTGGAGGAAGATCAAAAGCTGCTGTTGGAGAGGGTGGTTCCACATGCTGGAAAGGATATAATCCCTGGTGTCTGCAGGACTTTGTTTCTGTGAAAGCCTTTGCATAGGGGTGAAGCTCACATTTTCCTTTGACAGTTTACAGAACATGATCCCTTTTTACTTGCTGAAGACAGTGATACACAGGGAAGTGATTGAAATAGAAAAACTTGTAACTTTTGTGTGTTTGCTTTTTTATTTTCCTATGCTGTTGGGTTTTTTTCTCCAGTCAGGCTGGTTCAGGGTCCTGCCTCTGACCCATCGTCTCCTAAGATACCAGTTGTTACCACCTCAGTCTTGCTCAGTACCATACCTGTGTTCTGCACTGCACTGATGCTTTTGGGATCTCAATAAGAAAGGCACAGACACTCAAGGCTGGTTAGCTCATATTAAGTAAATATGGACATTATAGAAAACATGATAACAATCTTGCATCCCTCCTGATGCTGGGAGCCCTGTCTGTGGCAGCATCAGGCCAGCCCCTTCCCATTGATAAGTACATGCTGTACTTATCTTGAAGTGCTGAATGTTCTCCATGGTAAACCAAGATTTGCTGAAAGCTTTACACTCTCACACATCTCTATAGGAACGAGCTCCTGCAAACAATACATACAGGTTGCATTGTTAAAGGCAGTCACAGTATGTGCTCAGGTTATATAGAGGTCATGCAGGCTAACATACAGGTTTTTACAACCTGTGGTTACGCTCTCCTTGATTCTACTTGAAATTGCTGTCTCCTTGTTGCAATGTCTTCTACCGTTGCCTGCTTTGTGATAAGGAAAAAAGGAAAAGAAGAAACAGAAGTTGAGTAATGAGGGATGGAGGGTGGCTTGTGAAAGGGGGCAGGTTCCTGCAGCCCTTGCAGAGTCTGCTTAGGAACTGAGCCTGGATCTCCCGCTTCTTGGCCTTAAATATGTCTGCTCTTCCCTATTTGAGGCCCTTATGCAGTTTGAGCCTAACCCTGTATGTGAGCTCAGAGATAAGTCATTCATTCATAAGCCCTTAGTATTGTTTATCCCTGATAAACATGTTTTCTTAAGGGGAATTTGCTGTAGCCCACTACATCTGGTCAGCTATGCTGAAGGCCACCCTGTTCCCCAAATGACAGAAGTCATTACTGAAGAATCCCACCTGCAGGGCCACATGTTGCAGGAGCCACTCTTCCCTTTCCAAAATAATGACCTCAGTGGTTTTAGCCAAGTCTTCTCCATCTCTTTTCTGCATGTGGAGAAGCTTAAAAATGGGAGCAGAAAGACCTCTGTCTGCCAGCCTGTGCCATTGTGGAGCTGCAGTGGGCAGCTGAGTTGGCCGTGCTTTCTGGTGCTGTGCTGTCCTGTGCCCATCCCACCCAGCCGCTCCTGGCTGTGAGGAGCACAGACTGATTTCCCTGGGTAATTAATTCCAAGATCAGTTTGTCCTTGGGAAGCCTCCCAAGGCTCTGTGGAGATTTAGATGATAGAAATAAGAGGCAGATTCAGACCCAAGGTCATCTGGGTATTTGCAGACCTTGAAGGACTTGTTTGTTTCACAACAGATCAAGCCATCTTCTGCCACTGTCATGCAGGGAGAGCTCAGATGCCACAAGCATGGGATGTAGCAGGCTTTATCCCTACTCCCTCTGTAGTTAGGTGCAGGCTATCGTTAAATTGCAGAATGCATTTTACCGTCCAGCAGAAGTGTTTAGATTTTATGATACGTTGTATTGTTTTATCATTATTGTTGGGTTTTTTTTCTAATTTAGCAGGGTAGAGATTTCTGGAGGCTACTATGAATACATTGATGTCAGCAGCTGCCAGGACATCATCCATCTTTACCACTTGCTTTGGTCAGCCACGATCCTGAACATAGTGGGGCTGTTCCTAGGGATCATCACAGCAGCGATACTTGGAGGCTTTAAAGACATGGTAAGATGGTACCAATTTCTCTGTGTGTTACATGACAAATCAGGCAAATTGCCTTTCAAAATTAATTGGTGGTGTTTCAGTGCAGGTGGTCTGTGCATCAGTGCAATCAGGCTGGAAAGAGGGTCATGAAATAACTTTAAGGAGAAACTGGGAATTATTTACTTTTCTGATCTGGTGTCACCACCCAAAGACAATTGGAAAAGGTGAACAAAATCAGGAGATTGCATTTTCTTAAGGAAATTTCTCAGAGGTGTTGGCAGTACCAGGATGATGAATAAAAATAAGCTCTTCGTTAAAAATCAATCTTCCTTTTCACAGCACTGACCTTCTACAAGGAAATGTGTGGTGGTTGCTCATGAATTGTTGGTTTTATAGCAGTAGTAGGCTTCTGAGCTTTACAGACTGCTTAAACAGCCATGTTAGGCTGAAACTCTCCATCTGGTTTCTGGTGCAGAATCTGAGAGGAGGAACTGGAGACCAGAACCAGGTGAAAGATTGCAAACATAAGATAATGAAAAAAACATGCTGTTCTTACAGCATGAGCTTTGAAATACCCCCACTTAACCTGGCTGCCTGTTACCTTCCATACAGTGTTGTCTGCAGAGGACAAACCAATGGGGAGAACTGAACATTCAATAGATAAATTTGGGTTGCTTTTTCATTTTCAACCTCTTGTGACTCCTTCAGAACAATACAAAATGAGACCCTCAGAAAAGAGCATTTGTAGTACATTATTTTACAAACAACTATTGGGCCCTGCACTAAGTGTGCCTGATTTCAGAACTCTGAACTTTCCTGCAGTCTTCACAGACCTTCACTCACCAACATCTTCCCGAACAAACGGAGGACGCATTCCCAGCTATGTACTGTGGCCTTTGAGATGTGACCCACACCAGGCAGCCTGTAAACCTCTGCAAATAGAAGTGTCTGTGAGCAGCAGCAGTGCAAGAGGAGTTGAAATATGCTGATCTCAGAGTAATCAAAATGAATGGGTTCTTTTTCCTACTTGTGAAGATGCAGTCTGAACAGTACTGGTGTGGGCTCGGGTATTGCCAGCGTGGTCTGTGGGATCTGAGAGGAAATAATGGGTGGCTGAGGAATGAAATGTCCTTGGGGCTTACCTGCTGCCTAAGAGGGAACAGGATTGCTGGTTGCTAATTCAACAGAGTTGAGCTCTAGAGCCAAACAGTGCACCTTTAAATCATTTCTGCTTTCATTTAGCTGTCAGCTTGCTGTGACTTGGTTAAGTAGCCTGAGATTCTCTTCCTTTTGCTTGAACAGACTCCTTCCCTCCCTACGCTGAACTGTGCAGTTGAAAACGCACACCCTTCGGTGTCCTATTACTCAAGGCCACAAGTGACATCTTACAACACCTACTACCACAGCACTCCTCACCTGCCTCCCTACTCAGCATACGACTTCCAGGTAGGGAACATTACAGGCTGTTTTCTTGTTTAACAGCAAGGTTAAATCCAGCCAGTCTGGAGGACTCCGGAGGCCTGTCTTCCTGTCATCCACACAGTTTAATTTTCCTGTTCCTGCAGAGAATATCAAATCTTTCCTGCTAGGCACTGGTCCATAGCAGTGCTGTCTCTTACAAAGGCAGTGTTTTCCTGAAGGCTGTCCTTGGAAAGAGAAGGCAACAGAGCTTGCTGCCTGCCTTCCCTGTTGTTCAGAGGCCACATTAAAAATAGGCATTGCCTCTGGCACTGCAGTGCTCTGAGGATAGAGGCAAAGTGGGGTGTTCAGGTGCTAGTTTTTATTAGGCCAACTGCTATGTCTGAGAGAAACAGATGAGCTTTTGGAAACAAGCTATTTGAGCTCCTGAAGACACATACAGACTGAAAAGCTATTCTGTTATGGGTTTTTTCCACATGCTGCAGCTGGTCTAAGAATGTTCCCTACAAACATCACCTCTGCTGTAACACTTCCCTTCCTCTTCTGAGTTATGGAGCTGTGCTGTTAGCAGTGTGTGACTGCACATGAACTCCCCTGTAAACATCAGCTTTCACCTGTTGAAGCAGATGAGGACACTTCCTACTCAACTCTTCCTTCAGGTGGATGTTACCACAGTGGTGATATCAACTGTCATGGTTTAAACCCAGCGATCTGGCCTTTCTGGGTGACTCCCTCCAGTTTATGTACTGGGCATGACATGCTGTGGTATGGAATACCCCTTTGGTTAGTTCAGGTCAGGTGTCCTGACCAGCTTCCTCCTGGTTTTTTGTGTCCCTCCTCATTGGCAGAGCATGAGAGACTGAACAGTCCCTGGCGAGGGTAAACACTGAGCAACAACTGAAACACCGGTGTGTTATCAGCACTGTTCTCAGACTAAAGCCAAAACACAGCAGTGCATCAGATACTAGGATGAAAATTGTCTCTATCCCAGCTGAAACCAGGACATTAACTTAACGTATCAGATGTTTTCTTTGTAACCAGCAGGGCTGGAGACTTATTTTATGACGAAAGCTTAAGATCTTAGACACCAGCTTAGAGGTTTGCTCTGTGATAGCCACCATCTCCCTCATCAGAGCCATTAGAGGTAACATGAATCTAGACCTTCATGGTTTTACTGCTAGTACCAGGTTTAGACAACACTGTTGTCAGGGCCTCCTAGAAATGCCTCAACACTTACAGCAGAATTTCTAGAGTTATTTACTCATATTTGTGAGTAATTTTTTATATTAACACAACCTGGGACAGTCATTAGTGGTGTATTAACATTTTACATTGACAAAAATGCCAACCTCAGCACGTACCAAACCAGCTCTGCTGCAAAGTCCTCTTCTCAGCTGCTCGGCTGGTATTGAGTGCTGTTTAACTCAGGGTTTATTTGTAGTGCAGCCACAGTACTGGCAGTGAGCTCAGCATGGGTGGATTTGCCCTGCTTTTCAACCAGAAGTGTTGCTGCGGCTCTGCTAACACTTATAGCATGGCCAGATGGATGAAAGTCTCTCTGTGTCTCACTGCTGTGAGCACAGGTGTTGGCTTAGGAGCCAGCACAAAAGCAGGGCATAAATTGAGGTAATTTATACTTAAAATAGCCAACTCTCTCTTTCAACTGCAATTACAAGTCTGAGCCTTGCTTATCTTCTAGGGAACTTGAGGACCTGCATGAAAGCATTAGCTGAAGCTTCTGGCTGTGGAGACTTGCCTTGCCTTGAGCAAGAGCGAGTTGCTCTAGATTACTAGATACTGGTGTTACAGATACCCTGAGCCCAGCAGTGTCTGTGCCACCCTGCACCTTCTCCCTGGCCATTCTACAGCGTATGGAGCAAGCTCAGGTTTGCCTCTCAAATCCCTTTCAAAGGCTGCACTACCTCTGGAGCAAGAATTGGCCAAGTTGGTGCTTCTCAGTCATCCCACATATTCATAGGAAAAACACACCAACACTCCAGGATTTCTAAGGAAGCTTGTGCCCCTGCAAGAGCCCAGGGTGTGATGGAAGAGCTGTTGTGTTGTTTGAAATGGGGACAGTTTGTATGGCTTTCTGTGAGGTCCTCTGTCACACAAAAGGGGGAGGTTTTCTCGATCCCAGTGTTTGACCTGAAAGCTGAGACCACTGTGCCCAATCAGTCAGTGTCCTGTTATAGAGACCCTTCACTGAACATTCCCACTGGATTGGAGGGTGATTTGACCAACTTGTTCAGGGACTCATGCCAACAGCATAAGAAGGACCCCTCAGTGGTCCCCTCTGCCCACTATGATTCAAATACGTTACCCACTGCCAGCGACTGCTGGTGCCCATGAAGGACCAACACTAACAGTTTATGGAATAACACTCTTTATTAATATAAAATCATGACAAATTAAGGTTCGTGGATTGCCAGTGATGATATCTGACTGCAAAAACATATTTAAAGCAATATTCAGACAGGCTCTAATCTCCAATAAAAGCATTCAGCACTCAGAGAGTGTAAATCTTACCCAGTAAGCATCCTTATGAGGGAGAAGACAGGTTCAGCCCATTGACCAATCCCAGCAGTTACATCAGAGTCTTCCCTGACTCTTCCTCCATCCTCAACTTATTTTTGTACTATTTCTGTATGTTTAGGTGGAGCCTGAGTGACCCAGTCATTCATTCTTTTATTATTGATTGGTGTAAAATTCTCTCACTTCTTCTTTAAAGATATAGCCAGTAAAAATACAAAGCACATGCTTGGTGAGGGGCAGTCATGCATTGGAGATGGGTAACTTTGGGATGGAGGTGTGCATTAGTATTATAATGAGATTATAAGGAGCAAGGTTCACCTAAGGGAAGTCATTTTGCTATGGTTGCTGGCTCAGCGACAGACATGTCTTATATTTCCCATCTGACAGCTGCTATGTGGCTTATCAGCTGTATGGTACCATCACGTTCCTGCTCCTGCAGGGAGTACAACAGAGCCTGGCTGTGCTGTCTCCACTCTGCTCCACCCTCCATTGCTCCTATAGGATAGCATGTTGTGTTGCCTAGGGAACCATGGTGGAGTAGATTCTATGCATGCGAACCATCAGGCATGTACAGATTTTGTTTCTCCACCTTTTCAAGCTTTTTGCTTACTGAACGAGGAAGTTATTTTAATTTCTGGCAGGTTTTAGTTGTGATTAAGAGAAAAAGTAGTATAAAAAGAAATTATCTGCAGCCTGTTCATTGTTGCTACTGGCTGATGTGTGAAACCCATGATTTGAGAGCGACTCATCAGTTCAGTGTTGTCCAGCCTCTGTGAAATGCAGCAGGTACACATAAGTGATGAGAAAGCAATTTTTGTTTGGTTTGCTGTTTTTAAATGCCTTCTAGGAGTCTCGTTATGCAAAAGTGCTACTTACAGGCTGTGCTTACCTTGAATGCAACAAGTTATTTGAAAACTTATTCGTATGTGTACATATGTTTTGCAGTAAGTGAGCCTTGAAGTGTTAATTTTGCACTGCTTGTTAGTGAAGCATTGCTTTGCCAGGGTCCTTTACATGAAGAAGTGTTTACATTACAGCTTTCTTGCTGTTTCCCTGCAGCATTCCAGTGTGTTTCCAGCCTCCACTCCTTCTGGCCTCTCTGATGACCCCCAGTCAATGTCGCCATCTCCCAGCTATATGTGGTCCTCCAATGCTCCGCCTCGTTACTCGCCACCGTATTTCCCACCCTTTGAAAAGCCACCTCCTTATACACCATAAAGAATGTCGGAAAGAAGAAAAAAATATTTGCCATTGAAATAATTGTGAACATTTTGTATTTATATTTTACTGTGGGAGGGAGCAGGAGGATAGATACAGAAGATAATTGCAAATACAAATCTTAGATTGGACTGTTCTTGCGAGACTTATTTCAGGGGGTTAAGAACAGAGTATGAGGAAGGGGACATACTGCTGATGTTTTGCAGTGTTGGTGAGTAGTGAGTGACCTAAATTCCAGCCTCCTTGTTTTACCCTGAGGTTCACGTAGTCCTTGGTTTTTAATAAAGCGATACAACACAGAAGATAGATTCTGGTCTGCCTTACTCCATCTTGTGCCAAGCTGAAGTAAAGGTAGCCAAGATGGACAGTTGCCGAAGAGTGTCAATCTGTTTAAGGTAAGGGTGCTTGCAGACAGCTCAACTTAATGCTTGTTTTGTTTGGCCTTGGGGCTCCAGTTGCTGAGTTTTTTTGGGGCCACAGAATGCAGCTCACATCACTTGTTGGTTTGCACACTGGAAAAATCCTGGGATGAACCACAGCAGTGTCTCAACCTTCAATGCTAATGCAAAGAGATACATCACAGGGTATTTTCATGTATGTCTAGAAAAACTGTTGGAATATTGCTTTTTTTTTTTGTTTTTTTTTTTGAGGGAAAAATGTTCAGTAGCAAGCTGATTGTATTTCAGCGTGCTTCTTAAGATGGAAGGTGAAATGGAGTTGTCTCTCCCTGAGTTCTGTGTAAGTTAATGCTGAAGTCAAACGGTTTGCGTGGTTGTACTGCCTCAATCTTCCTTTTATTCCTATGAAGAGCATTAGGAACTGTCCACAGGACACTGAAACAGTGCAGCGCAAACATTATTATCCCCCACCCCCTTTCTGTTTGGTTGGGTATTTCTGGTTTGGGTTTTTTTTTTCAAGCTTGTACTTTTAACTTTTCTAATGGACTGAATCATCACCCTGAATAAGCACTGGTTTAGTAGCTGTCTTAACAGGCTGCACATAAAGAATATCCACCACTAGTTGTCCAGGATGTGAGTCTCACATGGATAAATTTCAACACCTGTAATATAGGATGAAACTGATAGGAATTCGCAATTATTGTTGTGACTTTCATTTAATCTTCAGCTGCTGACTTTGCTGATTGATCTAGATTCCAACAGATGTTGCATGCATCCTGCATAACAAAAGAAGGTCAGCTTTGTTATGTGACACACTGTCCGGTAAAGTGTGGTTCTACTCCAGGAAGTGATTTCAGATGACAGCATTCAGATCTGAGCTGCTCAACCTGAGCATTCTCAACCACTTACTGCAGGGATAAAAATAAGGTATCGATGTTTTATTCCTTATTTCCTATTACTTTAATTTCCTTGGCATCAGATCGTTGATGCTAACCCACAGTTGTCTTTAACTGATGGGGACAAAAAGGCACCTAAAATCTAAACCTGGCTTTCGGAATCTAAAAGAGGAATACATGCTGTGGTGGTGGGGGGTTGGATTTTAAACTGTGGCATCTACTTTTAATGTAGAAAGAAAAAATGAAATACTGTCAACATGGAAAATGAACACTGAAGTCTCTGATCTCACTTCTCAAAGTACACCCACACTTTGTAATGCTGGTTTTGTTTGCAAAGCCTTCAGGCTGGGCTATGTGTTACCCTTATCATTTCCACTGTCAAGTAACAATCAGTGTATTAATAAGCTAAAGGATGATAAAGTTTATCCGAAGCAAGTGTAACTTTTCTTCAGTAACAAACAGCTGGAGAAATACAACTCAAGGGATTTAAAGCAGTAGTGTACGCAGAACATCTCCTGGTGACATTTTTACTATAGATTGTCAAAGTGCAAATCCTATAAATTTGCATACTGGAAATAAATCTGTATCCTAGGGCATCATCCATTGTATAGTACATTTTCCTGAATTAAATCTTTATAAAGAGATCATGGGCAATTTCAAAATTGTACAGTACTTCTGATAAAACTCTCCACAAAACTAGAATCAGAAAGGCACGTTAATATTATACCAGAAAACATTAATTGCTACATCTCTGAAATAAAAGTCGTGTCCCATTTCTGACCAACATACTCTACCATTTGTGCCTGTCAGCTAAATAGGGCTAGAAGGACTAGGGGACACTACAGGCCAGGACTAAGAAACCCATGGAGGGAACATAAATAAGTGGCAGAGAAACAATTAGGAAATGATTGTATTGATAGTTTTAAGTTGGCAAAGACTAAACTTTGGAAATTATCCAAATTCTCACTTTTTTCCCAAGGAATATTTAAGCAAAAATGACATTGCTGCTTTAAATTCACTGTAAAAGGAGAAGTCCATTTTCGCATTTAAAATGATTACCAATGGGATCTTCCGTTGAATTACCCATTTCCTTCTGCTTGAGTAAAACTGTTTAATGTAAATGCAACATTCTGCACTGTGTTCATCATTTCTTATGAGAATGTCAAGATTGTGACTCATATGTACCCTTTTATTACTTTACCAAAGTTAAATAAAATTGTGTGACTTTTGTAAACATTTATAAATTGCATTTTACATTTCAGCAACTTTCCTGTTTTACAAGCATCTTGAATGTTAGTTGAGGAATTCCTATATAATAGCATTGTGCATTAAATAAACACAAAATCCCAAAACCCAGCCCCCAAAAAACCCACACACTCACAAAAAAATGCTGTATTGGAAACCAGTGTTTCCATCAGGATTAGCCAGAGACGCATTTTAAGTTCTGTTTTTAAATGCTCCAGATCCTCCCACACTTCATCATTCTGCAGTTCTACCCACATAACAGTGCCCTAACTTCAATCACTGACTTGTCATTGCTACCGATTTTTTGCTTAATACAGAGGCAAATAACCCAGACAGGGCAGTATCAGTGTCTCCTCTTATTTTCATGTTTACTCTGTTACTATGGGCCTTATTCTGTCCTGATGCTGTCAGCTGCTCTTTAATGTTAGCAAAAGTAGGTGGAAGCCCTGTGACAAGGAGATAAAGGTATATAAATAATCATTTGATATGTTACTTATTACATTGCATTCCTTACCTGTAATAAGATGTCTGCATAAAGTAACTACGTTTTCTGCACATTAGCCACAGTTCACCAACAATCTAACTCTTCCCAATCTGCAAGCCGGTAAGAGGAGCCCTAACCACGAGTTAGCTGAAATGCAGTTCACTGGTCACTGTATACATATGTATATATACATATATATATATATGAATGTACTATTTATGTTTTTCTTGATTTCTAGCTCATTTGCAATGACAGTATTACTGTTCTGAGGGTGTGTATCACCGCATTCAGCTTACAATATACAGTGGAGTTTTTCAGCTAATTTGCTTTCTTGGGAAGTGTTTTACCCCCCCAAAAAAAAAACAAAACCAAACCAACCAATCAAACCCCCCCAGCCAAACACAAAAAAATTTAAGCCTAAATAGAAACACCTCCCCTCCCACCACTGAGTTCCCTGCTATTCCTAAAGGAAGAAGAAGCTACAAACTACCATAATCTAACATGTTATGCTGTATAAATTGTCATTAAAAAGAAACATGCTATACCCATCTTTAGAATTAAAGGGGTTTTATTATTTTGCCATAGAAAGCTCTACGAACTAATATCAAGTTTTGATTAATGAAAAGAAAAAACAACTTTTAAAAGTATGTTAAGGAAAGACTGTACAACTATATACATTACAGATCTGGCAAAAACGACAAAATGATTTGTATGGAACAGTTCCTAGGTAATAGCTCCAGAATTTGATGTCCAGTGTATATAGTTGTCAGCTTCTGCATCTTTTTATAAGCTGCATGCCTTAAACAGTACAAAATAAATAAGCAGTCAATTGTTATCTCAATGTTTAATTCTTGTACTGGAATGCTATGGTATGAATCCCCAAAGAAACACACAGCGAGGATGCAACCACCACTATCATATTCTGCAGCAGACCGTTAATGTTTTTATTTGTATATAAATGACAGTGAGGTTTGTTACCATATTCTGTTCAATTTTTAAAATTTAATATAAATGCTTTTTTCAGATTCAATCTTTTTCTTTCATTACCCCAAAGCCAATTTCTTAATATTTACATACTTTTTTTCATAAAGTGGACGCTAAGTGTTTACAAAACAACCAACCAGAACAAATGTAAGTGCAATAGCCAGAAATCTAAACATGAAAGCTCATGGCCCCATAAAAGTTTTAAACAAATGGATTTAACATGTTTCCAAACCAATAAATACTGGAAAGTGAAATAAAAAAAAATGCTTTATATAATCTCTGGACTTTGGATATCAAAAATCACTTCCAAGGAAAACCGAAGACCCTGAGACACATGCAAGCACGAGTCTTCTAGCAAAAATAGTTACACAGCCCTAATTTTCCAGTTTTCCTCCAAAAAGAGACCTTTACTAGGCACAGTTTAAGGTTTTAAATGTATCAGCAGCAAATATTGATAGCTGTTACGTTTAGTTATTACTGAATGTACACTTTGCAACCTATGCTTAATTCCAGATGTATCATGTCAGTAACAAAAATAACATTGTCTTTATCTTGTCAAAAAGTTCAGGAAGTCTCCATAAAGCACACAGCCAGCTCCGTCAGAGCTACTTGTGCTAAAACAGGTAATCAGAACTTACATCTTGTGAGGACACTGCTGAAATACCATCTTGGGTAACATCCAACTTTCAGCATTTGAAAGCATACCCATTATATGCACCGGGGTCTGCAATATGATCTGGAAATAATCATGTATATCGTGCTCCTGGCCTACAAAACTTAAGCGCTGAGAATTACATGCATAAGGTAAACAATCCCCTTTCTCCCTTTGTTCCTCATACAGATTTCCGGTACCCTTTTTTTATAGCTCAAGTTGTATCTGAACCATTTACCATTTAAACATTATCCTGTCTAGAGTGCTACACACTAAAACCTTGATAAGATCAAGATGCTTACTTAAAACATGAAAAAGAAAAACCTCTAAGTGTAATTTAAGCAACAAAAGGTTACGATAACTAGTACTATGCACAACAATCCTGTCATCTCTAGAACTTGAGCAGTTTTCATATTACCATTTACAAAAATACCACAAATCACTAAATCTGAAATGCTAAACTATGACTCCAGTAAATAGCTGTTTGTTTTTCTCAGATGGACTACTTCCTGTTCAAGCTGGACATCTAATTTATCTTCTGAGTGCTTAATTGGACCAATTGCACGGAGAAAAAAGAAAAAGGACAATACAATAAACCCCAAACTGAGAGTATGTGACAAGTAGGCAACTGCAGAGAAATGATACTTTGGATTACAGTGGACAGAGGGTATTCTTTGACTGTTTAGTCCTCATGCTTCCACACCATATAAATGGGGTGAAGAAAAGAATCCAAATCCCTGTTTCACTTAAAAGACCTACCCAAATGGGCACAGGAGACCCTCAGCTGTCTCAGTACTAAAACTGACACAACACTTACATTATTTCATAGTTTTGAGAAGTAAATTTCAAAGCCTTCAGCTAAATTAAAAAAAAAAGTATTACTGTTTTTTTTAATACCAGACTGATGTCACTCTTCTTGAAGAGCAAAAAAAGGAACAGTGCTTTATTCCAAATGACTGGCATCTTTTGAAAACCTAACATTACTCAAGATTTAAAAAGGCAAAATTATCTCCTTCTGAAGTGTTTTAAGCTCCTTCACTATTGAGCTTTGTGGGCATTTCAGGTTTTTTTCCCATTGCAAAGAGTAAAATGTAACAGTCCAGACACTGCTCACCATGCTGCCAAGTATGTATAAAGTTTGTTAAAGTTAGCCCTAGCTGAGTATCTCTCAAGAGCCAAGACTATTTGCATGAAGACAGATGATTCATAGTGCTCATAAAAGTAAACTAAGATTCTATCTCAAAAATATACTACTCCAAACTATTGGATCAGTTATTTTGGACCCCTGCAGTAATGCATTGTTCACAAAAATAAATATGAGTTGTGGGATTTCTTTTTAAAATGGTTCCACATTCAAGAGACTATGATGAAAAGTCTTACTCTTTTCTTGGTTAACATCTCAACAGAATTCAGCATTAAAGTGCCAACATGAAAGAAAGGGTTTACACAGTAAGCATGGGTACTATTACTTCAGAAGAAGGACTCTGAGCTCTTTTGAAGAAATTGTACCTTTTCACACTACAAATCCCCACGACTGGATAAAAATTAACATATCAGAAAAAAACTGCCAGCTCCTTGGAAATTTATCACTCTCTACAGAAGGAAACTTTCAGGTAAATTGCTTCCACAAATCACTTGCAGCTACTAATGATCCATCTAAGTTCTACCATTAGATTACTTGGTAGAAGAAATTAACTTGTTTTCACTTTAACATTTGATTTACAGCAATTTTAACAGTTCATGTAATACAAGTGCAGGTATTTCCGCACTGAATCGTTTCTCCAGCATTTGATGTATTTCAGTAGGATTCTGGTATAACAAACTCAAACTCAGTACTTCCCTCTGATTGATTCTGTTTAAAAATTGCTTCATTTGCCTGTGGAACAAAAATGTCATCCCAGGTAATTTGTCTGGCTGGAGGGTTAGATGGTGTTCCTTCAGTGCCGTCCTTCCCTGAGCCAACCCGATAAACAATTCCACCCTCGTTTATTACTGGTATATTGCTGGAGCGATCACTAATGTATGCGTACTGTCTGATCTGCAGCGACCTGCAAGGATGCAATCGATAAAGCTTGTTATCTCCAGAAGGGTCTTGGCTATGAACTGATCTTATGTGGGAGGCCATAACTTGGTAGTTGATGAAGGATTTGCCACATGTCAAGCACTGGTACCTTCGCTCACCCGTATGGTGGATTTCATGCTTCGTACGGTATTCTGCAAGAGGAAAGACTTTGTGACAGTATCGACACGGATACTTCTTCTCCCAGGAATGAACATTAAAATGTCTCCGTAAACTCGTCAGACATGCATATGATCTCTCACACACAATACAAATGTAGTAGACTCTTCCATCCACTATGAGCTCGTAATGGTCATCGTGCTTTACTTTCATGCGTTTCCTGTTTGAAGAGTCACCACCAGATGTTCTAGGTTTCTCATCGGGCTTGGCTTTGCTTTCCTCGGAATCACCCTTTACAGGAATGACGATGTCATATGTATCCTCACCAATATTTGCATAAACCTTACAGCCAGTGGATAAGCCTTCTATTTCAGTTGCTGTATCTAATGTTATGATTTTCTGCCCTTCTGCCGCATGCTTTGATGCTACACCTGAATTGAATTCCTTGTTTTTTCCAGCAAGGACATCTGAGATTTTTATTTTAATTTCTCCAGGTTTAGAAGATGTCTCTTGTGAAACCTGTTTTTTCTGTACACCTGATCCTTCAGCAGTTGCTGCCTTAGGAACAGAAGGCTGCTGAACCAAAGAGCTACTGCTGACCGAACCAGGACTAGAGGAGCTAATGACATCGACATCATCTTCAACAACCACTTCATCATCAACAGCAGTTGTTTCCGCTTTAGTTGAGGAGCCATTATCAGGTGGCTGCTGGTTCTCCTCAACTAAATTAATTGTGGGGAGCACATGTGTCTGATGCGAGGAGCTGGCACTGAGTGCTGCGTTCAGAAGAGGCTTATTTAGCACAATGATATTAGGAGTCAAATGTTGTGGTGCTGCAGAGACAAGTGATTCGGCACTTGACTGTGTTTGGTTTGGGCTCAGCTGACTGGCAGATGAAGCAAGTTTTTGAGCTGCTGTGGTGCTCATCAAATAGGGAGAGCCACCACTGCCACATGAATTTGGGTCAGAAACTCCAGCTGGACTTGGGCAAGGCTGGTTCTGGGTTGCAGCATTTTTATCTTTAGTACATTCTTTTGGAGGAACAATCTCAGAGCAAAAAATTACATCATCATCCTCATCATCTGAATCACTCACTGTAATTTTTGTAGTCTCATATTCTATGCCACGTAAAGAGAATGACTGTGTTATAACCGGCATCCCATCTGTTACCTCTTGACTCTCTGGCCTTATTACAGGTACTTGTGTTTCAGCATCTTTTTGTCCTGGATTAGAAGATGATGTTTCTGAAGCACCATCTTTGACCTCACTTGTAATGATTTTTCCTTCAGACGGAGGTATGCCCAGCTCAGCTATGAATTTAACACCCAGCTGCTGCCCTGACTTAATCAGTTCATCGAGCAAATCGGATCGAATGCTGATTATTTTGGAACTATAAATATAGT
Organism: Pezoporus occidentalis; assembly: GCF_034315485.1. Lineage (NCBI taxonomy): Eukaryota > Metazoa > Chordata > Aves > Psittaciformes > Psittacidae > Pezoporus > Pezoporus occidentalis. The sequence continues at coordinate 1,639,421 of NW_026913477.1, read as the reverse complement.
TTAGAATTTCTGCAAAGATTTCTGCTCTTACAAAGCTCAGTTCAACCACCTGCCCAGCCACTGGGAAAAGCTGGTGAAAGTAAGTGCTTGAGGCTGAAAGGATGTTCCTATGGGCTCGAAATTTCCGGTCCTCCACAATGACAGTAACATCACAAAAAAGTCCGTGGCCACGTTGTTCATTCAAAGACTGGAGGAGCACACTGGAATACTGTGCGTCTGTTGCTGAAATCAGTTTTTTCCCCTCCATTCCTACAAAGAGAAAGTAAAAGGCATCAAACCACTGAAAACAGAGGTTTACGGTTTTAACTGCATGGCAAAGGTCCGACATTTACTGTTTATTCATCCCTTTGAAAACCAAACACGAATCTGACATCCTATTCACAGGCTTATATGGTATATATAGAACTCTCTAAATTTGTTTCTTTTTATTTGTCCCTTCACCTTCTACACAAGGTACGTGCAATTCTGAGTATACCCTCTGCTCTTACAAGGCGACGAGAAGACAAACAACTGCGTATCTGATTCAAGAGCAAACACGGTAAATTTGAAAACCAAGAAGACGCAAGATTCAGGTCCCTTGAAAGACTTTAAACATGATTAGAGAATTATTTTTAATTGTGAGAATATTCCATAAATAGTTATGAGAAAACCTGGTAACATCCACATTATTTACAGGCCAGACAGCAAAATCTGTGCATCAATACACTACCAGTCAACAAAGATTAATGAAAATGCTACTGACACTTCTCCCTTTTTTCCCCAGAAAAATAAACTTCTGTTTTTATGCCTCCTCACAGGTTTGCAAGGTTGCTTTGTGTTTGAAACCGAGACACTGTGGCAGCACGGTAACAAAACAACATTCACGTACACGAACGGTGAGTTCAGAGCTGTCAGTCCTCGATTTTACTCGTTAAACTTTATTTCTGTGCGCCTGAAGTAGGTGAGATGAGGAGGCCGAGCCCACCCCCGCCGCCAGACCTCGCTCCCCCGGCCCTCCCCCGCTGCCCCCGGTGAACTTTACCATGCAAACCAGCGTTTCGAGCTAGAGATGCCACCGCCGCGGAACGCGTTTCGCGGGCCACGCCGCGGGCTCCCGCGGGAGCAGCGGCGTCGGCGGCGCTTACAGGCGGCGGGCCCCGAGAACTGACGGGCGGCCCCTCCACCGCCTCCGTTCGGACAGGCCGTGCCCGCCGCCGCCGCTTCCTGCTCCGGGAGAGGCGAGCGGAGGGCCCGCCCGTTCCGGCGGCGGGGAGGGGGAGAGCAGGGCCGCACCGCGGCGCGCAGGAGGAAGACCAGGATCCACGTTACCTGCGCTGCGGCCGGCAGCTCCCACCGCGCGCAACAGCCACGGCCCCCGTTGCTGCTCTTCCACCGCCCCGCTGCGCGGCCGCCAGAGAGCGCTGCAGCTCTGCCCTCCCCCGCGGGCCGCCGTGCTCCGCCCGAGCGCGCTCGTCACGCCCCGGTGCGCCCCGATCCGAGCGGCCTCGGGAGCCTTCGAGCGCGCTCGGGACCGGAGGGCGGGGCGGGGCGGGGCGGGGCTGTGACCGCCGCAAGCAGGGGCTCCGGCCGCGCTGCCCGGGGGGTGCCGTGCCCCTGCTGGGGGTGGCTCCCCCGGCCCGGCCTCCAGCCCAGCGGGCGGGCTGAGGTGGGCGGTGGCTGGCAGGAGCCTCCGGCCCCGCGGCTTCTCCCGCCCCTTGGTGTCGAGAGCCGGTTACAGGCCACAAGACCCCGTGCCTGGGCAGCTGAGAGGGAAGGCTCCCGCCCCGCCGGTCCCCGGCGCTGCTCTGCAGGAGGCCTTGGGCAGCCGAGAGCCGAACACACGGGCCTCACTTCGGCCTTGACAATCCTTGCCTGGCTCCCAGCGCTCCCCTCGCCCCAGGGGAGGCCCGAAGTAGCCCCCCCAACACCTGCCTTACCTCTGGCCGTGTTGGATAAGGCTGGGGAGCTGTGCTGGCAGCGGGTTATTTACCACTGCGGCTCAGTTCCTTCCCGGGGGAAGGAATCAGGCTGAGCGCTGCTCTGCCAACCACTGATGCAGCTGGCACCCTGGCCTGACAATGTAACCCAAACCCGAGCACCCAGGCTCATGCTGCAGGAGCATCCGTTCTGTATTCTGTGCACCATGGTGGCACTGATCAGGCTCCACTGTGCAGTCCCTTGACAAAATGCAGCTCTCGGCACATCAACAGTCAGCAAAGTGACATACCCACAATGCGGGCTCTCAGAACTGTCACTGCTCCTGAACGCTCAAAGAGCACCAAAATCATAAAAGATATTTTTCATCTTCAGTTACTAATCTTTTCTTTTCTTTTTTCCCTATGGATTTTATGACTTGAACCACAGGAGTTTGTGATTTTTCTCATGATTCAAAACCCTTGCCAAGAACAACTGTCCTCCTGTCAAGTTCAACCAGAAATATTAACAGGCCACAGTCAGTGCCACAAACGACTGCAATGCCTCACTGCACGTTTCAGCAGCAAAATGGTCCTGCCTGGGTTTATGCACCCTGCCAGCAAGAAAATCACCTGCCATGCTCCCTGTATTGTATAGCTAGTAGCAGAAGTGCCTTTTTGAAGCCAGCCTTCAGATCTGAAATGTTACAAAGCTGTTTTCTCCTTATTTATAGGTTTCCTAGAGAGTTGAGTAGAAAATAATAAATAATAGAAAATAATAACTGAGGAAAAGATTGGCTTTTCTTCCTCATGCAACCCTTCAATTCAGTTTTTCTCCTTTGATACAGGTTCTCAGACATCTTTACGCAGGGGGTTATATTAAATGAGAATAACATTTATTTAATTCTTAATGTATAATATTCACCTTGTCACAGACAGGACAGAGCTAATGCTTTACTGAAGCTGCAACTCAGTCCCACTGCACCTGAACACAGAATGTCAATGCAAATATTTTTTTGTCTACCATGCACCTCTTAGTTTTGGGTTTGTTTGGGTTTTTTTCCCCTTTTATTTTTACGTAAGGCTAGAAAGTGTTTGGTGAGCTGACTCACGTAACAAATTAAAAGATAGTGACAAATTGAACCATTTTATCTAAGATATTGAGGAGAAATGTCTAGAACCTGGGTAATGTCCTTGGAACTGAGAAAATTGAGACAGAGTAGCAACTTCTATTTTGATGCATAGAAGTGATCCTCTGGGATGGAGGCTCTGAAAATACAAAGCACAACTTTAAAGACTTGCAGAATCACGTGTAGGTTTCTGTGAGAAGACAAACCCCCATTGCAACACAGTGACAAGTTTTGAGTAATTTGAAGATCTCGCTTTTTAAAATGCAGTTTGTGGGAACAGATTCTTTAAAAGACAACTCTGAGAAAAAGCAGCATCTTCTGCCAAGAAAAATGTGTTTTACACTGAAATAAATTAAACTTGGTAAACAGAATAGTGAATTTCCCCTTATGGCCTGCAGCGAAACCAAAATTAAGGTAAGACTATTTTTAGGGACAGAAATACCATTCCACTGTGGAATTTCAAACAAAACATCCCTGCTTCTGAAAGGACTCTCAAAATATTAATTTCTACCATTCATGTATCAAAGAATTTTCAGAGTATTTTTCCTGTCAATCTCATTATCTATAAAACCTCATATACCTGAATTTAAAGTCCAGTGATACTTTTTATTGATATCAGTACTTGTAGATGCTGTTGTTACATACTGTATATATGTGCATTGTACAGCCTATGTAGAAAAATACTTCTGATCACTTTCCTACGTGAAGTAACAGAGGTGCAGAGTGCTCCTGAGAAGTTTCAGTCACCGTCTTGCCAATGCAGGCCCTGGGTGCCAACGTGCAAGGCCAGACCACAGGAGCTGCCCAAGCTGCTGTATCCAGCTGTGACAAGCACTGCAGTGCTCAGCACCACCAACCCCCCCCCCCACACACACACACTGCTCTCCTCTCAGCCCCAAAACCCAGGCTCCAGCACACAGCACTCTGCCACCAGCCACATTTCAGGGTCTTCCACCCCTTTTCTGCTCCAAGTCCTGGCTGTGGGAGATCCCAGGGGAAAAGCGAGGGAGGGCTACATGCCTCAAAGGCCTCAGGGTGCATTTACCTGCCACACAGACAGGTCCCCACATTACATGTCTGGCTCAGCAGCTTCCATCCCTCTCATGAGTCGCTGCCATGACCTCCTGTAACCAGTGCTGGGAGCACATAATGACTCGGACTTCCTCCTGGGGACATCTGATCACACCACATGGGTAAACAAGCTTGGGCAATCTGTGAGGAGAGCGTGGCTATGGACAGCAGTCTTAGGATCACTCTGGGTTTCAAGTTCTTCCCGAGACTGGAAGCTCAGGGAGACAAAGTCACTGAGCCTTAATGCATGCAGTATGGATTCAGCCGCTGCAGGCTTCCGGCTGTCTCATTCAAATGACTCGGCTGCCGATCAAAACAACAGCCTTTTAAAAGACAGCCTTGTCCAGTTTAATTGGACAAGCCGTAATCCCCGATACTCAAAACAGAGGAGACACCAGGCCGTCCTCAGCCAGACACAGGGTACAGTAACACCGAACACATACACAAACCCCTGCTAATATCGTTATGTGCCTATTCCTCGCAGGAGCCCACCAGCGTAACGCCGCGTTCCAGGGCAGAGCAGGAGCAACTTGTTTTTCCCAAAGAGCACCGCCGGAAGGTGCTCAAACCTGGCACCTGCGGGGAAGGGCGCGCACAGAGGAGGGACAGAGAGCGGCCTCCCGGAACTCCTGATTTGTACCATTTTCTCCCCAAACCGCGGCTGTTCCGGGCGCTCCTCACATGCTGCCACCGGCGGCCACAACCGCAACGGGCCGGTCTGGGCAGTGCCCTGTTGATATATCTTCAAACACCGGCCGTGAAGGCTCCGGGCGGCGCTGGGGCCCGGTGCAAGGGGAAAAGGGAAGTCCCGGCGCCCGCAGCCCTGCGGGTTCCGGGGACTCCCCATCTTGCCCTCGGCGGCGGGGCCGTGAGCTGTCCGCCGGGCAGTACTGCTCCCGGGCAGCCCTGGACAGCTCCCGGCCTGCACCGCCGCCACCCCTACCCCGCCGCCCGCTCCGCCGTACCTGGCGCCGCCTCTTCCCGCACGTCCATGCTGTCGGGCAGCCCCGCAGCACAAAGCGAGCCGCCACCGGGAGCGCCGCGGAGCTCTCCCGCTTCCGCCCCGCCCAGCCGGGAGGGCGCCGGAAGCCGCGCGCCGCCCGGAAGTGTGTCGTTGGCCGAGGCCGCCATGGCGCCGGCGTCGCGGTCCCGCAGCCCCCCCGCCGCCAGCCCCGAGCGCCGCGGCCGTCGGTCGCGCTCCCGCTCCCGCGAGCGCAACGGGCTGAAACGGCCGAACCACCGGCGGAGCCGCAGCTGGTCCCGCTCCCGCGAGCGCACCCCCGGCGGGCCGCGCGCAGCCGCGCACCACGGCTACTACCACGGCAAGGCCTGGCCCGAGTACTACGAGAAGGAGAAGGAGGAGATCCTGCGGCAGAGGTGAGCGCCGCTCCAGAGGCTCCTCCCGTTTGTGTACGGTCCCTTCGCGGCCTGGCGGGGCTTCGGCCCCTTCGGCCTGTCCTTGCGGCGGCCCTTGGGTGTGCCTTGTATGCGCTTTAGGTGCTTTGAGTGGTTAGAAACGGCAACAGAACATCAGGCTTAAAGCGTTGACGTGCCGGGTGTAGCACTTTCATAGCTGCCTTCCAGGCAGTTGACCTGGGTTCGGTTCCCGGCCAAAGCACCACAAGGGTACCAGCCCTGTCCCAGTCCTTTTTGATTAGTTTTCTGACATTTTAATGATAACCTCACATGAAAAAGCCTCTAGAGCTTCACTAGCTCTGTTCTCTATTCTTTCTCAGTTCTGAGATGGCAGTGAAAGGGTTTGAAAGCTTTAGAGCTTTTCTAGAATAGCTGGGCTTTTGAAGGGTCGGGCTCGGTTAGTGCTTGGATGGGAGACCGCCTGGGAATCCTGGGTGCTGTAGGCTTTTATCACCCTGAAAATGCCCGATCTCGTCTGATCTTGGTCAGTGAAGGCATTCTCCATTGCAGGAGACTCAACGAAAGAGAGAGGATTGGAGAACTGGGGGCACCCGAAGTCTGGGGACTGTCACCAAAGGTTCCTGACCCTGAGTAAGATGTATTCTTTCTTCTTTTCCTCTGTTTTTTATGATATTGATTATATGTCAGTTCAGTTTACAAAAATGTCTTATTCCTCCACTAGTCCTTTTTAGTTCATGTGAGTCACTTCATTTCTGAACCATCATAATGAAATTATTACTTCCTCTTCCCCAGCTTCTGTTATTTTCCCAGAAATAATTCCCCAGTTAATTCCAACTGCCAGTTTTGCAAGACATGATTTATTGTAGGTCAGGCAACCTTTGTGTTGTGGGTCTGAAACCAATTCCTGTGGTGTAAATCAGCTGTATTTGCTCTATTGCCAGCACTGACTCAAAATCTGCAACTGTGTGTTTGGCCATGTGTACATTTGATCTTGAATCCTGCACAACAGACTGTAAATAGCCAACTTCTTATTTTCATTCAGTTCTGATGAGCATACACCGGTAGAAGACGAAGAGGCAAAATCTAAGAGTAGTTCTTCAGATTCCAGTTCGGAAGGTATTTTGTTTTGCTTACACAGCTTGTTTTGAAAATGGGAAGCTGATGAAGTCTAGAATCTCTTGCTTGCAAGAGGTTCACCAACTTGGATAGGTGGAAGTGAATGTGGTGGGCTCCAGTTTGAAGGAGAGTGTTGCATTCGGAAGATTGAGACTTGTATGGAGCTAGATGAACTTTGTCTGCTCCCTAATTATTGAGGTTACCTTTTAAAAACCTTCTAGAGGAAAAAAAGAAAAAGAAGAAGAAAAGGAAGAAGAAAAAGCGGAAGGGATCCAAAAGAAAACGCAGAAAACATTCTGAGGACAGCGACAGCGAGTCAGAGTCTGAGGACTCCAGTGGTAAGAAGAGAGGGTTTCAGCTAATGCATGTGGTGTGAGAGCTCTTCTGCTGCTCCTCTGAATGCGAAGTGACACTTCTGGCTTTTGTTGCACACTTAAAATGTTCGGAAATTACAGAGCTGCACCACCAATCTGGTATTCTTTCATCATCTTGCTGGGTTTGCAGTGCATTTTCCTTGAGTGCTTGTGGTCTGGCCTTAGGAAATAGGATTTCTGAATTTCCTAGAATGGTTTGGGTTAGAAGGGGTCTTAAGGATCATCTAGTTCTACCTCCCTGCCATGGACAGGGACATCTTCCACTAGAGCAGGTTGCTCCAAGCCCTGTCCAACCTGGCCTTGAACACTGACAGGGATGGGGCAGCCACAGCTTCTCTGGGCAACCTCTGCCAGGGCCTCACCACTCTCATAATGAAGAATTTCTTCCCAATTTCTAATCTATATCTCCTCTCTTTCAGTTTAAAGCCATTCCCCCTGGCACTACCTGCCCTTGTAAAATTTAGCACCCATTGGGCACCCCATGCCAGAAATATGTTTGATATGTTCTCATATCAAACAATATTGCAGGTAGCTCTCTACTTGTACTTCTGCAGTATTACTTGGTACCTGAGCAAATCATGTCTGAGCAGCTGTGTACTAAGGCATTCTGGTGGAGGTGGTTATTCACAGTGCAGTAAACTACTTAGTTATTGCTAATCATCTCTTTTTGATAATATACATGCTTTCTTTTTTTCAGATGAAGATAGAAAGAAAAGCAGGAAGAAGAAAAAGAACAGAAAGTAAGTTTCCAGGTGGTTGTGTGTAATTCTACCTGCTTTTGGCCAGAGGGCAGTGCCACTTGCATAGCAGATAGTGAGGAAGGCTCAGTGAGCATTCTTGTTAGGGCTGTAAATGCTGTTGAGTAATCTTAATTTGATGGATTTTCTTTAAATCTGCAGAACCACACAGCAGAGGACTCACTGCAAGCATAGGGAGCAACTTTCTAACACTATATGACATGTGTAACAGTGTATATGTTGTCTTTGTTTTGCTGTAAGGCATTTTCTTCTATGAAACAACAACGATCTGCATGCAGACAAGCCAGGTCTTCCCCCCAAACTTGCGTTAAGAAACTGGTGACTTGAATATGATTCCAAGCACTTTATTTCATCTTAGATTTTGGGAAATAACATGTCTGGTTTTGACTTTATCACAGGAAGAAGTACAAGAAAAAGAAAAATAAGAAGAGCAGGAAGGAATCCAGTGATTCCAGTAGTGAAGATTCTGATGAAGAAATGTTTCAAGGGGAAGATCTCTGGATTGAGAGATCAAGTAGGTTCACCTGGCTTTAAACTTGCATCAAAGCTTCTTAGTTTCCTTTTGTGACTTTTGTTAGGTGTCGTTGTTCTGATAACAAAAAAACAAAAGGCATAGTATTAATCTTCCTCATTATTTGATTGTTGCAGAAAATATGGAAGCTGATAGCTTGATTGGACCAGAAGCTCCCAAAACTCATGCATCTCAGGATGATAGGCCTTTGAAGTGAGTAGCCAGCTCTTAACAGTATTTTGATCAAATCGACTGAATGAAACCTGAAGGTTACTCTTCAAAAGGGCTGTTCTAAGAGCCTGGTATGCATCAGAGAGAAACGCAGTGCCAGAAACTCACAGGCACAAGTAGCAGTGGTGCATGCCTTTGTGCTGACCTAAATCCAGGTAGAAGAGTCTGGTTTATGCTTTTTAGCCTTGATTCCTAGGAAATCAATTTTAAGATGCCTTTATGCTAATGCTCTGCAGTATTGTGAGTTTACAGTGTCTTTATTACTGTTTAATCAGAATGTATTAATTTAAGAATTTCTTGCTAATGTTAGCCATAAGGAAAAACAGGCCAGTTAATGGGAAAGAAGCTGGATGTTTAGCTCCTTCTCTCTCTATTAGAGACTGAAATCAGTACTTACTTTTTTTTTTAAGCTATGGACATGCCCTCTTGCCCGGTGAAGGTGCCGCAATGGCAGAATATGTAAAAGCAGGAAAACGTATACCCCGGAGAGGTGAAATCGGCTTGACCAGTGAAGAGATTGCGTCGTTTGAGAGCTCTGGTTATGTCATGAGTGGCAGCAGGTATTGTTTTGATGATGATAATGGTTCGGTGGGATTTTAAAGAGCTGCTTCTGCTGCTAACTGGTTAGAAGACTGCTTCCAAGCTCAGGTTGAAAGCATGGAAGAGAAGGTGCTCTGTGTGCTTGCAGTAATCTACACTAAACTCGATCTTGCTATAGATAGATGATATATCTATTCAACTTGGTTTTGGAAGAACACTTCCTCTTCAAGAGCAAAAATTCTTTCTAGCTAATTACAGATAATTACACTTTCTAGGTGAGTACACTTGTAATTATCTTAGTTTTCAAATGAGGAGACTCTAGTGTCAGGTGGCTCAAAGGCAGTGTGTTTGCACAGCAGTGGTGATGCGCTGGCTCTTCAGTAGGAGAATAATTCAAGGGTGAGAGGTTGGCTGTGCTTTTTTCTCTGAGTCCAACAGGAATTTCCTTTAAATTTTGATAAGGCAGCAGCTGACACCCTTGGGGTAGGTTGGGCTTTCTGGCTGACTGCCTGAGAGCAGCCACCACCAGAAGTCAGTTTCTTGCTCTGCCATGCTCCTTCACGGGAAGGCTTGTGTGCAGTTTGGATGCTCTAGTGTAGGTATTTTTATAAGCCACTCAGAACATTCAGCCCAGTTGAGGGATGTAAATCGTGATGGGGCATTACTTCCCTCTGTTCATGCTGAAGTACACAATGTTCTCCTCTGCAGACATCGCCGAATGGAAGCTGTGCGTCTGCGTAAAGAGAACCAGATTTACAGTGCAGATGAGAAGAGAGCTCTGGCATCCTTCAACCAGGAGGAGAGGAGAAAACGAGAGAATAAGATCCTTGCAAGCTTCCGAGAGATGGTCTATAGAAAGACTAAAGGCAAAGAGGAAAAATAATTCTCCATTTGGACTGGACACCACAGGTTCTACCAAGCAGCAGCTGACCTGTTCCAGTTGTGACTTGACAAAAAACCTTCAGTGCTGCAGTGCTTTTCACCCAACAGGGTCAAGCCTCAGGAGTGGATTCCTTGGATCAAGGAAAGAGTTGCTTTTGTCAGATTTTCTTGGATGGTTTGCTCTCCATTCACAAGGAATGCCTGTAAAATGAAAGGCTACAAAAGGCAGGGAAGGCAGGAACAGGCAGGGAAGATGAAAGGTGCAATGTTCTGAGCTCACTTTGAATCAGACAAGCAGAAGGATTCTATAGGAGGGCTTTTTTACCTAATGCTGATAAGTGAGATTTTCCATTTGTTTTGATTAAGCATAGAATAATTTAGGTTGCAAAAGACCTTTAACAAGCTACTGGAAACAGTAGCAAAAATGAAGGAATTCCTAAGTTCCTGTTTAAGATCTAAGTCTCTCCACTTGATCTAGGTCTGGTTTTGTTTTTTTTAACTCAACACAATTTTGTTTAGTTTGTGGTTCAAACTAGACTTGTAAATAGAAATGAGTTTGTAATTTAATACAGATGGGCTTCAGTTACTTTAAAGCAAGCAGATTGCAACTTGGTGTCTTAGGTGTATTACATAACCATGGAGGCCTGCGGTGAAGAACTAAGTTGCTTGCTTCTTTTTCTCCTATGTCATACATAGGTATCGGGAGCAGTAGGTGCAGTGATTGGAACCCCTGGATGTACACAGGTGGTAACAAGGATGTATCTTTCAATTTATTTGAAATTCCTTTGTTTATGGAAGTGTCTATAGTAAAATCCTATTTTAATTTCTCTGCTATTTTAATTTGGTCTGGTTTAGCAGTATTATATGCATTTCTTTAAACTGTACTTGGAGGCTTACTCTGGATAGTGCTTCTGTGATTCAACTGCATATTTCCAAACATATGCCCTGAGCCGCCTTTTTCTCAGATGCTTTTAAAACCAAAGTGTTTTCTAGATGGTTGTTTTGTTCACCTAAATCTCTGTGTTGTACTTCTGGCAGCAGAGAGATGTCCTGTATGTTTGTATAAAGAAAATAAAAGTCCTGTAATGTCTGGCCTGGAGTTCTGCAGGTGTGTGCAAACAGCAAGTCCAGCCCACCTGGCTTCCTCCTGTTTACACTCTGTTCTGTCCTGCTGTACCCATCCATTCTTATATATTCTCTCCTCTGTCCAGCTGAGGAGGGGACTGACAGAGCAGCTTTGGTGGCATCTGGCACCCAGGTGGGGTCACCATACAAGAGCAGCAGATGCAAGGTTTGTATACATGTATGTCTTTATTAGAGTTAAATCATTTTATATAGGTAAGGGGATTCTTCAGAAGAGCCATCACCTTAGTCTATGTTCTCCAGACCCTGAAAAAGAAACAGTATCATTTGTATGTGCACCATTATTATCCCTAATTTGCAGAAGGGCATAGCTGAAAATGCAGGTTTTGTCAAAAAATAATTAAGAACATGACTAAGAAAACGTAGATGCCCCCGGCAGGCTGCAGAGTAAGTTCCCATAGCCTTGAGCAACCAGGGTCCAGCTCAGAGCCCAGCACAGGGCTTCTGCTCCCCTCCCACTGCTGCCTGCCCACCGCCCCCAGCACCTGCCTTGGACACGTAGTACTTGTTGACCCCCGACACCCGCCTGTCTCTCTCCATCAGCGCCCACTGGTAGGGATAACGGGCGATCCTCTTCTCCTGCAGGCGAGAACAGCGCTGCCTGTACGGCCCCGGGGGAGCGGCTCCCAGGGAATCTCAAGGGAAGGGGCCACGGGAGGGAAGAGATCCCAGGAGGAAAAGGTGTGGGGAAGGAAGCCCCGGCGGAAGCGCAGCCCCAGTATCTCGACCCACGGACGGGGCCGCCGGGGAAAGGGGAGGGAAGACGGCCCAGTGTCCTCCCCCCACACTGACCTTGCCGCCGTTACTCCAGCGGTGCATGTAGATGGTGGAGAGGCCGGGGATGGCGAGGCAGACGCCCATGATGGCCATGCCGGGCAGGATCTCGTACCACATCCCGCCGGTGCCGTGCTGCGGTGCCCCCCTCTCGCCCCGCCGACCGGCCTCCCTGCGAGCGCTCCCAGCTAACCCCGCGCCGCCGTCACTACGCAGACACGCCGGGAGCCGTAGCGCGGCGGGGCCGCGCGGGGCACGCCGGGAGCCGTAGTGCGGCGGGGCCGCGGCGGGGCGGCCTTGGCCGGGGGCGCGGCTCGTGGCCCTTTAAGGCGCAGTCGCGGGAGAAGCGGTGGCCTGGGATGAAGGAGGACAAGGAGAACGCGAGGCCGAAGGAGCGGCGCGGGGCCGGCTCCGGGCTGGGGGCTCTGTTGGGGGCGGGGTCGGGCACGGGCACCGCCGCCGCTGGGGACAGCAGGACCGGCGCTGCTGAGCTCGACCGCCTCGAGCGGCCCAAGGACAAGAAGGAGACGCTCAGCAAGGTGGGGCCTGCGCGGTGCGATCCCCCCAGTCCCGCGGGAACGGGCCTCGCCCGGCGCCGCTGGAGGCGGCCTTTGTGGGGCGGGAGGAGCTGGGTCCTCCCCGGGAAGGGGTGTGAGGGGTGGTGGCGGCAACGAGCGCTGCGGGCCGCTCCAACCCATGTGTCCGTGCCGCAGGTGGTGATCCGGCGGCTGCCGCCCAGCCTGACGAAGGAGCAGCTGGAGGAGCATCTCCAGCCCCTGCCCGAGCATGACTACTTCGAGTTCTTCGCCAACGACTCCAGGTACGGCCGCCGGCCCCCTCCCCCGGGGCGGCTCCCGAGAGCCGCTGCTGCCGTCAGCCGGGCCGCCCAGTGAGCCTGGCTGTGTGGGTCTTGTCTTTGTGCAGCTTGTACCCTCACATGTTCTCGAGAGCCTACATCAACTTCAAAAACCAGGAAGACATAGTCCTCTTCAGGGATCGCTTTGACGGCTATGTTTTTGTCGACCACAAAGGCAAGTGAGCTGTGTGCGTCTCTCCTGGTTTGCGCAATGTGGGAGCTGTATTGTAGAGGGATGAATGTAAGCAGCCCAGTGTGCCACTTGGCGTTTGTTTGGCTTTAGTGCCTTAAATGAATGCCCTGCAGTATTTCAGGGAACAAAGTCTTATGCTTTGTGGAAGCTAATTTAAGACTTTCTTCTGTATTTCTAAATCGATCTTATAGTGTTATGTGTAAACCCCAGTAAAGCATACATACATCAAGATGATAGTGATTTCCAGATAAACCCAGTTGTTGCATTACTAAGGTTAATACTTGCGTTGTCATACCTGAGTGGGAAGTCTGAGAAGTGAAAATGGGCGGGTGGTGTTGCTGTCCAAGCTAAACAAAGCTGAGGTTAATGGTGCCCTGCTCCACTGCTCCCTTTGTCTGTTCTGTACACTTCTACCAGCTTATTTTTTGGTCAGTTTTTAATCCGTATTATTGCTTGATCCAATTTACAGCTGAGTGGATCATCTTGATTCAGTAGAAGGAGTGGTTTGTTTCTTGCAGCCTGAAGTTGTAAAAGCAACTGGTCTCTGGAGACCTACATCTATAGTTTATATGTTGTTTAATTTATTGGTTAAACATCCAAGTATTTAGTTGTGTCACCACTTACCTTTTTTTCTGAATGCACGTTAGGTATTCAGTACACCTCATGTCCTTAAATTTTGCATTTCAAACCTACTTACATCACGTAGCGCTGGAACATCTTAGTCTGTCATTGAAAAACCTTAAATTTACAAATTTAGCAAAACCTTTACCAAGAGTCTTCCTGTTGGCTTTATTAGGCTGAGGATTTCACCTTGAACTTTGTGGTTTACTTTTCATCCAGCCAGCTGCTTTATGTGACACAAAGCTCTGTCCACAAGACCTTCCCTCATTTAGAATGGTTGCATGGCAAGGTTCTAATAACACCCACCTCTTTTAAATAGCCTGGTTTGCAGTGTAACAGGATGCTGTATTTGCCATATCCAACAGCAACATTTGATTTATGCAGCCATAAATGTGGCATTCTAGTCAAAAGATGAAACTTTAAAGCCTGACTGTAATGTGTTGCATTGTATTGTATTTTGCCAAAAATTGAGATTTGCCCCAGTTACATTAACTTAAAACATTATCTTGCACTTGCACAATGATAGCAGAGCCTGTAGGATGAGGATGTTGTGTGGTGTGGTATAGCTGAGGTGGCTGAACTGACAGTTATGGGCAGTCTTAAATTTAGCATTTCCATCTTGTGAGTCTGTTACTTTGCCTTTTTGTTGATGTTGTGAGTGTTTAGTTCATGAATTCTGCTGTCTCTAAAATGTTTTTTTTATTAAATGTCTTTCACAATACAAGACTTTTTTTATGCTTTCCAAGTAGTCTCTTCTAGTATTGCATATTTCTTGTGAGGCTGATCTTCCTGCTGTAGACATGGATAATATACTCTATATCTGGTTCATCTCTATTTTAATGCATTTTTCCCTCTCCTCTTAACAGGTCAGGAATATGCTGCTATAGTTGAGTTTGCACCTTTCCAAAAAGCTGCAAAAAAGAAGAGTAAGAAAAAGGATGCAAAAACTGGAACCATTGAAGATGGTATAACTGCTGGCTAGTTTGTTTTGCATGTATGCACTTGAAATCCCTAGCAGTAATTTGAATATGCTGTGTTGTGGTTTGACACCAGCCATCAACTCAGCACCACACAGATGCTCACTCCCACTGCCCCTCACCCCAGTGGGATGGGGAGGAGAATCAGAAAAAGCTAAAACCCATGGGCTAAGATAAGAACACTTTAATTATTGTAATAAGTAAATTATAATTGTAATGGAAAGGGAGACAACAGAAAGAAAGGAATAAACCCCCAAAGAAACACAAGTAATACACAATACAATTGCTCATCACGCACTGACCAATACTCAGACCAACCCAAGCAGCAGTCGGTGCCTCCCAGCCACCTCCTCGTGTTTATATACTGGGCATGACATGCTGTGGTATGGAAATACCCCTTTGGCTAGTTCAGGTCAGGTGTTCTGTCTCTGCTCCCTCCTGACTTCTTGTGTCCCTCCTTACTGATCAGAGTATGAGACCTTTATCAGGGTAAGCACTGCTAGTAACAACTGTATTATCCACATTATTCTCAGACTAAAGCCAAAACACAACTCTGCAGCAGCTACTAGGGATAAAATTAACTTTATACCACCTGAAACCAGAACAAAAATTTTTACTGTGACACTGTAGTTTATTGACAGAATATTTGCTTAGTTATAGCTTATTAGCACTGCTTGGGCAGCTGCAAATCTATGAAATATGATTGTTCCAGACAAACATAATGCAGCAGCTCATTTGAGAGCTGCCAATTTACGAACAGGTGACATAAGCACCACAGCTTATGCAGATTAACCCAGAATTCCAGCAGTGCACAAGGGAAATTCTTTTCATGCTGTGGTTTCCTTTTTCCTCTTTTTCTTCCCTCCCCTGTAGATCCAGAGTACAAGAAGTTTCTGGAAAGTTACAGTGCAGATGATGAAAAATTAACTTCCACTCCAGAAACTTTGTTGGAGGAAATAGAGGCAAGAAACAAAGAGCTCATAGGTATGGAAATCTATATACTACAGCAACATTTTCCTAGAGCACAAAGGAATGTATGTGGTGTAATTTGAAGCTGTGTTTTGTTTTTTTTTTCACCCTTCAGGAGACTGAATTCTTATGTGTGATTGTTAGGTATTTATTAAACCTTTAGGCTAATACTACTCAGTGTACTTTGTTTTGCTGTCATGGTCTAAATTCTTTTATAGATTTAAGTTTTATATGGTAATGTCTATGTTTGTTTTAAGATGCTAGTCACATCTGCTAGCCGTGCTAGGCTGTGGAGTGGCTGCATTTCAGTGGGATGCGGGGGTGTGCCATGCATGCAGAAGTTAAGACATTCTGTGGTTGGGTAAAATATCACAAAAATGACCAGAATGCTCTTTCAAAACAAGAGAATCTGGGAAAAGCCTAATGCAGACTGAATGTCCCATTACAGAGAGGTATACTGTGTATCACTAAAGAAGGTTATAGAATCCTAATAGTTGCCACTGTTCAGGGGTAGGATTGGAAGACTTGTTTTACTGCTGTATTGCTGTATGTGAGAGGAGAAAGGCTGGAAAATCCATAAGGCTTTTTCATTTCATGTAGGGTTTTGTTGAAGTATTGGATAAGGCAGATTGTTTACATTTGTTTTATGTATTCTCTAGCTAAAAAGACTACTCCATTATTGAACTTCTTGAAAAATAAACAGGTAAGACTTATCTCCAGAATCTTCTTATTTCTTGCAAGTCCAATTGGCTCATTTAAAGCATGGGTGTGTATATTGCAGCATGTATGTTGATATGTTTCTGCCCTCTTGAACAAAAGCTTTTGACCCAACTTGTTAACATCTGGTTCACATACTTGAAACTACCAGAACACTGGCCTTTGGAGGAATGGTGGTGCTTTGTGTGTGTTCTGGTCACAGCTAAATGTTGCTTGTGGTACTGCCAAACTAGATTCCTTTTCAATGCTGTTTTGACTCAGGTCTTTGTAGATCATCTTTCTGCCAGCACATAATAACATTTTAACTTTTAGCAACAGAGGAAATAACAGGTGGGGCAGATTTCATTAAAAATAGAATTATAAAGGCTGAGGCTACTCTTGTGTGTGTTGGTTGATTTTTTTTTAAGATAGTACAAGTTAAGGATCATGAAAGAGGGGAAAAGATGAAATGCTGCTGTAACATGTTCAGGTTCACAACAGAATAATAGAGACAACAGGACTGTTTTACAGTAGAGGTGGGGTTGAGGCGAGTTACTTTATCACTGTGGCACGGTATCTTTTTAGGCTTAAAGGGATCTTTTCTAGATCTGGAAAGACACTGTTTCTCTTTGGTTTTACGCACACAGAGACTGAGAGAAGAAAAAAGAGAGGAGAGGAGGAGGAGAGAATTGGAAAGAAAAAGACAAAGAGAAGAAGAAAGAAGAAAATGGAAAGAGGAGGAGAGAAGGAAGAGAAAAGAAGCAGAAAAACTGAAGAAGGTAGACAGATGCCCAGAAAAAGAAAGAGACAGATCAAAAGAAGAACCAAAGATTAAGGTCTAGAACAGTTCTTTATTATAAACTGTTACACTCCCTTTCCCCTATTATTTGTATATCTGTCTCTCAGAATGTGCTTTGAGTATTGTGTGAAGAATCACAGGGGTTTGGTGTTAGTAGATTACTACTTTTTTGTAATATTCAATATTAGGCGTTGTTAAGTTTTACATCCTGTAATGCTTCAAAGTAATATTTAAAGCTTTTGTCATGTGACTGTTGTACATGCTATGGTGAACAAAACTGTGAATTCACTATGGAATGGAGACTTTTTAAGCTTTTTAAACTGGCCTGTTTTAGGAGAAAATTACTAGTCTGCTCTGTGGATAATGCTTACTCATACACTCCAGCTTTTAGAAATACTACGATTTGCAGTAGTATTACTTTAATGTTTGTTTCTTACTGGACTGTGGTTCCTTTGCGATTTTGGTGTTGTGCCAGACAATACGTATGAAAGTGAGCTTTTTAGTTGAGACTTCTGTTTTCTTTGTAGCTGCTTAAGAAGCCTGAAAAAGATGAAAAAGACTTGGAGAGAAAAGAAAAATCCAAGAAACTGGAAAAAGAGACTCTGAGGGAGGAAAAAAATGCGAGTAGTGCATCTGCCAAACGATCTGATGGGGAGACAAAAGAAGAGAAGGCAAAAAAGTATTCTAGTACTTGCTATAAATATATATATGTATATAAAACTTGTTTCCTGATCGTACTGAGGCTTAGGCTGCTCTGCCATGACTGTTTAGTAATTCCTCTGCAATTAGCCTTCTGATAGAAGGCACGGGATGTGTTCTCTGTGGTTGCAGAAAGCTGTGTGAATTACCTGACTAGTTCTTCACTAGTGGACAAATTTTGATGTTTTTTCAACTCACTGTAGGAACTCTGCAAAAGAAGCCCAGGTGTGGGTGACCTGCAGCAGGCTGTGAGCACTGTCTTTGCGATTGGCGAATTAGAGCTGTGGCAAGAGGAGAGGTGTGCTGCAGTTATTAGTCCTTTTAAATCTTGTAAAATATCAAAGTGGAAGGTGTAATTCTTAACAGCTCTGTGATCTGGTCAAGTTTCAGTTCTGCCATGTGAGAAATAGAGATAAGACAGAGAAATCCAGGTGCTTTCCAGAGCCAGAGGAGACTTGGCCAGCTGTGTGAGTAGGAGCCTAGGAAGTGCCAGCAGTCAGCATCATCTCAGGTTCTCATGCATGACTTGAGTTAATGCAGCTTCCCAAAAGCTCCCTAGAACCTACCAGTGTGTCATCTTCATATTGCAAACTTACACCAGTATTACATTGATCTCCCAGCTCTGATGAATCTTTTGAGCTTAATTTTCAGTTTTGTTTTCATACAGATCAGAAGATGAGTGTGTAAAGGACTACAGGGACCGAGATAGAGATTATGAAAGAGACAGAGAATATGAGAGAGCACAAAGGGAGAAACTGAGGCGCCAAGAAGAGGAGCGTCGGAGGCAGAAAGAGCGCTTTGAGAAAGAGAAGGTTTTTAGAAGAAAAGAGGAAGAGGTGAAAAAGGAGAGAGACTTACTCAGAGAAAAGGGAAAGAAAAGTGATCTTACAGACTTTACCAGCAGCATGGACAAATCTGAGAAAGTAACCAAAGATGATAAAAAAGAGGATACAATTAAGAGGGATCGTATCAGAAACAAGGTGCTGGATTTCTTTAAATTCATGTGTCTGATTCATATGGACCAGTTTGTGGGCTTTAGGGTAAAAGTACTTCAAGGAGAGAACCGTGTGGTTTCTCTGTTGAAAGTTCTCCCTGTTCTGGTAACAAACTCTGCCATTGCTAGAAAGTTTGCCTGTTTGTCTACTAAACTTTGCTTAAACTCTTTGTCACTGTATAGGAATTAAGCCATGATACCATGGGCTAAATTGTAAAGACACTGATTTCTTTTCATTTGCTGACTTACACCTTAGGCTGTATCTTTAAAGTGTCAGCAGAGCGTCAGTAATCTGCATGTGTCTCTTGCTGACACTATACATGCCTGAAAGTACATCTCGAAGTAAGAGAGTGATTGAACAGGTTCCCTCAAATGGGGACAAGACTGCTACATGCAGAATATGACAGAAGATCTCCCGTAGACTGAAGAAAGAATGTCTCGGGCATAGTTTTATATACCCTGCAAATCTGTTGTATGCAAGTTTTCCATGTCAATTAAGGCGTTTTTGGATACAAATGAAACTCGGGGGTTTGAAGAAGCTTGAAGTTGGCCTCTATTCTGAGAGAGGGCAAGTTGAACTCATCTCAGGAGGAAGCTCTTTACAGATAACTTCAGTTGTGCACAGTGGTGTTTGTGGCTTGAACCGGGGTGTTGTCTCACAACAGGGACAACCTTGATTTGAAACAGTTGAAGTTACCTTGCAAACATGGTGGAATAATTTAACTTAGAACACCGTGAAAAGTTTGAGCCATTTCTAGTATCACTGATGCCATCATAACTGTGATGGCTGGGGGCTATGAAAGAGTCTAAATAGTTTTGATTTATTTCAGGATCGTCCAGCAATGCAGCTGTACCAGCCAGGAGCCCGAAGCCGAAGCAGATTGTGTCAGTATGAAGACAGTGCTGCAAAGCCTGCAGATCAGGGTGCGGATAAGAAACAAGAAAGTGAGACGAGTAATATGAAGGAAGAGGAGTGACTAGCATGCAAGCCTTATGTGTTCTGACTGTCTGTGCAGCCAAAGAGCATGTACTACGCAATCCAGAAGTGCCTTCGAAGCGAAGAAGGAACAAAGGAAGACAAGGGGGCATTGTGCTGTTGGATGTTTCTGGTTAAAGAACCTCAGCTGTAGATTTGGAATTTGAAATGTGTTCTCATTGTATTTTCAGTTATTTGAATTTATTTTCCCAGCATCTAAACTACATCAGAGAAGAGAATCTTTGCGAAGTAGAAAGACTTTATGGCCTTAAGTGTGATAATAAATGAGTCATGCAGTCAGGAGATGACACCTGGATCTGAAGCCAGAGCTTTACTGTAAGGCGATGGGAGCCAGTGTTTGATGTGCTTAAGCAGAGCAAGCTTGAAGTTGCCCGGAGTTAACACAGGTGTTGTGTGGCAGTGATAGCTGGGTGATGTCAGTCTGGCACAGAGACAGGTACACAGGCTGGGGCTGTTGAGGTGCCGATGAAGAGGAGGAGTCTCGAAGAGGAGAACGCCTGGCATGTCAGTGATAAAGCTAGGGAGGGAGAGACCTTCCTTTTTCCTGGTTCTCTGGATATTAAGTAACTAAGTTGGAGTGTATGAATAAGCTGGCTTAATATTGGAATACTTCTTGACAAATTGTCATGTAAAGTCTACCTACATTGAAACGCTTACTTTTAATCAAATGTAGCTGGTTTGGACATCCTGTTCTTTTGCAGCATTCTCCCTTCACCGTCTGGAGCGTTACCGCACTCCTGGTCTCCCTCATAACTTGAACTGTTATTTTACAGCCCAGAAAGAGACTTCACCAGTAGCAGCTCCTCCTAAGCTAGCGAATTTTAGCCATACCTGTTTTGTACTAAACCCAATAAACTCGCACGAACTCCTGCCGCCGCCGTCCCTCACTGCGCTCTGTGGGCGCCGGGCCGCCAGGGGTCGCTGCGGCCGCGCAACCCTCGCCTCTCTCGCCGCTTCCCCCTGCCCCTTCCGCCTCTTCCGTCGCCGCCATCGCTGGGACGCCTGGCAGTTCTGCGCCATGGTGAGACTATCTGCCGCCATCCGCCGCCGGGGCGCGATATTTCGGGTCCCTCTCGCCGCTGCCGGTTGGCTTGCGCTCCCCGCAGCCCGGGGTGTTGGGGGGGGGGGACGGGAGACGGCGGGAAGGCCTTGGGTTCAACGTTCCCTTCCAGCTCATGGCTTGCTGAGGCCTTGCGGCCTGCCCGCCGCCGTGCCCTGCTCTGGCGCAGCTGAGCTCCCGCGGGGCGGCCGGCCCGGGCCCGGCTGCGAGGCGGTGGCTGATGTGTGGGCATAACGGCTGCTCTCTCTTCCAGTCGTCTCACAAGACGTTCAAGATCAAACGCTTCCTTGCCAAGAAGCAGAAGCAGAACCGGCCGATTCCGCAGTGGATTCGCATGAAGACTGGCAATAAGATCAGGTAATGGTTTGTTGCTTTCTGAAGCGCTGCAGCCACCCAGGCTTAGGCTGCGTGTGCCGCTTGGGCTGAAGTCAGAAGCTGGTTGTGTAAAAAAGGTTTACGCAAGCAGCAGTGCAGTTTTGTGCCTGTGAATTTCATATAGAAGCACTGGTGCAGACCCACAACTCCAGGTACTGTTGGCCTGTTTTCTTGAGGCAGTGTGGAGCTTCCATGTCAGTTTCTTCTGTAGCAGTCCAGTTCATGCCAGTGCTGTGCAAGGATCCACAGGTGCTTGGTCGTGGCACGTAAATTAAAGACATGAACTTACTTGTGGATGATTTACTGCAGAATTGGTAGCCTTTGCTGCTGATGTTGCCCTTAACAGCACCTTTCCCCTCGCTCAGAGCTGCCCCTCTGCGATCCTGCGTCTCAAGAACAGTACCTCCCTGAGCAGGGGTGTTATGAGACACAGAAGATTGTAAGGGAGCGAAGGGCTTGTTGGGTGTATATGAGATAAAATTGACAGTGTAAGATCCTTGGTACATCACTGCAGAATTGATTTGCAACAGTTCCTTTTTGTTTGCCCATAGTGTTTGTTTTCAAGCATTGTATTTAAAAAAATGCAGTAAGAGCAGACTGTAAAATACTGGGTGAATGTGAGGCATGCAGAAGGTGGTGTATATCTAAGCCCTCTGGTTTAAAAGCTTCAGCCAGTGTAATTTGTTCACTTACGCTGTGCCTCTCGCTTTTTACCTCATACACTTCCTTGTCTAAACTTTTTAAGGGAACAGGATTCTTTCTCCCAGATTATTTTTTGTCCTGAGTAGTGAGGAGAGTGTCAGTAGCAGTGGCTGGATCAGGCAGCAAAAGGGCACAGGCTTGCCACGTTCTGTTCTTACTTCTCCTGTTTCTTTCTAGGTAGAATCAGTACTGTGTGCCCCAAACTGTATCCTTGTCTTCCAGACACCAGCTTGCAGTTGGGTTCTGTTTGACCTAATTGCAGTACTTTGGAATACTTTTATCATGGAGAAAATTGATTTGTCTTACGGCACTTCAGTACATTGGTCACCAGTTTTTCCCAGCCTGTGCTAAAGCAGGCTGCAATTGCAGTGCTTCCTCCTGTGGGAGTACTGCCATTGTCCTGCTGAGAGAGTCTCTGTTAACAAGTCTCCTTGGTTTCACCTGTACAGTGGTGAAACCATTTGTTCTTAACAGGTACAAGTACATACTGATAAATTAATATACTTGACTGGAAGATAGCCTTTCCATATGCTGCTCTGCTTTCAGATTTTGAAGAAAACTGATACTTTTGGTGTTAGATTATGAACTGCGTTCAGGAGGTAGCTTTTTCTTATCTTTGGACAATCACCACAAGATCACAGGTCTTGTCTCCAAAGGAGGAGGGAAGATGTTCACATGTCAGTGCTGCATCTCTGCAGGCATCTTTACCTCCTTGATGTCTAGATTCTGTTGCAGTAATGTGCTGCTTAGTGATTAGGTGGAAATTCTAAGCTTAGTTCACAGCTGATTGTTGGCAGCTTCCCACTCCAGCACATAAGAAAGATTTCAGTTCCTTACCATTCAGCTAATTCAAGGTGGTTTTACTCCACCTGGATCCTCAAATGTGTGTGCCCTTTGCTAATGTACACTGCTTTTGTCTTAGGTACAACTCCAAAAGGAGGCACTGGAGAAGGACCAAACTGGGATTGTAAGAGGGACTGTCTCCTGGGAACTCTAATAACACTTGTCTTTCTGCGTCAGACTGATACACCTGTGGCTGTTTGGCACCCCCAAGTGATTCCCTCTGTAGTGTTGGACTGCACCCCCAAACGTGTGTTTTGTTGGTTTTTTTTGTAAGCTAGTCTGGGATATTTATGTTAACTGGGAAAATCTTGGAAGTAATTTGCATCTGAAACATGAAGACTGTGTTCTATTAGTGTTCTTTCTTTCAGGCATCATCATGAGTATTGACAGTGTACAGGTTTACTAATAAATACAGACCTGGATGACTTGGTTGAAATTACTTCATCTATATATATATGGTGGGATAGTAACAGAATAAAAACTAATGTTACTGTGAGTATAATCTCAGTGTGAGAAACCTTATCAGATAGAGCAGGCCGTGTCTTCCTTTCCACTTACTGTAAACCTCTTGGAGCAAAGCATGCCATTTCTTTAAAGGAAAGAGTAAAAATCAGAACTGATTTTTAAAGGAGTTAACGTGGGAAAGGGTACCATGGTACTTGGCAAATGCTAAAACGTTATGTGCCCGCAGGTGCTGTAAGAACACTTGCCCATGGAGTGAGAGCATGGGGCTGAGATGATCAGTGGTACTCACAAAGCAGCATATGGGCAAAGCTGCCCTGAGCACTGCGTGTCCTCATGAGCCTGTGCTCGGGCAGCTTCATACCCCGGCAGCTCCATCCCCGGGGGAGGCCTGGCCCCACTCCTGGAGCGCTGGCTCTCAGGTAGGATGGGGTGCAGGCCAGCCCATGGAGTCTGGGGTTAAGATGCTGGCTGGAGAGTGAGTGCAGTGGAATAATCAGGTGAAAGAAGGTTCCACTAAAGAAATGGGAAAGGAGGGGGGATGAATAGGGCACAGTCAGTGGATAGATTTAGCTCCTACAAAATGCCACAATCTTACAACCTGTAGTACATAATGGCTGCATGTTCCCTAGAATGACCACCTGAGTTGTGTCTGGAGCTTTGTGTTGACTTGATCAGGTTGGTCTTGATGCCAGACAAAGGTGTTTAATGTTCTCAGCAGGAGCATTAGTAACAGAAGATGCTGCTGTAAAAGAAGAGTTAGTACCTGTTTAAAAAAAGGGACAAAGGAAGGAGTTAAACTGCCCAGAGAAGTCATTCCTCCAGCTCCCCAGCTGGGCCATGTGCAATGTCACCTATACTGCAGGGAAGTGGAGAAGGAAGCTGTGGCTTAGCACCGAGTTGTGTGTGCCTGCTGCTCCTTTCCCTTCTGCAGTGCAGACCTGACATAGGTGCTCTGGTCAGCAGGAAATAACTGAAGTAACTGAAGGTGCAAACGTGTTCTTGAATGTGGCTGCTGCAGAGCCCATCCTGATGCTGAGGTCCTGTTTTCTGGGTTCAGACTGCTGCGGTAGCTCAGTTCCTGGGTGGCAGCTTCCTGAGGAAGCCTTAGGCTGCAATATGTTCTGTGTTGCTGCTTTTCATGTGAAGGTAAATAGATACATCTCCTTCACGTTCTGTTTTACAGCAAATGATGCTAGGCAGCAGCATATGCTGAGCACGCATAAATGCATAACAAATAGATGGACAGTCTTCTTCGTAAGGAAGGTGTGCTGGAAGTTTCTGTGAGCACAGCAGAGCAAGGCTGGATTTTTACCATTTTCAGGATACTTCAGAGGTAACTTCTAGTCCCTTTCCTGTCTGGTTAAGAGTCTAGTTTCTACCTCATTATCGGGGGGAAGCAGTAAGTCAGTGCAACAGGAAAGCAGCAAACAGCATTGCCAGAGATGTTTCAACAGAGGCCCAAGTGCTGCAAACACTTTTACCCCATGTTTTTTTAAATCTCTTCTGTGCTCTTCTCTCTGAAACAAGTGTTTAGGAAATAATAGCACTGCTGAGGGTCAAAGATCAGCCTTGGAGCCTTGTGAACAGCCCTCTGCCTTTCCCCGTCACCACTGCTGGCAGGTAGAGCTGCTCACAGAGTTTCTCTTAATTTGTGTCTGTGAGGACCTAGCTGAGGGAGAGAAAAGTAATTTCTTTGAGAATGGAAAAAGTTTGCTCCATGGCATTTGTGGGAAGCCTTTCCTAAGTAATAGATTTAACCATTTATTACTGTTTGTTAGATAGTTTCACAATACTGTGCTATTTTTATTAGGTGGAAGCAGCTTCTACCAAGGAGCTGTTTTGGAAAATAACCCCTCATAATATTTTTCTCCATTTGACTGCTTTTCAAATTGGATGTGAAGGGATAGCATGAAGTAAATTTACTACAAATTAAAGTTGGTTAAACTCAGTTTTCTTCAGAACCTTAACCAACACAAATACCTCTGGATGTGAATGATTTCTGCTGCCCTGTGGCAGCTCTTTTTGACCCTCTCCTTCCCTGCAAGTTGTGAGGGTGGTCAGGTATCTCTGCAGAACTGGGCTAATGCACAGTAACTAAGACATCAACAGAAGCTTTAAAGAAATAAAAAAACCCAACTACGATATTCTACTCCATTTTTGTGGATAGGCTTTCATTTGAGTGAGACGCAAAGTGTACAAAGATTATATACCTGAGTATTTTTTAAATGTCTGTATTTGCAAACCGACTTCCCCTCTGTAGGTCTGAAAGGAAACCATGTGAATGAGGGGTGGTGTTTGGGGCAAACACGATGCACAGCAGCAGAAAGGGTACTGGTATTTGCTCTGAGGAGAGGTTCCCTTGCAGTGCAGGCAAAGCAGGGGTGGCATTGATGAGTATGTTGTAACAAGAGGCTCTGGTCTTGCTCCTTCTGAAGTGCCTGCCTAATTTGCCTCAGAGCAGAATACAGCTTCAAACCCATGGCCAAAAGATGGTTGGGAAGCTGCCTGTAGGTGATTTGGATAGCTGTCAAGGGGAGGTGAGTACTAAAAATTGTTACTTACTTAAGTGTGGCATTTGCCAGTTAAATTTTACTTTCCAATGGAAGTCCAGGTTTCCGGGTGCAGCATGACTAAGCTGCAGTTTCAAATGCCAAGGAAACCGCTCCTTCAAGGAAATTCTCACTAATTCCACTGGTTACTCTGCCTGACTCAGAGAAGAATGTCAAGAGTGGTCCTGCACCCTCTGCTCAACAGCATGCTGCTGTGAAAGGGTGAGAGAGGACTAATGGGTCAAAAAATACTTCAACAGACATGCACCCACCTGTCTTACCAACAGTGCTGTGGCTATCAGAACTAAAGATTGGTGGTGTTCTGACATCAGTGCGTTTCATGGAGTTTGTGCTGCTGTGGCCAGGCTTGTTGGAAGCTAGCCTGTTGTCCTGTGGTATGGATGTGACCAGAGATTCTGGAAGGAGGTATGTTGTTATAGTCCTTAATCTCTTAAAGCATTACAAACCCAGTGTAGATCAGGCATTAAATCCATTCCCTGTGTGTTTTGTATGTCTCTACTGCTGACCTTGGTGATTAAGATGTCCATATACATCTATGTGTCTACTTTGTCACCTGGGTGACTGTCACCTGTCACTATCCAGTCACCAGATTACTGTCTGCTTATCTGGAGGATGTTCTTCCATGTATTGTCCACTGCAGACTGGGTTATTCCAGTGTCTGAGCAGCATTTCACAATCTGAATATAAATGGAGTGATGTCTCTGCAAGAGCTTCTGTACTGTAATGGGGAACAGAAACTCCTCATGTGCTGTCTGAGAGTCACTTCTCAAATGGGATTGCTATTTAAGGGGGTAGAAATGGTCTCATGCTGATGAAAAAGGGGAAGTTGTTTTCTGAAGATATTTTGAAGCAGCCCTGGCTTTTGAGAATGTGAAAAGGAAGCTGAAATCAGCTGGGAAGAGCTCCATTTGGTGAAACAAACACAAACAAGTGAGCAGAGGTTTTGCCTGTTTAATGAACTTACCAGTACATACACACAGGGTTATACTGCTATAGGGACATTTCTCAAGAGTTTCATTTTTGAGCATGACCTCAGTAGCAACAAAGATAATCTCTCAGCCTTTGTACATTTTCCATGGTTTTGAGCAATGAGTCATCGTTCCAGAGCTGCTCATCAATTCCAGTCCCTGTGGGAGCCACCACATGCTACCCTACTGGGTGTCCCTCCTGCCTCCTCCACTCCTCCTCCCATCTCCAGGGGGGCTGAGCATCTCAGGCCCCCCTGGATGGGGGTCCCAGGGAGGGGCTGCCAGGGGGGACTTGTCTTGCACTTTGAAAACCTTCTGTTTTACTGGGCACTCTAGTTCTTACTTTATTGAGAAACAGCTTTAGCTGTCAAAGACAAACAGCAACCCAGAGGAGGTACAAGTAGAAGAGGTCTGGAAACCTCACAGGGAACTGGAAAGTGTGGCTGGAGGCACAGCCTGCTTGTCTGTACCCACTCTCCCTGACAGCAGAAAACCATACATAAAAAAAGTGTTTGGGGGGTTGTTTCTGAAGCCATAGTTGCTTCTCCATGGTTAGTCCAGTGCCAGGCCTCTGGCATCACAAGAGTGTTCTTGTGAAATATGTGATTATATTCTGCCAGTGTCTCCGTCCAGGCACCTGAGGTGCCATGACAAGTCCAACTTTACAGCATTGCTGGGAGCCGGGGGAGTGCTGTGTGGTTATGAGTTACTGGCTGGGCTTAAACCATGGCACAGCCTCATGTTATAGGTGGGACAATAAAGACACCAAGTCGCTGCATGACCTTCCTGCAGTCACACACAAAGTCTGCCGGCAGCCTGGGACAGGCACCCAACCATCCATGGAGGGTCAGCATCCCCACACAGGCATGCGGGGTGTCATAGAAGCAGCTCCCCACAGCAATGCCAGCATGTGAGCCCCCACTGTGGGGCTCTGCTGGACTGTGGCAAGGAATCCCCATCAGCAGGGGTGGGGGAAAAATCCCCTTTGGACACAGGCAGTGCTCCCCATGGCCATGGTTGCCACACACACACAAATACCTGCACAAGCCCCGAAAGACCACGTGAAACCCAGGTGGCCAAAGTGCCCCCATGCAGGAGGTCAATCCCTGCTTGGCTGGGATTTCAAGTGCCAACCCTCGCCCAGTTCCCAGCCCCTCACAGGCTCTTCCAGCTACTATTCAGCGCAGGTTTGCAGGAGAACAGGGCCAGGGGAGCTTTAGCGCTCTTGGAAGAAAGTAAATGCCTGTCGAACAAAGACCCGGAGGGTTGACATGCTCCAGGAGCGCTGGGCTTTCCCCTCAGCCCTAGAGTCCACACAGTCCTGCCCTGCCCTGGCCTCGCTGGATGACTTACAGTTGTTGTTGGTGTTGTGAGAGCACAGCCGAACCAAGTCCTCCTCCAAGGCCCCTGCCAGCTCCTTCAGCTCCTGGGAGGTGTCTGCACTCAGGTACTGCCAAGCCTTGCGTCCGTTGTGGTCCCTGTGGCTGGTGTCTGCCCCATAAGCTCCCACCAGCACTTTGATGAGCAGCTCGTGTCCTTGCAGGGCAGCCATGTGCAAGGGGGTGAAGCCACCGCTGGCCGTAGGGATGTTCACATTGATGGGATAGCCCTTCTTCTGGGCATGGGAGATGACTTGGATGAAGCTCTCATAGTGGCCATGCTTGGCAAGCCAGTGGAGAGCGGTGAAGCCTGTCACAAAGTCTTTCCTGTTCAGCAGACTGGGATCTAGGTCCAGCAGCCTGATGATGTTGTCTGCATCACCCTGGGCCACTGTCAGCAGCCATTCATGCTCCAGGGGATCCAGGGCAAGGGACAGTACTTCGGGGCTCTGCTCGGCCTTCTGCTCTTGGTGTGTCCCTGCAAGGACACTGCTGACATCGGATGTCTTCTGAGCGGTGGCAAACCGCATGGTGCTGCTGGGGCTGTTGCTCTGCAGGAGAATTTCCTTCAGCTCCTTCCTCCGGGTACTGCCGGAGCCAACAGAGAGCCGGCCTGCAGTCCTGCCCCAGCTCCCCAGGCCTTGGCTGCTCTGGCTGATGCTCCTGTTGGTGTCCATCCTCTGCAGCGAATGGAAACGCTCCCTGCTCCCTGTGGTGGCTGGCCAGAGATGGGAGATGCGGGCCAGGCTCCCCGCTTTGGCCCGCGTGCCTTCCCGGAAGGTGGATGCCTGGGCAATGCCAGCTGCCCTTGGCTCAGCCGAGCCCTGCTCCCGCCGGGCCATGTCGGTGCTTCCCGCGTAGCCGGCCGGCAGCCCGCTCCCCGGCCGGGCTCAGCTCGCAGCTCGCACCCCACACTTCCTGCCCCGGCGGTAGGCAAAGGAGGAACCAACTCCACAGGGCGGGAGGGCACGGCTGCGGCGCTGCTGCGCTGCCGGGGCGGCGCAGTGACCTTTGCTCACGCTGCACCCGTGGCTGCCGCCGGCGCCGGGCACGGCCACAGCCATGGGCTGGCTGTCCCCCTGGGCTCCTCACCTGAGGTGACACAGAGGGAGAGCAGGAGGGTGGGCGGGACCAGCGGGTTTGGGCAGCTCAATGCTGCTGTTGCGGAGGAAATTTGATTAACTGCGTTCTTCTCTCTACATACTTCTGTTTGGCATTCGTGGCTTAGCGTTAGCAGCTAAAGTAGCCGAAGCCTTCGGCTGCAAGAGCTGACAGCAGTTAAGCTTGGTAAAACTAATGCTGCTAACAGAACTCACTGAATTCAGCAGAAACAAGCAGAATGAAGAAGGACCAAAGAGATGAAAGCCAGCCCAGTGACTGTGAAACCCAGTGGGAAATCAAAAGACCAGCCACCAGAATTAAGTGATTGGACTTGGGGATGGGGTGATTTGTGGAACAGGTATAATTGGGAGGCATGAATTGGGATGGGGATCCCCCTCTGGAGGCACCCAGCTCCGGCTGTGACTGAAGAACTATTAAAAGACTAATAGGAAACCGTCACTTGGACTTGTCATTCTCTTTTGCAGTGACTGGTATGTGTAAAGCTGTAACACTGGTCCTGGGGACACCTCCTTTGGCCCCAGCAGTATCTCAAAGTCCCAGGTGCCTTGCTGAGGGCACCTGCAGTACAGCCCCCCACCATTGCAATGCTTCTCCTTATTGCTGTGCTCAGGAAGGACAAGGTTGCTGCTCCAAAGGGCTAGTGGTGGGTGGGTCTCCGTGCTGTAAGGGAGACCCAGCCCAGCATGGTGATTTGGGCCCCTTGCCACTCAATGTTTCAGCCCAGCAGCATTCTGGCCTTCTTCTCTTGCTGTGTTTCACTTCCCAGCAAGGCCCCATGCCCGGTGGTGTTGGTGGCTGCAGCCACCAGCAGTTTGTACCCCAGCTTTATTAGGAATCAGGACAAATTCCTCTGCCTTGGAAGCCTCCAGTCCTGTCTCTCCCAAGACTTTTCTTATCCTTGACTCTTCAGACTCCCACAGCGTGGCTGAACTGTCACCACATGGTCTTAGGGCTGGTCAGGCAGAACCACACCAGCCCCTTCAACCCTTTTGCCTTTCGTTCCCTAAGTTTTATCCTTGTTCCAACCTGCCCCAGGCTGGCTTTCAGCCCCTAAGTGGCTTTGCCTTTCTCCAACCACTTGGACCAGGTTTTCTGGGATGTGTGGGGATCTGGTATCATCCCATAAAGCCCAAATGACTGGTTGTGAAAACCTAATTGTCCCCTTGCTCCCTTTCTGGAACGCCTGGTTTTGTCACTGGCTGTTGGTGGCTTCTGTGGGCTCCGGACGTGCACAGCCGTGGGACGCCGCGGCCCACGTTAAGAGAGGAGCCACAGGGCAGTCAGGCGGGTCCCCCCGGGCCCTGAGGAG
Source organism: Pezoporus occidentalis (assembly GCF_034315485.1). Taxonomy (NCBI): domain Eukaryota; kingdom Metazoa; phylum Chordata; class Aves; order Psittaciformes; family Psittacidae; genus Pezoporus; species Pezoporus occidentalis. The sequence continues at coordinate 1,609,028 of NW_026913477.1, read as the reverse complement.
TCAGTGCGGGGGAAGCTCCGCCAAGCGGGCTGCAGGCAGGGTCCCCGCGGGCCTGGCCGTGCCTCTGGGGCCGCGGAGCCGGCCCAAGGCTCCCCCCACCCGCCTCGGCCGCCTGCCTCGCCCCCCTCCGCCCGCCGCTCCCAACCACACAGTGGCCGCGGCCCCGCCCGCAGGCAGGGCTGCACCATCACGGGCGCTCGCGGGGGGGACCGGCAGCCCTGTGCCTCCCGGAGCCGGGCGGCGGCGGCGGGACCGATCTGGGTGGGGTGTCGGCAGGGCGGGGAGAGGTGTCGGTGGCGGGGGGCGAGGGGCGCGCGGCTGGGCGGGGCCGGATCGGCTTTCCTCCTCTCCCCCCCTCCCCTGCGTGGCATCGCGGTGGGCGCGCCCGGAGCTGCCTGCCCGCCCGCTCGGCTGGGGCGGGCCCTGTGGCGGGCTCGTAGCGATGGCGGCGGCAGAGGTGGCGCGGCAGGTGAGAGCGGGCCACGGGCGCTGCTGCCGCCGGCCTCCAGCGGGCCGGGAACGCATGGGCTGGCAGGCGGGAGCCCCTGGCCGGAGCGGGGAGGGTAGGACCGCGCTGGGGCTAGTCAAGGGGCGCCGGGCTGGGCGCGGGGACACCGGCCCGGCGCTTCCCGCGGGTCTGGGGCTCGGCGCGGGCGGCGGCGGCCTCCCGTGAGGGTCGTGGTTTGGCGGCCGCGCCGAGGGGAGCCGCGGTTACCTCGGGGAGACGCATGGGGTCCCCACCGCTGGCTGTGGGGCAGCCGCCCAGCCCGGCGACCTTGGGCTGCCTGCACCAGGGTTAGCCCGGGGGTCCTGCCCTGCCGGTACCTGCGTCCCTGAGCCCCGCCGCGGGCACTGAGGGACCTGCATTCCGGGGTGGGTCGGACTGCTGTGCCGTGCCGGCCTCACCCTGCCCGCGTACCCAGGGCTGGAGGCCGCTTGCCAGGCCAGAGGGTGGTAGTGGGCACTGCGCCCCTTGGCATCCCTGTTTCTCTAGGGATGCTGTTCTCCTCCCAAAGAAACTGTCATCTGTGCCTGCTAGTGAGTGCTGCAGGGAAGGACATCCATCCATCCAGCACCGTGTGCTCTGGAGGAGCTGTTGGACCTCTCACAGTACGTTGGCACCGCATCCTTGCTGCGCCGTGTCCCCAGGGGTCCCCCTGCGGTGTCATCTTTGCTGCCCACAGCCACTCCTTCCACTGCTGATGCTCACCAGCCTTCCAGCGTGGCACAAAGCTTGCTGTGTGCTGCAGAGAATTATCCAGAAGAGGAGCAGAGGGAGTTAGGCCACCTCTGCTTTTGTTAGAGTAATGCTAAGGAGGTCTTTTTTTTTTTTGGCATTTGGAAGGTTTTTGTTGTGTTTTGATGGGCTTCCAACTTTGGTGTCCCTGTGTTAGTACACAAATAATACTTGAGGTGAATGCTTGCTGTTCCATCTTCAAAGCAGTACATTTTAGCATGGACCCAGTCTTGTTGAATGGGTAGATGTAGCCATTCCTTGCCAGTTTGTGATGTTATTTCCTCCTGGCCATACCCGTTGCCTTGTATGTGACTGCCAAGGTATGTAAAGTGACTCACTTGCTCCCCTGTCTTTTAAAGAAATTGAGCATTAGGCTTCCCTAAGATAATGTACAGGAGTTTCAGATGTCTGCTCATGGCCTGGAATTAATTATGATACAAGCACAGCCTCTTCAGAGGCAAAAGGGAAAGCTGGCTATGAGCTGGACATGAAATTAGTGTGCTGCAAATTGGAAATGTCTTTGTGCAGACAGACAACCTGTCAGCCCAGGTCTTGGGCATCTGGTTGTGGCCATGGTTCACAGAGCACAGAGCAGCTGTAAGAGCTGCCAGTGGGGTTAAATGTGAGAGGTGAGGCTGGGTATGGGGGGATGTTGTGGTCACCACCCTGCCCCTGTCCCGGAAAACCCCTGATCTAACCTGCAGGTCAGGTTGGTGAAGCCCCCTCCTGGGGCGATCCTATCACCGCCAGGCTGAGGCCCCTCTCCTGTCCTCTGCCGGCACGGAGGGTGCAGGATTCAAGCACTCCCCATGGGTGCAGAGGACCGGCTCGCAGGCCACTGTCTAACTCTGTATCTCTGTAGTACAGGTCAGAAATATATGATATTTGAATTGCTGGAGGAGACTTCTCCTGGGAGCGTATGCAGACAGTGTGGTGTTCGCAGGGGCATAAAGAAATAGAATCTTAAGAGCTGTCAGAATTCGAGATTTTGGAAGCACTTTGCCGTTTGTGAATGTTGAATGTCTGAATGATGCAATCAATGTGCCTGAAGAGGGTGGTCAGTGTCAGGAGCTTTGGTGAGATGCTTCTTGCTTTCCATGGTGGCTGATGCAAAAATATTTCTCTCCCACTTTTCTGTTCTTTTATATGTACCCTGATAATTCGTTATCAGCCAAGCGAGGAAAACAAATACTAAGTCTTTCTCTATACTTTACATTCCTTCTTTGTATTTATCTTGTGGAGGATATTTATTCTGTCTGCTGGATAATTGTGTCATTGCGTAAGAGAATTACACACTTGTACAAGTGAGAAGTAATTGGTACAAGTGTTGCTGTAATTTGCTGTTTAATGAGAGCCAAATGTAGTCTGGGGAAGTGGATGCCATAACACTGAGAGCGTGAGAAGGGATCTGGTGGTGTTCTGGCTTACAGATAATGTGGAAGCCTGAATTCAGGTTGTGCCTTGCTTTGGGATTTGACATTTAACTTCTTGTGCAAGAGTTGTCTCAGGCATAGGGGTTAACCCTGTGTCTCAGCTTTTGGGGTGGCAGAGGGGAGGGAGCGGCAGCTGGCAGCATGGTCAGTGGTGATGGAGTTCCATAAGCATTGCTTGATTTGTTTTCATTGCGGGATGGTGCTGTTATGTTTGTTGCAGCTGTTTAGAAATCCTCTGCAGGGAGTTTCTAAGGCCTCAGCGTTTGAAGTGAATCTTACCTGGGTAGAGGTGGGAAATTGTGTCAGAAGTACGAAATGCCAGTTGTCAGTCTCCTAAGCAGAAACAGTCTTTCCAGTTATATGCAGAAGTATTGTACTGCAGTCTGTGCTCTGCCCAAATATCACCTGGTGGAGGCTCTTTCTTTGACATGGTGTCCTTTCTCATTGTTCCCTTAGTCCAGACCACCAGAAACTGTTCTGAATGTGGAGTGTTGAGATTTGCAATGAGCAGCACCATTGCATATCTTGGGAAGCAAGCTCTGTGGTAACGGCCTCTTAGTGCTCTGAGGACATCAGGAAGTGACAGTGCTATACCTGCTTGTGTAAAGCAGATCAAGGCAGAGACACACATTCAGCAGGATTTTCCTCTAATCATGGGGTTTTTTTTTCATCCCGAGGACCCTGGAATGATCCAAACTCCTGGAGTCTAAATCTGGCCCATTTTATGTAAACTAATATTTAATGTGTAGTGCTTTCAGGCTTGGAGTAATTTATTATAACACCTTTGTATTTTCCATATATTTCTGATTAGTTCTCTCTAAGAATTAAGAGTGGCAGCAATGGTTTCTGTGGCGTGGAGAAGCCCTAACAAAAGATGTGTAAATCCTCCAAAGACAGATTAAAAATAAAGTAACCTCTTCAAGAGCCTGTTCCTTATTTTCACTCTGCAAAAGCCCTGCCTGGTAATGCAGCAAGAGAGCATGCTGCTCTTTTTGTTCTTCTAATCTTGTTTGTGGCAAACACGCTTTGCTTCCTCTCAAGCAACAACAGCCCATTCTATCCCGGGGGGGGGTGGGGTGGGGGGGTGTCACTGTGTATATGGGAGAAATAAAGAGGCATCTGGTATCTTGGTGTGGTGCCAGTGTTCACATTGGCTTCCCAGAGATCCTGTCTTTGTCTTAGTTCCAAGGAGATGCTAACTTTAAAATAAAGAGTTTGGAAAGACTCTTGGCCATCCAGTGCTTACTGATGCTTCTGGGAAAAGCCTTCACACATACAATAGTTCAGCCCTGCTCACCTTGTTGGTACCTCTTTATATGTTTTACATTTGACCTGAAAGACTGTTGTTGAACATAAGTAATGAAGATCCCTCTTGAGCACTTTATCAGCAAAAAGCTTATAAACTTGACATATTCTCCTTCAGTTTTGAACAAGGTGATCCAAATCCACATTTTATGTACAGTCAGGATGACTAATTGCTGGGTTCATATGTTGTTTATGGTGATGCTGTTTATATATAGCAGTGTTCTGGATACTGACGCCACTTGGTGCATGAAGACTGGTGACTTGCACTGTTTCTTGGTGGATCAGGTAGAAAATGTTTTTCTCTCTGCAGGTTTGGTAATTGCTGACATCTTTCTGATGTGTGTCAAAACTAGTCTGATTTTAAAACATTATTTCTTATTTTTTCACACTACATCTGATCTCTTGATGCCTTGGCCAAGCAGCTTTGGGTTTTTAGCCAGAGGAGCAGAATATTACCTCCTAGCTGCGTATGTAACATGAAGGCTCAGCTGCTGTGGCTGGAAATAAGATTTTGCAGTACTTGTTTCCTGGTCTGTAGCAGATGTGAGCTGTGGTTTAACTGCATTATAAAACCACAGGTGACTAGAAAAAGAGGCTACAGGAAATTACTTGCAGGCTGAATTCTGTGTGACGGTAAATGCCTCCTCTCAGCTGAGAGTGGCTTTAACTTCTACCATTTATTTTGTTCCATCTGGATCACACTTATATTTAGGGATGAGGAAAAGATTTGTTCTTAATGAGAGCCTACACTCCTGCCCACACTTCCTGGGGAGAGTAGTGTTCAGTCTTCCAATGGTGCAGTTTTATGGCTGAGTATTAAAAATACGCTTGATATTTCTCCTTCCCATTCTGCCTGAGGTTCTCTCTCATGCCTCTGTGGGCTCTGCCCACCCGTCTGTTCTTCACCTGGGCCATGGTGCTGTTGCTGCAGATCAAACACTGCCACGAGATACTCCAGTGCTGAGTTTTTGTTTTGATGAAAGCAGTTTGAGAGAGGTTGTATTATCACAAGATCTGCATGCCTGCCAGTCTCCCTTTTTTTTTGCTTTAGCTGTTTACTTGTGAACTATTGGGCCTTGGAGCTGCATCCTCACAAGGCAAAACCAGAACCTGCTGGGGAACTCGAGCACCTTCCTGATGAACATGTCGTTTGGAGGCATGGTGCTCAGGAATTAATAAAGCACCATATTTGGTGAACATCTTGGCAGGAAGAGTCAGACTGATACACAAAATATGGCTAAGGGAAAACATATTTACACATCACAGAGTGGTAAGTATGGTTAATGGTTGGAGTGTATTTGGAGCCTCTTTGGGGGGAAAAAGCCCTCATCAGGAAAGCAGTAATGAGGCAAGTAATCATACTCTGGCAGGCTACTGTAGGAAATGCAGTCCTTGGGGATGTTTTCCTGACTTAAAATACCAGTGCCTTTAGCAGAAGAAGGAAAACCAGTATGTCTGTCCCCATAAACAGGCTTTCAAGATATGTGAAAACATGATTCTGAAAGAGTAAGTTTAAATTACACCCTATAAACTATTGCCTTTTGGCTGTAGTGTTTCTTGGAAACCAGTGATGTTCCTGAAAGGCCAGTGGGGAATTTTCTGTGTTTGACACTAAAATACGTTTGCTCCAGAAAGCAAAATATGTTATTGGGTAGTTGCAGGAGGGGAACTTCCCAGTACACACAAATATGCAGGGCTAGCACTGACTCTCTGTGTTACATGATGCTATTTCTGAGGTTAAGCTTCTGTGTATGGTTTGTTACTACTTCTGTGCATGTTCGGAACACGGAGTGCCTTGGCCTACATAGATAGGACTTTGTGCAATGCCCAGGTGGAAGTTTCTTCTTGCCCCTCCAGAAGCAAACATCTGTGCTGGATGTGGAGCACAGCTGGAGCTGTAGCTCGGCTCTTCTGCTCCATAGGGTAGAAAGGGGACTCCTGGCTGGAGGATGGGGTTAGTGGTGTCGGGCACATGAAGGAGCAGGTTGTGGGAGCAGCTTCTCATGAAGTCCTTTGGGTGGCTGTGCAAGAGCAGACTGTGCCCCCAAGCAGGCAGTTTGGGTACAGCTGTTCCCAAGCTCCTATGCGGGCTCCCTTCTGATGGGGCTGCATGTTTTTTTCCTGTTTGGTTCCTTGATTTGAAAGATATGCTCTAAAACTTGGATACCAGCACTCAGAGCTGGAGACCTGCTGCTTTACGTGGCCTGGCCTCCTGCCTGTGCAGCTTGCTTCAGCAATCCCCGATTTTCTGGTGCTAATGGCCATTTTGTAGATTTGGACAGGCCCCTGTTTGCAGTCTGAGATTTTAATCTTTGCAACAATATAGGAGATATCACTGCATTTGATAGCTTGAAGACTGTATTCTCTGCTGTTCCAGTGCTACAGCACTTGAGCTTTGCAGAGACAGACTGTTTGGGTTGTTCAATTCCTAGATGTAGGTACAGTTTTCCTAACTGTTTCTAGCTAGATTCTGTAATTGCAGCTGTGCATCTGAATTACATGTGAGTTACAATTCGCATTAAGTGAATTGCAATATGTCTATAGGCGGAGGTATCATTGATACGTTCCTTTGCACAGGGGGTTCTTTTTGTTTTCAGTGTGAAACTTGAGTGTCTATGTAATTTCTCAAGACACAAATGTTTTGCTGCTCCTATTTCAGCAGCTGTGTTTGGTTTTGCACAGTTTAATGTTTTTCTGACAGGGCTATCTTCTAATGTGCCCCAGATGAAACTTGCTATTTGTGCTGCCTGGATTAGTTTTGGAGAAGAGGGAAGCACAGTGACACAATTTACAGTGTACGTGCAAATCTCTGCTTGGACTGTGCAGTTGATTCTACTTGGGAGGTCTTAAGGGTTTATACAGATAAGTGTGTTTTGCTTGAACATGACACAACTGTTTCATTGTGTTTCAGGGTGAAGGCTGTCGTACTGTCCCGCTTTCCGGACACGTAGGATTTGACAGTTTGCCTGACCAGCTGGTTAATAAGTCAGTTAATCATGGGTTTTGTTTCAACATCCTGTGTGTGGGTGAGTATTTCCATTTTGGAAAGTTCTCTTGCTGAAAAGGGCTTCTCTGCAGCTCGATCTAGCTTGTAGGTGACAGTTAACAAGGTAGCTTGGATTCAAATTTCCCCAACTGTACTGTTTTCAGTAACAAGATTTACTGGTGCCCTGGGAAATCCCTGCTGGGGTTATGCAGTATGGCTTTCTACCAAGCGGGGAGCCATAGAAATAAAATACCTGAAATCCCACGCTTTGATTATGATCTTTATTTTCCTAGTATGTTGGAATTTCATGTTTTTAAAAGAAAATAGGTACTCATGCCAGAGACTTTTGTTCAGAGGTTTCGTTTGGTTGGGTATGGGGTTATTATTGTAATTATTTTAACAAAATACCAGTCATGCTCCTCTTCATTCACTAAAAGCTATTTTTTTTCCCTCCTCCTTCTGTGCATACTTGAATTAAAATAGTTTCTGGCCAAGCCTTAGCTGGTCAGATGGTTATCCAGGCTGCCATGTGGTCTGGGTCTCAGCTGCGGCCTGGTGCTGTAGTAGGACTTGGTGTCTGTCCCTGCAGTGTCTGCCTGTCTCACAGGTCTTTCCCAGGGTTAGGTTCCCAAATGGTCCCTCCTCAGAGGCCCTCCTAGGGGACAGAAGTAAAATCTTGTGTGGCTTTGATTCAGCAGTTTGGTTGGGTAGATAAGAAAATTTATATTAGGGAATTAATTGTGTGACAGGACACTTAGTTTGGTTTACAGGTGATGGTGCCTTGCATCTGGGTGCAGGAGGATATTGTGTGGCTATGGCTGCTCAGGGTATGCCCTGTCTGCAGATGCTCCCAGTTGTGCTTGGCATGACAGAGGGGAGAGCTGCAGCTGTGGACACCTCCTGGGGACTCAGCTGGTGAGCAGTTCTGCACCCACACAAAGGTTGTCTGTACCCTCTGAGACAAATCCAGCTCATGGTATGGACCTGGTGTTTGTCCAGGACAGGGTTAAGTCTGAGACAAGAGGAGTAGAGTGAGGAGGGGGGAGCTGAGCCCTGTTAAATGGAGCTGAGAAGAAAACTTTCCCTGACAGTGGCATTCCTGTGAGATGATAAACTTTGCTGACAAGTGGAGGTCACTGTCAGGCTGAGTTGCTGGGTGCTTTCCACAGTACATGAATGTGATATGACCTAGTTAAACTCTCATCCTAAAGACTGAAGTCTTGAAGTATTTCCTTTTGCATTTATTGTGCTGTTGTGCTGGGATTTTTTTTCTGCAAGTTATAGGTATAGCAGTGGATGCCTCCTGTGATATATGTTCACTTTGATGTGTGGAGAGGAACTGAATGCCTCTGCTTTCCTCTTTGCAGAATGGAAATGGAATGCATTGATTGATTTTTGATGTGAATAACAAGGACTCACCAAGATCAATGTACATCAGTTATTAATGTCAGTCTTTTATGAATAGTAATAACACAGACATGGTCAACCTTGAAATAAAGAAACTTTATAGAAAAAGTTAGTAAGATTAATTGGGAGAAGATATGCAAATCTTGATTTGAGGAGGTCAGGCTTCAAAATGCCTTGTAAGAGTTGTCTGGTGCCTCTGTTAACTTGTGGTAACAAAGTTAAACTCTTAAACAACCTAAAGAAATAAAACAAGAACTCCCAGAATCCATCTGTCATTTATTCTCTGTTGGGTCTCACTTGTGCAGCAGGAGTTTGGAGTGAAAATGGGAAGAACAGGGAGCAAATGAGGATTGGAGCCTACAGAACAAGTAGATGAATTGATCCCATAATAAGGCCACTAAGCATGGTAGAAAGGCACTTTATTGCCCCCTGTTTTTCAGCTGTGTGTGGCGTCTGTTGGGGGAAAAAACACAGTGACAGTTTTGCACTGCATCTGAGCCACTGATTCCTCCAGCTCCTGGTGGAAGAGCTGAAGAAAGCTTCAGAAATGACTCCTAGCAGCACGTCCAGAGGGGAGCAATTTTTAGCTCTTCTAATGCTAAAAGCTGTTTCCCCTTTGAGACTAGAGCCAAAGATAGAATAAATGAGCAAACCTTTCATAAGAAGTGAGGGGTTATGGATGTTTTCTTTGATATTTTATTCCTCAGCACAACCATTTTCTTCCAAAAGCTTCCATGATGAAATGTTCAGTGCAAAGGCTGGAGAAGCATTTAATGGCTGAGACCTTCTGTGCTGACTGTATTTCTCAGTGAGATGGGGAGAGAAAGAGGAAGAAAAGATTGACATGTTTTTTAATGTAAGCTCTTTCAGTTTTGGCCAGGGTAGATTGTAGTTGCATTATACTGGTAATACCATTATAAGCAGGATTTTCTCCTTCCTCTCTCGGGGCATTTGCAGGGGGATTTCTAACCAGTCTATTCAGTGCAATGAGAAATGGCTATTTTGAGGCAGCTCTTTCTGTTCCCATGAGCTGTACCACAACTGCTTGAGGTCCCTCACTCCAAATGAGTGAGCCTTCTCCCCTTGGTGTGTGAGAGCTCTCACTGGCTGGGGAAGGGAGGGATGAGCACAGGTTCCCTCATGCAGAGCTGCTGTCTGCTCTCTAGCAGGCAGCTTTCCGTGGGGTGGTGAGCTGTTCAGCCTGGAATTTGCCCAGTGGTTGGTGTTTTGGTCACTAATGCAGCCAGCTGAGAAGAGAATAGGGTTTCTCCAACCAAGAAGCCATTGGACTCCTTAGCTCTCGCTGCTGGTCCCCTGCAGTGGACAGTGGTGTCTGGGAGCCCGGTAGTCCTCTGAGGTGCTTCAACATCTTTTGTGAGCCCATGTTGCTTCTCTTGCCCCTGCAGCACAGCCTTTGCCTTCTGATGGGTGAATCACAGAGTGTCTTTGCATGCCTGTTGGATGAAAAGAATCCGTTTTTCCTCTCAGTGAGAGATGGCCTTATCAGGCCAAGGTGCCTCAGGGCTTGTCTCAATCAACCTGCTACATTGGATTAGCTCCCATTTCTTCACATGAAAGGGCTGTCCGTGCATATACATTTCCTTTAAGATTGAATTATTTGATATCTGGAGCTACAGTTGTTAATCTCATGGAGGACGGGTGTTGCTCTCATGTGAAAGGTCACTCTCGTGAAAGCTGCCTCATGCCTTTGAACAGGGAAGTACTCCAAGGGCTTCTCTGTCCTCATGCAGAGCTGACTGAGGATGATATGACTGGGGCTTCTTAAATCCTGAGTGATGTAGAGTAGGGGACAGTGACCAGTTGTTTGTTTTCGCACTTAACATGTCCTGGAGGAAAGCAAATTAAATCAGCAGGCACAAAAAAGGCAGCACAACTTTTGTGGTTATAATTCAGCTTGCTGCTGCAGGGTGCTTAGGGTGCTGAAATTTCTGTGGAAGCAAGAAGCCATGAAAGTGCAATCAGCTCAAAGGTAGCTGTTTTGGTTTGGGAAGCTGGGAACTTCCCAGAGGAAGAAGCATTTGCTGTTTGCACAGCTGCTTCAGTTCCTCCACCTTAGCTACTGGCCAGTGTCAGAGACACCTTCAGTAACTGAATGGGAGAGAGTGGCCCTTGTCCCAGCTGCTCACTCAATGAGAGATTTGATGAACTGCTTCTGTAGAGCACTGAAGACACCATGTGCATGTGCACTGGAGCAGGGAGCCTGTCTCGGGAGACTCAGGAGGTGCGGGGAGCCCAGCACAGTGTCTCTAGCCTTCCAGGTTCTTGGGTGTTAACAGTGGATGGTGCCTCCTGGGCACTGGTGTGGGTTGGTGTGTGTCCAGAGCCTTGCTGGTGTGGTGTCTCTTGCCACTTTTTTTATCATGCCTCTGAAAATCATGAGCCTTAAGAGCAAAAATCCATCTCATGATGAAAGGCTCTGACAGCTTTTCAGTAGCTGTCAGAGCGTCCTGGTGCAGACCTCTCACTAAAGGTCACTCTCCCTGCCCTGTCATCGCCACAGCACTTTGTCAGCCTTGCTGCAGGAGAGCAGACCACTGCTGAGTTGCATAATCCCCAAGTACAGTTTTGAGATCTAATCACATGTGTGCTATAAGCCTGACACCAGGAAATAATCTCCCTGCCAGGGATGCCTCTCACTCGGTTTGCATACACCACTGCCTCTTCCACGGTGATTCTGCCTTCCTTAATCCCCATTCATCGTTTCTGCTTTTTGGAGAAGATTCTGGCGCTGTCAGCTGGAACACGCACAGACTACTTGTCCTTTTCATCAGACCATCTGTTCCATCTGGACTTCTGTCCGTGCAAGAATCAGTTGGCACCATTTACATCTTCCAGCCAGCAGAAAGTTGCCTCTGTGTGAGGCAGAAACTCCAAGGACATTCAGAAACCCTCCCTTCTGTCGTTCTGCCCTTCAGATAGCACTGCTCCCTATCTCTGGTCATACTTAACACAGTGAAGCACTTTATTGACATCTTCAGTCTTTTACCACCTCATGTTGCTCTGTCAGTGTTAACGTCATCTGTCTTGTAGCTGAGGCAGTTATTCTTCTCCAGTTTTCCTCTTCCCTGGCAGGCTTTAATCATCCCATGCTGTGTCAGTGGGGTCACACAGTGTGGGGAGTGGGTGTATCTGCTGGCTCAATGTCATTTCTGGTGTGCAGCCTCCACGTTTGAGATGCCATGTTAGTGGCTGGGTGTTTTGTGTTTCAAGCATGAAGTTGTAGGGGTTCTGGTAGGCAGCTCCCACCTATGGCAAAATACCTTCCCTATCCACAAGGAAAACCCCAAGTGTGTGAATTCCAAGTTGCTGTTGCTGGGCCTGTGTAGCTGGCATGAGATGGAGTATAAAAGCATGTTCTGTCTTAAAAATTTGCCTGTGTCTCTTATGCACTTCTCCTGCCCCTCCAGACAGTTAAAGTCACTCATGCTAGAAACAACACATTAGATTGATTTAACATAGGCAACCGTTAGCAGGGTCAGGATGCATTTAAACAATAGCCTTGGCCTCATATGAACCCCTTTCACCGAAAAGGAGGAAGGCAGAAACGAGGTGTTTTACAGGGTGTTTTGTCTGCCTGGAAGCCAGTGTGACTTACACACAACCGTGTGTACCCTCTGCTGAGAGCAGCTCCCTGCCCTGATCACCAGTGCTGCTCCCCTGTGCTGCAGCCCTGGGCACAGGCTGCTGGATCTGAGCCTGCTGCGGGCCCACCAGGCTGTGAGGTGGAGAACTTGGGGCAGCAACACAAGAGGAGTTTTTTCAGGCCAGTGGGAGGGTGAAGCTCCTGCGCCTCAGGACTGAAGCTCCCCTGTCCTGAGATGCCCCACTGGGGTTCCTGGCATTCCCAGGCAAGCAGCCAGCTCCCTGCTCTGTCCCACCCATCCCTTGGCAGGGGTTCTGGAAATGCTGCAGCCCTCTCAGCCTGTTTAGATTTTGGCCTTTTTTTTACACTGCTTTTTCCTGGCATCCTTGAGAAGGGCCTGGCAGGTCATGCAGGCTGGCTGCTGTTAACCCTCAACATCTCAGTTCAGACTGGGGCAGTGCTTTGTGACCTGCTCCCTGTTTGGGGCACTTGGTACCTGAAAAGCCCAGAGCATGAGATTCCACGTCAGTGAAGGGTTTGACCTGATCAGCCACAAGTCTTCTGGGTGATCCAGCTCAGTCTTCCAGGGACAGAGATAACCTTGTGCTTTGCTGGGTCCCTTGTGCTGGTGCTCTGTTTGTGGTGGTGTAAAATTGGCTGATGCATTGACATAGCACAAGGGATTGCAGCGATTCCAGCTCCTGGTGCTGACTCTGTCTTCTTTTTCGCAAACAAGATTGGTGCAAAGAGCAACTGGACTTGTGCCTATTCTGGCTGTAACTGGCATTATTTGGTGGTGGAGCATAGCTCAAGGTGTACATTGACTTCCAAATGTTAGTGGATCTTGCTGCCTCTAGAAAGATACTTGATATATGATCATGGCAATCAGAGACTGCTCAGTTCCCAAAGCAGAGGATGTTTTCCCTGCCCTGTCTGTCCTGTACTTCAGCCTTGACTGAGAAAAGTCTCTTCTGGGGCCGAGAGAGGAATTTGCCTTCTTGCAGGGTGAGGCTTTGAGATTTGGACAGGGGAGGATGGGGAGGAGTTTCCCCTTGTTGAATTGGGCATTTCATGCAAGTTTGGATCTGTTGCAGAGCTCTAAACCTACAAAAATAAGAAGCTCTTTTCTTCTGAGCAAAGTAGGAAAATGATGAAGTTGTCTTGGTTGGGAACTGAGGGCTTGGGGAGGGAGGGGAAGGCTGCTTCAGCCAGACACAGGCTCCCTGTGGTCCTGTAGCGGCCTGGAGCAGCAGCCTTCACTTGCTTATCCTGAAGTTCCAGCAAAAGCCAGCTGGGCTGCTCAGAAATCCCCGTTTTCCCCAAACACAGCACCCCTCCCAGGGCAGCAGGCCAGGCTGCTCACAAAGTCAGATCCTTGGAGCATAGAAAGCTGGCCCTGATGTCGGAGCGTGGTAAGGGAGGCTGCCCTGTGGAATGAGTGCATGGAGGGTTGTGTTTTGTTCTTCCTGGGATGTATCTAAAACAAATTTAAGACTGGGATTTATCTTTTCCTTACAGACAAGAAAATAGTTCTCTGTTGATAGGTGGAATCCAAATAACAGCTTAGTGCTGCAGAGCTTTTGGAAGCAGATTTTGGAGTGTCGTATAGCATGTAGCTCCTAAAGTACGGAAACCAGATAGTACAGAAAATGTCCCCTCCCAGTCTAGAAGGCTGATCCTCCACTCAATCTGATGTGAGTACAGGAAAAACTGCACAACTTGCTGGAGGACTAGAACCAGTTCTCATTGCTTCTGCACAGGAGGAGGCTATTTCAGTGGCTGCTTGTTAGAGACATTGATCTGGAGCATCTTTATTTGGAAATGGCAATAAGCCCTACTTTTTAATGAAAACAGCATCTTCTATAGTGTGATTGTGGGTTTATGCAGGATCTGAATGATGCTTTCCCCTTTGCCTTTTCACTTCTCCCTTTTCATCTGTATTTTCTAGCGACATTAATGGCCATTAGACTGTGAAATGTAATTTGCCTGGAATACAGACCTCCCATTGTACACAGCTTTCTGTTTGCCAGACGATCCTTTTGGAGCATGAGATCTGCTTTCAACTGCTACAGTTTTACCCCTGTTGATGTTTGGAAGCTGAAAGGCTGGGCCATGTTAATATTCAACAGAACATTTCAGTGCTCTTTTTCTCAAATAGGGGAAACTGGCCTTGGCAAGTCCACCCTCATGGACACACTTTTCAACACCAAGTTTGAAGGTGACCCAGCATCTCACTCACAGCCTGGGGTCCAGCTGAAATCCAGTACCTACGACCTGCAGGAGAGCAATGTCAACCTCAAACTGACTATTGTGAGCACAGTGGGCTTTGGTGATCAGATCAATAAAGAGGACAGGTGAGTGAAAGGAGAGAGAGGCTGTATCGGGACCTGATTTTCTCATGCAGGGTCTCTCCCCGTGCCCTAGTTGGGTCAGACTGCGCAGTAGGTTTTTCTCTTTCCTTCTCATGGATTGTCCTTGTCATCTCTTTGGGATGGGACAGGTAGAAGAGCGGGCAGAGGCTGTGGTGTGCCAGCAGTGTTCCAACTATTAAAGCATCTTTTCTCATGCTGTCAGATCAATATCTGCCCTGCTGACAGCCTTCTGCCCAAATTCATCTGGTGGGAAGAGTGGAGAGTTCCAGGGCATCTGTGCTTGTTTCCTTGTGCTGTGCTGACCACAAGCTGCCAAGCAAACCACTTGGCTTAACAGCCACTTCTGGGAGAGCTCTTACATGTTGCCAGAGGAAGCACGATAAATGTGCACTGAGATACCTTGGGGAAGTATCTCTGGCAGCTCATGACCCGGCATGGCTAGAGCGTGGTGGTCAAAGGGTGTTCAGATGGGATTTGCTTTGTTGTGGGTCTGTTACACTGTGTCTTTAGTTCTGAGATGCACTGATGGCCTTTACATTGTGAATGTGACAGGCTCTGTATTTCTGATGGCCTTGCACCCTTACATTTCAAAGCGTGAGAGTCCATGGTGTGTCTCCTGTCCTCTGCTGAATTTCCAGTACTATGTTTTGTCAAACCGGCTGCTGGCATCTGCTATAGGACCAAATCTCCTTGTGCAGCTTTAAAATTCCTTACTGGTGAGGAGGAAGGGAGGTTGAGACAATTGGTCTTGGGAAGCGAAATCTAACAAATAGCTTGATTCTTGAAAGCAAGCAGTGGAACACTGTCTCTTTGCCTCTTCGACTGTGAGATGTGTAAGTCTTTTCTTTTTTCCTTTCATCAAAGCTATAAGCCCATCGTTGAATTCATTGATGCTCAGTTTGAAGCCTACTTGCAAGAAGAGCTGAAGATAAGAAGGGTCTTGCACAACTACCATGACACCCGGATACATGCTTGCTTGTACTTCATTGCTCCAACGGGCCACTCGCTGAAATCCCTGGACTTGGTAACAATGAAGAAGCTTGACAGCAAGGTAGACTTGTTTAACTCTTACTGAGCAGGTTCACCATGTGCTGCTTTTTCAGAGCACATCTCCCCTCCTCGAATAGCCCTTAGACCAGTGGACATGACTGGTTTGGCAGATAAAGCCTGTGTGTTTATGGAGCACTTTTAAGTTTTTGTAAGTTGTATTGCAGACTTGGAAAAGCAACCTGGAGCAAAGCTGAGGGCTTCTTACCGCTCTGTTCTTTCCTAGGTGAACATCATTCCCATCATTGCCAAATCTGATGCCATTTCCAAGAGTGAGCTGACCAAATTTAAAATTAAAATCACAAGTGAGCTGGTTAGTAACGGGGTTCAGATCTACCAGTTCCCAACAGATGATGAGTCAGTGGCGGAGATAAATGGGACAATGAATGTAAGTGACCTAGTGCTTCCTCTTCTCCCAGAACAGCGCTGTTGCTATAGGGGTTGGTGGCCCATATTGGGGTGCTTCTGAAATCCACTTTCCTTCTTGTTTTGTGTCTTAAAACCAGAGGATTGCACAGGCATCCAATCCTTGTAGTATCAGCCTAGGCTATCAGAGCCTTCTGGTAGGCTATTGCTTCTCCGATGGGCTTTTCTAGTCAGACACCCCCCACCCCCAGTCTTTTAACCCCATCCTTGTCTTAATGTGTATCTATTGAGGGACATGTAGGAAATCAGACAGATAGTGAGGCTATGCAGGGCAAGGACAGTCTTTGTTCTCCTAGGCTGATGTTTCCTGAAAAGCCCTGCTTCCAGGGGTCTTTTTTTGCCTGTGTCTGTTCCTTGCCACAGGGACCACTGATAATCCTTCTTGACCATATGTGCAGAAGTGTTTGTGGATGGTGCTGCTGCTAGTGTGTGGTCTGTCTTGAAGGCAGGAGGAACTACAGCTGTAGAAATAAGGTGACAAATTACTCCTTTCAGAGCTGGCTAGGGGAGTTTCCCCATGTTGTGGTATGGAGGCTGTTCAGTTCAGACAGCTTTGTTACCTTCCCCTCCAGTGTTTTGTATCCCCCTGCCCTTTGCGATGAGACAGCCTTCTGCTGAAAATCAGCTTCCTTCAACCTGGAAGACCACTTTCCTTTTCCTGCTGCTTGCCCTCTCCTGCAAAGCAGGCTCAGCTCTGTGCTGGCATGTGTCCTTCCAGGTGCTCGTGTGTCAGCTTGATCTCAGAGGTAGCTCAGCATGGGAAGTGACCCAGAAGGCTGCATTGCACAGAGCCTTTGCATGGCCCCATCAGACTGACCACCAGCCCCACTTACTCTACGTGTCCTATGCGAGAGCTGGGAGGCCAAGGAATGAGAGCTGAAGAGCCCATCTTTGGGAGTGCTTGCAGGCAGTTTTGCAGTATTTAAGGTTTGACTGTATGAGCCACACTCCAAAACCAGGAAACATCATCTCTGAAATCTCTTGCTTATACCAGCTGTTATAAACTTGACCAAGTTTTCAGATAACCTGTGGAATTAAAACTTCATTACCTGCTCTTGAGAGCTGTCCAGGGTCACTGATCTTTCATATAGTTGGGGATATCCATATCCTGGGGCCCTTTTAATTGCCCAGAGATCAGCTTGCTTTAAAAGATCGTAGCCAACAAATGTCACTGCACAAAACTCAGCAGAAGAGGTGGGTGCAGGGAGTTGGCAACTTTATTTTTAAGCGCTGAAGCCTTGCACTTGACTTCTTTGCAGTTTGGCAGGATGCAGTATACTTCCCAGGAGCAAGCGGAGGTGGGGAGAGATCTCACTTACTGCACAACATATATGCAGCAGAGTATGATGGCAGTGTCTGGGGGTTTGCTTGGCAGCCTGAGAATGGGGAATGAGTGTAAGGTGTGGTCTTCTGAGCCTAGAGAGGTGTTGGGGGTGTTTCTGTTCTGACTGCTGAGCTTGCACTGGGCGAGTGTCTTAGGTGTGGATTTGGCCCCCTTTGTCCCCTGGCTTTGCAGCCATCTAGCAGTGGCTGCACATAGCATCAACATCAGGAGGATTTGTAAATCCATTGGCATTTCTTTGGGTTTCTCAGAACCGGTTTTGAGCACTGTGGGATTTGAAGGGGGGGGGTGCTAAGGGTGATCCCAACTCAGCTGCAGGAAGCATGAGATTATGGAGTTAGTATGGGGAAGGCTTAGCACAGCCCCAGGGAATGCAGAGTCCTTCCCAGCTCAGCCTGCAGCAGACCTTTGGGCATACATGGACATGGATGGGGGCTGACCCCGTGCAGGGTTGTGTTCAGTCCTTCCTTGCCACAGCTGAAGCAAGTGGGAGGAAAGAGCTGTTACTCTGGGGATGAAGAACAGATCTCATGATCCAATAGAGTGATGTGTCTTGTGCTCCAGTGTGAGCTGAGGGAGTGGTGAGGGGATAAAAATCAAGAAGGCTCCAAGACCTCTTTTATTGCTTCTGTGCTTGTGCAGATGTTCTCCTCAGCTACGGCAAGCCCTTGGGACAGCACCGCAGTCAGAGCCGCGCAGCATGTTGTTTGAGCTGTTGTTCTGATGCTAGTCTTGCACTGGCTCATCTCACCTGAGACCCCGTGGCTGGGAGGATCAGCCAGGTAGAGGATATAGAGTGGTAGCACTAACAAGGTTTCCAAAAAAGACCCTCCCTTCTCCCTCCTTGTCTTGGGCTAGTGGTCAGTGACTAGACTCCCTGAGATTAGCGTGTGCATAATGACTGTCGTGCTCAGTGGCTGTGCTAATCTCTGTGTGCTGGCAAGGCAGCCAGAGTTGAGAGGGACTGACGTGGGTATCACTAAATGTGTTCCAGGCCCACTTGCCATTTGCAGTGATCGGGAGCACGGAGGAGCTGAAAATAGGAAACAAAATGATGAAAGCTCGTCAGTACCCCTGGGGCACTGTGCAAGGTGAGTTGAGCCCTGGGATTTTCATGGCATGAATGGTGACACTTCTGCCAGGAGGCAGTGGGCACTCATAAGAGGAACAAGGCTCTGCTGGACTTTTAATGTGTCTCTAGGAATTATCGTTCATTTAAATCCTTATGTCAGGCCTGTAGTGACAGTTTTCTCTGCTCAGAAGGGCTGTTAACCTATTGGAGGAGTAGACAGGTGGGAAATGTGGAAAAAGACCTTTGTTTCTGCCCCCATCTTATCCTTATGTCTTCTTACAGTGGAGAATGAAGCTCACTGTGATTTTGTGAAGCTGCGGGAGATGCTGATCCGTGTAAATATGGAAGACCTTCGTGAACAGACCCACACACGCCACTATGAGCTGTACCGACGATGCAAGCTGGAGGAGATGGGTTTCAAGGACACTGATCCAGACAGCAAACCCTTCAGGTAGGATCCTTGAGGAGACAGGAGAGCTTGAGAGAAGCATTGTTGGATGCACCGCATGTGTGTGTATGTGTGACCTTGAGAGGGCATGTAAAGAACCAGTGCAGCAAGAGTACCTGCCAGGTCAGATAAATTCAGACTTCAGCAAAGGTGCTGGCTGAATGAGAGGTGAAAATCCAGAGAGTGTGTTCAGGATTGACTCTGAAACTGCAGGTATAGAAATGTCTGTGCTGTAGGGATACAGCAGTGTCCCTCTGAACTAGTATTTGTTGCCAGTTGGCCTCTTTGAATTGCCCAGCATTCAACACACAGAAAAGGGCAGTAGCTTACAGACCTCAGAAAAGGTTGGATAAAGGTGGCCTCAGGCACACGTGGGTGGGTGAGTAGCAGATGTGCTGTGGACAAGCAGTATTCATGGTAAGGGCCTGATTTCAGAGGCTCAGAGGAAGCTGTGTTTGTCCCAAGTCACATCACTGGACTTCCCTTTCTTTTTAGCTTACAAGAAACTTATGAAGCCAAAAGAAATGAGTTTCTGGGAGAACTGCAGAAAAAGGAAGAGGCAATGAGGCAAATGTTTGTCCAGAGGGTCAAGGAAAAAGAAGCGGAGCTGAAGGAGGCTGAAAAAGAGGTGAAGACTGCACTACTTGTCTCTTCATGGTTGTGAGTGATAGATCTACTCCCAGGCAGTTAGCTGCTGCCAAAGTATTTTCTGCAGAGTGTGGTTTAGAACTTCCTTACCAAGAAGTCTAAAGTTCAGCTTGGGATCATGGGACATTAAGGTGTTCATCCTGTAGGACAAAACTAGATCACAGTGCTTGTAGTGTACAACTCACTGCGCCATGAAAGTGCATAGTCTTGATTCTGATGGAGAGTGGCAGTGTGGCAAAATTCAAGGAGAGAAACAGCTCCAGATACAAACTTCTTATATAAGAAAATACACTGAGCATTGTGAAAAATCCATTAATTTACTAGCCTTTATGAAATGGAATAAGGCCCCTGGAAATGGATTAAATATTATTAAATATTTTTTTACCATTATACTCTCCCAATCCTCTATTAGTCTGTTCAGTGGTGCATCACTAGAACACTGCCTGGTCTGTAAGCTGTTGTGGAAGGAGATTTTTCCCTGCCCTTTTTCTAAGCAATGTCAGCTCAGGGGGCTAGAAACAATGTAGAGACCAGCGGAGCCTTGCAGGTTCAGGTCTCACGGAATCCTTCCATCTTTCTCTTTTCCTGTGAAGAGAATATCTGGTAGTGCTGGGTCATGCTCACCTCTCTCCTTTTCCTCCAGCTGCACGAAAAGTTTGATCGCCTGAAAAAGTTACATCAGGATGAAAAAAAGAAGCTAGAGGATAAGAAAAAGTCTCTGGATGATGAAGTAAATGCATTTAAACAAAGGAAGACAGCAGCTGAATTGCTCCAATCTCAGGCTCAGCAGGCTGGAGGATCTCAAACTCTTAAAAGAGATAAGGAAAGGAAAAAGTAAGTTGGTAACCTTTGGTATTTGCTTTTGGGAATGATTCTCCTTTACTATTTTTCTGGGTGTCTCTGTTTCCCAGCCTAGCCAGTCCTTATCAAAGGAAGGTTTGCAGACAGATTTAGTCCCTGGTGAGGCTGAGCAGTAGCTGGAAGCATTTTACTTTTAGCTGTCATCCTGAAGAGTAGGGAGCAGTGCTGACCTCCCCCTTTGCTTGCTGACAGCATGTGAGAGGATTAACTTGTTTTTATTCCCCAAGATTCCAAGGCTCCTCCCTTGGTCTGACAGTGCTTGTAATGAAGTGGAACAATATTGGCTGCCAAGGATAGGGTGTGGATAGTAGGGACTTCCTGCTATCCTCAGAGAGGAGTGTTTCCTGTCTCAGGGTCTTATTTGTTTAGGATGGGAGAAAGGTTATACTGTGGAAATTATGAGGGCAACTAATAGTCTTGAATTCTGGAATCTCCAAAATGAGGGGGCAGGTCATAACTCCTTGTTAGTGCTCGTACTCTTCTCCAGCCCTAAAGCAGCTTTTTGCCCTCCACAGAAACAATGAGAGATGTTGCATGGCTTTAGCAGGAGATCCCCATGCCAGGGACTGGTGTGACAGTATCCAGCCCCTCGTCAGGGTCCTGTGATCTGTGCTGTCTGCAGTGCCCATGCCAGGCTCCTAATGCTCTTCAGTTGCTCAGGAGTACAGGTGAAACAGTTCTCCCAGTTCACGCAGCAATGAGCAGTTCCTTCTCACTGTGGTATGTTTCCCAAAATGGAGTGCTGTGCCACCTTAGCATGTGTGCAAAGAGCAGTGCACAGATAAAGAAGGGTTTGGTTTCTGTACCACTGCCATAATCCCCTCTCTGCACATCCCTGAGGCAAATCCAGAATACGTTTTGCCTGCACAGCATGGTCTTAAGTACATGGAGAAGTGCTGTTAATATGAACAATATGGCACATGCCCAGAAAGTTTGTCAGGGAAAATAGCTCTTGGCCGTTAAGCCTGGAATCAAACAAGACAGGAGAGGAAAAACCCAATAACCAGAATGAGATCCTGGTTTAGTCTTTCCAGTTTTGAGCTGGAGCTGCTTCAATGTCAACATTCTTTTGTGATGAGCAATTAGTGCTGCCCTTTTCTCACTTGTCTGTTCCTTTTTCCACTGTGGATTTTGATTTGCTCTTTTGAATTACCTTCAGGGGATTTTACTATCTTTTCATACTGGGAGCTTGGACTGTGTAAGGAATACACAACTTAAGTCAGTCAGGGTAAGGAATGCAGAAAAGGGAGATGACATGCCCTGTAGTGTAAGCAATCAGTCACTGCGCCCAAGGCACACTCTTGTTCCCAGAAGCAGTTCTGATTCTGGAGGAGCTCCTTGACACCAAGCACATTCACATGGTACCATCTGTGTCAGTTTAGGATTCTGAAAAGCACAGAAAACGCCATGAAAGAGATAGGTCAGTGCTTGAGTAAGGCTTGGTATTAGGGGGCTTCTCTCTCCTCCAGGAAAATAGCTGTCAGAAATAGTGCTGTTCTCTGTACTCTGTAGCTTCTTCATTTGTCCTTAATAATTCATTTCAGTATTTAGATCATAAATATCTCTAACAATCCATAAATTTCACAAGCTGTAGCTTAATTTTATCTTGTTTACTAGTAGCTGGCAGTACACTGGCCTTTTTCTTTCACAGGTGACTCTTCTAAACCCAAGCTCTATAATTTGCACTAATCATGACTTAGTTTCTTTTGTTTGTTTGTTACATCGTTATCATCATGATTAGCTCTTACACATATGCTGTTTTACAGTTAGCTGCTGTTTGGCTGCATGGTGCATGAGGCACATTGTTCTGGTAAGCGTCATTAACTAATATAGACCTCACAATGGGATCAGTTGCAGTTCCTAAAAAAGCAGACCCTGTGCAAGTCCAGAAGCCTATAGTGTTATCTGTGCCTTCCTCTGCTTGCACCCTTAACTATAAGTGCTCTACCAGTCTCTCTCTACATAATGCAGTTGTGGAAAAAGGTTGCAGTGAAGTTTGTCTGTAAAGATTCTGCAAAGTAAAATGCAGAGAGACGAAGTATTAGGGCATGAAACACAGGAAAAAAAAAGGATTAGATCCTCTTCCTTTTAAACCATCCCAGCACTTTGTTGGCTCTGTTTTACATATTCAATCTCCCTTACAAATAAATGATATTTTTTAATCCCATAGGCCATGTTGATGCTATGGCAACAATTGCTATGGAGATGTGGTGCTGATGACAGAACCCAACTAGCCATGAAAATGTTTTTCCCTTTTCCTTCCCTCCCACCCCTTCAAGCTAGAGTATTAACTTGTGGTTACAGTGCAAGACTAGTTTCTGTCCTCCCCTCCACATGCTAACAAATGGTAAAATCTGACATACCTAGAGCTTTTCTTTGTCCTATAGCACCAGAGAATCACCAAACTGTGTGTGTGTATGAGTGTGTGTGTGAGTATGTATGTATGAAGGGGCATTAAAGAAGCTACTGCCGAGTAACCAAACCAATATTCACTTGCTGACCAATCATAGTTGATTGTCCAAAACCATGAGAGATGATGGGCTGAGCATTTAGCAGATAATGAAAGCTCTGAAGATAAACTGAGAGACTTTTTTAACAGTCAGATTGGTAACTCATGGACTGGACATTCAATTGTATTGGACAGACACAGATCTATGCCAAGAGTGCCCATGGCTAGGGTGAGGCTAGTAGTAGATGAGGGCTGTATAAGGATATAAGGCCACCTGAAAGGGTTAAAAAGCCTGGCCACAAGCAAGTGTCTGCAGTACAAATTGCCAGCATCCATTGTAAAATGAAAGTTCATTTAAACTAAGATGTGTAAGAAATGCACCTGCCTGGCAGGAGAACAGCATCCTCATTAGGGTTATTAGTTCAACTGCTAATGACAGTGGTCTACTTACAACTAGGTTGGGTGTGTTTAATTGTTTTTAATTCGCTGTTGATTCTCTGGTGAGAGGAAAAAGAAAGCTCTCACGGGAATGTCTTGCTTCTATTAACCAAGGCAAGGGTAACAGCACACCCAAGCTGAGGTGCGCAGGTCTCTCAGAGAAGGAACATGTTGGAACAGCAGCACTTAACTATAAAACACCCTGAAAACTCAGCCTCAAGTCCACCCTTCCCTGCAGACAAAACCAGGATTTACATTCTCTCCAGGACATGGTCCAAACTAACTTACACTCTGCCCTTTAATAGGGAAAAGCCAATTCCAGGACTCCTTCCCTCTTTGCCCTACCAAGGGAAATGGAAAAGCAAGTAAACATTACGCTGTCAGTGAGAGGCATTTGAATTTAATTTCAATGGGATGTTCCACTTAACAGAAGAGCTTCAGAAGGGTCTTGCACGGGCTCGAACTGGAGCTTACAGTTGTCTTGAGCAGTCTGGTTGAATGAATGTCTCTGCTGCCAACGGTAACTGTAAAACAATGAAAAGAACAATCCTCTGCTTATCAGGCTCTGAATGTGGAAAAATAAGCTCAAAGAATAACAGTGTTCATTCTGGTGCTGGGTATGAAGGCACAGCTAAAGTGCAATTAGAGTGAACATTACTGATTTTTGTTGGGTTTGGATTGCTTTTGGCAGTCCTCAGAACTGTACACTGTTGTGTGCTGGGCTTTAAATCAAATGAAGTTCTTTGTTCCTACTATACAAATGCAGACAGTGCCTTTTTCAATGGGTGTTTGTCATCGCTAAATTAAATATGTATATATGGTACTTTTCCAGCATTCAGAAAAATACTCTCCATATTGATCCATAAAGTATTGCAGGGCTCCACTGTTTTGCAAGGATACAAACAGGGCACAGTTGATGAGTCCTGTAGCTTGCAAAACTGTGAAAGTATTGTTTTAGAAGATAAATTTGGTTCATCCCATTGTTGAGTGTGTGTGCATGTGTGTGTCTGCATAAAGCATGTTTTGTAATCAAATTAAACCTTACTAACACTTAGCAACATTTCTTTTTTGCGTGTTTGTGTGTTAGGAAATGTTTATATTCTTGTTTTGTTTGTGGTTTTTGTTTGTTGGTGGGGTTGTTTTTGTCATTAATCCATAAAACCATTAATCTGCCTTTTTCTTTCGTTTTCAGTTCGGGTTTCCTGTAGATCCTTTCCCTTCACACCAGAAGCGAATGCCCCCACATTTGGTTAACACGCAGCTATGCCATTGTGCCTGTTTGCTCACCTTTACTCATTGCTCCCTTCCTGCGCTCACCATTTTGTTTTAAGCAAAAGTCCACACCCTTGGCTGTTGTGGGTTATGGTTGTTCTTGTGAAGAACTCAGCAACAGCCTACGTGGAACTGGCAAGAGATGCTCACTGCTGACACCTGCTCCCTTTGGGCAGCAGCAGGCTCACAGAGCTGGTGTCCCCTCTTTTCATTGCTCAGCTCTTTGCCTCTCCTCCTCCATGTGCAAGAGCTGCATGGCAGCAGAGCGTGGCTGCTTGGTGCTGGGCGTTCAGCACCTCCGGGGACTGATGCTGCCATGGGCTGGGACATGCTGTCTCCAGAGACTGGCTGCCCTCTCCCCTTATTAATTTGCCTCATTAACGCCTCATTACCCCCTGCACTGCCTTGTGTGACTCAGTTTTAAAGGACTTTTTGACATCCTCACAAGCGGGGGCCTGAGTCCCAACCTCTAGTCCCCAACCTTGAGGGAATCTCAAACTTGGATCCACGGTCTGCAACTAAGTGTTCTCTGAATGCTGCAGGGGTCACGAAGGATCTCTTGCCTTGTCTCCCTCTCAGTGTGCTGGCCTGGATGCACATCCTGGATCCAATCTCAGGGAAAGCTGGTCACCTTGCTGTACATACCAGTGTTGGTGAAGAAAGACGATGACGTTTGACTTTCTTCTCAGTGTTTCCAACCATTTCTGGTTTTAATGCAAAAATTACTACCTTTTTTTTAATTTGGCATCTGTTTAGAAGTGTACAGGTGCTGGCAGGTTGCTTCTCCTATTTTCTATTCAGCAAAAGCCTTGTTTTACTGCAAGATTTGCACTAAAAAGTAGGGTGTTTTGCTCACTGGGGCCAGGAGTCCACTCTGGCCAAGTGCAACTGTGGTTTGCCTGCAGGTGTCTTCACTGTGTATTTCTGGATGAGTTTTGTTTTTGAATAAAGACTTCAGACAGTGAATTCTGGTTAACATTTACTTCTTTTGTTTTTTGTTTTCTTTGCCCTTCTTTTACAGTAACCCATGGCTCTGTACTGAGTAATTACCCCTGAATACAATGGGCTGGAATGGACCTTCATTTACTTGTTAAATCGGAGGGTCTAATAAAACGTGACAGCATTTCAGCTGTGACCTTTCCATGGTGTTACCCTTGCTCTCTCCTATATCCTCATTGTGATTTTGGCTTTGCTATGTACTGGTGGTTATTGCTTTTATTAAACAATGTAAAATTAGTCCTAAAGAGGCTTAGGATGCTGCAGCTTTAAATCTTACTATTTTTTTTTCCCCTACAATTAATGGATTCCCCTTTCTCCTGGTCCCTCTCCTCCCAGATAGATAAGGGATGTCAAAATAAGTTCTGTGAGTTATTTTTGCTGGCAAAATAACAGCACAGATTAAATTTATTTATTGGTGACATTAAATAACACCACTTTAGTTTAATTATCCCATAGTTGAGGGATAAAAAACTCTTTTCTCCTTATACTTGGTGTCATTCTCATGACATCATCTGTCTGTTTTAATTTGCTTTTATTTTTTCTTTTGCTAATTCATGCTACCTGAAT
The DNA here is from genome assembly GCF_034315485.1 of Pezoporus occidentalis. Lineage (NCBI taxonomy): Eukaryota > Metazoa > Chordata > Aves > Psittaciformes > Psittacidae > Pezoporus > Pezoporus occidentalis. The sequence goes on along the minus strand of NW_026913477.1, from coordinate 1,583,115 downwards.
TACCAGCATGTAATCCTCATTTCCACTTCAGACTTGCTCCTTGTGCACTGTGTGCAGGCTGAGTTCGCTGTAAGTGGGTGAACCCACATGTCCCAACCCTGCTGAAAGATCAGGCCGCGTGTTGCCAAATAGCTTCAACAAAATCCCTTAAACCCAAGGTTTTCAGACGATAGGCACACATCTGACCCAGCTGGGATAGGTAATGCTGGGTTTAGTGCTGAGCATTTCACTAGAAGGGTGGTCTGAGGGCTGCGGAAGCCTCGTGAACAGTGTCCGTACAGCACATGAGTCCAGCTGGCTGTGCACAGCAGCAGCAGCACACTATGTGCAGGAACCCAGAACCAGCAATGGTGTGTCGTGCACAGCAGTCAGGCAGTTAAAACTCCTGATTGCAGTGTATTTTCTCAGGTATTCTGTTGCACCATTAATACAGTTTTATTTCCCGTAAGTCTTTGATGGTTTGGGGTTTGGTTTGGTTTTTTAAAGCAAGTTAAAATCATTTGAATATTTACTTCTTCCTGTATTGCTGACTGTTGGCCTGATCCCCAAACCAATCCATATCAGTCTGTCAGTGATTTGAGCAACCTGCTCTAGTGGAAGGTGTCCCTGCCTGTGGCAGGGGGTTGGAACTGGGTGATCTTTAAGGTCCCTTCCAACCCAAACCATTCTATGATTTCTAGATTGTCTGCTAAAAGAACCATTTAACGGGGGGGGTTAAACCTTACTGCAGGCCACTGGCTGTTCTTGCTGACCATCTGTGTGATTAGAATGTTTAAAGTTTTGTAAAGTCTTCTTAGAGACTTTAATGAAAAAAAGGTTTTTACTTGTGTGATTTCCGTGAAGTATCAGAGGTACCACAGGGAGGTGCCATCTCTCCTCTGTCAGTTCTTTCCGTGTTGCATCTCTCTCTCCTGCTTTTTGAATGCCTTTCTCTTTTTGCTAATCCTCTTTTTTTTTCTCTTTTTTTCCCCTTTTCTCTCTCTGTAGCTTTTTTTAATCTGTTTTCGCCAGCTGCACTGGGTCTGAGGGAGAAGACTGCCACTTCTAGAAGAGTTTAAGGGTCTTACACCTGGGGAGGGGGGGAACAAATCTTCAGTGTTAGTGTCTCGGAAAGAAGCTCTTTTACTGACTTGCATGATACCTAAAATTGAAGTGTCTTGTAATCTGTGTGACAAGACAGGGTAGTACGGGGAGCTGGTTGTTTACTTGGGAGTTTGAAGAGCAGCAGAAATGGGAGGTTGGGACTAATGATGTAGCGAATACATTTTCAAACGTTGTTATGGGCTTATTTTTTTTCTAGTTCTGTCTTTAATAATACAAATGTCACGGGCTTCCATGGGGGGCGAAGCCTGAGGAGTATTTTCAATATGCTGTTGTTTGATTGGTTTGGGGAACTGTGCATTAGGGTCGCGGGTGCGATTTGCTCTGTTGGCAGCCACGAAATATTTAATTTTAACAAAGAAATAAAGTAAGAAGAACTCTGTGTTGTCGTTGGTGTCCTCCTGTGTCTCAGCACGTTAAACAGGCTCCCTCGGCCAGTGGACGTGGGTCCAGTGGTACTCGGTTTTTGTTTTCCTGACTAAACCTCCTCTTGTTGTTTGAAGTTAGAAGAGAGGAGATGAGGGCGAGGCGATGCAAGGGGCTGGTGCGTTAGCACTGCTGAGCCATCCGTACCCCGGAGCGTGCTGGGGCTGGCCTCACACGGGTACTGCCTCATCCACATGTGTTCCTGCCGCGTTCATCTCGGTTCCACACGTGGCAGCGTGCAGGAGCTGCGCCAGCGCTTCCGTGTTCACACAGCAAGCACTGCAGAGCGGGCGGTGTTTCACCTCGCACCTTTCTAGCTTCACAGTTAAATAAAGCACCGGGACAGCCAGCCGGCGTGCTGCCGCGTGTGCTGCCGGACCCGGCTGAACGCACCGGCACAGCGAGCTGAGCCTGTAGCTCTGTGCGGCCACCGGGAAGCAAAACGCAGCCTGACGCTGGGGTCAGCAAAGGTCATGGGGAGCCTTGGCCTCGTTGAGGCAGGTGAAAGACCTCAGGCTCCTCCGATCCGGTACCCGGTGGGGAGGAGCTGCTGGGGTGGGGGTGTCCGCTGGGGCTGGCCGGGCCGGCGGGAGCTTGCGGGCCGGTGTCACCGGAGGCCTCTGCCGCCGGCCAGGCCCAGCTGCGCTGCGCCCGTGGCTGTCGCCAGGGGTCGCGCTAGAGCCGCGGCGCTGTCCAGCAGCGGCGGCCGTTTCTCGCGGCGTCTCGCGAGCTCCTGACGGGGGGCACGTGACGCGACGCCGGCAGGGCCGCTCTGCCCCGTTCGGCGCGACTGAGGGGGGGGGGGGGGGGGGCTCCCGCTGCACCGGAACGGGCGGGGCCGCAGCGGCCGGGCCGGGCGGGGCGGGGGCCGGGGGGCTGAGTCCGGGCCGGGCTGGGGCTCCCCGGTTGCCCGTAAGAAGGCGCGGCCTGGTCCGCACGTGGGGCCTGGTCCGCTCTGGCTCGCCTGGGCTGTTGCGGTGCCCACCGGCGGGTACGGCCCCTCGCCAGTTATGGCGCCGCCGGAGCTGGAGAGCGTGCCCGAGGCGGTGCTGGAGCAGTGGCGGCAGTACAACGAGACCGAGCGGCAGTGGGAGCTGCGCCGCCGCTTCATCCTCCGCCACCTCAGCGGCTATCCCGGCGCGGCCATCGACCAGCTGCTGTCGCTCTCCGTGCTCTGGACCAACCACATCTTCATGGGCTGCAGGTGAGGCGGGGTGCGGCGGGGCTGAGGCCGGGGCCTGTTGCCGCGGTCAGGCGGGGGTGCCCCGGCCTGTCAGGGGGTCCAGGACACCGCGGGCTGCTGGAGGAGTTGGGGGAGAAGCTGGAAGCTGCCGGAGGGAGGAGGGCCTGGCGGGGAGGAGGGGCTGCGGCGGTGCCGGTGCTGCTGGGCTGAGCGTCGGCCCAACTGTATCCAAAAGTAACCGCGGGAGAGCCGGGGCCGGAGAACTTCGGTTCCTGGGCAGTTGTCTTTGCTCCAATACGTGTTTGAACGCAGGGGGGAGCGAGCTGCCGACAAAGTGTATGTCCTTTGAGAGTAGTTCTTGGTGTCCCAGCCCTGGGACAATACCGTCTGGCATTGCGCTTTGTAATTCAAGCTAGGAAGAAAGCATCCCTGTAAGCATGAAGCAGCCTGAAGAGTCCTCTGAGAGCGCAGGTTTTCTGAGGGAAGCAGGCTGCGGGAAGGAAGAGGTTTCACTCGTTCAGGATCACTGTTGACACACAGGAATCGCTATACCGTAACCAGCAGCAGCGGGAGCGTCACCGCGTCCTGACTGACACTTCTGATGGGTGATTATTTTTAACCAGACGTAAGGCTTTAAAGACAGAAGCAACTGCTGAACCGCCAACTTCAGCAGTGCAAGGGCAGCAGGGCCTGTAACCACTGAAGGGCAAATAGTTTGGCGGTTGTTAATATTACTATCCCGAAGCTATTTTGGGGAATGTTTTGTTGTATAGAGCCAAAGCAACATGTTCGAGTGCAGCTCCGCATGTTTTCTTAGCTCTTTCTGGTCCAAGTGCTAAACCGTTCTGCTCTGCAAGCAGCAGCATTGAACATAGTTTTGAGTTTCCTGAGTCTGATTAGTATGTTAAAGTTGAGCATGTCTTCTCTTTGGTCCATTAGCTCATCTTAATGTGTTTAGGTGCTGACTTAATGGAGGGTCTTCTTCGTGAGAGTGCTTTGGGGAGCCAATGCAATAACGTAGTTACAGGGTGCTGATAGCAGAAGTGAGGAGCTGCATGGCAAGATCTCAAGTCCTTAAAAAATGATGCAGTTAAAGCCTGTTTGTGCACGCACTTTCCCTGGTTGAACATCTCTGCGGGAGCTCTTAGGGGAGACATGAGTGGTAGATGTAGGCATAATGTGGTCCAGAGCTGGGATGGGGAGGATGTTCCCCCAAAGCTTGTGTTGTGCATGAGTGTGGACACACGACACGGGCACAGTGAATGTGCTGCACTGTTGAAAAGCATTGGCAGCTTTACTGAGAGCTCCCTGGGGAAGGGTGGGGACCCACAGCTCTCTCTGGAACTGCCTTTTGCTGCTGGGGAAGAGCTGCTGTTGCTGTGTCAAATTAACAGCTTCAAAGTTTGTGGGGTTTTTGTCGTTTTCTCTCAAGTTGTTGTTTGGGGTTTGGTTTGGTGAAGTTTTTTTTAAGCTTTTTGTGGGGGTTTGGTGGTGTTTTTTATGTTGACACTTGCTCGCTGAAGACAACCTGTTGTCAGGGTACATACAAATCTGAGCCTTTGCTGGTGAACTCTGAGGGAGTGTTCTGCTGGGCATGCTCTGGAGAGTGTCCAGAAGGCTTAGAAATCACAGTCTGTGAGGAAGGAGTTAAGTAACAGGATTCATTTAGTCCAGGGGTGCATGAGGGGAGATGTGTATGTTCTAAGATGTGTTAAAGGAGGGTGAGGAGGAGCACTGTGCTCCAGAGCTACTGGGATCAGGATAAGAGGTAACATATTTCAGTCACACCAGTCTCTGGGTGTTGGAGGTATGGGATCCATGCCTCCATATTCAGTCTCCACAGCCAGATATTTCTAAGGCCAGGTTAGAGAGACACATGTTGGGACAGGTTGATCTCCCCTGGGCAGAAATCTGAGCTCAAAACGTCTGTGTCCTTTGTGAAGAAGAGTGACACACTCATGTCAAATCTAATGCTGTTCTTGCATGCTGCTGGAAAAGGGCATTGTCCTTCATGTTCCCATCACAGGTAATGCACTCTTCTCCTTGAAAACCAGAGAGGAAAGGAGATTCCCACCCTTCTCTCCTGGCTGCAGGAGAAAGTATCACCACTGTCCGCTTCCCTTTGATCACTCTTGGTGTTTTCTTCCTGTGCACATTTCCACTGCCTCTGCTGGGGGCTGAGCTGTGCTGTGTACCTGCAGGTGAAGCAGGGACTGCAGTAGCGTGTGTTCAGAGTTCTCACTCAGTAATTGAAACGGATCTGGTTTCTGCCTAGCTCTCTAAATCAGGAACAGGAGGGGCATCTCTTGAGTGGATTTCCAGAGCCCTTGGAACAGTAGTATTTAAAAACTTGTGCAAGTTATTGCAGCACTCTCTGCTGGGACAGTTGTGGGCTCCTGTCCGTGTGCTGTGACCTGATGCTTCTTGACATTTGAAGGTGAGCACACCATGGAACACATGCAAGATTGCTTTTTCTTCTTTCTGAACAGCAGTGTGAAGCTGTCAGAGGTTAGTTTCAGGCCATGTTTGTAGGTTCTCCTTGGTTAGAAAGGTTTGGGCCTTTTCTTGCTCAGCTTCAGTGTGCACATGGCTCAAAAACATACAAGAGATTCCCCCAGAGCAATGGAAAACGTGTCTGGTGGGGGATGTACAGTGTGTGTGCTGCCTGTGGAACTGCTAGCGTGCTGCAGCAGGGTCAGGGTTTACACAGAGCTCCTCACAGCCACCTCACCTCTGTCATGCCGAGGGCTTGGTGACATTTCAGTTACAGCCACAACGCTAGAAATCAGTGTGGCCTTTTAAAGAGTGGTCGATAGGGGCTGAGCAGAGCCTTTGTCATCTGCCATCCACAGTGGCAGGACTGGTGATGTGCTGTCTGACAGCTGCTGACCCCACAAAGCTTCACTTGCTCCTGTGCACTGAAACTGCGATGCCCACACACTCCTTGTGCGTACCCCTGTCCTCCTCGGTGTTCCCAGTAGCTCTGCCAAATGGTGTATTTTGACAGGTAATGTACTGAAGTTTAAAACCCTGTCATTTTGGTGGCTCATTGTTCACAAATGGGTTCACTTAGAGCCAGGTGGCTTACGAGATGCTGTGCAGGCTGTGTGCCAGCACTGAGCTAGCTGTGGCACAAGGCTGGTCCTGGTCCTGTGTTAATACTCCAGCAAAATTGGGAAGTATCTCTCTTGCATCAGGTACTGTGTCTTAGGCAGCTTTCCTTCTCCTTTTGTGTAATAAGAGGTTGTGTGTGTGTCCATGTTGCCCCTGTGGGACAAGTTCTAACCACTCTGCTGTTGAATCCACACAGATACGGCATGCAGGTCATGGAGAAGGTTCTCAAGATGGCTGAAGGCATCGACATCGGGGAGATGAGAACATACGAGTTGGTTCCTAGCAGGAAGCTAAAAAGATGCCACTCTCCATCTGACAGTGAGTATATCTTATCTGCTTGTGCACTGAAGGAGACACTCTTCCCTGTCATTGTGTGATGAGCATCAGTGGGAGTGAGGGGCGAGCAGTGTGCCATGGGGCTGCCTCAAGAGAGCCGGCTCCGCAAACAGAAGGAAAGCAGCCATGATGTACTCTGCTGGACTGCAGCAGCTTCCCTCATCTGCCATGCTGTGGGTGTACGTAATTAAGGCAGAATTCTCTTTTTGCTTAAGAAAATACAATTTTTCATTGAAATTGCCAGGTAATTGATTTTCCCAAGTGCTAGTGTTAGGGAATCTGTGTAATGAAATATGTCTGCCCTTCTTTACTGCGGTGAGGGGTCATGTTCCAGCTGAGAAGGGGTTGTACACCTCCATGGAGATGGGAAACTCGGCTTATTGATTTTGAGTTATGACCTGCCTGGAGCACTGGGGGTGAAGGCTGGGGTTAATGTATTTTTTCCCTCTCTATGGACCTGGAAGGGTCCTGCACAGCCAGCTCGGCCCCATGGTCCCAGGGATCCATGTTCCAGCTGTAGCTTTTCCAGGGGTGGAAATGTAGCAGGCAGAGAGGGCTGCAGTTCAACTGCTGCCACTAGCTCCTCTCCAGTCCCTCGGAGCTCCCTGCCCTCTCTGGAGGGAGGGCAGAGGAACTGTTCCCGTGTGTAGGCCATGGATGTGAGTGGGCAGGCCCTGGTGTTGTGAGCAGCGTCAGGCAGTTTGGCTGTTTAAAGCCCAAATGGTCAGGCAGCACAGGCTCCTCTGGGCTTGGGTATAACCCCTGGCTCTGCCAAGGTTTCTTCCCTGGCTTTGACACTCAGCAGTCTTCCTGTGCTTCCATGGACAGGCCGCAAAACTGAGAAGAATGCTCCATGTTTGTCTGTCTGTCAGACAGCAGCTCTGCAGGAAGGGTTCTGGACTGCACGTTGCACAGGCAGCATAAAGAGCTGTTCTCCTGCCGACAGCCTTTAGATGCTGCTGCAGTGCAATCATCTAAATACCAAACTGAGCAAGAAATGTAAACCTTGCCATAGTTCTTTAAAACTGACAAGTGAAGGACTTAACTCGTGTGTAAGAGCTCTGTCACCTGATTGAAACAGGAAGGTCTGTTTATGCTGCATCTAATGTGGGTTTTTTACCTGCAGTGAACTAGGCTGTGATAACTACACTGTGGTAGTGTGATGTACAGACAGATGTGTTGTCTGACCTATATTGCAGTCGCACACATTGGCACTGCATTAGGCAGCTCATTCCAAGGCACTGAGGTGGCTTTTTGAACCTTGATGAAATTACATACATGTACCACTTCAGTGGCTGTGGGCCAAGTCTTTCACAGGAGAAGTCTTGTATAACCATCTTCTAGATGTAACTCACTTACCAGCTATTCCATTCTTACTTTCTGCGGTAGCTTTGCATGTCAGGGCATTCTGCCTCATTTGAATTTTATCTGGTTAAGAAACAAGAGGTTTACCAGTAATGTGTAATGGTCCCGCCCCCCCCAGCCACTGCAGCTGTCAGCTGAGGCTGGGGCAGACTTCTCTGTTTGGTGTCCTTTAGCTAACAGTAGTTATAACTCCAGAAAACAGTTCTATTAACAGTCATTAAGAGCCCTGCGTGTTTTGGAAGGGAGGGTTCAGTATCACTGTGCTCCTCCATCAAATGAGAACACCTGAAGATGAAGTAGTTTATCTGAGATCACTCCACAGCCCTGCAGAGCTGAGGCTCCTGTCCTGCTCTGGTGTTCTGTCTTACTGGCCATGGTTTTTACTTGGTTTAGTAGCTTTGAATGATGAGCTTCAGAACTGACTGGATGGGTTCAGTGGGCAATGCTGTGGGGCAGACCAAGTGATTTGGACCTAAAATCCATGTAGCTAAATGTTTTTGTACGGTAGCTGTGGAGCTGGAAATAGCAGCATAGTGACCTGCACAAGAACATGTGGTCTTACTTGTTCAGTTGTGAATGTGTTCAGAAGGAAACCTTTTTGTTTGTGGCTAAGAAGAGGGAATCCTGGTTTCAGAGCCTGCAGGCTCCTCCTGGAGATCACTCTCTGAAAACATTGTCTCCCTGTCACAGCGTGTATTGGTAATCTTGTCGTTGTCTTCCTCCCTGTAGGTCCAGAGCTGGAAGAGGTTCCTGAGCCGCCCAAAAAGATGGCCCCCAGGTTCCGGGTGCGACCACGCTTTGAACCCATACACTTTGTCACTAGTGCTGAGAAGGATGACAGGAGGGAAGAGTCTCTGGATAACCAAATGCAGGAGGTGAACCAGGAGGCAAACACAAACAGCATAGCACAGCCAGCTGAAAACTGCACCAATTCCTTTGTGAGTGCACGGGATGTAGATCCACAGCTCTCCAACTCTGCTGGGCTTGGCTTTACAGGCCCGGCAGCAGCAGCCAAGAAGGCTGTGAATAGCATGGACTCTACCACAAACAGCACGTTGCAGGTTTCTGTTTCTCCTTCGACCGTCCAGCCTGCGTCAGAGACTTTCCCTCCATCAGCTATAACGCTGAAGCAGAGTTTTATTGAGAAACTGTCAGCAGCTGTCTGGAAAAATCTTGCTAACCCAGATGCGAGCACGGGGACTGACAAAATTAACTTCACCTATCTTTTGACGCGTTCAATTCAGGCCTGCAAGACAAATCCCGAATATATTTATGTTCCTCTGAAAGAAATCGCCCCCGCTGACCTCCCCAAGAGCAAGAAGCTCCTAACGGATGGCTTCGCTTGCGAGGTGCGGTGTCAGAACGTCTACCTGGCCACCGGCTACGCCGGCAGCAAAAACGGGTCCCGGGATCGAGCGGCGGAGCTGGCGGTCAAGCTGCTGAAGAAGGCTGTGGAAGTGAGAGTTGTGCAGCGGAAGTTCAAGCACACCTACCACGAAGACCTGGTGGTGTGCGAGGCAGGCGTGAGTCGCCCGGATTTCCCTCCTGCTCTCAAACCCCACGAGGAGTTTGTAGCTGCCAACAGGGACTGTGTCCCGATGCAGCCCGGTACTGAATCCATGAAAGGTTCTGCTAATACCAACAAACACTGGACTAGTTTCGTCCTCACCGAGAACGCCAGTGACGCAATAGGAATCCTTAACAATTCTGCCTCATATAACAAAATGTCTGTGGAATATAAATATGAATTAATGCCCAACCGCTCGTGGCGCTGCCAGGTGTATCTGCAGGACCACTGCCTCGCCGAGGGATTTGGCACTAAAAAGACCAGCAAGCACGCAGCCGCTGAGGAGGCACTGAAGATCCTGCAGAAGATGCAGTCAAACATAGCAGCCATCAAAGTGACCCAGGTTCAGAAGGTGGGCTGCTCATCACGGGGCTCTGGAAGGAAGAAGGACCTGAAGGACCTCGTGGTTTATGAGAACTCCAGTAACCCGGTGTGCACGCTGAATGACACTGCCCAGTTCAACAAGATGACGGTGGAGTACGTCTTTGAAAGGATGACTGGCATGCGATGGAAGTGCAAGGTGCTGCTTGAAGACGAATTCATCGCAGAAGCAGTTGGAGTGAAGAAATCTGTCAAGCATGAGGCAGCAGAGGAAGCTGTGAAAATCCTCAAAAAGACTCAGCCAACTGTTGTCAATAACCTGAAGAAAGGCACCGTCGAAGACGTCATCTCCCGAAACGAGATCCGGGGTCGGTCAGCTGAAGAGGCTTTCAAACAGAAGATCAAAGAAGACAACATTGGGAATCAAATATTAAGGAAGATGGGCTGGACAGGCGGTGGCCTGGGGAAAGCCGGGGAAGGAATTAGAGAGCCTATTTCAGTGAAGGAGCAGTTTAAAAGGGAAGGACTTGGGCTTGATGTGGAAAGGGTCAACAAAATCGCTAAAAGAGATATTGAAGAGATCATTCGGAACTATGCACGCTCAGACAGCCACATTGACTTGACTTTCTCTAGAGAACTGACCATGGATGAGAGGAAGCAGATCCATCAGATAGCCCAAAAATATGGTCTTAAAAGTAAATCTCATGGGCAGGGGCACAACAGGTACTTGGTGGTGAGCAGGAAGCGGCGCAAGGAGGATCTGTTGGACCAGCTGAAACAGGAGGGCCAGGTTGGGCACTATGAGCTGATTATGCCACAGGCAAACTGAGGGGATGTGTCCCTTTGACTAGAGACTGAGCTGCCCGGATACTCGGTGAGAGAAAGAGATGCTGCATTTTTCCTGTCATGGGCTACATCAATGTTAAAAGTCCTTCACTTTGTTAATATCATTTCTAAAACATTGTTAGACATTTAGAACTGACCGAGTTCTGTTCCAAGTATCTTAGCACAGCCCAAAAGCAGTAGTGCTGTCACTGTATGTGTCTTTGATATTACTTGTTCCTTCACGTTTTAATAGTTTTGTAATAGCAAAACCACATGTCCAACGAGGAGGAATTTGACATCATTTAAAATTCTGGTTCCCTTCTTCTTGACCAAGGAAGTAAAAAAAAAAAAAAAAGCCCTTTTTTTAAAAAAAAATAAAAATAAAAAAGAAAATTGCAAAAAGCAAAGGAAATGCAGTCTGGGGGAATAAAGCCTGTATGTCAAGTTGGCATTAATGAAAATAAAGGTTTATTTCTGGAAAAAAAAGCCCAGGATTTGTCACACTTTGTAAAGAACAAAAATAATGTGTGAAATCTGTGTTTATTCTTGAGAAATATATACATATATATATATATCTATATATACCAAGGTCTTGTCTCTGCTGTGTATGTTTGTATGGAGATGTCCTGAACCAGTTTAACCACAGTTTTAATTCATAGCTTTCTACCTTGAGTCTCCCATCCTTAGAGTGAGTTCCCAAATGCACTTTCATCAGCAGCATGTCAGACTGAGATAATCCAGGGGCATTTTTACCTTGGAGCTCTGCTTGACGTGTGCAGATGAAATACCATGTGAGGTGTGAAGCACAAGTGGAGGTAACTGCAGAGCCCACGCTCCGGGCGGCTCGTGGGCACCGTTATGCAACTGAGTTTTTTACTTTGAATATGAGCTCTTTAATCCAGAGCAAAACCAAAGCTGTGCCTGAGGATTCCTCTGCTCTGTTACTGTACCTGTGCCTGTGTGTGTCGGGGGCGAGTCACAGCTGAACTCCGGTGTAGCTCTGCCATGTGGTGCGAGCGTGGTGTCTCTCTAGGATGCAGGGGGCCGGAAAGCAGGCTGATCTCTGCCTCTACCACAGGACATGGCACTTCATGAGCTCTGGAGGACTGCTTGCTTCATGCTTGCAAAACAGAGGTTAGGCGTTGACCTTGGAAGAGCTATGAGTGAGATGCTGTTTTTTCTGTCATCAGTAGCACAAACCCAGTCCTAATGAAGTATTTTTTGTCTGTTGCCTTGTGTCTCAGCTCTCTCTTTTGTTTTTCTGCCTCTCCCTCTTTTTACATCCTCCTCTAGCTTTTTTCCCCACCTCCTGTTTTCTCTTTGGATCCTCACAGCACAGAGGAGAGCGTGACTGACCTCCACTAATGCAGCAGAATATCCTGGTGACGTGCAGTCAGAGGCACTTCCAGCCCCGCAGTGTGAGCAGGAAGCAGCTGCCCTGGCAGGTAAGCCTGTCTTGGGAAGGGCATGAGCTGCCTGGATGGCTGCAGCACAGCGTCCACTGGCTGGGACTGATGAAACAGGAACGTGCTGCTGCTGCTGCAAAATAATGTGGCAGTTAATTCTGAATGTATGTTGGGTTTTGGTGGTGTTTGGGGTATTGTGTGTGTTATTCCCTCTGTACTGCTGAATTCTCAGAACGCTGGGTTGAAGCAGATGGTGATGTAGGAGTGGTACTTTCTAGGCAGATATTCCTGCAGCAGGCAGGCGTGCTGCTCCCCCTCCCTAGCTTGGATATGCTGCAGGTCTTGTAGGCTTGGTGATACTGAGACAGATAGCAAGAGCCCCGCTGCAAGATTTGGGATGAGAAATGCCTGTTTGGGGGAGCAGGAGCAGGCTAAATGTAACAGTTCCTCAGCAGGGGCAGCTGTCCAGGGCCTTGCTCTGCCTGTTGCTGAGACTTGGCTACGCATCTTAGCACAGCTACAGAATGGTTTGGACTGGAAGGGACCTTAAAGATCATTCAGTTCCAACCCCTGTTCACTGCTGAGTGCAGTTCTGTTGGCAGGACCCGCCTGTTGCTGTTCTGTCTTGTTAGTGGCTGTAGACTTGTCTGGGTGTTACTGTTGGAGATGAACCTCTGTCGCTGATGTGTTTATAGCACTGTAAGCTTGGCAGGAGAGCCAGGACCTGCTTGAGAATTAAATTGGTGAATGAAGGCCATGCTAAAAGGGGTATAAAGGTCAGGGTTTGTTTCTTCTTGCAGCTCTGTGCTGCTTGTTTCCTCCTGCTTTAAGAGTCCCACTCCATGCTGTTTGGTGTGGTGGTTGGGTTTTCATTTGTTTTTAGTGGCTGTCAAGACAAATACAAAACTGGAGGTGCTGATACGGGGGCTTCTGCACCATGAGGACTTGGGCCATTCAGAAAGGTTTTGCTGGCAATAGCATGCAGGAATCCTTCTGGCTAGGCCAGGGGCCACGGTTAAGGGACGTGTGGTTGGCTTCAGTCACCCCTATTGGTGCAAGTGGGGGGTGGGTTGGTGTTTTGGGGTGGTTTTTGCATTGGTCTATAACCTGGTGTAACAAAGGGCTTTGCTGCTTGACTGGCGCTGCCTTAGGGAAGTTTTGCACAGGGACTGCTTAAAAAAACACTTACTTGAAGTAGATTCATTCCATACACACCTGATGCAGCTGTGATGACAGTTAAGACACTGTCCATTAGGAGGAGTATGTGTACCTCAGGTACTTCAATGGCAAAAGGCTGTTCAGTGGAATGAGCTGTGTCACAGCAGGTACAAATAATCCTCACTTCCCTTTTTGAAAGAACCTGGCAGCTTCTATCTTAATTGCAGAGCAAAGCAGCACCAGTTTTTGGTATGTGTCAGTCATTTTAAATCCTGTTCTCCCCCTTGTAAGATGGGAGGAAAATATGATTCCTGTATCCGTTCATTATTGAACCTGTTCAGTTGCTGAAACCAACTCATGATCATCTTTGTCAATGGCTCATTCACAGGCATTGAGCTTCCTGCAAGTGTTTTTTATGCTGCGGCTGGCGTTTGCTCATATCTGTGCTGGAAGGGCAAGTCCCAATCCCTGCACTAGAGCTGGCACAGCGCTCATCGCACTGCTGCTCCTCAGCCCTGCCCTAAGGGTCTACCCTGGAGCTCGGTCCCGCAGCAGCCTCCTACAGCCCCATTAAAATAACCACAGCTATACACCTCTTGCCTATTTATACAATAAGCACTAAGGTTACACTTTATTTACAACTTTTGAAAAATGTACAGTTTCTTACATGGGTTACTTGTGCAAAGTTGTACTTCTCAACTAACAGACCAATGTGCACACAAAGGACACGGGAACAGTGGACAACACAGTTGTAAGCTCCGTCCCACCCTGCTGCTTAAGGTACTGTATCCAAACGTACAAACTCAGCCCTACCAAAAAAGTGAGTCTGGACTTACAAATGTTGGTTTGTTGTTTGTTTTTTTTTTTCAGAGTTGAAAAAATACTTCCATGAAACTGAAGGGAAACTCAAGCATGCAGCAGCAGCTCACACAAACCACAATCATCTATGAAGAGCAGAAACTGCAGAGACTCAAGTGCCCACCCGTACTTTACTCACACTTTCCACAAGGCAAAGTTGGCTCCCCAAGGACTTGTCTTTCTCAGCTAAAGGTAAGGGACAGGTGAAAGACACCTGAGGAGTAATTCCACTGCTGGAACACTTCAGGTTTTATCTCTTCCTTAATGTGGAAGGTCTTTCTCTCAGAGTACCACAGCTCTACCTGGGCTTGTCCAGTAATGCCTCAGTGACAGGACTATAGAAATTAGTGAAGCGCTCGCTGTAGGCATGTCCTTTAAAATAAAAAGGGGGGGTGTTTGTCACCCTAAGCAAAGGTCAGAGTACCACAGCTGTAGTGATTTATGTATACTTGTACATAAATCCTGCGTGTGAAGTGCAGAAGTAACTAGCAGTCCACAGCCTAAGTATTAGAATTGGAATCAATTTGTTTGGGTTTTGTTTTTTACCATGAGTAAGGAGTTGAAGCCAATACAGAAGGGAAACGAGGTTATTTCTTCACTCTGTACGTACAAATACAGTGGGGTCTAAACCAGTAGTAGAGGTAAATGACCAGCCTGGACACATCAGCACTTTAGTTAATACCAGTTAAAAAATGTGTATGTATATAAACATCCCTTTTATCAAGCTACACATAAGCATCACTGTGTATAACACAATTACAATTAAAAGCTTAGTGTACACTACAGAAATGCACAATACTGCCCTAAGACTGGAGAGGGGGCACAGGAAATGGATTCAGCATCAGTAACTCTTTTGCAAGTAACCCAAGTACAGAACACTTGACTTCAAAGTGGGTGTTTTCTGATGTCCAAGGAGAAGAAGCTTCAGCAAGGGAGGGTGGCAACAGCACAACAGCTATTCTGCTTTCAAAGTAAATGCTAGGAGGAAAAAGATGACTCAGACACTTTGTTTATTTTCCTCATCAACAGAGTGTTCATTTGCATCATCCTGGGTCAACAGTCACGCCAGCTCTGTTCTACTATTGCAGAAACCCGTTTTTCATATTCCCGCTTATTCTCTTGGTATAGCTGAGCTGCCTGGCTGTTTGCTGGGCTGTTGGGGTTTGGCTCATCCAATAGAGACTGCGCAAAGAGAAAGAGATTCTTAGGCACTGGAGAGTATGCATAGTTTTCCAACATACTCCATAAAACTATCCATACTGATAAGAGTGCAGAGGTTAATTACATACAGTCATGCACATGGCATTATTCCAGCTGTAAGTTACTGGAAGCATTTGCTGTCACTCTTACAGCAGTGCAGGTGCCACTGCAACTTGACAGCCAAGCAGCAATACCCAAGCAATGTGATCACAGGACAGGCCCCTTCAGTGACCACCTGCTGTCACTGTTAGCTTATACCTGGGAAGTACTCATACCTTAGCATATATCAAGGTATAGATGCTATACTGGCTAGCAGGAGGCAAAACAAAGTGTTTCCTGAGCTGTTTTTGTCAAAGCATCCTAATTTCATTCTGCCTTTTCATGCAGGGTTCATTTTACCTGTATGGATGTTAAGATGGAAGAGACATCATAAGTAGGACTCCAACGATTCTGAAGAATATCCAGACATATACTACCATCTGCATAGACTAGAAAAGGTTCAAGAAGAATGGCTTAACACAGAAGTTGTACAGCACTCAGTTTGTCCTAGTATTGCCTGCTCCTGAAAAACCTGTGTACTGACAAACACTACAATAGCATCCGACAGCAAACAAGCCTGTAGGAAGGAACAGGTGAAGCTCATCACCAACAGCTGCCTGTGGTATTTAAACTCAACCCCTGCTTTTTCTTTAGCATCAAGCTTCTCTGTGATATTGCAACTACCATTAATAGATTTTAAGACAAAAAAATTAAGCTACCCACAAGTGAACCAAATAAAGAACACAAGCCAAGAGCTGTTTATAGGTAAGGCTTCCCCAGAAATACCTCCAACAGTCAGGGACTAGTATTCTAAAGCTCACAGCAGCTTTAGAAGAACCTTCCCTCAGGGCACTTCACTTACCCTGCTACATTTGAAAGTTTCTAGTATTCCTTCACAAAGCTAGTATTTGTTGGAGACAAGGAATATAGCTACAACTTTTAATTACCAGAGAAGGGGGTTAATTAAATGATCTGTCACTCCCTGTAGCTAGTAACCAGCACCACATTTTGAGGTATGTCATTCTTACTGGCATTTTGGAGAAGTGATAAAAGACAACTGCAGTCAACAGCATCAAACGTTCGGTGTCCATACATACTGCTGTATATACAGTACATACGAATAGAATACCAAGGCACTGCTCTTTAAGTATAATATATTCCTCTATAAGGTTTAACAACAGGCAGTTGAGAGAGAAGTGTCTTGATACTGTGCTGTAATACCTGAAAGGTCAGAGGCTCCATTTATTGCCCCTTTCATGTCAAGCCTGATCACTGCTCACGTATTCATCCTTACTAAACCTACACAGAACCACACTGGAATGTTGCTTACTTATTAAACAGTGGGAACTTTGATAATAAATAGACCTTTTTCTACAACACTATAAAAAGCTAGAACTTGAAAATAAGCAGTATTGTGTAAGTACTTACCATTTGGATGAAACATTTTAGAGACAAATCTAACAGTGGGTGGCTTATTCGGATATTCTTCTGTGAATTCTATTGTAAGTTTGAAAGTTCCTGGAGTTGAAAGAGAGATAAGTAACCTTTACTCAGAATGAATTTACACAAGGGATGAATAAGTAGCATCCCTCTACAAGCACAAACTGGTGCTATTGTGCTGGTATGCACATGCTGGAGAGGGAATACAGATTGCTCAGTCCTACAACAATTCTCCTACTCTCTTTGGAGTTAATCATTGACTTCAGCCAACACTGGTACAAGAGTATCTCCTGTGAATTACTTTTATTGCCAAACCCACTACCCCAGTCAAAGGTTTTGTGTTAGGAAATAAATCTTCCCTTTAGTTTTCCTTTCACAAAGCCTAATCTCAGCGCACTGTAAAAACAGCACAAGTGGGTGTATAACCATCTGTGCAACAGGCTATGATTTAGTAAGTCCTAGAGGTGGGAATATGCATCATGACAAGGACCTGCTTAGTTATTTCCTGTTTCAATTTCAAGAAAATACATTTTTATCAACAACTGTAAGTAATCACATCCTATTGCAGAAAAGTAATATTGAAAGCAGCATCCAAATGAGACACTTGAAAACCCTGATCAGTTATTTCAGACTAACTAGTCTTCATCCGAGAAAGACTAAGAAGAGAAGGCTCTGCAATTAACCCAATCGCTTTACCAGCCTGCACCAACACAAGTGATTTTAGCCCTTCTCAGGCTGGGACAGTCTGAGAATAAGAAGTCTGTCTATTAAATTTGCATAAATGTGGTTCCAAGGGACTGAGCACTGCTAGTGAGTCAGAGCAGTAACTAAGGACCTCTAGACGCTCCAAGCTGCTCTTGCCATGCTATCACCTCAGCAACCCATCTGGGAGGCAGTTTATGGGTACACTCAGGGAGATCCATCCATCGGAAGCACCTTCATATCAAAATACAGCTCTCCTGTAAGAGGAACATGCCTTACAGTAACAACTGGAACAACCTGCCAGAGCCACATTACCTTTTCTGAAAGGGCATCCTCATGTATCTGTGACAGGTCCATCCCCCCCAACACTCACTGCCCAAATTAAAACTCAGGGGCTCAGATGTAAAGCTCAACCTTGCTTCCTACTGTGAGGAAGCTTTCCAGCACTAATATCATTAATGTATTCCTTCGTTTGGCTGACAAACATGTGCCAACAACTGGTAGCCAGAGAACAGAATTTTCAGTCCCTTTCCTTTTTTCAGATCGGGGGGACCTGCGGGATTTCCCAGGGACTCCTTCCTTTATAAGGAGATAAATTGTAACATCGAGTTGCAATAAATGAAGGTCATTGCTTTGACATTCCAGTTTGCATATGAAGACACAGTACAGATGCTTCAGAGCTATCTGTACAGCAGTGGGAAGTCTAAACATCCTAAAAATAAGGTTTTGCATGTTTGGCTTTTATTAGCAGCCTAACATCCAAAGAGCAGAGAGCCAGCAGTGTGCTATCTCACTGCAAAACAAAAGGAACAGGGGTAGGATAGCTAAGATCATTCAAATCAGCAGAAGTGTGCAGTGGAGACTTCCAAGCTTCACTGCAGCTAATCCAGAAGCAGAGAGCCAGATCTGAGATCAGCTTGAATCCAGCACTGGAAAGTTAATAGCAACTTCCACCAGCTGTGAACCTCAGCTCCGGTCTACCCTCCCTTCCCTACATGATGACAATCCCAAGCAGTATTGGCCCTCTGGAATCAAATCCTTAGGGATTTTATTCTAAATTTTAGAACTTCCCAGCTCTCCCTGCCCCAGTTCTGGTTCTCAGCAGCCTCCTTACAAAGCAGGAAAGCAGGCACTTTCTTCTGTGGAAGAGTGACTAAGCAAGCAGTAGGCTGTAAACTGAGCACAAACCATCAAACAGTAGATTTCAACAAGCATACTTGAGAAAATGAATGCTATTCTAGAACACTGAGTGAAGTGGGAGCAGAGGGAACAGATAAAATGGCCAAAAATCAGTAACAGGGGCAGTTTGATCTTAGAATCCATTTAGAACTACTGAGAGCAAGGGAAGCCATCTGGCCCACCAGAGACAGGAGAGCATCACTTTGAAAACAAACCTGAGCAAGTGGTTAGACAGTATCCAGCTGCAGCATCTACCTGCTCACATCTCCTAGTCAAAAACCTAGGGTACCAATAGCTCTTTGACAGAGCTCCACAGCACCCAACACCTCATTGCTGAGCTTTAATAAAGGACAAGTCCAGAGAGTTGATGAACCAATGTCCAAGGGTCACTCACACGGAAAGGCCACGTAAGTCAAGCAGGTATCATGACACACTGCTTGGGACAAAGCCCTCAGTGTCTAGACTCTTCTACCACTAATTTCAAAGCTTTCAACTGATATTCTTTGCAACCTACCCTAGACAGCCAGTTTTAAAACATAAAATATCATATTCATTGTCATTATTATGACATATTAGGACCATCACTGATCTTAGGAGAACGTTCTCTTTTCTCTCTTCTACCTTTTCCATCTGTCTCTCCTACCTCAGGACATGAGACTCTACCATGGCTAACAGGGAGGTTTCTCCATGACTGTACACTGCCCCCATTAACCCCTGCCAGAGGAGCACCCATGTTCCTGCCAGGACCTTCTTGCTGCAGGGAGCAAGAGCAGCCCCCTCTATTCCACTGACCATAAAAGAGGGACGATCTCCTCCCCTCCCACATGAGGATACAGAACCCATATCCCATAACCAAGGAACAAACCACACAGAAGGCAAACACCTTGCTGCCTTGCTTTCTCTGACGGCAGCAAGGCAGGATACTACAATAGCTGTGCTATTTTTAACTCTCTCCTACCCAGGAATCCTGCACTAACCACAAAATCATCATCCAGTTTCAGAGAAATGGGTCTGAAGGACTGGGAGAGCTGGGTTTCCATCATGGGGACAGCACTACCACTTGAGATGCCACACACAGAGATTCTTAGAAATATGGTGAAGGGCAGGATAATATCCCCAGGGTCCTACTGCAGACACCTGCAATCAAATCCTCTTCAACCAGAAGATGGAAGTTATGCTGCTGTTCTAAATTAGTAGTTGCTCCTAGGGCAAGCCAGCCTGCACACTGAGCTGTGAAAACACCCTCTGAAGTCTGGAGGTGGAGGGGCAGGAGGGTTTCAGCTGCATTATGCTGCACAGCAGGTAAACAAATGTGTTTGAACTTCAGGTTTTCAGGTCAGACAAAGCTAAGAAACCTTGGAAGCTGAGACTGGAGAAGAGCCTCACCAGAAGGAGGATAAAGAACAGTAATTCTCACAATGTTGACATGATTACACCTCTAGTTCAACAAATAAATAAATGAACTTCATGGGCTACCTTCACAAGAACTAAGGTATCTGAAGTCTTACATTATCACCAGAAAGTGACAAAGCCTAAGAACAAAAATACAAAGTGACTTATGAGGAACGCTGCCCTGCAAAGGCTTCATGAGAAGGATTACAGAGCTCCAGTGTACCTGACTCACAAGGGCCTGCACAGTTATGAAAAAGCCCAAACTAACAACTCAATACTGTTAAATAAAGAATTCCCTTAATTTTACCTACATTAAGCTAAACCGCATCTGAACTGTGCTACCCTGCTCAATAGAAAAGCACAGCTGAGGCACCAATATACCTTTATATATACATAGGCACTGCTTAGTATTTTGTTATCTAGCACAATTTAAGATATGTCTCAGCGCAAAGGAGATAAGCAGATCCTGCAACACAGGACATTGCTGTTCTCCTGAGCACACACTGTGAAAGCACACACACTTTGCTATGGAAAGAGCAATCCATCACACACCAAGATCATATTATGAGACCAGCCACAGCAGCAGGACAGCAGCAGCAGACTCAAGCATGTCTGAACTTCAAACTGCTGCAAACACAACACGTCCTAAGTACCCCAGATAAAGACACAATGCTGCCACAGTGGAAAGCAGGGAGAAAATCAATATGTCAAAGCTCTCAAAAGCAGACTCCAACCTCCATCAACTAAATGGAAATGTATGGAAAAAAGCCCTTATAGCATCTGTTAACCTCACACTGAGCTGGAACAGCCTGAACGTGGAAACAACCTACATTTTAGCACACTGGAAGGAGGTGGCTTTCTGCTCCACCAGTGAATCACTATTAGTGGCAATGCACCAAGAAACTAAGCAGATCTAGCAACCCTAACAGAACTTTAAGGGAGCCCTTCTTTTAGGTTTACAAGATGACATAACAGAATACATTTAGTCAATCTGTTCTATTATGCAATGATACAGAATATTCAAGTTTGAAACATCAGAATTCTGAAGCAGCTACTATAGCAAGTTTTTAAGAGATCAAATACATTAGAAGAATTTTGGGGTCTTGGGAGTTTTCTTAGGACTGAAACATTTAAAATCTTCACAGGAGGAAAAATCAAAATAACCTGCACTTTACAGGCATGCCCACAGGTGCTACCTCCAAGGATAAACAGAGACAAAGAAGTGAGCCAAGAACAACATAAGAGTGAAGGAATTTTTCCTATGCTTTTGCCATGAGTCATGCAGATCTAGAATTAATTATAGCCTGCACTGAAAGTATCTTAAATAATAATAAAAAACTGCATCACTGATTTCAGTTAGACAGTATTTCATGTCGAACAAGTTTTCACAGGGGTGCTGAAGTATTCGGACAGCACCAGCAAAGGCAGAAGACAACGAGACCAGGTGTAAACTACCAGGACACAGGTATGTTACAAGGACTTATTTAGTCACCTTTTAACATTCAGAAACTTTTAATCTTTAACCCTGAACGATACTGATTGCAGCAGAGTGAAGCAGATGCCAAGACAAAAACCCAACAAAATATCTGTTCTGAGCTTCCTCAAACAATCGGCCCATTTCCTACTATAGCTGACTCACACTGGAACTTACTCGCAAAACACTTCCAGCATCAGAAAAAACAGCTCAAAACAAATGACAACACTTCTGTACCAGGTTTTTGATGGTTCTCCAAATATGAGTGTCCCTAAAAACATGATCCAGGATTCAAAAGAAAAGCTTGGAGATCCTTGAAATGGTACAGTAAATCAGGCTTAGCATAGTCAGATTTAGTGATTACAAGCAAGCACCTACAAGCTACTTTGTATGTTTCTGTAAATCAACACAGCAATCTAGAGCAACATCTTGGAGTAGGGGAAAAGAAATAGTGTTTATACAAGCACAGCACGCAGGTGCGTGCACCCACATCCTTCTCGTCCCCAGGCCCCCACCTGTTGCCCAGTCAGGGCAGCGCACACCGAGGCCATGTCAAACTGCAGCTAACCCCGACAAAGCCAAACCCCAGGCCCGCACGCCGCACTTACCGTCCTCAAAAGGGGTCCCCTCAGGCCTAGAAAAGGGAAGAAGCAGAGCACAGTGTCACCCGTGGGCTTCCGGCCCTGTCCCCCGCCGGGAGACACAGAGGCAGCGGCCCCCGCGCCTGCCGCCCCCGGCCCCCACCCGACTTACCCAAAGATGACGGCGTTCCACACCATGATGTTGTTCTCGGACGGGGCCCCGCTCACCCCGGCCGGGGGATCCTCCTGCAACCTGCGGGCACAGGGAGCGCTGATGCGCCGGACCCACTACCCCTCCAGTGCTTCCCCCCGGCGGCCGCCCCTGCGCACTTCGCGTAACCCAGGCAGGTAACTACACGCCCCTGCGCAAACAGCGTAACCCGCAGACAGACGGCGCCGACCGACGCTACGCAATCAGCGGAGCGCGCCCTACCCCGCCGCCATGTTGTGCTGCCCCCCTTCTCTCCCAGCAGAGCGGGGCCCTTCGTCCTCCTCCCGCCCGCCCTCCCCTTTCCCTTCAGCCGGCGGCCTCTGTACCTCTTGAAGTCCCGCATGAGGCGCCTACGGGCCGGAGTGGACATGGCGGGCTCAGGGTTATAGATCACTCATACAATGCCAGAGGGAGCACGGGGCGCCCGGAGACGGCGACGAGCTCCAACTGAGGCAGCGGCAGCGCTGACGAACAGGAACGATCGCGGCCTCTACCACTGAGGCGGACGCAGGGGGGCCCGGGCTGCACCGATTCCTGCGCCGGCTGCCGGCCGATCCCGGAACGTACCAACGGCGCGGGGAGAGAAGGCGGAGCCGGATATCGCGGAGCCCCCAACCTGGCCTCTACCACCGCGGCGGGGGGGCGGTGCCTAAGGCGGCGGGGCTGTACCAACGGCTGTGGCGGACAGGGGTGGAGGCACTTGACCTGTGACGTCACGAGAGCGGTCCGGTGGCGGCGGCAGTCTGTGTGACCCTTCCCGCGTCTGCGCTGTGGTTCGGCTCACACCGCGGTTCGTTCCCAGTGCCCCTGGGAGAGAACGGGGAGGGAGCGGGAGGGGGGGAGTGAGATAAAGGCAGTTCAATGGGTGCAGCAAAGCCAAGCACGGAATTAATTCACTTCAGCCATCCCCAGGACAGCAGAGCTCCACAACAGTGACGCCATCGCTCCCGTTCCTTCTCCTGTTACACTGCATTTCCTGCTTCCTCTGAAAGCTTTCCAAGGAAAATAATCTCTTTTCTACCTCTTTTCAATAGCCTTTGGGAGTTAAGAATTCCTCTCTGCAGTTGTCTGGAACAGACAGGATAGGCCCTGTTTATCCAGCTGATTGTCACTTATAACGATGTAATACAGCCATCTGGGGAGCTGGCTTCAGAGGAGACTCTGCCTTTATTTTAACAGAAGTTAACAAAACCACTGCTGTCCTGGCTGCATTGAAAACCTCCCATTCCTGACCATTCCTGCCCTGACGCAGCCTGTGCAGTAAGAAATGGATCAGCTCCTGGGGCTTGTCCGAAAGGGGCTCCACTAAGTGCTTTGCTTTTGGTTACACAAGGACCTGTGCTCACAAAAGATCCTGTTCACAAGAGATCCCCACTTGCAGGAGCTCCCGAGGGGTGCAGTGGGACAGAGCTGGCACAGTGTGCGAAGGGACGGGGTCACCGTCTCCCGCTCCCGTGCCAAGCTCAGGCCAGTTTGTGAAATGACCCAAGGTCTCAAATCTGCCGCTGCAGCTCGCGTTTAACGCAGGTCTGTGCTGCCCTGACTGTGCCTCACCCTCCGCCGCACACCCGGCTCTCCTCTGGGGAGAATCCACCGTGCCTTGGGAACGTGTGGAAGTCAAACACCGCGGGAAGCCCGGAAGCAGACGCTGTTTTTCCGAAGACCTTGGCGAGCTCACACTCAGCGGGCGGAGCCGCGGGGAGGCCGGGCCTGAGGCGGGGAAGCAGGGCCTGGGCGGTGTGAGGAGGCCGCTCCGAGCCGCCGCCATGCCCAAGGTGGTGTCTAGGTCCGTCGTGTGCTCCGACACCCGCGACCGCGAGGAGTACGACGATGGGGAGAAGCCGCTTCACGTTTACTACTGCCTGTGCGGGCAGATGGTGCTGGTGCTGGGTGAGCCGCGGCGGTGGGCGCGCAGCGCTGAGGGCCAGGGAGGCGGCGGGGCGCGCGGGGCAGGGGTTGGGGCGCGGGGGGCAGGGGTTGGGGCGCCGGTGCCGGCCCCGCCGCCAGCCAGGCCCCGCCGCTCTCCGCAGACTGCCAGCTGGAGAAGCTGCCGATGCGGCCGCGGGACCGCGCCCGGGTGATGGACGCCGCCAAGCACGCCCATAAGTTCTGCAACGCGGAGGAGGAGGAGAGCGTTTTCCTGCGCAGGTGGGCCGCGGCTCTGCCTCCCGAGGCCCGCGGAAGGGCCGCCCTGCTCTGGCCTTGTGCTCTCACCCTGCTGGGGTCCCTCAGCAGGGCACCGTGCCTGCTGTCTGCACGCTCCTCTTAACCTCTTCCTTCTTCCCCCAGACCCGAAGGCATAGAGCGGCAGTTCAGGAAGAAGTGTGGCAAGTGAGTGACCGTGTTGGCTCTTTAGTGACTTTGACAGCCTGGCTTTGCGGTAACGTAGGAATCCAGAATCCCAGACTGGTTTGGGTTGGAAGGGATGGACCCTAAAGCGCATCCAGTTCCAACCCCCTGCCATGGGCAGGGACACCTTCCACTAGACCAGGTTGCTCCAAGCCCTGCCCTTCCTGGCCTTGAACACTGCCAGGGATGGGGCAGCCACACCTTCTCTGCACAGCCTGTCCCAGTGCCTCTCCCCAGTGAAGAGCTTCTTCCCAATCTCTAATTCTACCCTCTTTCAGTTTAAAGCTAGTCCCCCTTGTCCTATCCCTAAATGTCCTTGTAAAAAGCCCCTCTTCAGGTTTCTTGTAGCCCCTTTAGGCACTGGGAGCTGCTCTTAGGTCTCCCCAGAGTATTCTCTCTTCCAGGCTGAACAAGCCCAGCTTACTCAGCCTGGCTCCAGCGCAGAGCTGTTCCAGCCCTCAGAGCATCTCCGTGGCCTCCTCTGGACTTGTTCCAACAGGTCCACAGCCTTCACATTCTGGGAGCCCGAGCTGAAGACCTTACTCCAGAATCTGTGTTTTCTCACAGCTAACTGTGCTTCTGTTTCCAGGTGTGGACTGCTGCTCTTTTACCAACACCAACAGAAAAATGCTCCTGTGACGTTCATTGTTGACGGTGCTGTGGTCAAATTTGGCCAGGGTTTTGGGAAAACAAACATATATACTCAGAAACAAGAACCTCCCAAAAAGGTAATCAGCTTTAGATAAGTAAAAAGGTTATCTCTGCTTTTCAATAAGGTGTGGTGAGTAAAATCACTTAATGGCAGGCGCAAAGGGGAGAAAAAGAAAGGACCTTGAAACAATAGCTCAGTTTGGTGTCTTCTGTCTGCCTTAAGTTTTCCTTTACAGAGGTAACTGCATCTTGGAGTTGTAGCACTACAGGAAAGCAAAATAACCTGGGAAATCTAGATTGTGCCTTACATTTAGGCTCAGTTGCCAGAAAGTTTCCATTGTGATTAGGTCTGCACAGCGATTCTCAAAATATGACACATCTGTTACATATCAGTGAGTTTGCTTCTGATAATGACAGCTCTATCCCCTGAAATCACTGGGGATAATTCTCCTTTGCCACCCACAGAGTTTAGGTAATCCTAACAAATTGCATAAGAAGCCTTAAAAGCATTGGAGGGGGAGTGATCCCTAGTGGCAGAGCTGTTGCCAAGGTTTAAGGAAATATTCCGCTTCTCACCTAGGTGATGATGACCAAACGGACCAAAGACATGGGCAAGTTCAGTTCTGTCACAGTCTCCACAATTGATGAAGAGGAGGAGGAGATTGAAGCAGTGAGTTTTGTCTGTCCTTGGTGGCAGTTGCATCTGAACCTAGCAGCTGTTCTGAACACTGATAAGAGCCAGTGATCACCTCACCATTTGGATGAGGTGGTGTTACTGTGGGGTTTGCTGTTGCAAAGTGACACTGTGTGTGTTTCAGAGGGAGATTGCAGACTCCTATGCACAGAATGCAAAAGTGATTGAGAAACAGCTGGAACGCAAAGGCATGAGCAAAAGGCGGCTACAGGAGTTGGTGAGTGTTTTTTTTTTTTGGTGTTCAATGCGAATTCCTGAGATCTGTTGTCATTGTAAAAAAAAAAAAAGCTGTCTTGCAGATTGAACTAAAGATCCTTGTACAGTCCTAGCTAACTTGTAGCATTGTGAGGATGACCTTTCCTTTACAGGTTTTGTAGAGATGTTCTGCTAGTCCTTCTGAACTTAAAATTGTATGGAGTTGAACAGAACTGACTGAAGAGCACCTAGCAGAGCTTTTGCGGGGAGGCTTTCTGTGTTGGTCAAGGAACAAGGAAAGGGAAAACCAGGCCATGGCTTTGCCAACTAGAGCACCCCCTAATGCTGTGCTGTCAAGCCTGTTTGCCAGAGCAGGTCTCTGCCAGGAGGTGTCAGGCAAGCTGAGGCCAAGCTCCTCCTTGCTGGAGGAGCTGCCAGCTCAGCTGGTACCTAAAGGGTCACTTGAAGAATTAATGGGAAGAACATCACAGCTGATCTTCCCTGCTGTGACAGTATAGTATGGCAGGGGAGGGGGGAAATGTGTAGCTTCCACCTGAAGACAGAAGGGATGAAATTGTCTCCTGTGCAGTTAGTTTTGGACTTTTTGTGGTTTTAAAGGTGGTCATTGTCCTGTACATCAGGGGAGGAGGGAGCCAGAAAGAACTTGAGCTACTCTTGCTCCTGGTGTGAGAAGGCTTGCCCAGTGGTCAGACAAGATAACCAAACCTCACTGGAGCAGGGAAGGGAAACATATCCAGCTTTTATTTCATTCTGTCTTAATTTTCTTAATCAGGCTGAGTTGGAAGCCAAGAAAGCCAAGATGAAAGGAACCCTGATTGATAACCAATTCAAGTGAAATGCTGCACATCTGCTGAGTATTCAGAGAGCAGAAGGCTACCAGGAGCTATCAGAGATCTGTCAACAGAGCAGAAATAACAGACAGTGTTCAAGGGCAATGTGCTGCATGCAGCCAGCTTGGAGGATGAGTAACTCTCTCTCTCATAACTGATACTCTGGTACCAATTTTAGTAACTCCAACAGCACTGGAGACTTTGCTGAAGCTGCAGTTCTCTACAGATGCAGTGTTAGGAGCAAGCTGCTCCTCCAGAATATTTATTTTTGGAAAATCTTCACTGGGTGCCTTCCTGAGTTCAAATACCCACCTTTTTATTTTGGTAGTTTTCAAATGTGTAAGGTTTGCATAAGTGTATTAGAGCTATAGGTCAACTGTACAACAAAGAAATGGCTACAAAAGTAAGCTCTGTGCCTGTTGTTCATTTTGTCATTTTAAATGTGTCCAAAATGTGCAGCAGGTGGAGACATGTGCCATTCACACACAGTCTGAGAAGACTGGGTGCCAGGCTGGGGACAGTGCTGCTGCTCACCCTGAGCAGCAGACAGGCTGTCAGAGGCTTGGCTGCAGCCCTTAATCCTCAGCTCCTGTTGAACGTTGGAAAGCTGCAGTTTGACAGAATTGCACTGTCCCAACAGACAACTGCCTGGTACAAGAGAATGAAATCCAACCCTGTTTTGAACTACTGAAACCAAAACCTTCCTGCCTGTTATACAATAATCGTATGAGTACAGATAGGCAGTTGGAGGTTACCTGTACAATGGGCAATCCTTCAAAGTAGAATATAACTGCACTGTGTGAACTAACCCATTCTGTAAACCAGAATCAGTACTTTGAGATGTAAAATGTGAAGGGGAAGGAAAAATTGTTCTGAATGCGCTGACCACTAAGGACTTGGATAAAGACAACATTAAGAATGGGAGCATAAAGGACCTTGTTTGGGAAATAGTATTTTGTGTCTCTTGTGTGATGTAGTAACAGTGCTCTATAGTCCTTGTTGCTTTACTTGGGATTAAATATGTGTTACAGATTTGAACTGAAATACTTTTCCTAGGATGTTCTTACTCTACCAAGTATTATAAAATAACCTGAACAATGACCACGATGCTTCATCCCCCACAATTATTATGGAAGACTTCATAATCAATAAAGATTTTCCATCTGGTTTTATAACCCTGACTGGGAAAATGGCTCTGCTTAGCCTAAGGATGTACCTTCTTTTTTGGGGGGAGGCAGTGAGTTCTGCCCCAGAGCTGGCAGACAGGATGTGTCCCTTGGTTGTGTGACAATGTGATGCCAAGCTGGGTAAATGCATGTGACGGTTAACCTGAGCAGCGCTGATCTAGTTCACTGCTGATCATCTGTTAATCTGAAGCCTATTTCCAGAAGCCTGTGTCCAGTGACAGGATACTTAGGAAGGGTAGGAGCAATGAGTGGGTACAACTTTGTTACACAAACACCTTTTCCAAGTGTGGTGGCAGAGTCCAGCCAGGTGAAAGCCTCTATTTTTTCCCTGGGGAGCTGCCCAAGCACCAAATAACCACAGGCTGGTCTCTACATTAAGAAGTTTTTTCCAAGCATGAGTCAAAGACTGAAATTTGAAAATGGGTACTGAACCCTGCGAGGCCAGCTGGGATGCAGACTTCAGTTGTCATAAAGGATGAAGTACAATCCCACTTCAAGTGACACCCAGACAAAAGCTCAGGGAAAGTGATTTACAGTTAGGGTTAAGGTTGGAAGTGACAAAACACAGAGCTTCAGCTGATGTGAGCTGTGAAGGGGCTGCCAGGGGGGCTGGGGCTATCTCTGTAGGTTTTTGAAGCACAAAGTAGATCTGGGGAGTGCAGAGCTCAGCACAAGTTGTCCAAAGTAGCCATTACCAACTGCCATCAACTTCCTCAGTTGCACACCTTGAGCCTGGAGGCAGTGTTCATGGTACAAGCACTCCTCCATTCTGGCTTTTAGACCAGGCCATGTTCAGTGGTTTTCATTCCTGTCATTAAAGATCTGCCTAGTTGGCTCAGGACTTGCCCAGGGACTCAAGTCAGAAAGGGGAGTATGTAGTCTGTCCACTGGCAGTCCCTGAGATAGTTTTAACACACTCTAGTTATGCAGTCAACAGCTGAAACATCTCCACAGAGACTCTGATCCAATACATTATTATGTATTACTTATCCTGACCAGATCTAGTTCACAACAATTTAAATCAAGTTGGGTTTTTCATTTCTAGATCTAAATGAACTAAAAGGTGTTAGCTGACTGTATCAACAGGAAGCAGGGGCACCTAGTTCAAATGCTTGATTAAATGTCTATTATAATAGATAAAACTAACCGTTCTGCAGAGTTTCCCACATCCTGGCAGCAGCTGGGTGATCTGCAGCAGTGTTCAGAGCAAAGAAGAGCCAAGATTTTGTGTTACTGTGAAAGCCAGCATTAGTTTTTATAAATCTGTAGATACAGGCAAGCGATAGATTTGTTTGTGTAACCGAGCACTATACTGTATGTAAGAACTTGTCTGGATGCAGAGGTATTCCAAAGCAAAGCAGTGAGTGAAACTGAAGTGGAAGAGGGGATCTATTCCAATAATAATAACACACATGGCCAGACATACCTTTACGTGTTTCATGGCTTAGTCCAGTCCAGTTTCCAGACACCTTCACAAGAACCTAGTATGAATTACTGTGTCAGAATAGCTCTACAGGGTTACGCCTTGTTCCTCATAACCTGCAAAAAAAAACCCACACAGTCCTCCCAGTCACTGCCTGGCCCTGCACCCATCACCAGCAGAGAGAGGAAGGAAGCTCAGCCATCACTCCTTGCATATGGGACAAGTCCCAGAGCCTTGTTCCCATCTCTGTTGCCATTAGCACCTCCCAAATCCCACTAGCAAGAGGGTGGCAGCCCTTGGCTTGCCTTTCCTGGCACTCCAGATGAAGGCTGATCCCACAGCCTCAAACCCAGGCAGAGAGGTCCCAGTGGCAGAGAGCTGGCAAGGGGCAAGGCCAGACACCCAGCGCCATTCATCACCTGTCCCGGCCACTGACAAGTGCTCCACACAAATCCCATGTGCAGCCGTGCTGTATCAACAGCTCCTAAGCCTGGGATTTATGGCCACCAGACGAGGGGCCAAGATGAAAGCAGCGATACAGGCGCCTGCCCACCCTTCCCTGCCAGCAATGGGGCCAGTACGCCAGGGTGGGCATGGCTCCTGTGGAGGAAACTCTGAACTATGAGATGTTCAGCACTACCTACGGGAGAACTGTATTCAAAAGGAAAACCCACCCTGCCATCTTAGGGCAGCACAGCCTGGTCTCAGTGCTTTGCCACTAGCTGGCACCAGGCCCCTTCCTGTCCTCAGTTTCCCCACAAGAACAAAGTCCTTAATCCCTCTGTAATATCCTTCTGTGACAGGCAAACACAGCAGCTGAATCCCCAGCCTGCTTCCCCAGATAAAACCTCCTGCGGAGCTGGCGGGAGAGGGAGGTTAAATCCCATGGGAGCCCCAGGCCAGAGGGGTCTGCCAGCCCGTGCTCCCAGCAGCACAGCGCAGGGAAAACCCATTGAGGGCTCTACCCCTCATCTCCCATGCCCCAGTGTTTGTTTCCCAAGTCCCAAATGCAGTAACTAACCTGGGTAGTTACAACTCATTTCACTCAGTGCCAGCCCTGCACCCCAAGCCCAGTGCAAAATGCTGTAGGGCTGAGGACTTAATGTGTCCCCTAACTCAGCTCCTTTGCAGCCCAACACAATAGCCTGGCTCAGCATCTCAGTCACCCACCACCGTGTGGAGGAAGAAATGTTGCACTTACCCCTGTGTGCCAACGGACCAGCCACACATCCACTGTAGAAGAAGGGAGAGGAAAGGATGCGCCATGCTCAGCAACCAGCAGCATTTCAGAGCAGCCCTTGAAATCTGGAACATGTTAGCAGCAGGAGCAGTAAGACCCAAGAGCCCTTCATTAATCAGCTAGCATTTGTGCAGGAGAGGGCTCCCGGTAACACTGCCCCATGGCGCAGCCCCCTGTCAGCCTGCTGCCTTCTCTCCTCAGCCCTCAGCACACTGCCCGCCATGTGTGGCATTGCTCCATAGATCACAGGCAGCGGGGGATCTCACCAGGAGCCCAGGGGCAATTGAAAAGCATCAGCAAAGGCTTTTGGCTCAGCAGCGTGGCAATCTCAACATGCATTCCCCATCATGAACACACATGGCCATTCACAGGATCACATGTCCCGCTGCCTGCAGCAGGACAGTGCTGCACACTCATGCCCAGCTGCTCCATTTGGATTTCAGCAATAAGAACAATTACTACACTTTGCAACATAAGAGATTGTTTAGCTGTTTCAGCAGTGGTTGAGCCTGGTGTCAGTGATTGCGATCAACTGCTTTGAGCAGGCCTGGACAGCCAAAGGACCAAAGGCATGGAGGCAGCGAGAAGACTCACTCATCTGAAGGTCAGAGGACCAGACCATCCACTCACCACCCCAGCTCCCCAGTCAGAAACCCGGCAGCTGCACTGTGGCATGCTCACAGACCCACAGAGATCTCTGGGTAAAGGCTGAGCCACACACATTGCCCAGCCTTGCAGTGTTTGCCCCACATTGCCCCAGAAGCATGAAGGAATTTCCCCCTTGCCCTAGAATTTGGGGGCTGCGACAAGCTTAACTTCTAGTGGTAAGAGATGAGCCTGGGGATGTGACTCCTTGCCTGGCAAGCGCAGCTCTGGCCAGCTCTACACCCCCAAAGCACAACATCCCATGCGTGCGTGAAGCAGGCCCACAGATGAGCAGCAATTACCTGCACTTCGGTTCTCTGGCTGGGTTTTAGCATGCCTGAGTAGACAGCACAGTTTCTAAGCCAGAGCACATGATGCCAGCTCTGCTCCTCCAGACAGCAACAAATACCTCTCTCCAGCCTCCCAGGCATCCAGCACCATGGGGAAGGCTGTGCTTTGCAGAAGAAGACTTAGACACTTGGCACCTTCAAAACAAGGTTTCATCCCCTTCAGGGAGCAGAGAGGCCTGAGACAGGACCGGTGGCACAGAGCCAGCACACATGGGCCACCTCAGCCCACACCTGGGCAGGGAACCACTGGGCAGGAAACACTGCAGAGCTGCTCTGGCAGACAGCCCTGTGTTTACCTGCTGGAGGTAGTTAGCAGGTAGCGAGGTGTGCAGGATCGAGGTGGTTCCTTCTCCTCCCCTTCTCTATAGTCACTGCAGTCTCCCACCCCCCTCATGCTGTAAGAACAAACATGAGATGAGGAAAGCTGGTTTCAGATTTTTATTTCTTTGTACTCTTTAAGCAGGAGTGACTGAAATAGAAACCATGGTGAGTCCCATCAGGGAGAACAATTTGATAAAGGCAGGGCAGGCAGTTGCTCCTGCCCCATGCCAACCTGTATAAACATCAGCTGTTGCTGTTTAGTAACTAGATGGTTTTCAAACAAGTCCATGAACGGTCGTGGACTATATGTAACAACATGCCAGTTCACAACAGAAAGCAACTTATGTGTACTTCTTGATTTCATCACAGAGGACCAAGACAAAAGCACCACCCATTCCTCGAAGTACAGTTGACCATGCACCTTTGAAAACACCTTGGAGCCCTCGTCCTGGGCAATCTTCCACCAGCAGTCAAGGGTGCCCATGTACATAATGTCAGCTGCAGGAGACAGACAGCATCAGGAATCGGATGCCCATGACACATGACATCCAGGTTCAACATGGCCTAAGATCCTCCAGCTTCATAAACTCAAGTGCAGCCCATTTCTTGACTTTCTCCAGTATTAGCACGTAAGAGCACAAGATTGCCCAGGAGATACACTGCTGCTACATAACCCCTAGGAGACACGGGAAGGAACAGTCTGAGCAGAAGGCAGCTGCTGTTTACTTTGACACCAATATTTCCAGACCCCAAAGCCATTGCACAATCAGCCAGGCCGCGCCTGCTCCCAGGAATGGCTCCCCTTGGCCCAGAGACACTAGTTTGCAACATCCCTGGGCAAGTTCTGCTGTTCCTACCCACTGAACGTATACCTGCCTTGTGCACACCACCTTACAGGTATGCTGTGGAGATTAAGCCATTCATGCACCCTGTCTGTAATCCACTTCTGCAGCCTTTCTCACACCCCCAGCTTACAAGGGGTGAGGATACCTACACAGCTTGGTGAAAGCCAAGCCACTCTGCCTTCACCTCAGCTCCACCACCAACTGTTGATTCAGGGATGCCTGATACTTTCTATGCAAGGAAGAAGAAACTTACCTCCTTTCCAACCAGACTGCATCATCGTGCAACGACGGACAGTCTCAAAAGGGCATGATGTGAAACCAGTGACAGCAGTGACGGTCTGAGCGATCATCCAGTTGACAATGATGGGGGTGTTCCTTGGGTCTGGGAGCATGCCTGTGGGAGAGAGGTTTTGATGAGAATGGCTGGTGAGCCACCAGGACGTCACTACAGGCCTGACGCAGCCCAGGATCCCCTTTTTAGTGCCATTTTGGTCAACCTACCCTTCGCAGTGTCATAGATGCCAAAGTAGGCAGCTCTGTAGATGATGATACCCTGGAGAGAGACACTGAAGCCCTGGTACAGGCCCTTGAGGCCATCGACCAGAAGACATTGAGCAAGCAGTCGCTGAGCCCACTGAACTCCTGGTCAGCCTTGGCTTTGCCCACATCTGCTCCCAGGTGGGTTGAGGCAAAGTCAAGTGAGCAGATGATGCAGAGGGAGGTAGCACCGGCAGCACCCCCGGACACCAGGTCACCAGCAAAGTACCGCCAGAACTGGATTTGCTTGTCCACATCATCCAGGAAGATCTGCTTGTACTTATCCCTGAAGGCAAAGTTGAGGGCCTGGCTGGGGAAGTTCCCGATCACACTGGCCAGGTTGCCACACCAGAAGGAGAGGATGCCCTGCTCCCAGGGGATGCACACCATGCAATTGACGGTGCCCTTTTAGTGCATATTGGGTGAGAACTGCTTGCTGGCGTGCTTCACCTGCGGAGGGCGAGACACAGCCGTCAGCACCACTGCCCCACAGCCCCCCGACCCCGGCACCCGCGTCCTTGCTGCAGCCCCAGCCCTTACCTGTAGCAGCCCCTTCACCCTCTCGATAAGGGCGACGGGGTCTTGGAGATGGTGGCCGCCACCCCACCGGTGAGGAAATCCTTAGTGAAGGACAGGGCCGCATCTGTCATGGCGAGAGGCGGTGGAAGGCGAGGTGAGGTGAGAGGCGCCACTGCAGCGGAGGATGAAATGGCCGCCTTATATAGGGGGTGGTGGTGGACACATTGGGTGGTATGCACCGCCGCGTCCCGCTCATCTACTGTGGGAGGGGGACAGTGCTGGCTTGGCAACCTCAGGTGGGGCGCGAACCGCCAATGCCCAGCATGGGAGCGCTGGCTGGGCTGCCCCTGCGGGGCCTTGCGTCCCCCCTGAGCCCATCGGCACCGCCTGAGCGCTGTCATGAAGACAGCCCAGCACCGCTGCGGCTCAGACCCCACTGGGAGAACTCTACTAGTGTCACCCTGGGTGACCCCCACCCCGACCCCTCTGCCGGTACTGTCACCTGCACACCGGATGCTCAGGGAGTCACGGACCTCCAGGCACTGTATGTATTCCCTGAGCCCAGCTGTGATGAGGTGCTCAGACCTGTACCCCACCATGCACCCCTCCAACCTCCACTGCATCCAAACATCACCTGAGCTACAGTTCACCTGCCCAACGGCTGTCCCTGCGACAGCTGGTTCTTGGTGATCACACACCGTTTTACACATCAGTGACCCACTGCTAAAGCGCTTTGTTTCAATGCTGTCCTAAATATTTTAGTGTTCTCTTTTTGGGATTTCTCTTGCACAGATGTGATTTTGCAAAGCAGAGGCTTCGTTGGGAAAATGTTTGTCAGTGATTTATAGGTCCTAGGAGTACATTACAATACAAAGGTGTTTATCAGCATATCCAAAACAAATTAGAGGTACCTTTTGGACTCACTTGACTCTTAGCAAGTTTGAAGAGCTGATCAGAAATTCACACGCACCCATCACCCAATCTTTGAAATCTATTTAGAAATACAACGTTAGTAAAAAACATACAGGTATGCCTGGACAAGGCAAGGGGGCTCTACAGAAAGCTGATCATCCCCAACACAAGTCACATCTCCTTATTCACGCATCTCAAATAAGTCTCACCATTATCACCTGCACTGTGCAGCTGGGGAAACTGAGGTCCAGATAAACACGGTCAGTAGGCAGGTTGACTACAGAGCCAAAAGCATGTACAGTGTGATGCATGAGCCACCAGATCTGCTCTCTACCATCTTAATTTTTTGCTATCAATGTTTGCATTTCTTCTCTGAGAAGAAAACAAATATGAAGCACTCTGAAGCAGAACTGAGCAGGCTCTTTAAGAGAGATACTGCAAGACCTTAGCTGTAGGGTACATCAGTGTCAGGTTCTATGTGCAAGCCAGGCCTTAAAGTTATCATAAATCCTTCTGCACATCTCACGCCATGGTCACAGGCTGTTCCTGCATCAATCTCCATTACCTCACCCTGCTGTGACCTGGTCTAACCAAGCAGTTTCTGAGATTTACTCATTTCCACCCAGCAGGGACATAAAGAGTACAAAACCACACACCAATCAGCAGGCAAATCCTGTGTGAGCCCAGGCTGCTGTAGCCAGGGCAGGAACACAGCAGCTGTAATTCACACCTTGCCACAGCCTGGCAAGTGGGCATGTCACAGCCTTCCCACGTAGACACAGGGTTTAAGGTTTTCTACCAGAAGGCGCTAGGACGGGGCTGTTCCATAGCTGTACTTCTACAAAGGAACTGGAGGTCTTCAGCTATAATACCAAGATGATCTTTTACTGTCCAAAAGCTCACTAGACTGCTCAGAGGCCTATCATCAATTGCATCAGCGCTGGCAATAACCCAGTGGTCTTGCAGAGAGGTTGCTGCCTGCAGAAACCATCTGTGGCTCCTGGATCGCAGCAGTTAAACTGGAAAAACCACAACTTGTGTTCACAGTCCTATCCTGCTGGCAAGTTCTGAGCAGCAAAGCAGGCCTGGGTCTGTGCACAGGAACTCAAAAGTAGTTCAATATAAAAATAGAGCTTTAAGAATACCAAAACAACGTGACAAGGCTCATGGCTCTGAAACACCCAACACATGTACATTTTCAGGAAATAGAGAGCTTCAGGAAAACTGTTTTTCAAAGCCTGAAACAATCACATATGCACAGTAAAAACACAGGAGAAAGGGAGGGAGATTTTCTAGTATGCACTTAAGTTTTCAAGATTGTCATTCCGGATTATTACAGTTTGTTTGCACATTACAGTTCTCTCTTAGCAAAAGCCCAGTTGCTGCAGCATATTTTCAGCCAAAAAGTCATTCAAAATTATTATCTTTGACTAAGTCTCAGAAACTGAAGAGGGGATTCTGGAGTGTGACAGCTGACACTAATTCTGCATCCACCGAATGCCATATCTACACAGTATTATCAAAAAAAAGAGATTTCAGTAGAAATTTCTGCATGTTGTACATAATTTTTGGCCGACTCAGTATTTCAGATTACTTAAAAAATATCCATTTAAATTTTCTTACTACTTTTAAGATGCAGTCTCTACTCTCACCTCAGTTATCTTGCCTTTCTGCAAGTGGTTTTATCTCAAAATGGCTATTCTGTATTATAAAGCACCTCGAGTAACGTAAGTTCAAGTTCCAATAGCACAGTGTTTTCAGACTAGTTGCACCTCTCCTCTTCAGTCTGTGCTTGCTATTCATATTGCTTGTGTCTGTTCAGCAAATGAGAGACAAGATTTACTCGTTCGTGGTATTAAAACCACACAGTCCGCTGAAACTCTGGTACCTGTGGCTGAGCGCGTCTGTCTTCCAAAGTTCCTTAAAAAAGGCAGTGTGTGTATCTCCAACAGACACTCTGATGTCAGTTTTCAAGAGCTGATTTCCTTGGCTCAAAACTTTCCCTCCGGAGGCGCTTTAACTCTCTCAGTTCTTGTGGCTGTAAACTCTGGTCCACGCCAGGGGTTAGCTTGTAATTTAAAGGAGACTCAATATAACCATTTCTGTACAGACAGACCCGCTTGCAGAACTCAAAGGTGCTAAACATAACACCGAAGTATGGGACAATCTGATAAAATAATGACAAAAAAGCAACGTAAGAATAAAAAAGAGGCAAGATGAGACTCACTAGTAGCGTTTTTAGCTGAGATGTTTTAAAACAGGAAACTTCTAGGACTTCAAATCTGATTTGCTAACAGAGCTGTACTTATTTATATAGTCACTCTCACGTGAAACTAGGCTGGCACCTGCAGCATGCTAAAAGTAGTTTTATTATTGGTACATAAC
Organism: Pezoporus occidentalis; assembly: GCF_034315485.1. Taxonomy (NCBI): domain Eukaryota; kingdom Metazoa; phylum Chordata; class Aves; order Psittaciformes; family Psittacidae; genus Pezoporus; species Pezoporus occidentalis. The sequence continues at coordinate 1,546,133 of NW_026913477.1, read as the reverse complement.
TAATTATAACAGATTTGGGAGGAACAAGGTCTGTGCTAGCTTATCACAACTTGTCAAATACCTAAGCAAATCCTAAGCAACCTCAGCAAATCCCAGTAGGAAATGTGGGATTTATTCTACATAAGCAGAGTGTACAATTTTCTTTTGCCCTTTGCAGGATGAGCAGCTCTGGTGCCATGTGGCTTTACACCAGCTGAGGTCGGGCCAGGCACATGCAGGCCATTACAATCAATCACACTCATTCAATTAACACTCAGTAGCTGACCTGTAGTGCCCCATGTAGGCAATCCTCAGCACAGCAGTAGAAAATGTATTTATGTAAAATAAATGACCTTCTGTTTAAGCTATCATGTTTTATTTTATGGTTTCAACTCATCAAGGACTGTAGTAACCAATTGACTCATCGATGGCTTGGTTTCGCGAATGAAGATTCGGGAAGAGCTTTACCCACGCTTACTACAAGAGCAATGATGACTAAGAGGGCAATGTGGGATAGGCAAATCCAGTTGGAAAAAAGGCTGCTTGGTCATTCAGGATGTTTTTGAACAAGACTGTCATCTCCTAGGTCAATCTCAAGCGACCAATGTCCTGAAACAGCTGATCCAAAGTACTACTTTTGACTTCTGGGGAAATGGCTTACACAAGGGCAATTTTATTTACAGCTTAGTCCAACATGTCAAATTACTGGAGCTCACCTGAGAAGTAAAACTTGTTTAGCTGTTGTAAGTGGTTCATTTGGAATCCTCCATCTGTACCCTACCTTGTATGTTAGCAGCACTCACTTCTCTGAGGATATGCAAATGAACTTGGAAGTAGTGACATCTGGAAACCAAGCTTACACTGGGGGAAATATGACCCAGTCTGAATTCCAAAGCTAGTTTATAGACTGCCTGAGGTTATACCTCTCATCTATAAACTGCTAACAAGTACAGAGGCATACCATAAACTTTAAAACCCAAGTGCCCAAATGTGTATCTTGATTTCTTCAGGATGAAAGCAAAACCTCACCTTGAGCAGACTGGGTGTGAGCCCTCTCCAAAGTCCAAGCACACCTTTGTTCTTCACAGTTTGCCGGAAGCAGTCAGCCATGCCAGTAAAATAGACATCAACTGCTCCATAGTGGGGAAGCCAAGGGCTCTGGGCCTGTTCAAGAGACATGCAGGGGGATTTAGAACAAGCAAAGGAAAACCAAAGTAATTAAAATAATTTTCTCCATTCTGGTACATAAGGAATACTTAATGCCAGGTTTCACCAGACTGATCTGGATTCTTCCATCAACCCAAAAGAGTCAGCTATTTTGCCTTGAAATACAAACTAACAAGGAAGGGAATTCAGTCTCTGATACGTACAAAAGAGAAAGAGAGCAGTAATTTCACACAGCACTTCCTTTTGTGCCATGTCACCACTGAAATGAGGTATTTGACATCACTGGGAGGGGAGCACCTATGAGGGGGAAGATTGGGGCTGGCCCCAGATACCACTCTGCCTTCCTGTAATTCTGATCAAAACAGAAGAGTGTGAGGACTTGCCACTGGCTGCTGAGGCTGCATCTACACTGCAGTGAGAAGGGTAACTGTAGTACAGGTTGAGTAGCAACAGCACAGTAGAAAGTACACTAAGGGCTGTAGGTGAGCAGTTGATGCCTGTGCTGTTATCTTTGCTGCATGGTCAGTTGATCCATACTAGTTAGTTAGCTTGGGAACATCCTGAAGGACTGCAACTACATTTCCAATGGCAGTACACGCAATATTTGTGCACATAGAAGTGTAGTGTGTCATTTTTAACAGTAAAATCCTTCCTTCATTAGTCTCCTACTGTGTTAGCACAGACAGGATAACCTTACCTTGAATAATCCCACCCTCATCCGTCTGTGCACATGCAGCCGTGGGTTTACTTTGCATTGGGAAATCAGGGTTTCACTCAAACACATGGCAAATGACACCTCTTAGTTAGGAGTGTGTGGGGACCCCAGCACACAGATTGATCACTATGTACAAGCTGATCACCACAGGGCAGAAGTTTGATAAAATGGGACCTGTACAGTTCACTGATCGGTGAATACGGATATCACTATACCATCATTGATCTGGAACACCATGTGGTGGAGCATTTTTTCCCTCCTTGGCCAGACTGCCCTGCAGCTTCTCAGAGCCTCTCATAAATTAACAAGCGGTGATGACATTTTCTAGATGCCTCAGCTACAGCATTTAAAATACTTGGCAACTTAGGTGCTGGAAATGGGAACAGATCAAAACTCATACTCCAAGTAAATAAGGCAAGTTGCTAATCAAATAGTTTTAATGCTATTGCATCCTCTTCCATTACTGACAAGTTTTCTGCTACACTAGAGAAGCTAACAAAAAACACCATGCCCTAAACACTCCTCACAGTAACTGCACAGTCTTCTTTAGCTACAAATAAAGTAACATATTATGATTTTTTCCCTCACTTTTTTTTGTGCATGATTGAAATGCATGTGAAATACTTCTGATGGTGGGTAACAGCTAAAACCATGTAATTTCCTACATGGACAGGACTTTTGGAAGTGATTTTGGGAAAGCAGCTGTCTGCACTGAGAAAGAAGGCAATAGGCTTCCACTACATCTTAATTTGTTGTCTTCTGGATCTTCTTTAACATGTCCTGGCTCTTTTACCCCAGAAGAGAGTAGGGTTGAGGATTTAATCCATAGTGTTTTACACTTTAAGCAGGAGAGAACAGAAGCTTTTGTTTCTCTCTTAACTTTCTCAACAGTGCACCTGATTTGTAAGAGAGGGATCACATTTGTGGGGGAGAAAGTATTTCAACTGCTCTACTTGCTCATCCCCTTTATGTCTTTGTTGGCCTTGCTAACTCCATGGGGCTACAGCTGTTTCCTAACTGTGGTGCAAGCTCCCATGGTTTCCTGTTTTAAGATGCAGAGAGGCTGACGTTATGGGATTTAACTGTTGTGATTTTACAGTATTTGGAACCCTGCCTTTGCAGGTAGTTCAAGGTAACAGAAGTAGTCCGGTAGCCCAGGGTCATGTACATCTTCACTTAATGCTCACTGCTAGAAGGAAGCTCAGCTATCTGCTTGGCTCTGTTACTTAAAGGATGTATAGTTTTAAAAAGCAATAGCTAAATCCAACAGTGACAAGGAGAGAAATAACTTTTCAAGCCTTAACCCACAGTACTTGAGAAACCACTGCACAAAGACTCTCATGACCGTACTGCAGAAGATACTGAGTGCCGCAACTGAGACTTCAGGGACCAGTTCCACTAAGAATAGTGGTATTAGCACCAGCGATGCTTAGAACAGCAGTTATAGGAGAGTTGGATTCAAAACCCTGTTCTGCTTTCTGGACTCTTAGCCAGTTTCCACGAGCTTTTTTTGGAAAAGGAAGTAATAGATAGCCAAGCAGTGAAGAGGGACAGGTTTCTAAAATGCTTCAGGAAAGCAGGAATGCTGTTAACATGCAATTCGCCTCCTTTTATGTCCCTTTGTGGTTAGACAGGGCATTGACAGAATTAACTGCATAAGTTTGACTTAATCTCCTTCATTACTGTGTAACTTGCAAAGACACATATCAGGGGGTTTTGATGACAGTTCTCCTGTCTATAACACCAAGACAGGCCACAAGCACGCTGCAGGTTTCAGTAAGATTCTACATGCAGTAAACACATCCAGAAGACAGTTGAAAAGGAACAGATAATGCAAACCCCAGATTTCTAATTTGCCCACAGACACTGACCTCTTCAAGAGATTTACTGAAGGATTATTTAAACATTCACCACAGATAACAGCCATTTTCAAGGCTTCAGTCTGAGGGGTGCAGTTTGCTTTGCCAGTCTTTCTGCTTTACCTGTGTTTCTAGGACCCTATGCACACTCTTTCAGTAACAATTATCTGCAGAGTCTCAGAATCACCTACTGCAAAAGGAAAACTGAAAACTCTATCAGTGTTCAGTTAAAATTTCAGTATTTTGGAGCACAGCCAAAGTTAAAATGTATTAATGGAAACAACAGGAAAGTGTTTCATCTAGCACTGTTTTTAATGGAAAAATAAACAAATAGCTGTGGGTGGTTCTGCATCATCTAAGCATGTCTACAACACTGCAATCCTCCTAACCGCCCTGTGGCACCAGAGCCAGAAAATGGAATAACAAAACAGATCAAACCGGTTTCTCTTAACTTTCCTGCAGAAACCTACTACAACACAATTGAAACAGCTAATCTCATACCAAAAATATCAGGCTTGAGAGACACTGCATGCCACGCACCATCAAAACAGCTTGAATTCCTTTCTTTTGACACCCCTTGACACTATGGGCTGCTGCATGGAAACCTGTTTGTTAAGAACATTTCTAAAGACTTTCTGCCCACCTCCCCTTAGTTAAGGCTGTCTCATGCTGCAGAAGGCTGGAGACACAGTACAGCTCACTGCGCTAAGAGTGCCAAGCTGTTACTCAGAGTGGTAGTGGGACTAAGTTGCTAATCTTTTTACCACTGATGGAAGATGGCTTCTCTAAATGATTAAAGCACATCAAATGCAGAATCAGCTCTATATGCTCTCCCACAAACACGATTTTAAAGTATGCAGAGGCCACCAAGTCTACCAAGTCAGTGATACACCCCCAGCTAGCATTGTTCTATTTCTATAATAGAAACCCAATAGAGAAATGGGTATAAAAAAACCCAAACCCCACAATTACCTTCACTCACTTTTTTATATAAACAAATTATTTAAACAAGGGTGAAGTGTCATGATAAAACTGAAGTTAATTGTTATCTGAAGACTCTGTAGACACCATCTCCCCCATTGTCTCCATCACAAGGTGACTGCTAGAACAACATTTTGGGAACTAATCTCACAGACCCTTATAAAGGTTTCCACTTTAATGACCTCCCCAAGCCCCTCTCATCCTCTTAGGACTGAAGGAAGGAGCTGTGACAGATTTAAGTTTTGAAGCAATTTAGCAAATAATAACAATGACTTTGAACTTTTACAACCGAGAATAAAGTTGAACATTTCCCTTCACCATCTTCTAGTCCAAATTCAGGATTTTTAATCCAAAACAAATTTTAGCTGAAATGTTCACAATTAAAAGGCAATGTGCTCCTTTTATCAAATATCAATCTGTACTGATATTTAATAAAATCAAGAATAAACGTTTCAACTTGACAGTATCCACGTTTTTCTTCTAAATTCAAAACTACTGAATGTTTTGGGGTTTAGTCCAACTTAAAATTGCATTTTCCCTATTTGGATGAATTACTGGGGACTAGAAGAGCTCGAGTATTCCCCAGCCAAGTAACTTGCAACAAAAATCCAAGGACATTACCTGTTGTCACTGGCTAGGAACATGAGTATATGCTAAAACGCTTGGATGAGTAAACTTTTTCCTTAAACGCTTTGCTAATTCGAGGCCTTACAAGGAAAGCCGTAACTAAAATAACAATGGTAACTTTTGCCTCTAGTCTCTACCCCAGTGGACAGCTACAGTACAGGCATTACTTCCTTGATAGTTGGCATTGTAAACAAAATACGCGCGGAGTAATTTACTAGCACCAACCCTAGGAAACAGTGGCAACTACTCTGATACTTCAGCATGGAAATAAAGGATTAAAGGGACTTCAAACTCTTTGTTGAAAAATAAGTTCATCAGTGAGGATGCCACTAAGGAATTCCTGGATTTCAGTGCCAATCTCCCTGGTAGCTTTGGTGCAGGTTCATACCAAAGCACAGCCTTCCCTGCTCTGGGGAACCTACGCCATCTCAATGCAAGCTACTCAGGTGTGCCACCTACATGTATCCACACACAACATGCCACCTTGCCTACAGGATAAGCTAACACAGTCTGGTTTCATGATCCAATTCCTACAGACTTTGAATCACAGAATCCTAGACTAGTTAGTGTTGGAAAGGACCTTAAGATCATACAGTTCCAACCCCGCTACCATGGGCAGGGACACCTCACACTAAACCATGCCACCCAAGGCTCTGTCCAACCTGGCCTTGGACAGTACCAGGGATGGAGCATTCACAGCTTCCCTGGGCAACCCATTCCAGTGCCTCACCACCCTGACAGGAAAGAGCTTCCTCCTTATGTTCCATCAAAACTTCCCCTGTTTAAGTTTTAACCCGTTACCCGTTGTCCTGTCACTACAGTCCCTAATGAAGAGTCCCTCCCCAGCACCCTTAGAAGGCCCCCTTCAGATACTGGAAGGCTGCTATGAGGTCTCCATGCAGCCTTCTCCAGGCTAAACAGCCCCAACTTTCTCAGCCTATCTTCATACGGGAGGTATGCCTTGCACTAGCAGAAGGCACTGAATACCCATAACCATGTCCCAGCCGAGGCATTCACTCGATCACCCTCGGGGAAGGAGCTGTGAACTTTCCCATCGGGTAAGAGCTGTGGATTGTCTCCAGATGGTTTGACCATCTGAGCTGATTTGCAAAAAGCAGGTGTGGAACGTGTTCTCTGGAAGTCTTCTGCGTTCGCCCAGTTGAGCTGGGTTTCCTCATCTCTGACACTAGCAAGGCTCGAAGCCTCAGTCTGAAGCAGGACATGCTCCTCAATCAAATGGGTCCAAATCATTCTGAGGTGAGCAATACCTGTTCAGTTCCCTATGAACCCAGTTTTATTTCCTCGTGCTCGTGTCTAAAAAACACCTGAGCTGTTTCCCTTGGGAAAACATGCTGAAACAGGAGAGCCTGAGAACAACAGGACTCCGTCAGAGCCCATACTTTCTCAGCCCTTTATATAATTCATGTACTTTCCCCAAATTCCCTGATCCTAAAGTTTGTTGTAAAAAGCCTTCCTATTTATTAATTTTTTGAGCATGCTCTACTGTTGGCACAAAGTATGAAAATTGACTAACAGTGAATGGCTTCCATGGGTGGTACGCTACCCTGATGGAAGGTACAGTAAAATTGCCTGTTATTTATGTATTTTCAACAGATTCAGGTGTCCTAGACTTCTGACTAATTAAAAACAACAAGTACAGGAAGGCACTTTACAACACAGTTCAAGAGTTCACACTCTTAATCTGGAAGCTAAAATAAGAAGTCTTTGCTGTCTGGGTTAATAAGGACACATTCAACAGGCAAGCGTAACTGTAGGTCAAAGGAAACTGAAGGACAAGGACTGGAGTTTACATTCAAGCTAATGCCACTAACAGTCAACAGAAATTTTGCTCAAGTGAAGGCTGAATGCTTGAAGGACTATTTAATTTCACTCACAAGAAAGGATTAAAATGTAAGTAAGTGCTAATACTGCGGAGAAAAGCATGTATTCACTTGGACTAATCACTCCTTCCTCCTGAGGACAGCCTTACTTGGTGGTCATCTTTGTGTCAGTGGTTTGGTAAAGCTGATTTTACCCCTGGCTAAAGTCCACCCAAAGGTCTCCCAGAGGTATGTAGGAAGGTAACGATGACAGGCTGTGAGGATGCAACCAGTTCCAGAGCAGCACTGCAGCACAGCTGACCTCCAGTTTCCTGCACTCTAGGAACATGTTGTCCTTTCCTCTGTGCCTGAACTGGGGCCAAAGCATCTCGTCTTTCTGAGATCAGTGACACCAAAGAACCAAACTGTTTACTGCTTGCTCAGAAGGTTGACATGGCTCGAAATGTGTTATTGCCAGGCTGCTGTACCCTGAGGCTTCATGGTAGGTTGCAGAATCCCTCCTCTGCTGCTAAGTTTTCCCTGCTTTTAACACCTGCGGTATGAAAAAATCTTTGCTATGGCACAGAGGCCTTTTCCTCAAGGTAGAGCAAACCCCTTACACGGGCACCTCTGGATGGTTTCTGAATCCCTCCCAATGGGTCAGCTCAATCCCTACAAACGGCTGCACCATTTTCATGCACATTAGCACTTGTTTATTTAACGCAAACCCTTGAGCAGACTAGCTTGGTCCTGCATTTCACACAGTGAATAGCAACACTAGGATCTCCTGCTGTCTGTATAGGAACTGAGGAGAAAATTAACGTTTTATAGAACTGTGACTTGACAGAGATCATCTTTCCATTGGCCTTATGCAGATGAAGTAAGGAATTACATCAAATCAAAAAAATACATAAAGGAAGAGTGACCATGAAGTTTTAGCTCCTGTTTATGGAATATTTTGCATAATTCATCACCTTACATGTCACAGGCACATCATTCTAAGCACAGACAAATGGATATAAGGCTCTCCTGTACAACTGATCAAAAGCACTCATGTTAGAGATAACAGGGATAGCTGTCACTCTGAGACATTACAGTCTCCCTGATGAAAATTACAGCTGCAGCAGTTGTGTGCACAGCAGCACACCCTAACCTGTGTCAGGCCATTAGCTGGGCCAGTTTAGAGTGTAAAGAGGTGGGCTGAGTTAACCTGATTTGCCCTAAAGCAGATGAAAGAGCTCTCGCTCACACTACACTGCTCAAGGGCTGTGGAGGCTGCAAGAGGCCGATGGCAGCTGGTACTGCCAAGTTTTAGGACTAGGAGCATGGTGGCCACTCCAGTGTTTAGACAAAAAATCATCCAGATTGCTGATCAAAGCTGTTACAGAAGGCGAAGCTCATGTTACGCTCAACACCTTTTTTCAGGCATTGTCTCAACCATTTACTGGACCAAATACTTCTCAAAGCAGCAGGGCACTCTTCTGCAATAGCCTGAGAAAGTGGTATAAAATATCTTTATAGCAACATCAACAAAACAATAGAAATTGCTGGTAGCTCAGAGCATTTAGGCATAGGGAAAAAAGAAGGAAGGAAGGGATTTTACCAAACCCAGAATATGACACCTATTACCTAGTCGCTAATAAGTACCACCAGGGCATGGGGTCCTGTCTGATGCCTGAATAGCAACGGCAAGAAGAAGGGGAGCGTGAGATCACAGGGAGAACTAAGAATGCTAAGGCAAGGACAGAATGGATAGCAACAACATACACCTTACTTCCACAAGAAACCAGGCTAGAAGTAGAAGCTCCTTATTTGCTTCCACACTATGGAATTTGCCAGTCTGTGGTCAAACGGCTCAGTGTCTGACAATTTTCAAGGCTCAGGCTCCCATGCTGCTCACTGTTCAAGGGTCTCTGTGCACAAAGTCTCAGAGCACGTCTGCTTTTGAGATGTTGTGGGGATCACATGACCCAAAAAGCATTTCTTATTTTTAAACCAGGTCATGACTCCAATAACTTTCATATTCCCAGCTGACAAGAACACAGATCTGACAAACAGCAGCAACACCACAGCTTGAGAGCTCTCAGAGGCTGCCATGCCAGCCCTACTGGCCATCTCCAATGACAGAGTGCTCTTTGCAAATGACTCCTGCTTAAATAACACAGAAGCACTGTCTCCTCCTTTCAGCAGGGAGTTGTTCTAAAGAACATGTAGCATTTTCCTTTCCAAAGCTTTGTTTATAACCCAGCCACAGGGCTCTTGTTAGACTGACTTTCACATATGAGGAGCATAGCGGATGACTTCTAAATAAATACTTGTATAACAGTACTACTTTTAAAAAGAGACTTCTGTATCTCCTTTAACTGACTTCAGACTAGAAATGCGCCAATAGGGCATAAAATTGCATTTACTTTAAACAGGCTACCTCACAAAGGGAATGACTGCTTAGTTTTCTCCAGGTCACTAAGAAATCATAGCATTTACACTATTTACAACAGATTTTACACTTGCAGAGCATCTTGTGTTCCAAAGAACCAAAAGAAACCCCTCCAACAAGACCCCCAAAATACACTGCAGAGTTATAGGCAGCTGAGGCCTAATCCATTCACTTTTGTCACTGAAAAGAGGCCACTTCGTGGCTAATGCATGGCAACAGTCTACACTACCCAAGAACAGCGAGTCTGTTTGCTTATGGCAGTGCAGCGAATTCAAAGCCTGGATTTTAAAACAAAAGGATCACTACTAAGCAATGCTTTCCCCAGAGAGATATCCTCACAACTCGAGGATGCTGCACAGTCAACACCAAAACTGTGCTGAATCCTGCAGTATACTAAAAGTATGCTTATCCTGTATTACAAGGAGTTGATGGTAAAGTTATACCTTAGTAGCATTTATTGATGAATGAGAGTTTCAGACTAGTTTTAGTTACAGAAATTAAATTATACCATCAAAATATGGTATAATTTACAAACTTGTGCAAACCATGCAAAGTTTGTTCATGTAAGCAGGAGGAGTAACTGTACATCAATGGAGGAGCTGTGAAACTTTAGGGTCATCTTTGTGCATTTTTCCTAACAAAACTGCTGAAGTCACAGGTTAATTTGGAAGGAAGGCTGAGAAGTGCCAGCCAGGAGTCTCTGAGCCTGCCTCTGAGGGTCATGTGCACAGAGGGAAGCGTCAAACTTGGGTATTACGTTTGCTCCGACCGTTTCCATGTTTGTAGGTTTTCAATTCTACACATAGCCTGGGATCAGTGTCATTCTAATAATAATCTTCCATATGGCATATAACAGCTCTAAATTAATCTTCCCTTACTGAAACGCCAGAGCTCAGTCCAATATGCATATATGAAGGACATCATAGGCAAAAAAGATGTGGGAAGTGGAAACATATTACCAGTGCTTCCCTTAGAACCAGGCTCATTCATTGCAGGTATTTCCATGTTTAAAGTAAAAGAATGAAGTGTTCTTGTATGCAAGTCTGCAAGGTAAAAGTACAGTACTATTGCTTCAATACTGGCTCTAACAAAGAATATGATATTACAAGGATTATGAGGTAAGGAAGGAAAGCCAAGAATAACAGTCAAGATATGAATAAGGATCAGTAAGTCTTTGTTCAGAAATTGATGTAGCACAAGAGTGAGTCAGGAAAGCATTTGATATAGATATCTCTCTAAATAACCCTCTCCTTCACTAACCCCCTTCTACAGATGCACAACAAAAGCCGTATTTCCATGCTGAAACATGCATACAGTACCTCTTAATTCTCTAACATACCCATCAGGAGCAAAGTGAGAAAAGGAAGATAAAGGAATAAAATTAGGATAAGCAGAACATAGAGGACTCACATATTCAGTTAAGATTCACTCATATTAATTAACATTTCTTGTAAGAAAAACATTACAAAAAATCAAGTATATTCAGCAAACACAGCATCTTTGTTAAAAAAACAACAAGATAAACGTGATAAAGATAATTCTAATAGCAGAGGGGGAAGAAGCCATGGTTACAGAGCAAATCTGGTATCAAAATCTTCACTGAAACACAGAGGAAGCATCATTCACTGACAATTCCTACCCCCACAGATGTCAGTGACAGAAGCTGCCCATGTCAGAAGCGTAGAATTCAGAGATGTAAAATGAGAAACGATGAATCAACATTATTACAACTGAAATTAACCTTATCCTTCCTCCCTGTGAGAACAATTTAAGCATTGGCTAGATGAGAAGATATATGGAGCTAATTCTTCCAAGACTGCCTAGCATGTCAGGTCTGAACTGGATGTTCTGGTCTCAGGCTTGTACTCCATCACAGAATCAGAAGACAGCTTATGTCCTAGTTTCTCAGTTTTTGAAGCTCCTGAGACCACTTTACAACTCCCTGGTTCCCCATCACCAATGGGTTCACTGGAAAAGTCCTCTCTGGCAATATACCACCTTCATCTGTCAGATCAGTGCGACAGAAGGAAAGGAAAAGGAATCTGATACTGACCTCTGCAATGTGCTGGGTTCCTCCTCATACATGAAACCATTGTTCACTGCTTCAAAACAAAGCCAGTTATTTCCCTACACACACTGCAGAGCACTCAGAGCAGCCCTGGGGCAGCTGAGGCTTTGGTGCTCTCCCCTTTCTATCAGCTAGAAAGTTGAATTACTGAATGGAGACTGATCAGAATATGACGTCTGAGAAAAACTGTGATTGAAAATATCTGCTTCCCTTTTTCCTACAGAACACTAAAATGTCCTGAAGCTATTTTTTACCCTTCTTTATTCTCCCCCTTTCTTAGGTCCCTCTGCATGATACCTTTCCTGGTGGTGTTATCTCTTCTGACCACCACCCTGCAAACTGAACAGGCCATCAAGTAAGCACAAAGCAGAACTGATCCCTACAAAGCTGGGCCCTACCCTGGTGCTAACTATGAAAAACAAACTTCTTGGATGATCTTACATGAGTTCCAGTGAGCTCTTAGTTATCAGCTTGGGTGTGATCAACAGGTCTCTTTTTTGGAAAAGCTCCTGTGACTTATGTTCAGGACCCAAACAGATTATGGGCTTTCACACTAGGCAGCTAGCTCTTCTGAAACACCTTTGCCTTCTCCCATGCCTTCAGAATAAATCACTGAACAGGTGTTTCCCTGAGCTTGCAAAATTACTGTTCAGTTGTTTCAATGCACCTATGAGAAAAAAATCCTCTCTGTTGCTGGGCCTTTTTCCACCCCAAGTATTTTTAGTATATCCACTTCCTACATATTTAGACAATAAATCCAGTTTGCTTCTTATTTCTAGAAGTGCCAATGCTTTAAGCATCTCTTTGGTGAAAGAGTACAGCCTAGTGGCAGGAAAATGAAAGATGGGCCCCTGTTCCACTTCTCTACTTGCCTGGCGAGACAAAGCATGACACAGAACTTGACATTACACCAGTTACAAATGAAAGTTACTTCTGAATGGATTACAAAACCTGAATGTTCCACTAACTGATACACTGACAGAAAATATTAAAGGGGAAACAGAACAACAAATCCCTGTCTTCCTTTATTTTTTTAGGGCAACAGTATTGGTGTGAGCTTAAGGATATAAAGAAAAAGAGGACTTGTAAGGGGCAATTGGTTTTCTTAGACCCACTGATACAGCTGGAAAAAATGATCAAATTTTCATGCTGACAATCTCTTTTTCACCTGAGACATTTTATGAGATACCTGATGAAAGGGCTCAGATTAAGGTTTCACTTCTGGACACGTGAGCTGGTCTGATAAAAGACATTACTTCTCCAGCTGAGGTCCTCTGTTACAAGATTGAGAGAGTGCAATGAAGCCTCCTGTGTCACTAGATCTGAACCCTGTCTGAAAAAGGCAACCTGGGAAGCAGAAGAGTGGAATTCAGTTTCACTGACCTTTTGCTAGCTTGTGATTTACAAACCAGGCCCTACTTGACAAAGGGGACAGGGACCTATATAATGCTGCCACACCAAATGACTGGGTTTTTTTTTGGTTGTTGTGTTTTTTGCTTGGGTTTTTTGTTGTCTGTTTATTGGGTTTTGTTTGTTTTTAATAAGATCACAAAAGCTTCCCACAAATCTGCAGTCCCATGAACTAGGCAGAAAGAGCAAACTCGTATGCCCCAACCAGAGAGCCACCAGATGATAACAGCTATTCACTGATAATACAAAATGATATGGTAACTCTCATGTTGCTGATGCTCCAGGAAAGCAGCAGCACCAGCAACTGGGAAGTCACTTGTTAACAAGAGGAGTTAGAAATAAGAAAAGGATAGTTCTGATCCTTCAGACTTAATACATGCTGTGCTTGTTCTTGCGACTGCCAGTACATAAGTCAGGCATAAATGGCAACACAAAGGCTTTGGAAATGATATGGATCTTATTCATCCTGCCTACCACTACCGGGACTGAATTCCTGTATTTGATTGAAGGTTTGCCAATTATGAACTGTGAGAATTTAATGGAATTGCTATGAAAAAGAAATTAAATAAAGCTGAAGACACAGCCTGACAGTATACATATATCCAATGACAGCACTTGAGCCCACCTTAAAAGTGTAACAATGATTTTCAGACCTAAACTAAACAAAACCAAAACAAAACCAAAGTAAAATACAATCAACCTAAACCAAAGTCTCTGTAGCCCACTGAGAAATACAGTGGCACTCATGGTCATCTGGCTAGTCTTGTTCAAAATGTCTGGAACAAACACCTGTAACAAAGTACTAGTAACACGAATGCTCTATACCTGCATCTTCCTCTTGACAGTCTCAAAGGGGAAGGAAAGTGTCTGTGCCACAGCAGCTGCTACACAGCCATTGATGAAGTTCTGAAGAGGAGTGAAATGAACGATGGGTTCTTGCCAGATTTTGTCCAGATTGATGTAAACAAAGAATGAGCCAGCAGAAAATGGGACAGCACCTAGAAAGCAAACCAGACAGGTTTATAGCAACACACTGTACACTAAGAGCTGCTCATCACATCATCTAGAAAGACAGGATAAATTTGCTGACAGTTTGCACCCCACATTGCTCAAACCCGATGAGTATTTTTGAAGAACTTTACTTTTTAGTCACTGCTTTACCACCAAACACCCATATTGTAGCACACAGATGTGCTGACAGGGGCATACATTTACACAGTAAAATGCAAATGTTGCCAGAATTATTAACTGCTTTAGTCTCATGACAGGTCAGCTCTTTCACCAGGTTTCTCTTTTGGGACAAGCTCTTACTCCAGTCCATCCCAACCCTGGCAGCTGTACAGGTACACAAAGTGGCCTCTTCAGTCAAAGCTGATCAGGGATACTTCTCTCCTCTTCTGCTTGTTTCGTGGTCTCATCAATTTTGTAGTGGAATTATACATTATTGTTGTTGATGTTATTATTATTTTATAATATCATATTGTGGAAATATGGACTCAAAATTAAATGGCATTTTTAAAAGCTATGAAGAGTGAAAAGTAATATAAAGAGGGGATATCACTAATCATCACTTTTCACATCAGTTATACATCACTGCTCATACTGGTTTCACTGAACAACCAGGGAAACACTGTCACACACAGACAAGAATTAGGAACACTGTGTGTGTTTATTTATTTAAGAGTTGAATGGTGCAAACCTTGCATCAGAGCACAACTAGATCATCTAGAGAAGAAGGAAAAGAATATTTTGTTGAATACTTAACCATAAATAAAATGCTATGCACTTGGTCATAATTAGAAGTAATAAAGCTGCAGCAATCACTGTTGTGCTTGCAAACCTTTCTGCTGAAGGCTACAGAAAAACATTACTATTTGCTTTTGAAATCAAGTGAGCAAATGAACACAGTACACACTGCACTAAACCCTGTGCAATGAGGTGATCCTTCCCCACTATTATTTTACCTAATATAGCTGGTGAAACGCCACGGTAGAGTGCAAGGAGTCCCTCTTGATGATAAATTTTGTAAAAAGCATGAACAATTCCTTCATAAGATGGCTCCAGTCGGTTCTGCACAATGAGCCGTGTTTTAATCACATCCGTGGGGTAAGTCACGATGGTTGCAACCATGCCAGCCAGGCTTCCTGCCATGATGGCTCTCCAGTGGGAAATATGACCCAACTCATCAGTAAAAAGTATAACAAGTCTCGAGTGAACACAAAGAAGAGGTACTGTTAGTGACAGTATGAACACAACACGTGAAAAATTAAGGTAGATTATTCTTGATGTAATTGCTCTTCTGCCCACAAGCCCCTTCAGCAGCAGGAGTTGAAACTTTAACGTGTTTCATCCAAGACCTTGCCATATATAACCCCACACAAACATCGGAACCTCTGTGAAACAGAATATGTGAGTGGACAAGCATAAGCAGTCTAAAAAATGTGTCTCAGAGCCCAGAGAGAACTTGGGTAAGTCCATGCTGCACTGAAGTGCAGAAATGGAAAAGGTACAGTTAATAACAAAGTCAGGGACTGGAATATATAACTCAGCAAATGCAATCTGCTTTGATTTTACTGAGCTAAAATACTTTCAGTACCTGAAAGAGCTTTTTCAGAAGCAGCTTGCATAGCTCTACCTACACCACACTTCTCAGCACAGATGAAGCTCCCACAGTTTGAGCTGTGGAGCCATGCTGGAGGCCCAGAGCACCAATTCAACAATGAGAAAGACCTTCAAATATAGAACTTGTTTGCTTCGCAAGAGACTTTTACAGTAATTTTTGACCTCAGAATCCTCATTTATATTTCCATCCACAGGATGAAAATTACCATGACTTAAAGCATGTCTGCAAGAAATCGTCTGATCATCAGAGACATCGGTACACACACCCAGTCAAAGCTATCATGTATGAAGAAATACACAGATAAAGTCATCACAGGCCTTCTGAGAGCAATTGAACCTTTCTCTGTTGCTTACTTTGGGACAGAAAGGTCCACAGGGATACATCACTAGAGAAGACGTCTGTCATGGCACTATTATGCTCAGGAGGTTAAATCTAAATCTGAAATTTTTAAATTGAAGCACAGAGTTTTAAAGACTAACATACAACTCACACGTTTGCGACACCCAGGACTTCACACAGCACAGAGTTTTAAAGACTAACCTACAACTCACATGTTTGTGACACCCAGGACTTCCCTGTGTACACAGAGCACTCCTACATCAGGGAGAAGTGTCACGGGGGGCGGCAAGAAGCAAGTAAAAAGATTTGAGAGGACAATCTTAGCTGGAGGTAAAGAAACTTATTATTCTATTTTAGAAGCATGAATTGCCTGAACAGCAGATTTACGTTTAAACTACACAGCGTTACCACATCCAAAGTAATTTGCAAACATTTACAAGTCACTGCTTGCTCAGTTGATGTTTTCTCACATGATCGCACATTTTCTTTCTACCGCATGACAGGTCCCTGCATCTACTTGTCTCGTGCCCTGGAGACAGCCCAGCACAGAAAGACCAGCCGAGCAGAAGCGATAGGGCATAAACCTTTCCTCTTTGTGTCTTGTACAGTCCCTAACGCAACACAGCCTGATTTTCCTGTGTGTGCACAGACGCATGGGGAGGGTGCTGGCGTGTCTCTGGGCACTACCCAGGTAACACTGAAGACTGCCATGGGAAGAGGGAGTATGTGCACAGTAACCACAGAGGGAGTGCAGCCAGCTAAACCCCACTGCTGTGCCTGGGCCTGCCATTGTGCTCAGCCCAGGTCCTTCTGCAAGTGCCACTACCCTTTATTGAAGTTGCCATGTAACATTTCTCTGTTTTCTGCCTTTATATACACCGCTTTCCCACTAGAAAATACAGCCCCTCAAAAATCCACAAATAATATACGAACAATACGCCTAGGTGGCTTTTATATAATTTTCTGGTAACCTACCTCCATTTGTTTTTCAAAAGAACACTCAGCGCAAACCAGAGATAAACTATAGCCTTGTGAAACTGTTTCAAGCTGAATAAAGTGAGCTATTTCGCTCAAGATCAACTGGTTTATAAACGTACATCACCCTGGCTCTTATGGGAACTTTAAATCACTGTTTCTGCCCCCCACTGCCACGATGCCCCCTCCCTTGCGTGACCACCGCACCCATTACAGGCAGGACACAACAAAGCTGCCCAGTTCCAGGGTTGCTTCATCCATCTGTCACTTCCCGAGAGGCACTGGCAGAGCGGGGAGGACAACTCCTGCTCAGGCAGATGAATGACAAACCCACAGCGTCAGCCTGGGTGGCAGCCGCAGCGCGCCGGATTGGCCAGCACAGGCTGAGACCATGCTTCTTCCCACCCAGCACAGCCCAGCATCGCCCAGCTGGGCAGAAATGTCAAGTGCATTCCGTACACATGGCTGGCCTGAATTCAAACCGAAACAAAACAAGAAGTGGCAAAACACGCTAGTGCGTGCCAACAGCGGGGCACTCCTTTCACAGACCAAAAGATACTGGCAGCAACAGGGAATCCTAGGAAACAGCACGGGCTGGCAGAGCTCAGCCAGCACTGCTCTATGTTGATCCTGCCGCATTCCTCCCAGTGTTTACCCTGATTTGCCTGTGTATTATTGAAAACAAGGTCTTAAAAGAAAATAATGCCAAGTATGAACTTCAAACCAAGTCAAATTTGCATAACAGCCCCTGCATAACTGGGAAGAACATTTAAATAATGGTTTCGTTATTTTCTTTGATACAGACAATATAAATACTTGAGAGCATATTAAAGTGTTGCAAAGAGCAGCCACCACAGTCAGTTGTAGGTAGCACTGCAACTTCATTTCTGAAGGAATCTGACAACAGACTATCTAACCACCTTTCACCTTCTGAAGAACACCTATGACTTTATAAGCAGTTGCTGACCAGCCCCTAAGAGTTGCTGCGTGCTGAATAAACTAAACACGTCATTATCCAGAGTACCTGTCCTAGGGTGAGAGCACACACAGCCAGTCAACCACCCTTAAGACATGTAAGAGCCCCTACGGACGAAGCTCTCCATTTTCCAACCCCTCTTCTGCAACAGACACGAAAGGCGAGAGAGCGCAGGCGGGGCCGAGCCCGAGACCCCTCGCTTACCGGCGGGAAGCGGCGAGCTGCAGCGCGCTGTAGGGGAAGAGGCGCAGGCAGGCGGTGAGGTTCCCCTTCCAGAGCGCCCGCACGCCCTCGGCCCGGCACAGGCTCGGCCCGGCGCTGCGCAGCCCCCGCCGGCAGTGCCAGGTGCCCACCTGCGCCAGCACCGTCAGCAGCTCCAGCGGCGCCGTCAGGCTGAGGCTCAGCGCGCCCGCCAGCGCGGCGCAGCCCAGGCGCTGCACGGCCGTCACCCGCGCGTCCCGCCGCCAGGTGGCCATGGCCCGCGGGCCGCGCCGCGCACCCCCAGACCGCACCGGAGCCGCTCCGCTCGGCGCGGCGGCGGCTCCGGGCTCGGCCAGAGCGGGGGGCGGTACCCGCAGCTCGGGTGCTGTGCGGGGAGGCCCCGCCCAGGGCGCGCTGTCTGTCTGGAGGCGGAAGGGAAAGGCAGGCGGTGCTGGTATCGCTTCGTTTGGCCCGGCGCTGCCGGCCGGGAGCGCCCCGGCCTTAGGGGCGGCTTGCCGCCGGGCAGACAGCTGCCACTGGCACGGTGCTAGGGGCCGGCGAGCCTCGGGCCTGGGCCGTAGCAGCATGGAGGAGAGCCGCAGTGCTCGCTGCTCCTGCGTGTATTCAGACTCACACAGTATTACACCAACATACAATCGTAGAATGGTTTGGGTTGGAAATGACGTATTTGCTTGGTGGGAAGAAAACGGTTAATCGCCATGGAGGAGAAAAAACTGTTTAAAGGAATATTTCAAAACAGCAGTAAATGGATATAAACTTCAACAGTGAATGGGTATAAACTTCCATATACATTAATACTGCTTGGAAACAGAAGACTTCTAACCATAAAAGGGTAATATTTGTTCTAGGGGTTTGTGTTTCTTGCTCATCTGCACAAGACAAACCTCAAGATTCTTCCTGAGCACAGTTTTTTTTCCACCCAGTCTTCCCATTTCCATTTCTCATTTTTGGCTGAGTTTTTGTGTACATGTTCTGGCTGATAAAATGAATCAGCAGATAATGTCGGCCTTCTGCGGCACAAACTAAACCATGGAAGAGATGGTGGTTGGGGTGAGTTTGCCTGTTATTTTTTCTCTTGTGTAAAGGCACCTGTCAAAATAAAACCAGTCATTAAAATGATAATAATAAAACCAATATTAAATAACAGAGTGTTACTCGCAGGAACTAAGAGCACTAAAAAATAACACTGGAAATTGCATCTTTCCTGACAGCCCAGTCAAATTTACATTGTTTATGCCCTACTTAGTTTCCTGTACCTCACAAGCTAGCACTGCAGAAACAATCAGAGCAAGTGAATCCTCTGAGGGAACTGATTTTCTTTTGCTGCTTTTGTTATTCATATAAAAATATGTTTTTATTATAGTTGGAGACTAAATGTCACTGAACATACGTCTTATGCAGGTGAGTCCTTTGTACGAACTAGTCTGAAATCACTTTTATTTACGAGAAGATACCTGTGCATTTCTTTATACTTTGTCTTGCATAGTTGCAGTTAATACAGAACAATGTATAGTGTCTTTAAAGTAGCTACTAGATTCCTACACTGACATCATCCCACATTACTATATGGCTTTTAAGCACTCATGCCATCTTTTAAATGTCTCAGACACCCTTGCAAGGAGAACATCAAGTTCTGGATTGGTTTTGGTGGGGTTTTGGGCTGGGTTTTTTTTTAATCTCTGCAAGTAGTTTGGTCACTATCAATGAGTTGCTTCAGGATAATATAGTTGTGGCTAACATCAGGATCAGGCACAACACTGAAATCTGCCACACGCTGGTTTTATTAGTAAAGTGGTGTCAGAGCTTGCTGACACTTTAAATGTCAAATTAAATTCCATTCTGCTCTGACCCTGTCTTCCTCAAACATGTCAGTACCTAACAAGAATGTGTTTAAAGTCTCACAGGAAACTTCTGAGGTCAAGGAGGGAGAATGCACAAAGCTGTCAAAAAACCTACTCTTCAGCCCATGCCATCCCCACATACAAATTAGAAAAGCTCTAGATTTAGCACTACTCAGAGGTGTTCAGTTGCCTCTGCTTTCCAGGACATTTGCTGGAGACTTCCAGGGCAACAAAATGCTCAGGGTCCATTCCTTCACTGGTCGTGGGAGGAGAAGCCACTCCAACGAGCAGCTGCATTGTCCAATGACCAATAGTGAGAATTAGCAGATCTGCCTGTGACAACCCAGGACGTCTGCTACCAAGCCAGAAATAGAACGTTACAGTTCCTCTCCTGTGACTTAATCACAAGCCTGCCCTTCTGTACTAAGAGCAATGCACAGTGCTAGCTGGCTTTGCTGGTTTTAAAGCAGACTTTAGAAAACGGAAGCCACCAAGAAACTTCTTCAGTCTCTCCGTATCTACAACAAAGAGCTCATGCTAGAATTAATGATGTTGACACACATTCTAACCATAGCTCAGGAATACTATAAACAAATTATATTAAGAAGAATTGTGTAGTCTGGACTTTCTTTATAAAGAAACTCCAGAATGTCCTTGCCTGTCTGGCAGGACAGCTTATGTTATGGAGATTAATTCTCCTAACAGCCAAAATTTACCAAACACCCATGTATATATGAAGTATTTGAGGTAACCTTGTTGTAGGTTAAACCCACCATCGTACAGGCTGATTAGAAAGACCTGGCAGGAAAGTTAAACATAGTAAAAACAAAACAAAACAAAACCACAAGGTACTTTTTAATATTGCCTTAATGAAATGCAAGTTGAACAGATTTTCCATGCAGCCAGCCAGTGGATGGCAGTATTCAGCCCATCATTCAGGTGTTTCCACATTCAGAAAGTGGTTGTGGAGCTGATCTACTTCTCACTCAGTAACTGATCATATCAGCTCTAGGGAAAGAATATTTCAGCAGTGCACAGATTAGTTTCATGAGCCAAACTTGCAAAGACAGCTATCTGCAACAAGGAAGGTTGTATCATTGTTATTTATGTAACAAAACTATGCAAGTTTCCTAATGTCCCTTGGAATAGTTCTTGGTGTTCTATTGCAACGTTAAATGCAAGATGGAGGTTTGATTTTTTTCCTATAGATTGTACAATCTAAAGTAGGGAGACAATAGTTTCAATATGGAAAGTCATTTCAGCTTTTAAATTACTTGAGCAGTATGCAGCATCCAGACATAATTCCTGGAATGACATTACCGAACCACAGGCAGAACCATAGCCAAGGTTCTTACTTGCACGTACTTAAACATGCTTCATGCCCAAAGCTTCTTTCAACCCCCCTCCTCCTCAGCCTATTCCTGAAGCTCCCAGGCAAAGCTTGTTTACATGCATGGGTTGCCAGGCTTCAAATCAAACCCAATTGACATGCAGTCAGTTATGATGGTGCAATATCTGTGTCAACACGCCTGTGAATTAAAGTTGATTTACCTCAAATCCACTTTAGTTAAATTAGAATAAACCCAGAATAAACAAATGAGCTGGTTCTGCAGAGTCCTTTGCACCAGTTTTGCCTAAACTTATTTTCAAAGACATCACACGAGTTGTGCAGGTAGGGTTTCACCTTTCCTTGCTGTTCACTTTTAAGAAGAAAGTTTTTGTAGGAGTAGAGATAATATAGGGTCTGTACAGTCTAGGTAGGTAACAGATGGGATGAAGCCTAGAAGATTGCAGGTCGCTGAGAAAAGTGAAACTATTCTGCAAGAGGGAGATGTGGGATAATTATGCCATTCAATGTCTCAGACATTGTATCTTTTGCATAAACCGAGATAGCTAATACTGGCTCAAAATTGTATCTGCAGAACAACTCTGTATTTTCTCATTGCCTGTATAAACATCCAATCCACTTCTGCAGAAAGGTGCTCAGTCTCCCATATTCTTTTTTCAGCAATGATTTCCACAGTTCATTGTGTAAAAGTGAATCAGTTCCTTCATCCACTGTGTAAAAGTGAATAATCCTTTCATCCATTTTGGATGCGGACCTCTTAAATAATATGACATAGCACTTCTCAACATGAGAATGTTGCCAGAGTGATCTGCTTAACATCAGCTTTCTCTGTCTCCTTTGCCAGGGGAAATACAACTTGCTCATTTGCAGCATAACTCACTACACTGCTCCAGCAATGTGCTCAATCCTAGGAAAAAGGATATTCCACAATTGCAAACCACTTCAGTTTCCAGTAGTTTGCTCTCTGAAATACAGAATATATTTACATATTATTTGCTTAATCACTAGTACAAAATTGTTGGGATTTATTTCTGTAACCAAAAGGCACAGTATGAGTTTTTTTACTTCTCTGTATCACATAGTACCTCTGGTAGCAGAGGTACCAAGGTGCGATAACATTGGGTTGGAACACATTGTGCTTAAAAAGGAAGACAGCATTCTTATGCCAGTCATAAGCCTAAGAAAATGAAACCAAAAGCCTCAAAACCACTTCACTGGCAACAAGAAAATCATAGGTATTTCTGACAAGAGTTTTAACAGAGCTCTGTACGAAAGAAAAGTTAAACTCATTGTTTGTCATTTCATTATTACAAAATAGTTCCCAATGGAAATAGAAATGGAAATGTACTTTTTGTATAACCCCTCTCATTATAGGAAAAACAAAATATTAACAGCACTGTCTCCTAAACTAGTGGGTGTGTGTCTTATCTTTTATTTCTGTACCCTACTTTCAGATATTGAAACAGCTACCTTAAACTTCTTATTGAAGAGTTAAACCATTGAAGTTTCTCAGCCTATTGCATCTTCAGAAAAACAGCAGGTCCAGAGCAGATGGATATAATGACCCTGCAGCTGCAAACTGATCTCAAATTCTACTTTGCCTGTTTGGCTTTGGAAAAATATACATAGAATGGAAAACAAAAAATCCCATAACTTAGAGACAGTATCTTTCAGTTTAACCTCTTGTACCATCAAAATACAGCTTTATATTTTAAGATGAAAATTGCAAACAGATGTCAGTGTATAATAAACTCCTAGAAAACCTTCCCAATTCAAGGAGAACCAACAACTGTGGAGAAGACAACTAGATACAAAAAAAACATTTGTAGGGAAAGGCAGTATCTTTATGGTATCAACTTGTATAGTGAGAAAACACAGACATGCTTTTTGCACACAAAGTTGTAACAGAAATAGACTTGCAGACTAAAGAAACAGGTAACGATTGTTCTCAGATTGTAATTGCATACATAGCAATTAGATCACCTGAGATAAAGAGGTGCTTGGTACACACCTCTGCCGGCAGCCCCAACCTCGTGTGCATCCTACAATCATCGACCATCACAGTTACAGCCATACTACCACAACAGGCGAAATAAGGTGTCTGTTTCTGAAGTAAAGAAGTACTGCAAAGTGTGGACAGTACCTTCTGCGGTGTGCTGGTGAGGCACTGACACCTGGAGAGCTGCTGCGCTGCAGGGAGCTGAATGCTGTACAACCAAGAGACAGATGTGCTGCATTTCCATTGCTTAAACACGTATGCTAAACCAGGGAAAAGCTGAAATTAATCCTCACACACATACTTCTCATATGAAGTAGTGGTGGATGAGCTACCTTTATTACAAGACAAACATGGTATCATGTCACCGCCTTCACCCTGCCTGAACTAGGCAACTGCTGAGGAAGTAACTGGGGTTTTCTTTACCCAACACAGTGACCACAGGCCAAAGATACCTGGTAGCAGGCAGGCTCCAGTCAAAGGTAGGCATGCAGGGCAGGAAGCCGCTGTCACCTCCTGGGGCTCCACCTTGTCCCGCTTTATGACTCGTTAGGAACACGAGAAGCGCCCACACCCCGCACAGCCGCGCCACCTGCGCCGCCCCTTCCCCGCGCTCTGGCCACTAAGAAATGGCCCCCACGGCGGCAGCGCCCCTCAGGGCTGGGGTCGAGGCGAGCAGCCGGGCCTGGCCCAGCGCCGGGCGGCGGGAGGGGAGGGCGCTGCCGAGCCGCGCCCTAGGGGCGGGTCCGTCGCCGCGCTCCGCCTCGGGGTGGCGGCGGGAAGAGCGCCGGGTGGTCGGGAGCGGTGGTGGTGGCGGCGGCCGGAGAGGTAAGGGGAGCCGGGCCGCTGCGGCCTGCGGGAGTGGGGTGTTGCTGGCGGAGGGCACCCGCCGCTGCTGGAGGCGCCTTTGGGCGGGTGGCCCGGCTCGGTGCCCCGCTCCTTCGGGGGAAGCAGCCGCAGCAGGAGGGTGCTGGGGGGCGCCGGGGAGCGGCCCCTGTGGGGAAGGGGCCGAGGTCGCAGGGCTGCCGGTCACCTCCGTGCCGGGCGGGCCGAGCCCGCGGCCGCTGGGGCTCCGGGGGGTGGAGCGGTTCCCGGCAGCATCCCGGAGCCCGCGGCCCTGCCGTGCTCCCCTCTTGGCTGCCAGGGCTGCGTTGGGAGGAGCGTCACCCCCTCCCTGGGCCGCGGGTTCCTGGGCCCTTGGGTTCCTGGCCTGGTCTTGGGGGTCTGGTGCCGGAGGTCGGGCCTTTTCCCCCCGAGCAGGGGAAGCGCGGCCTTTTGGCGGTGGCGTCCATTGAGATGGGGTTGGTTTGCGTTTTCTTTATCCCCACCTCAAAACGCAGCATGAAGCAGCGGCGTGGGGAGCGTTTGCTTGAAAACGCCCCTTTATTGTGATATTTGCGTGAACAGCAGCACTTCTGATCACCTGTCCTGTTCATTTAATCTTACACAGAGTAAACTGAATAAATTACTGCTGTCTCTTGAGAAATCTGTTTAAAACTCTTGTTTAAACTTCGCCAAGTGACTATGGTAAATGCTTTTTCCCCTGTGTGGAAGGCTCTTTCTGCTGCTGTGGATCAGTACATAACACTTGCCACATTGCTGCTTGCTTGTAGGTGCTCTTGCATACCCGCCTCTGTGGAATTAAAGTATTTCCTCTGCCTTAAGCTCCCCTTTGGCTCTGCTGGTGGAGCTGCTCAGGGCTGCACTGTGTGTGAGGGCAGGTAAACAACCGCCTGAGAAGTAACCGGGCTAAATGAGATTTATTTGTGTTTTCTCCAGGTTAGATCTCTTCCCTGACCTGGCTGATGGTGTGGGCTCGGAAACAGTTGTGATGGCCCAGGGCCTGGTATGAGTGACCAGAGGGGGAACTGAAGATGGTAAGAGCTGTTTCAGCTGGTGGTACTGTGAGCAGGTGTGAGGGGCACCTTTGGATCCAGTTATTGTCACTGTTTGCATTTTGCTCATATGGGCTATATGGGTTTTTTTCAGTTTAGATATTGCCAGGCTATTAATGTTTTCTCAAAGTGTAATTTTGTTTTGAACTATTCACTTGTGTGACATGTTTTAGGGTGTTCTAAGATAATTCAGTCAATGCAAAAAGGATCATGCAGCTATTTAGAAAAAACATTTTAGGTTTATCCTTGTGGTTTTCTTTAAGCCTACTAAAGGCTTATTGTACATTAGCAGCAGCTTGGGTTGTGGGGATGTTTAAATGATGATTGAAAGTAGCCTTAAAAGAGTCAATTTGCTGTGAATGGTGCTGACCAAATTAGTGCTGTGTGTGCATTTGGGGTTGTTTCGCCTTGGAGAGTGTTAGAATATTACAACAAAAGCTACTTGGGGGCTGAAGAAATGGCTTTCAGTGAAGGAGGGGACAGTGAGTGATCTCTCAAAGAGCTCAGGCTGTATATTTTATGTAAGAAAGGTGACTGAGAGGCACGTGGATCATAACATGTAAGAGGAATACATACATACGTGTACACACCAAGCCTGTAAAAAAGATGTTAAAAGGATGTTAATCTGGTAGAGGAAGGCTTATGACGAAATAGTATCTGGAAGTTGCTTCCATTTCAAACAGCAAAGGAGTAAGGAATGGAACAAACTGCCTATGGCAAGTGGCAGGTTCGTACTGTGCCTTCAGCCAGAGTCAGGTTCCTTTCTGGAGGGGGAGCTTCAGTTCAATACAGTTAGCACAGGCCAGAGTAAGTGATCTGATGGCCTGTTGTGGTCCTGATCAGCTTGAATCTGTTCTAAAATACTATGTTATTTTAGGCCCCTGAGATATAGGAAGTTACTGGGTCACAGGAATTCCTCAGCAGAGCTGGGAGTTGATCACACATCTGTGGAGTCCCAGGTCAGTACTTTGATTCCCCTTTATCCATTTAAGTAACACCCTTGTTTTGTTTTGTTTTGAGTATGTATCAGGGTTATCAGAGCAGATGATCACAGAAAAAGGCATGCAGGTGGCATTCACCCTACAGTTAGCATAGTAAACTGTAGTGCAAGGGCAAGTGTGTTCTGATGTTATAACTGTGGCAGAATAGCTAAAAGGAAATAATAATTAGGTAAAGGGGTTGAATGTCAAGTTCCTGGTGGTTTGTCAGTTGGAACAGCTGACTCCAAAGTAAACAGCTTATTAGTATGTCAGGATTGATTCCAAAAGGCCATGCTGCTGAGCAGCCACCCAGTGGATCAGCCAGTAAATAATTCTGTGCTTTGTACACAGTTATGTGATGAGAAATGCTTTTCTGATGCTTGAAGAGCTCCTGGCTGTGAAAGAGTAGGGAGGAGCAAGGATAATGGTCTGCACTGGCAAACCACTGTAGCTTACTTGGCAACATGAAGACACCTTTGGGCTTACTTTTAGGTGACTTCTTGCAGTAGTAGGAATATGGTTGCAGCCATGGTGGTGTAAGGATGTAAGTGAACAAAGATTTGCAAGGGCAGGGTGATACCTGTTGTTTTGATAGAAGCTGTACTTGCAAAACAGAACAAACTTTTGGGTGGGTACACCAGCTGCAGGTTTCAGCATCAGTATCCTGGATGTTTTAACATGCTGCACCTCAGATCTTAGTGTGACAGAAAAAGTGTAGCTGATACATTACAGATAGCTTTAGGAAGCTCTTTACCTTAACTCACGGTGGGCAGGAAGGGCTCTAGGGGCTACTCATTTTTCCAGTTTTGTAATCAGTACTCTGGGTGTAATTGCTTTGCTTATGTGAGATACTGAAGATGCATCTGTCTGCATACATGGCTGTGTTCAGAAATTAACCCGGAGATACTCAGCCTTTCCTGACAAAGTTGTGGTTAATTCTGAGTGAATTTGGCAATGGTTCCTTAACAGGGACAATTACGTGCTGCAGTCTGTGCTGTACGCTGTTGCTTCCAGTGATTACTGTTTTGTTTTTCTTCTTTCTGTTTAATTACACTAGCTTTTCCTTCAGTACATAAGTGTTGGGTATTTTTTTCCTTTATCATTCTGAATAAAGTGTAGTCACCCTCTTTTACCAGACAGCTTCTTCCACTGCACTTGTCTTCCTGTGCAGATTCCTATATTGAAGGCAGACAGATATTTTTAAGTAATGGCAGCATAGTTTATAACCTGTGACAACCACCTTATGGACTTTCTTCCATGTTGCTTCAGAGGAAGCTTTAATATGGCACTCCTGAAGTTCTCTATGTATATGTATCTTCTTTTTTTCTCTTTTGGTTTAGTCTGTTATTTATGTTTAAATGGTGGCTAAAAAGAAAGAAAATTACAGCATATGGACAGCATTAAAATATACTAACCTTTATTAGAGACTAGCTGCTGAGATTTTGTGGAAGAAACTGGTGCAGGTGGTGGTTTGCCAACTTCTGCTCTTTTTAACTTGAAGTTAGGCCCGAGAAGTCTTTGCTAACAGAGGAAGCTGCTCTGTAAAGTTTGTTGATGCTTAAGCATGTGAGGGGGAAAAAAACTGTTATGATTATCCTGTCTGTACTGGGTATAGGGATACTGATATATTCATGTACCTGAACTTAAGTCCTTTAATCAAAAAAGAGCATTTTACTGTTTTGATTTCCTGAAAAATTGGTGTGGGTAAGCTTAAAGTTGTAAATATTTCTGGTGTGGTTGGCAGTGAAATTGAGAGATGATCTCTGGAGCTGGTGAAGGCTCCTGGACAGATCCTTGGCTTCTGATTGTTTAACATGAAGTAGGTGCAGCAGCTGCCCTAATTATGTGGTTCTTAGCTAGTAAGGGTTACCCTTTCTTTTCTCTGTACCTTTTTGCTTGAGTATGTTGAGAGATGAATACATCTAAGTGCTATGCATAGCCTGGAATTACAAGAGAAAAGTTGCAATCTGGAAGCTTGATTTCAGCACCTAATAGTTTACCTCTGTAAGTACTTGAGAGGACCCTGGTTTGCTGTTTTTTCACAGCAGGTGATTTCTAAACTGTGACCTGAAAATGCTACCCTCTATGCTGGAAATAATGCTTCGTATTACCTATTTTTTCAGTGTGAATACACCTTGATGCAGTTTGCCTGTTTTCTTTTAGTGTGGTCACAGCTGGGCATTTGAAGCTGGTTAAATGCAGTACACATCAACAGAATTTATCAATTTTTAAGCAAGAAAGCAAGGATTTGATCCAAAAGATACTGCTCTAAGAGCTGGTGAACTAGTTTTGGCAGATCTGTCTGAGTCCTGCAGACAGGAATGGTCTGCTGAACATACTGAACTTTGAGTCCCCTGAAGAGCTTGCCAGGAACATGTTTGGTATGATGTCAGATTGTGAGCTACTTATGTCACAGCATGAGGAGACATTTGGAAGCAGGGTGTTTGAGCTCGATTGCCAATTCAGTGTCCAGAAGAGGTGTTCTAGTATGTCAGGGTGGAGAGAGGTATTCTCATGAGTGCAGTAGTATTTTGGTAGCAGGCTGGGGTGTCTCATTTGCTCAGCAGGTTGTCTGTGTTTATACAAACACATGGCAAGCTGGAATGCTAAGTCTGATTCTGCTTCTTCTGTGACAGGTGACTTTTGGTACCAGGCATTTTAGTGAAGGAGCCATAAGAAAGAGAAGCCTGGAAAAACTAAAGCTGCAAGAACAGGAGCACGTTCGGAAAAGGGGGGGAAAGATACGGGGCTGAAAGGTGAGAGTGTGTTTTCAGAGGCTGTCCCATTTTCTTGAGACTTGTTACACTACCTTATGCCAAGTAAAATCCAGGAGTGGCCACTGTAAAAAATCAGGCTTTGAGGAAATAGGACTTGGAGAACTTGAAGTGATACTATACAGTTTTTAAATGTATTCCTGTTGGAAACAAAAGCATTATAATGATTGTGTGTGTAAAGCATCAGATGGAGGGGTCTGGCTTATGAGGAAGGTTGGACTAGGGACACCCTGAGGTCCCTTTCGGTTTGGGTTGTTCTGTGATTCTGTGGGCCTGGAGTGAGATCAGAGAGCTTTTGCTCTCAAGTTGCCCATAGGCATGATTGCTGAAGATTCTGCATGTGGGCCGTTTGTATTGCTCTATGCTGCAACACCACAAATGAATGTCTTTATGTCCTGAAGAAAAATGACCATGATGTACATTTCTAGGTGCCTCCCAGCTGACCTGAAGGTCCAAACTTCCAAAAAATACTTTTAAATGCTTTATTGAGTGAACACTTTGTTCTTTGAATTTTCTGGAGTTTTCTGTGGTGTAGCATGTTGATTGTTTGGTATATCTGCTTTCTCCAGGGTAAGGTTTCCAGACAGTAGTGACAGCTTGTCATAGTTTAACCCCAGCTGGCAACTAAGTCCTGCAACAGCCACTGGCTTCTTCCCCCCACAGTGTGGTGGGGGAGAGAATTGGAAGGGCAAAAAATGAGAAAACTCCTACTTGAGAAAGACAGTTTAATGGGTACAGCAAAAGCTGCACTCAAGCAAAGCCAGAGAAGGAATTCATTCATCACTTCCCATGGTCAGGCAGGTGTTCAGCCATCCCTAGGACAGCAGGGCTCTGTCACACATAACAGTGACTTGGGAAGACAAGCGCCATCACTCCCAATGTCCCCTCTTCTTCCGTCTCCCCCAGCTTCCCATGCTGAGCACGATGCCACATGGTCTGGGATATCCCTAGGGTCAGTCAGGGTCAGCTGTTCCACTGTGTCCCCTCCCAGGTCCTGATGCACCCCCAGCCTCCTTGCTGGTGGGGTTGGGTGAGGAGCAGAAAAGGCCTTGACCCTGTGTAAGTGCTGCTCAGCAGTAATGGACATGTAATATCTCTTAAATGGGACCCTTATGTTAATCTGTAGGGGAATTTGTTAATTTAAGAACTGCATTCAGATGATTAATTTCTAGGTGTGTCCTTGGAGACAAAAGTTGATGTGACTCTTGTCCTGGCAATGCTTATAAAGAAAACTGTAGAATACAAACCGTTTGAAGAGGCAAAGAACTTTCTAAATGTGTGCTCACTTGGATGCATGTCATCTATGTGCCATGTTTTTTTAAGCGTGTTAATTTAACAAACAAGATTCCTTATTAGCCACATGTGGATTCTTGGTGACTGGTTGCTTATTATTAGCTCTTCAAACACCTGCATCCAATTCCCAGGACTCAGATTGTAAACCAAGTGTCATCTAAATTGTCCCATATTGATAATTACCTAGAAAAACACGTGGTGATGAAAAGAAGTTCGAGAGAGGAAAAAGAAAGCTAAGCTCAAGAGGAGAGAAGAGAGGCAGATAGATGGAGATGAGAAACATCCCCCAAAGCAGCAGAAGGTACCAGCTGAAGAACAGCAGTGGCCAGAGAATATGCCTGAATGGGAAGAAAGGAAATCCCTGCTAGCTCAGAGAAGAGTGGAGGCTGTCAGACTGCTTACAGTGCTGTTAAGCCATGTGAAAGTAAGATTATTTTAAAATGTATTTTAAATTTTGGAGGATATTTATTAAAGCTTGAATAATTCACTAGACATTTGATGTCTTGATACTGATATGAATGCCTTGGGACTGACTGAAAACTCAGAAGGCTTGAGGGCTAAGTTTTGTGACAATCTGCTCTCAGTCTTGCCCCAAGAGCAAAGTTAGTGCATTTCCACCCAGAAACATTGCCTTTGATGCTTGTTCCAGGTCTTGTCATTACTCAAGAAAAATAGGTCTGGAAGGGCTATATCAGCTCTGTTAGACCTGATCCAGCATTACAAACAAGTTGTTTTGGGGTGGGGATGCAAACGATGGTATCTCTGTTGTTTTGGTCTCAGTTCTACAAGTGACACAAAGTGACACAGATTACACCAGCTGCATTTCTCAAGGACTTTTGTGGCCGACACTAAGCTGTCAGTTTTATTTCAGTTTGATTCAGGTAACATCCTGAGAAAGTCAGCAGAGGAATGATAAAAATGTGAGTGTTTTGCACACAGATTCATGTTTGAATTTTAGTGCTCTGGGCTAAAAGTTTTAAGTGAAAACAGGTGTTTTCATTTCTCAGGGTTGCTAACATGGCTTTGTCTTCATTATTTGCAAAGAAAAATTTGCTTGCAGCTTTTAACAAGTGTATGTTTTCCTCAATTCTTAAAGATTTCTGAAAGCTTGTAACTTGCTAAGAGTTGAAGTCAGAGGCTACCCTTGCCATTCTACATGAGTTTAGGGCCCCATAACATCTGACATTGGCCTTCTTAATGGTGAAGGTGATGTGTAAATAAACTTCTATTTTCTTGGTTTCGCAGTTGGCAAGTCAAAAAGTGGATCCTTCATGGGGCGTAAGGAAGGACGATTCCTTCTCTGAAACAGCATTAACAGACATACATCAGGAACTGATTAACTCCCATTATCATACGCACAAAGAGTTGAAACATAAGGAGGAGTTTAAGTGCCCGCTAATCCTAAAAGGTAGCAGCTTATGTAGCGAGGAAGGAGATGTGAGTAACTTCCATGCATCTACTTGTCATATAGTCAGGACGATTTTAAATGACCCTTCTCCAGCCCCACGTTCTGACGGACAGCCTGGCAGAGATGCGTGCAACTCCTTTGGCTGTGGATCTTTGCTGATTACAGTTACGCAAGACCGCAGGGTCATCCAGCCTCTCGATGGAAGGGACTGCCCAGCACTGAATGTAGCTCACACACAGACAGTGTCTGAAGACGCTTGCAAAAAGCAAAAGGTTTACGAGACTGATGAGTTCATCCATTATTTACTAAACTACTATCAGACTCCGCACTATGCACGTGTTTGCTTAGAGCCAAAAAACACTGCGCACAAGTCCTGGTGGAAGAGAGTGGTATCTGGTGGTGGTAGTGCTTTTGACATCAGCTTGAGTAGCAAACATGGTCAGCACTTCAGAGAAGTGAGTCCTGTACAAAATCTCAGCAAGAGAAATTGTAGTAGTGGTGATAATGGTAGACTGGTGATTGCTGTTGGGGAGCTTGAGTCAATGAACACAGTGTTAGAAAACAAGGCCTGTGGGGGCAGGCTTGCAAAAGAGTTGCAAGGGCAGAGGAATGACTTGCTCACTGTTGGTAACTTACCCTATGCTGAACTGAATCATTCTTTGGATTGCACTGCTGTTACTCATGATAAGGAATTCAAACAAGAAGATGGTAGTGATGAAGGTACTGTACCATACAAAATATGTAGATGTGCTTGCAAATTAAAGGATTTGTTGGAAGAGATCAGTGATCCTGACTACTTTAGAGAGGCAAGTAGCAGCTCAGTGAAGAGAACAGAAAGAAGGTGTGAAGAAATTTACAGCAATTGCAATAGAGGGTGCTTACCTGCAAGAGCTGGGGAAAGCAAATTACTGGTTTACCTTAAAAATGTAACTCTGGAAGGTCAAGAGACGGAAAGCAGCAAATGTAGCTTCTGTTCTAATTCTGTCCATCAGGGCCTGGCAAGGCAGTGTGAGCATAAGCTTAAGAAGTCGTGCAAGAGATCTAGTAGTAAATTGAGGCATGAAGGACAGAAAAGCAAGATACAGTCCAGGGAAGAGGAGAGGAATGCTCGCAAAATGAAGAAAAAGAGAAAAAAGCTTTCTTCTAATCTTTTATCTGATGAATGTGGCTTTTCAGAGATGGACAGTTGTGTGCAGTTGGAGTCGCTCAGAAAGATACAAGGAAAATGTAAGAAAATGTTGCACAAAAAAGTGAAATTCAAGACCCTTCACACCACCATGGCAGCACCAGATGTTACCCCTTGTGATGGCTCACTACTCCAGGAGACCCTCCAGAGAACAGGTGAGAAAGAGGGACACCAGAGCTAAGGTGCCTGAATATAACAGGTCTCTGGCAGGTGGGGTAACCTGCCAGTTCTTACAGTGGTGACTGGTGGTTTTAAAAAGCATTAGGAAGTACAAACATGGCATAAAAAATAAAAGTGCAACTTCTCTCAAGCTAGAACACTACACATAGGTGTAGTTGAAGAGCAGCATTCATCTTATTAATGGGATAGCAAAGTGTCTGTCATGGGCAGATGCGTGGTTCTGGTGTTAATAACATGTGTGCTAACAATTCAACGTGCTTTAGACAGCTAAAAACATTTTTGGGCAGCTCAATATGTGGTACAGCTGGGTGGGAATTACTGTCTAAAGCTACTGACTCTATATATAGGTAGTCATCTGATGTTCATTCAGGATTGCTACATTTCTGGCTATTGTTGCAGCCTTTTCACAATTTACTATGCTTTCAGTTTGTTGGCAGATACTTTACAGCTCTCTCCCCATACCCTTTCTCTCACCAACCTTTGACAAACTATTTTCAAGTAACTTTTCCATATACTTATCTACAGGAGATGAGAGGAAATTAATGTTGAGAAAAGAGATGGATGCAGATGTCAGAGGATGCCCTCTATTTCCTCTTGAGATAATTCAGACAGACCCCTGCTCAGATACTTTCTGTGGAGCAGAGCCCAGAAGAGGATGCTGAACAGCTACTGTGTAACAGCTCTTAAGTTTTTATATACAAGTGGGAGAAGAAAGCCCTTTGATTAAAAGGTACATGAAATAGTGGGGGGGTTTGTTGCTTAGGTGATTTCTTTGGTTAGAATATCTGACTGGTGTAGTGAGTGTCACAGAACAAGAACTTGTTTTTGCCTTTTGGGTAACAGGACCAAAACTTTCCCTAGGGCCAGACAAACTTTCATGGACCAGTTGCTAAGAATTTGAAAGGATACAGATTGAGATCTCGGGTTGTTAAACTCTGATTAAATGTAGGGAACCGTGTAAATACACGGTAAAGTTACGGTATTTCAAAATGAGGAGGAAAAGACATAGCTATATAAATCTAGAGCAAGCATATGAAGTGCCTCCTCAATCAGATTGTTAAAATGGTGGGACTGGAAGGTGTGGGTGACATTTATTCTCAATTGTGTAAAATAATAGATCCCATAAACCCACCCTGGAAAAATGCTTGTTTTCCATTCAGAATTCTAGAGGTGTTTCTGCAAGTTTGCTGGTCCCTGGGAGGAACCCAACAAGTTTCATGAGATTTGGAAGGCACACCCAGTAAGACTGCTGTTTAGTATGACTTTGCTTACAAGTAATTTCAGAGGAATTGTGAAATGTTGACGGACTTGTGCTGCATGTGGGTAAAAATGTGAAAATGCAGTCCTAGGGGCTTGAGTTATATCTCTATTTATTCAGCTGGCTATGTTTAGAAGACAGACTCTATTGCTTTTGGACAAAGTCTCTTAGCAAGACGTAGAAGACTAATTCTAAGTTAAATACGTTGATTATTTCAGCTTTCATTTTACTATGCTTTATTTATTACCTGTCAGTATACTAAATTAATGTGATAATGTTGCCTTCGTTACCTAGAATCTTACCCATGTTTGTAACTTCTGCTCTAATAAATAGTAATAATAACAAGTTATACTGTAATTGTTCGTGGTAGTTAGGTTTCCCCCAGTGTTCAGTACTGGTGATTCCCACAGGCTTCTTAAGCTGGGTTTTATCAGTCTTCTCTGTTCACATGTTCAGATGTTGAGTGCCTTTTCAGGGTCATGAATGACAAATGGTTGCTGCTCAAAGTACTGTTAATCTATTACTTTTATCTAAAAATATGTTATTTTCTTGACAGAAATATTTTGACTATTTTGGAGAACATTTATGCTCCTCTGAAGTCTCCTTTTTAGTATTTTATACAGTTATAAGAAGACCAACTATTGTATGTTGAGTGTGTACAATGTTGCAGTTGCACTGGTGTGACATAACCAAGGGTGGTTTTTCTCTATGCAATATCTGTGGAGTGAAGATGACAAAACTCCCCCCTCTGTCAGTCTATAAGCAGTTCTGTGTCCATGGCTCCCCTGTTCACATGAGCCAGACCTTTCCATTACATGTGAGGAAGTACTTCTTTCTCTTAGGCTGGGCAGCCTAACCGATTTCATTGGGTGTAAATTCCCAGTGCTTTATCAACATGTTGTCACAATATTCAATAACAAATACACCAGTTCTGTAATTGCTTCTGGCATTCACTTATATTGACCTGAAACTGATAAAGCGAGTCATCTCTCCAAGTCCTCATTCCTTGTAAAACTTTCATTGTAAATAAACTACATGTGCATTTTGAAGTGTGAGACACCATTGTAATCTTCATAGTGAAACAGAACTTTTGTTTCCTATTTGCTTACAGGTATAGTTATTTAGAGCCTGTTTTCGGGTGGTTTACTATTAATTCCTTACATTTCCTATCAACACACTTCATTTGAGCCACATCCTTTCATATGCTGGATTGTTCAGTATAATTTAATTATCCTGAAGGCTAATCTTTAAAGATACATGTAACAGCTTGCTTTAAAACTCTTGGAATGTATAGCTTTGCAGCTTAAATTTCAGTTGTTACAGGAATAAATCACGATGTTACTCAATTGGAATGTTTAATAGGCAAAAAGATTCATTAAAAGCAGAATTTGTATAGCTCAGCAGTAGAAATGTGCAACACTGCTGGCATAATTTGACACCTTTCAGTTTGAGCTTGGTGGGTGCTGTTGTACTGAGCTGGTGTTCCAAGAGGTTGGGGTTTTGATGGAAACACTGTTTACTCTGACATGTATGAAGTAGTGCACTAAGACTGTGGATCCTGCAATCAAACCTGACCTCTGTACAGACTAATGAAAATACTTCCTTACAGATCTAGTGAGAACCGAAGTCTTCTCAAGGGAGCTCTCTGAAGTGAGCTTTGTTATCAGAACACACGGCCTGTTGGCTGTACCTTCTGCTGAATCCTGAAGTCACAGTCCTACAGGCTGCTTTTAAAGTAGAAATACACAGTGCTCATCATTATATCAGTCCATCTGCTTGAAATACAAGAGTGCAGTAATGATGAGACAAAGCCCTTAATCCAGAGATTCCAGGCAATGAATAAAAATGCCTCACCTTTTGTAAAACCTGTTACGTAACTCCCAAACATTCATTACTAAGCTGCTTTTTGTTTAACTGAAACAGCATGAAGTAAGAGCCAGTAAGGACGATTAAGAGCAGGTAGAGTCTAGATAAAAGAATATCTGAATTTTACGAAGCAGTTGACAGTATGACAGAACTGGTTGGACATGAGGTACTGCTCAGTTGTTCTGACTTGCCCTGGAGCTCCTCAAGTACGGCCTTGTGGCACTTAGGTAACGGATGTTCAGACGCTTCAGCAGCAGCCTCTGCTCTTAGTTGGTCATCTTGTCCTGCTTGGTTAATGATGCACAGTCTGATAAGCTACCTGGCACAGGTCTTTCTGCTTAGTCATTGCAGCTGGTCACTGCTGAGGGAAGGGATCAAGTTGCAATGAACAAAGAGCAAAAGAGAAGCTAAAACCCAGCCCTTGTCTCCAGAACACTAGAAGAAAATAAAATCTGAGTCACACTGCTTTTGTGACTCACTTTTTCCCCTTTCATAACAAATTCTCTTTGTTTTCTCTGAAAAATTATTGGTCTTACCAAAGTGTAAGACTTCCTTCCCAGGAGGCACAGATGCTTAACATTAAGCTTTGTCTTGTGTTACTGCTTGTTTTCTGCGTAGTTCTTATTTATTACTGTTGTTCTTTGTGATGCATCATGTTGTAACATAAAGATTAATACTTCAAGTAGCATTCAGTTCCTCAGGATATGTTATGGACTAACTTAAAGAGTCAGATGGTTGCGTCTGCTGAAGGGTAGGTTATAGCCTAGCCTAGGTCCACTATGACAGCCTTCCAAAGCTCAAGCTTTGTGCAGTGTTAACAATTACTTGGGCCTTCTTATGCCTAACTCTCTTTCTGTAACAGCAGAGCATATTATACAACATGAACACAGTCTATACTTTACAGGCATTCAGTTAGAACATACTATATGTGTTGTATAATGTAAGACACTGGAGAAAGAAAAAAAAAAACCTTGAAACATTGGGGGAGGATTAAGTATCACATTCAGTTGCAGTAAATAAAAACAAACACCACCATTATGCAAGAGTTTTTTTATTTCCTGCCTTAAATAAAAGCACATTACTGATCTGAGGTAAACCGTTAGTAGTTTGCAAGGAGTATAAATGTCTCTAAAAGTAAAATCTCAACACAAGGGTCATGGCAAGATTTACATTAGTCTCTAGACCTCCCCTGGGTAGTTCATGCAAGTACTTTACGCAAGCCATCTGGCTCAAATGACAGCACTCTTCAGTTGAAGGCCCAGTGTAACCCAAAGAAAATGCCATGGCAGTGTTAGGACTAAGGGAAAGTTGTTTGCTCTCACCACAGATGGTCTTAGGCACTTTAGCATGTTGTGTCAACTTGTTTATGAAAGCTGCTGTTGTGCAATGCACTCTACTTCCAAACAATTTTGCCTAGTTTACACCTTCTCACTCAGGACTCGGTTAATCATTTTGTCATACTGCAAAACTGAAACAGCTTGGCCAGACAGCTGAACCAGAGAAACTAAACAGGGAGAACTACCCCAGACAGGCACCTAAGCAGAATCACCTGGACAAGAAACACAAGTGGTCAGTTTTGCACCTGATGATGATGATGAAGCGTGTTTATATCTTCCCTTGGTCAAACCCATTTACCCAGCATGCTCTGGGAGGAGACTAGGTTAGATAGTCGGAACAAACCTAGTAATTAAACATAGATGTGAGCTAAGAGTGCAAGTAAGTTTAAAGCAATTCAAAGGTCAGGTCCCACAGGTACAGCATTGCAGGAGATTGTGCTGTTTCTTTTAATGGCAACATTCCACAGCAACAAAGGCCTCGATGCTGAAACAGCTTATACCATGTTGTTTTATTTTGTACAGGAAACTTGTATGTTGAACAGTAACATTTTTCTGCTGGTTAAAGCTGCATGTACAAGGGCACTTGTTAATCACACCATACCAGCAAGTTGCCTTTTTTAGGCCTAGGAATCAATTGCAGCTTATCTTCCCTGTTTAAAACCATTTCATTAAAATTCACAGAAGAGTTTTAGTAAGAGAAAAAATAAATGAATAGTCCAGTTGAGTCACACTTCATGATGTACCTGGTTTTTAGTGATTTCTAGTTTACATGTAGTATCTTAACTCTTTGTAACACTTCAGATGTGCTTTAAGAGTATTAATCCATGCATCATTATGCATGACTGAATACATCAAGTATTCATCAGTATTAATTTTTTAAGTATCTAGAAGTGATTTAATGTCTCAAGCATTCTTACCTTTTTTAAAAGCAGTTCCTTCTGTAAGCTAGTGTGTAACTCCTTAAAAGCCAAATTATCTTACATAATATTGAATTACATTGCACAACAAATGAGCATGATGCTTCATGGACAAATAAAATATAATCCTTTTTTCTAAAGGAATTCTAAAGGAATTACAATCCAAGACCCATATCCCACAGAACTAATGTGAAACAAGAGTTAGTGGAATTTGTGTTGCATATGTGAAGTTACGCTCGTGCTTGTGCCTGCAGTGCTAGGTTCTGAATTAAAATCTGGATTTCAGCTTACTCTGTGCTAAATGGTGACAGAGGAAAAACAGAAGTAGTTCTTTATTGCCAAAATTTACTTTATCAGCAGACATTTTTGTGCATACTTCAGATATGCAGGTTTAAAGGAAGACAAATCTTAGACCTTTAGTGGTTTACCACTGAATTTGAAAAGAAAACCTTTGAATAGAAACAACTCAGTGTAACTCTGGACCTTTTGTAAGGATTGCTGCTGTTGCAACTTAGAAGTGGAATGTTACAAATGATCCTTTACAATTCAAAACCAGATTGTTCCTCGCTGCACTTTCTAGTCTTTCTTTGCATCCTTGGCATCTTTCTCTTCTTCATCAGAGTATACAGTGGGTTCCTCCCCCTCCTTCAGCAGGTTACCAACATGGTGATACTTAACTGGGGGAGAAAAAAAAAAAGAACACAAATCATTATTCTGCCCTGAACTTGCAGTTTTTTAACTCCTCTGCTTGATTCCTGAATTGACAGAATGCCTGTATTATAATAAATGGGTCTCAGTGACTTGTTCCAAACATTGGGGGAAGCAGAAAAGCCAAAATCAACTACCTGAACTGCTGTTAATGTTGATGTAAGAAACACAAAAAGTGAGTGTGTTCTCCTATTGCTTAAGCCAAAAGACGTGTAAAATGAAGGTCTCATCCAGCTAAGAAACAGAATCCTGGATTAGATTATTTCTCTTGCCAGAGTCAAAGCCATTTTTTCAACCAGTGGCATTGTTAAAATATTTAGGTTACGTATTAT
Organism: Pezoporus occidentalis; assembly: GCF_034315485.1. NCBI lineage: Eukaryota > Metazoa > Chordata > Aves > Psittaciformes > Psittacidae > Pezoporus > Pezoporus occidentalis. The sequence goes on along the minus strand of NW_026913477.1, from coordinate 1,506,616 downwards.
ACACAGAGGCAGGTACATGTGTGCACACGTACACAACTTTCAAGGGCTTTTATTTTGTGTAATGCATGTTGAAAATACCCAATAGCTCAGAAGATGGATCCTTTCTATCCTTTCTCCCAAAGATAAAGACAGATCTATTATCCGATTATGCAGCTAAACCTCTTACTTTATATCTCTTTCTGAACATGTAAAAATGCTAAGATCATATACGTGTAAGAACTTAGAGCTATGCTATGTTGCTCATCTGTCAACTTCAACAAAGCCTTTGGCTACAGGTATTTCACACTAGTGTTGTTGTTATAATTAGTGAGAATTTAAAACAATTAATTGCCAAATTTACTAGAAACACAGTAATAAAAAGAGTACAGTTTGCTGTCAGTCCTGATGCCCAGCTCTTGAAAAGGTAGATTTAAACATTAGTTGAGGTCAGGTATTTGGTAGCATGCTTGTTAGCACAATAAAAGAGCCATTCAGTGTGGCATGATTAAGTCTTCATTAAGACAGGAAGAGCACCAAAATAGTAGGGGCACATCAGGTCAGGACTGAGAGGTTCTAATGGCATTATGTGGAGGAAAGTTCCATTCTAGCTAGTGATAGTAAATCTTTAATACCAAACACCAGACTTAAAATAACATTTGATTTCCACTATACTACTTTCTGTATATGCAATTTCCATCACATACACATACAAACATTCATCAAGAAGAAAAACTGATATGTTTAGTTTTTGTCTTATCTCAGTAGGAATAATCCCTTTGGTGCTCACTTGCCTAAAAGGCAGCATGAGATACAGAGAAGTAATTTTTCATCAACAAGATACACAATATGAGAAAAAAAATGATGATACCAGTGGGCATGCCCCGGTACAAGGGTCAACACAGCAACTTCCACAAAACTGTGGTTTGAAATTCTCCTTTTTGAGCAAGTTGAGGCACACAATACAGAACAGCTGGAATCACCTTTTTAAAACTTTTAATACTAAGCATAGACATACAAGGCAAGTATGAAAGTGAATTTCTTCTGTTAATTTGGGAAATGACATCTCAAGTGTGCAAGTTGCTTTTTTTCCTCTGCCACTCTGTCCGTCATTAATACAATAATGACCAGGCTGCCTGCAAGCACAGAGGTGGTATTTGGTCTTCCCTGATCGCCTTCTGGGGGAGAAGGTCAGCTGGATACAGTCGTCTATGAATCTGATAAAGCTACCACAAGGCCATGCAGAGTCACTTATTTAGAGTAAAAAACGTTATTATCAAGGGCAGAAAGGCGAAAAACCCCTAAAGTCTTCAAAACTGAAAAAAAATCCAAGAAGTAATAATTCAAATGTTTACTCTTATTTCTGAGAAGCTTCATTTCTCAGAACATTAAAATCCAATCCTCTCTATAAATGGGGTCTTAACTGTACCAAAACATGCTCTGAATTTCCAATTCCTGTCAACTTTTTGTGTGGTCTTAAAGATCATTGCCTGTGATGGAATGCTTTTGTCTCTCCCAGTGTTCTGTAAGGAGCAGAGAGAGGAAGAACACAGAAGGAAAATATGGCATTTCTCTTAATTCTTTTGAATAATGGTAATTCCAGTAATACTTAGCAAACTGAGGTATTAACTCAAAGTAAGTTTCCAGACTGATGCTTCCAGCTGAAACAGCCTTTTAGCCGTTGCTTCCCTTCTTACACACTGGTTAGTTACTTCTTTGTAAATTGGTTTAAAATTGCTTACAAGTGAATTGTGACTCCCAGTCCCTCAAGGTCTCTTGCTGTGTAGCGTTGAGATCAGAGAGGTCATCATAGTCATCTCTCAGAGCCTCCTTATCCAGGCAGAAAGTGGCGAGACCTCGGGATGCATCTCTTCCAGCAAAAATCCCATACGGGCCCTCTTTAAAACAGAATCAGAAGCAGCATTATTAGAGGCAACAGATCAGAGTCCCCAGCTTCAAACAGATGATGAGCTCTTACCCTGGCCTGTGGGTCAGAGATGCCTCAATTTTCTGACATGTTTTATTCTACTTGGTAATGAAGGAAAACAGAGGAAGATGACAAGAAACAAAACCATGGTAAGAGATACTGAGTTTGCTGAAACATCAGGACAATGAGCCACAGAATGGTGTGTGGTACATACGAACAAGGTAAGAATAAGTACACAAATTAGGAAGTATAGCCTCGGAAAGAAGAACAGAGGAAGATTTGTAAAGTCTGAGGTGAAATGGAAGTTTTCTAAGAGATGCTCCTGACTTAAAGAGCTGAAAGGATGACTTGACAGAAAATATGGGAGATGATAGAAATTATCAACTTGGAACATCTATTAAAGCTTTCAAAATGCAAGATGAACTCAAATGACCAAAACATGCAACTCGCAGTAAATGAGAGCTATCAAGGCAGACTCTTGCTAAACTTCATTAAAGATTAACTTGCTTGCATGACAAGCTGAAAATTGAGATATCACATGTTGCAACTAGACATTGAAAGTTCTTTTTCAGGGAGCTTAAAGAAGTTGTTAACTCGGGTTACTGTAGAGAGCATGACATCTCCCACACCTCCCCGAGCGAGCTTTTTCCCATACGCATCAGAAGACTTTTACTGCTTTATTAAAATGAAAATCAAATTGGGCAGACACTGTGATGAACCATTCAGCAATTATCAAATTGCAGGCAGCTTTTACTATTGTCAAAGAAGGTGGCATCCAAAGCATGGTCCTTAAGTGGTTTTTCATTTGCACAAATACAAAACAGCACATCTAACTCAGCCTGACTGCTGCAGAATGCAAAGTTACAGTCAAACACCACTCAGTGACAGTCTCCAGCCCATGTCTGGACCAAAAGTAATAATCTCATCATGCTTCCAAACACGAGTCTCCTGCACTATTCTCCTTTTCTCTGAGTAATGCTGGCAGCCCACTATAGCAGCTACCAGCTCTGGACACCTCAGGAGTAGTTATGCCTGACAGATGCTGGTACACGTTATCAAGTCCCAGTGAGACTTTTAACACGAGGCCTCTGTTACAAAGAAAACCCCATGTCCTAGTGGAGGTGATAAAACTGTCCCCTGGGTGCACACAGTCCAGCCACCTCATCGCTAGCTGCTCTGCGAGCCCTTGCATAGCTTACTCAATCTTTGCAAGCTTCAACCGCCTGCACTCCTGATAAGAAGCTGGTTTAATCTAAATTGCTGGGTATTTAGTTTAAATATTATGCAAAAGAGTGATGTCCACTAAAAGGTGGAAATGGAATGTAAACACTGAGAAAACACTGCTTCCGCTGCCCTGCAGCAGGCAAAGGCACCCGAGGGTGATGAAGCCACCCAGCCCAACAGCGGCACAACCCACCCTGGGAAAATAAAAGAGAATCATGAACAGACGTGGGCTGGCAAAGCCGGCACTTCCACAACAGCGGGGCCCGGCTCCGGAGCCAGGCAACAGCAGTAATCCTGCCCTCCGCCCCACCGGGCAGGCAGGCAGGCAGGCAGCTCTCGCAGCGCTGCTGTTGCGTGATCCTGTCACAGACGAGCTGCGCACACCCTTCCCAGCTCCAAGAAAGGGATCCCTTCCAGATCTCCGGATCGTGAGCAGGGCCGAGAGGGCGCGGGCACCTTCGCCCACCGTTCACCCCGCAGGGAAGGCGGCAGGCCAGGCACTAGTGCGGAGGCCGACGATCCCTGAGCCGCCAGCCCCGGGCCCGGCCCGGCCCGGCGGGCCTGTGCGGCGGCCACGCCGCCGAAGCCCCCCGTGATCCCTACGTGCACAAAGAGCCGCGGGCTCCCGGGCTGGGCCCGGCCCGCCGCCCTCACCGGGCCCGTAGAACTTCCTGGCGCGGGTCACGTCGAAGACTTTGCCGTTGATGGCCATGAGGATGCGGGGGTCGCGCACCCCGTCGTAGAGCCGCAGCTGCTCCAGCGTGAAGTCACGGCGCTTCATCTTGGGCAGCGGCGGCGGGTCCGCCTCGCCCGCCTGCGCCGCGGGCTGCTCGCCCCGCAGGATCCGGTAGAGCAGGAAGAGGCAGAGGCTCAGCAGGGTCAGGTTGAGCGGGGAGCTCACGATCTCCAGCAGCAGGCCGCCCCCCTCGGCCGCCGCCGCCGCCTCCTCGCCGGCCACCGCCAGCTCCTCGCGGGGCATCACGCTCGGCTGCGTTCCGGCACGGCGGGCTCTGAGTCGCGGTGCAGCTGCGGGGAGGGAGGAGGAGCCGGCCCGCTGAGGGGCAGGAGAAGGGCGGTGCTGAGGACGGGTTGAGGCGCGGTTGCCGCCTTCAGTGAGGGGGCCTCAGAACCGGATAGCTTTTGGCGCGGCTCCGGCACTAGGTGGTGGTGTGCGGCAGGCGATGGCGAGAGCAGCTCGAGTAGCCCGCGACCCTGCCGGGAACGATGTGCAGCTGAGGCGAGGACGGCTCCGCGGAGGGTGCCGCCGGCCGCCATTCCTTCGCGCGGCTGCAGCAGGTCAGCTCGGGTCGGGCCGGGTAGGGTCAGGGAGCTGCCGTGGCCGCTCCGTGCCGCATGCTCTGACAGAAATTTTGGTCACAATAACCTCGGAGTTGCGTTAGCCGAGTGCTGGAGCCGGTGCTGGCCTGCTGGGACCCGGCCGGTCCCTCCCCGCAATCCATCCTGTGCGAGCCGTTGCTTTCCTGACGGAACAGCACCTTTTTGGTGTGATCGTGCCCAGCTCGAAGTAGGACAGAAGGGAGGAAATTGCCAGAGTTCTGAGGTTTCCCCATTCAGGTTCATACCCCCTGTACCCCAAAGCCACAGAAGCAGCGAGCACAAGGCACTGTTATAACATGGAGTGTCCAGTTGTGGACCTCTCTATTCAGGCTTCTGTTCAGTGGAAATTTTGGTGAAGTAAAACTTAAGATGAAGGAAGTATTAACTTGATGTATCTACTGAATATGGTGTTTACATAGAGCAACTGGAGTGCTCAATGCAGCTAAGTGCTACTGCTGTTGCCTACTCCTTGGTATCAGGTGTGAGAAGGCAGAAGTGATGTTTTGGGTCAGAGTAGTTGTCTCTACAAATTGTGTCCTTGCCATCCTTCAGAAAGAACCCAAATCAGTGTCCAGTCAGAGTATCATCAATTCCTCCATATAAGCGGCTGGTATCATTCAGAGCGTACATGCAGCAGAAATACAGTGTACTAGCCTAGAGGTTGGAGTGTAGCTTGGCAGGTGGTTCGTATCCCTGCTTCAGTAGATGAAGGCTGCTTTTACTGAACCTGTCATTGGGACATTTAGTTGAATAAAATTGAAGTAAGTGAGTTTAATTTAATTTCTAATTCTCAGAAGCTTTTAACTCGGTGACCCGCTGGGCTACTGATTAGAAGTTTTGTCTTTTGCGATACACTCAAGACCTCTCAGTACTAAAGTACTTAAACAAGTTGGCTCTTGCAAGATAGGGTGTTTGGATCCACCTGCTGTCTTGATTTGATAAGCTCATTGTCTTACTGATCTGCACTTGGACCTTGATCTGCCCTTCCACGGTATACACTGACTTTTGCTTCTACCTGCTGTGTAACTTGGAAATCTCATTGTTTCGTTGCCCTGGTGACTAAAATATGTATCTTGTAATAAAGTAGGTCTGTGTTTTGGTCCTGTTTAGGATAGCAGATAAATCTCTGAAACTTTAGAAGTACTCCATCTAGGGGAATTATTACCTGCATGACAGTTAATTCTGCTCAGTGTAGACATGACAGTTACACATTGTTGTGTTGATATTACCTGTTAGAGGAATAGGTATAGGAAAAAAAAACAGAAATTTGAAAGGATTTTTTTTCTTTTTTTTTTATAATGCATTTTGTTTAAGAGAGAAGAAAAAAAAAACCACACCAAACTCCAGAACAACCCCAACCCTGAATGTGACCATGAACCAGACTCCAAAGGGAGGGTAAAAGCAGCTCTGTTTATGCCTAGTATCCTAGTGAGGTCATCCAAGAACAGTTCATTCTTAGATAAGGAAGGGCCAGGAAATATTGTCAAGATTAATGGAATCTCCAGTTATCTGCCTCACGAGCACTGGTACTGCAAGTGACAGTTGCCCAGCTTCAATCTCTCCTTTTTTTTTTACCTTGCAGCATATAAAAAAATATTCATATACCTCAGAATGCATCTTTCTTAAGAGATAATAAAACCAGGTATTTATAAATAAATGGGGATAAATAACATTATGGTAAATGAGTCTGAATGATCTAAATTTATGAACCCTGTGTTATACATTTCTTGCTAGCGAGTTTACTTGGCAATTCCTTCCAAGAGAACTGAGGTTCTACTCAGAATGGAGTTGGCCCCAATTCTGGTTAAATACCACAGGCATTAGCTATTGTCCCAGACAGGTTTTCCTTTCCATTCTGTAGGCAACAATAGTTTCCTCCTTGAAACCATTCTGTTAACAACATCTATAAGATGAGTTGATAAAGCAGTTTCAATATTATGCTCACTTCTTACTAATTGAAGAAAGCATTTGAGCTCAGAGAACTTTCATATCCTTGCAAATAAGAGTAGTTAAGTTTTAAAATATTCCTCTTTGTGTTTTTGATAAACAGCATCTGTTAGGAGATGGAGCAAAATTAGCTGTACTACACCTCAGCATTCTTCTTACTGCTTTATTTCACTTTGGAACTTGTCTGATAGTTTTAATGAATATTTTAGAGCATATTTAATGCTTCTAAACAAAGTGTGCTTTGCCTACCTTCCCCATGACCTTGGCTGCATACACGGGGACCCCACTGTTGCCAAGTCGGTTTGGTCCTTGCATTCTTTCATTGTTCCTTTGGAAGACCTCCACAGGAATTCTTTTTCTCAAAGCTATCTGATTGACAATTTTAATTCATCTAGTCCTCAGATCAAAAGCATAGACCATCTTTCTGCTGGACCCCTTCTTTAGATTTTATTTCCATCTCCATCACATTCCTATTTATTTTTCAGTTGCATCTTTTGACTTTCTATCTGTGCTAAGTGTGAGAAGAAAGAACTTTGCAATGTGAAGATGACACCGTGCCAAAGGCAATCAAGATCCTGTCATTCCTGGAGATAAATGTGTAAACATCTGCAGCATAAAACAGCTCCAGATGGGAAGTTTTACCAAGTGTTAGAAAATGTGTCAGTGCAGGGGTTGGAAAGGCAGAGGCTGCTCATGCTGGAGAGCTGCTTTTCTCAGAAACATACTGATGTGAGTTTGCAACTAAAATCCCCCCCTCCCCCCCAGCCTCATCTTCCCCTTTGCGTACTTGTCTTCTAGGCTGCCAGGACTATGGATTTTGATCCAGTGATGCCAAAAAGGACTGACAATCGCTGTGATAAAGCTTGCTCGGGCAATGTGTACAGCAGCTACACTAGGAAGTTTTGGAGATGTCTTTTAACTACAAATGAAAATCTGGGTGTGAATTCTCAGTATGGGCTCTGATTTTGAAAGGCAGCAGATGTCAGAACCAGTCTGGACAAGCTGTAGATACTTCTGGAAGAGGCAAGGGAAAAAAAAAAACCAAAACATAAGTCTGCCTGTGGTTCTTGCGATGTGACAGTCTCAGTATCCCTGGAAAGCATGCTGGTTGACACTGGAAGAGTAAGTAAAATTCCTGGCTTCCTGAAAATAACAAGTTGGATTTGCTTAGAGGTCTGATGAGCCAGGAGGGGTATATGTACCAAAAATAACTGATGACACGAAGGAAACTTGGTGCATTCACAGATTGAGCCAACTCAGTAGTGCTGTTAGGGAGAAGAGGAGATGTGATCTCTGCTCCCTTGGTGTCTGATAGGGAAATGGTGTCATTGCACGTACCGGTGTGCTTCACAAGGACCGGTTTTACTTACGGCCCCGTTCGCCCGCTCTCACGAGGAAAACTCCCCCCCACCAAGCCCGGTGCGAGGGAGGTGGGGCCCGCTACCTGGTGCGCGAGACCCGGTGACCGGAGTGCGCTCTGGGCGGCGCCGCCCGGGGGCGGTGGGTGCGGAGCAGCGCGGAGCGCTCGGGCGGTGGCCGGTGAGTGGCGGGGTCGGGGAATGACGGACGCGGTGACGGGGCGCGGCTCCGTACCCGCCGGCGGCAGCGGGAGGGCTCCTGCCCGGTGCTCCCGCCCTGCCTTGCCCCTCGGAGCGGGGCCGCGGCGGCGAGAGGTGGGGTTTGGCGGCCGTGGGATAACGCGGATGGGCGTTTCGTGGCGTACGCGAGCGGCGTGAGCTTTCAGTGATGCTCCCTTTGTTCACATGCTCTATTCAGAGGTTGCTGGCCGAGATCTCCTTACTGCTCCCGCGAGTGTGGGGTCTGTCGGGCATCCTTAACTCACAGCCTTGCCGTCTTTCAGTGACACCTCTGCAGTGTGTGCCCTGGAATAGTGTTTTAACCGATGTTGGTTAGCTGGAGTAGTCACGGTTATTGATACGAGCTGGACTTTGTTTCTTGCATCGTTAGTGGAGTTGCTGGCTGTGTCCCAGGTGCAGAGTATTGAGGCTGGTGTTGGGGTCTGGAGAGTCCATGAGATCTCGGAGCACGTATGGAATAGAGACATTAGAGAAGTAGTAGGGTCTTGTAACGGGAGCAGATCTGATCCATAACCTGTAGTGGAATGAAAACACCCACTATGTCTTTTCTTTCACGATTATTTTCTGGTAAACTCCATAGTTTAAGAGCTTGATCTTACAAACAACTGTATGCAGGGGTAAAGCCTTAAGCACGTAACGACTTTGAATTTCCAGTTGTAATTATCCTTTGTGCAAGTAGGAGTGGCTCATGTGAGGTCAAATCCTTTCATCAAGGTAAAAAGCTGCAGGCAGGGTATGAGCACAGAATATCCTACAGAATGTCGCTGTAAATCTTTTACACTTTGTGTTGTCCTTCTAGTATTTGGAGGAAACTGGAGGAGGTTGCAGGTAACTTGAAGTATACTGTTAGGAGCCTTCAAAAGGGAAAGGTAGGTTTGATGGCATTATCTTTTATATCTTCATGAATGTGAGTTCTCTATTTCTTTTTCTGTCACACAAAATAATAAATTATAATTAGGGCTCCAGTACCTTTGCAGGTAGATATGAGAAATGCAAATACATATTTATCTTGCTGTTATAAAACAAATACAATGAATAATTAATACAGTGATTTCATGGGTATGGAATCACTTTTTGCACTCTTTGGCTGATCAGTTGTTTATAGTCTGGTCTTCTTGCTATATAATGTATGGACCAGTACATTGCTAGTGCTTCAGGCCAATTCCTGAAGAATGTTGCACCTGAAAAGTTATGTTGACTTAGTGAAATAGCTCATCTGTTTCTAAAGAATGTCAGTAGATGACTTATCACAAAATCAGTTATACTTCTCCAGGCTGAGCTTCTACATAACCATAGAAAAATGCAGCCTTATTGCACAAGTGGGGTGTGAGGTCTGCAGGGATTCCAAAACTGTCCAACCCAAGAGAAAATTTGGGTCCATATCCACAAAATTCAAAGTTGGCTCAGTTCTTACTTGCTATAGTATAAGAAGGTGCGGAGTACTTCTTATCTTGGACTGTATGACTGACTCAAGTTTAGTATCTATATACATTTATGTGATTATGGATGTATAGAAATGCTTTTTCTACTAAGCAAAACCAAGTTGCCTGGACATTACATGAACCAAAAGTAAACTCCTACATTTTTTTTTAGATCACTGTGAGTTGGAAGACTTTTCCACTTATGCTGTTTGCTTCTGTTTCCGTCAAAGATGTGATGGAACTATCCTGAAAATGAAATGTCATAGATTCCTGTGACCACAAATATGGAGATATGCCCAGTGCAGATTTGATGAGTCAAAACTCTTCATCATTTGGAACCCACAGCATAGGCTTTTGGCTGTATTCAGACATTTGGGAAGTAGATTCCCTTTTAGGCTTCTTTTTTAGTCTTCCCAGGAGCCAGTAAGTGCAGACTTAACCAGCAAAAGTTAACTTTTATAACTTAAGAAGTTTTACTGGCATTGGCTTCCATTTCAAAATTAATACTTGTCTCCACTTGAAATGTGTATTATCTACCAGTCAGAGAATTTACTGCAGAGAAATGCAGAGCTATGTTTTCTTTTAGCAGAAGATGCACAACAGTCAGGCAAGAAACAAGAAATTGTGCTTGGTCTGAAGACCAGCTTAACGCAGGCCCATTTATTTAGATTCTAAATTAAATAAGTTTATTTAGACATCACTGGTTATTTAGAATATTTCATAAGAAAGCACTTGCTGTGAGTGCAGATACTGGGATCGTGCATAACTTTGAAAGAAGGTCTGAGATGTTTCTTGGTTCTGAAGAGCTGTGAAAGTGGGCACTCAGTGAACAACGCTTTGTGTAAGTGGGAGAGGGTCTAATATGTTTAATACCAACAAACACATCTTTAATCATTACTCTAATCTCTGCTAAAATCCACTACAACTTTGACCAGAATGCTTAGTGTATCTGATACTGTTGAAGTGTGTTAGAGATTCATTCATATTTATTTATATGAGCTCTCTCTCTGTAAATGCAAAGAAAGTACACATTAGTTTAGCAAGCTGAGGAGCTAATTTTTTATGTATCTTTTTTCTCCTGAGGATTTTCAGTAATCCTTGTGTTTGTGCTGTGGATTGTGTATATGGTGTGGTTGGTCTCAATATCTTTGGTTATGTAACAGAAGCATCATCCTGTGCAGTGAGTCAAACGGGACAAAGCAGCAGACTACAAACCCAGGCTATGATAGGAAGAGCTGAATTCAGTGGAAAAGCTGTCATTGATTTTAATGAGCTCTGGATATGGCCCAAACTCAAGAATCGTTGTCTTGACTTTATTGGAATGCCACCAGCATCATGTTGAGTCATGCGTAGACAGACACATATACATCCTCTTCAAGTTTAAAATAGCTTTTAGAAGGAATGCCAATGCCACAAGCATAGATGCTATTTGAATTTCATCAGTTTCTTCTAAATGAATTCAAACACATGTCAAGTAACAAAATCTCATGCAATAGGTTTCAGTGGAAATGCAGTCCTGTCCCTTCGTCATCCCCCTAGATGAGTTTTTATGCCAATTCTTCTGTCTGTTTAAGGTCAATCTATTGCATAGTTTAAGCATAAAACTAAATAGATTTCTCTCCATCTGGAGAGGTTTATCTCCATATCTTTGGTTGACAGCTTGCATGTGCAATGGAAGGAGTGCTACAAGTTAGAACTTGAAATCACCTCTTTGAGCAGCAGACACAGGGGTTTGCAGCTGATGTTATTAACAACGGTCGTTTTAACTACTGTTCCTCCCTCGCCCCTGCTGACTGTTGCATTTCCCCTATAAATCTCATGAGATCTCATCAGGTCATAGCTCGCACAGCCAAGTGATCATATGCAAGACTATGAACATTCTTCTGACCAAACAAAACCAGGCAAAACTGCCAAAATATATACTCAGTTTGAATGCAGGATCATTAAAGATTCAGAAACTGAAAATGAAAAAAGCATCAATTATTATTTCCTATACTTACTTGTTGAAGCTGTCACGTAGTTTTTCCAACTCAGGAATGCTGAATTTGGGTGGCTGCAGTTCTTGAAGCTCTTAAAACTGTAGGAAGTAACGAGTGTCTTATTTCACAGCTTCTTTTTCAATTGCTGCTTAAAAGCCTGCGGGGGAAATGGAGGTTAGTTCATTGTTTTGCTTACAATTTTGACGCCCTCTCTGGAGCTAACCTTAGGAAAATGGTATGTGAAGGAGTTATATGGCCAATCCTGCTTTCACTGCTGTTCCTTGGCTTTTCATCTGCTGTTCCAGCCCTTTCTTCTTTCTGCTGAACATGCATTTCTTAAATTTAACTGATATTTACTAGTAGCAAGAGTTTGCCATCATTCACAGACATCTGTTCAATATTACTGTTATAATTTGCCAGGAAGTATTACAGTAGCTTGCAGTCAAGGGTGTTCTTTCCTTTCTTCCAGTTTACACTTTACGAGACCATTTCTGTATTGTACTAGTTTATGAGGGAAAGGATACCTGCCAGCAGATAAGGGTTAATTCTTCTGTAGTTTGGCTGGTTCTTTGCCAGTCTTTGCTCTTTTGAGTGCCAAGATTTTTTTTTTTTATATATATATATATAAAAATAAAAAATTCCTAGCCTAGGAGAGCTGAATCTACAGCCTTTGCCATGCAACCTGGGGATATTTGTCTTGCTCTGGATTGTGGTGTCTGGCAAACCTGCACCTTTCCCAGGCCTGTTGCTGACTTGCTGTATGGGGCTGCAGCCAGATAACGAGAGTATAAGGCTCTTCCTTGCAGCGTCAGGATAAATTTTATGCCTATGTTTCAAGGAACTATTTGTATATTCCTAAGCACTGGTATAGACAAGAGGGGGAAGGTTGAGAGATGATGCATTCTCTCATCCTGTTTTCTTTCAAACAGTGTCAGGATTTCTGAGTTCTCCTGAATTTACTCTTTTTTTTTTTTTTTTTTTTTTTTTAATATATGATACGTATCATTATTTCAGCAGGAGGAAGTGAAGGGTGAGGAAAAGCAAGCAGGGTAGATACTTTTCTTCTCATATGAGAGACAGTCCAAGAGTTTCTCTATAATCTATAGACCCATAACATAATAACTCAGGAATATGCTACAAGGAGGAAGTGTGTATGAACAGTGTTTGCTTGATTTTGTTGCCTTTTCAATCTATATATTGTATTTGAGTCTGCCAGCAAATGATCCAACACTCGTAGGGATCTTGTGGATTTATATTATTGTCTCTTTAAATCTTAGTTAAAAAAAAAAAAGGGAAATGTCACCACAACATTATGGAGAATGGGGCACAGAAAACCTCCTGTGCATTGGCGAGTAAACTCTGCTGGAGATGCCTTGTGTTCAACACTAATGAAAGATTTTTCCAAATTCCTTTATTCCTTTTTTTTTTTTTTTTCCCCCATAATGTCAAGAAAGACCTTACTTGCAGATGCATAAAGCTGTAAGTGCTTAAACATTCTGGTCTTTGAAGGAGTCATAGCATGCAGCTATTCAATGTCAGAGTGAGTTTCAAACCCACAATGCACCATGTTTGTATGCTCCTAAGAGTTCAAGAGCATGCGGAACATTAGACTGTTCGTACACCTGCTGTTAACTACCAGCATGTACTTTTTTAATGTTCTTACAATAAATGAGCTTAAAGCAAGAAATCTGAGTCAAGGAAAGACTCCTTTATCTCAGAAGTTCTTGCTTTAGTTGATTTGCCAAACTTCGAAGCTATGAATAAGGGTTTATATCTTTTTAATGTGAAGCAGTGGAAAATGATGGAATAGAGGAAAATAGAGGAAAGAGGAGAAAAGAAACAAACCAGTCATTACTGTTGTGATGAGTCTGAAGAAACTATGTTATAAACAATACCACAACTTTTGTGGTTTGGATTAGAAGAAAAAGGGAATACAAGCAATTTATGTGCTCTGATTCTGGTGATCACATTTCTTCTGCTCTGCTGGCCCTCAAACCACGGCCATTGCTGCTGCTCTTAATTCTGCAGTGACAAGGGGCATAAAGACAGTCATAGGGTATCACTGAGGTTGTTATTTTACTATAGAGCAAGGTCATATGCCCTTGTTCCTCCAAAGGAAATATACTGAAGATTTTTTATTTTGGAGGAAGGGGTGTTACATTTGTAGTGTATATGGGATTCTTCAGAGATAATGTTTTTGTAACTGATTCTGATAAAGATAACAACTTACTAACACTGTTTTTACAGATGACCAGTGATTGTTCTGCAACATTAAATGGCATTTCCTTTGCATGTTTTTTACTAACATCCCATTACATGGGATGGTGAGAAAACTTTGCACAAACTAGGAATAAAATCCAGAAATCTTACTAGGGCTTTGTGTTTGTAGTTGGTTGCAGTTGCATTTGTGAAATATTGAATCTCATCTGCACTGAGAAAATATTACAATATACGCATTGTGTAATCAGGAAAGTGGTGCCAATCTATCCTGTAACTTAGCTCATCAACCTTTGGTTGCTTTTAAATACTAGCTACTTTTATACACATTACATATAAGTAGTCCTCTGTAGTTGCAGGGATTGCTTAGTATTTTCATGAGCAAAGGATGCTCTCTGAGTGCAGAACAAGCATGGCTAATCTTTAAACTTCACACTATCTTATCTCTGGGCAGTAGACTGAGTCCCTTGAGGACTCAATTAATACCATGCCAGACAGTGTCAGTTGTATCAGCATCTACGTTATATCCAAAGGAGCCGTTTCCTGAGAGGATGTTTGTATTCCTGTGTAGGTGCTGATGTAGCTTGTGGGAGGGGTCGGTGTCTTTTCAGCCACTTGGTGTATGGTGACAACTGCTTGTCTTCCTGTTTGCACCTGCAGCATCAGCTGGTATTTCACTGTATGGAAACTACCTGGGTTGAAGGAACTGCTTAGTAGTAAGGATTCTGTATGTGCAGTCAGTGCCAGAGGATCTCAAGTAAAGAGGCTGTTTAAAGGCTAGCAATAGGGGTTGGAGGAGTGAGGCTGGGAGTGGCATTTATCCCAAGAAAGCTGTAGATATCCCCTAATCTCTGTGGTAAAGCAGAAAGATACCAAAGCATGGTCTTAAGTTTGTAATGACTCTAAACTGCAGCTTTTTCAGGTACTGGTGATGCTGGAATGACAGACCCATCAGCTCTGTGTATTACTTAAATGTATGTACAGATCTGTGGTTAAACTGTTTGAAATGGGAAAGACCAAGCGGAAATCCAGTTGAAGCATGTGGTTATGAGTTAGTGGCACAGAACTATAGCTTATTCAACAATTTTAGGAAAAATTCTTCTGCAATTAGCTTATTTCCTGCCTCTGGGTATTTATTAGATATTTTCCCTTCCCATTATGATGGGAACAGCTCCAGCATATTTAAGAGACAATCGGGAACACACTTTGGTATTTAAAGGTTCCCAGAACTTGAATTTTGAGCAATGCATTGGGCTGCTGTGCAAGGACTCTGCTGAGCTGCGGGTTTGTTCTGGTGAAATTGGCTCAGTATGAGGTATTTTTTATTATGTGGTGATTTTAAAACTCTGGACAGGCTGGGCCAACTCATGTAGTGCAGTCATTGATTTCAAATTTAACTCAGTGTTTCAATGGCAGTGATCCTGTAAGAGTTCCCACGGCTGAAGGCTGGCTAGTGAACTTAGAGTTATCTTGGATATTTATAGGGTGCCTATTCTTGTAGGGTCCTTCTGGCTCTCCTTATTGAGCAAGGGAGCTCAACCAGGAGCTTTGGGTTCAATTGCAGTTTGTGGATTCTAGAATAGTCACTGAATTAGTCTGCCTCAGTCCTCCCAGCTGTATCTGCAGTATGGAGTAATATATTCTGTGCAGAGGGACGCAGGTCTGGTGTTTGTGATTAATCTTGCAGATATCAAGTGGTAGGAGTAAATTTATTACTCAATTCTTTCTACTTATTTTGCAGTTTGTGGAATGAGCCAAGTGTTGTACTTGTGCCTTTATACAGAGGAAAGCTACCAAAGAAAGCGTGATATTGCCATTGCCTACTAATTTGAGTTAAATGTCAAGATCATGCAGTTTTGACTTTTATTTTTCTGTTCCTTTCCCCTTGGAGCAATAAAAGCTGCAGGCAGGACATTCTGGGACCCCACTGCCCTTCTCTGGAGGTTAATGGTCACTTTAGCCTTGTGTGTGCAGGCACTGGAGTCAGACAGCCTTTTCCCCAGAGCTGCGCTTCTGTGATTTCCGGTATTATGACTTCAGCTGACAGCACCGAGATGGTATCAGAGATAACCTTCGCTTTTGAATTTTCATTTCAGTCATCAGGATGTTGATGGCTTTAGGAATATTATTCCAGATGTGTGAGTCTCTGGTTCTCCTCTTGTTTATACCTGTACAGACAAATCGGGAGTAATTCTGGAGAGGTGGGCCTACATTTTAGGGCAAAACTAATATACATGGGAAGTCATTAAACTTGATTGCTGTTCACAGCACAAACATTAGTGGCAATGATGGTCTGATCTGTCTCCAAAGGAGCTTGGCAGGAGTATTGCAAGGACATAGACTGGATCTATCCCTAGAGAGGAATTTGGGAAGAATGGGGTGTGGAAAACTCAATTCATTATTCACATCGTCTCAGGATATTTGTTTAGACTCACTGTTAGCTCTGATGTTCGACATCTAGACTAGGCACTGGTCCATATGCCTGTAGCTACGTACTGCCTTCTCACATTTCTTTCCAGATGGTCTTGTGTATTGGTGCCTGCCTGAATGCTGAGAAGGAAAAGTTATGTTGTTGGAACTTAATATTTTTAACATGGTATTTTCTTAAGTCAGAATGTGTAGAAATAGAGCTCCTTTGTTCAGCTTCTGCACTCCCCACCCTTAGACAAAAGAACCATAGTTTCCCAGTATATTAAATATTGACCATGCTCCTATTTTCACAGGAAATACCAAGCTCTTCCACTGTGTCAAAAATAATCTGCTTTTCATCCAGACTCATTAAAATGTTAGGTTTTTAGATTTATGATCTTGGATGAGAAAAGATACGTGAGAGGCAGCACATCCTGGCTATATTGTGTGTCTATACAGGGATGCTGTTACTTTTCTATAAATAAATGACATATTTATATGCAAATCAATCCTTGTAGATTTGTAAAATGTCAAATACTTCTATCTCTATCACTTGTTTGGCAATTGGTGTTTTCTGACACTGAAGCCTGAGTTTACATCTGTGATCCTGTTGCAAATCTAGGGGAAATTACCTTTCAAAATGGCCTGACCTTCATCTCTAGATAATCCAGGGAGAGTTCACATGTGACTGTGGGGACACAAAGGACAGATTTAGTAGACCAGTGTGTTTATGGCCATATTTAGAACTCAGTAACGCACTGAATACCCCACACCACAGTTTTCTTTCACTCCTTCCTCAGAGGTGAAGACAGAGTGTTTGTGGTAAACTGCAAGAAATGATTCAACCTCAGAATTACCAAACACTGGAATCAAAGAGCTCATATGTATTGCTGCTTTCTTTACAACATTCTTTTTATCAAAGGAGCTTATGGGAAGTCCTCTAACCGGGAATAACAACTGAAATCCCCCCAATCCCACACATTGCACACAAAGTGTAAAAATAGACAAAAATTAGATCAACATAGAGTAATTACACTCCAGGCCAAGTATGGCGAATTCTTCAGGCTTATATGCATGAATACAAAGCTGATACAGGGCATAGTTAGAGGCCCCTGACTTTCAGTTTCAGAGACAGGCTTTGACCCTTATTTTCCTCCTAATATTAATCACAGATGGATGTATAAACTCTGCAAGGCAGAAATCCTCTTATCTCTTCACTTCTTTGTTTTCTACATGGTACTGTGTTTGATTGCAGCCCTGTTTGTTTAGAGCTCTGATGCAGCTTTCATCAGTGATGCATATTTAATTGTTTCTTTAGCATTGAAAGAGCTCTCAC
Organism: Pezoporus occidentalis; assembly: GCF_034315485.1. Lineage (NCBI taxonomy): Eukaryota > Metazoa > Chordata > Aves > Psittaciformes > Psittacidae > Pezoporus > Pezoporus occidentalis. The sequence goes on along the minus strand of NW_026913477.1, from coordinate 1,489,244 downwards.
TGAAAATTTCCAAGCCAAGCCTATTTGCCAGCCTGGCAATATCACTTGTAAGAAAGCTGAATCAATTTCTGCTTCAGATAATTATTTCCTGAGAGTCGCATTTGTGTTAGCACACAGGTAAACAATCAACATGCCCAATGCAGTGGTATGGAAAGAGTGACTTGCAATGTTATTGGTTAGATTTCTGTGGAGGGTTTATTCCATGGTGCAATGAAAGGAGTGCTTTACATGCAGTTCAGCTGGAATGGCACATTTTTATAAATACTTGGACAAGATCAAATGCAGCATAAAGAAATAGCCTGAAAGTTCTCAGTCAACCCAGGCTTCATTGCTCAGTGGTGAAGACATGAGAACTGGAAGCTAGACTGTTGGATTTGCCCTACCTACCTCATTTGGTGTTGACACATTAACAGGGTCACTTTTTCAGAGTGACACAAATGAACAGAAAATATCAGTTGTTTGGGGGTACACAGCCCTGCCCTGAAAGGAGGGAAGGGCCTCTGCAGCTGCATAGCTTCAACGACATCACAGGATGCAGGAGGGCATGTGGTGCTGGGAAAGGTGGAGGGAGGTAAAGTAACTGAAAAGTGCGAAATATTGCTAGGGGTACAAATGCAACATATGTAAGAAATACACAGGATCTTCATTATATAAAATCCAGGTGCCCATAGATCAGTATATGATAGCTCAGCCCATTGCAGTGGTGATAGGAGGAGCTGTAAACCCCCTTTAGTGAATTCTCACCTGATAGACACTGGTTTTTGCAACAGCAAAACCTACCAGAGGAACGCAGTCCAGTGTGACTTTGTTATAGTGAATAGGAGAGGTGGATGTAGCCTTGATTTTGGTAGAGGCTAAATGCTGAAAATGAGAGACCAAAGTCTGCCTTGTTATCAAGAATTCAGTTCAGAGACACCAAAATACAAACGGAATCTGAAATGGCAGGATTTCAGTTCCTACCTCTACATTTGTTGGTCAAAGAAAGTTTCATTGTTTTCTGAAAGTAAATTAAAAAGCTATATAAATCAAACACCCATGTTTGTGAATCATGGGATTTCCTGTGTGATGACTGCATGCACGCCAGCTCTGAATGGACGTTTTGCAAAGTGTGAAGTGGTGGGTACCTGAGAGCTGGGGAGGCAAGGATGTTGTGAGCCCTCAGAGATCTTGCAAGAGGCTGTAAGAAAAGGAGTAGGTCTGTCGGACATGAAACATATTTTGAGTTGCTGGTTGTGTGTGTAGCTCCTAACACTCCTGCTGTCAGGCTGCTGGTGTGTACCTTGTGTACGTATGTATGTGTAGGAAGTGACTGTGGAAACATGCCAGTGTTTTTTAGCTCACTTTGACTTTCCCTCGTTGGATTACTAATTGTGTTGGTTACTTATGTTGAAGAGACCTTTCTTGCAATGACACAGGTGAAAATGCCTGTGGAACAGCTACCTTGCTGATTCTAGGAGCTATATTTTGGTGCAGGCATTTTTCAGGGATTGGGTTCCTGGGCCTTGCTCAGACCTGCCTCCCTCATTCCCTTTGGAGAAATTAAGAAATTTGTGGAGAAGTTTATCAGGCACTGGGAGCTCTGCTGCTACCTCTCCATCACTGCCAGTAGCACTGTGGGAGGGCAGCTTGCCACCTGTTCTGCTTCTGTCTGCAGACGCAGAAGATGAACTGAGGTGTATTTGGATGTGCAGTGGTCACAGGGGTGTAGGCTTGAGGGAAGGCACTGACAGTGAGTTTGAAGAAGCCAATAGGGAAGACTCTAATTTTCAAAGGAAAGTGGGCCCAGACTGGGCTATTTCAATCAAGCCAAGCCACGAACTTTAGAGGAAATCCAGATCTGATTCAGCTTCCAGGTGTTTAAACTTGCTGTCTTCCCTATCTTTAATGCACCATCTTTACTTTGCCAAAGTCTGCATTTGTGGTTATTTGTTGTTCATCTATTTTCCAAGCTGAAAACAGTTTTAATTAATTAACTGGCAGTAGAGCAGCCTATTTGCTGTAGCACTTTGCAAGTGAAGAGCTAATGTCAGCACAGTGACTCTTTGGCTGTCAGTCCTGGGGTAAAGTCTTACTTGCACCGATTTACCTGTGGACATAGAGCCATGATGTTTATCAGCATCTGCGATTCATATCTGTACCCAAAAAGCTCAGTGTGTAGCAATTTGGAGCTGTGCTAGTGATAGAGAGGCAGAGCAGTGAATAATAAATGGTACCATGAAGTGGCTTGGAGACAGATATGAAGATAGAGAATCAAAAACGATTGAATCCTGAGGTGGGGTAATTATTTTTAATGACTGTTTACTAGTCTGTGCTTCTTGGAAAGTGAGGGGGTTTCTAGATGGTGCAATGTCTGTTGCTGAACTGCCAGCTCCTGGGAACAGGTCTGTTTGACCTAAGTGGAACCCAATAGATAAAGATTTGCATATTCAAGTAAGTTATTTCAAGACAAAAATACTTGAAAGAAAAAAGAATAGTGAAAGGAAATGTATTCTGAAGGCAAACTGTGTGAGGAGGTTAGGAGACAGGGAATCCGCTTCATGTTAGCAAAAGATCTGAGCTTTTGAAGCTTGTGGGCCAGTTATTATACCAGTTAAAGTGACGAAATTCTTCCAAAGCCATCAGGATTACACCCTTCCACTGGCTTTAGGGATTGGGTCTTCTCACTGGCAGGCCATTAGATCTTTTTTGCTTTTGAACACAAATGTGAATTTCTCATAAGGTCTCCTTCATTTCTTACTAGAAATGTTTCTGTTGGCAGCATTTTCTGGACTAAATGCCAAGCAGATTTCAGATGCGATCCTAAGTCCAAGGTTTTGTACATTAAGCCAGTCAGAAGGTTTCTCCGGTAATCTCTAGGAATTCCTTCTTGGCAGTTGATACCCAAAACTGGAGCCTTGATTTTGGCTCTTTTTCTGCAGGCTTTTTCTAGTGGCTGGAGCCTAATGCTCTCTAGTTGGCCTTTTCTATTGGGATTAAGAGTTCAGCATGAAGTCATCATGACAAATGCAATAATTGAGGACAACAGGGAAACTCACTGGGTAAAGCTTCAACTGGTGTTACTGTGTTTTTGCTTCTTTGTCTTTTCCTAGGAGAGAGAAAGCATAGCAGCTTAAGGTCAGGTTTGATTTGTAGCTCTTGTGTGCATGGCACTGAAGTTGGCTGCTTGTAGAGGTTTTCCCTTCCCTGTTATGCAAGAAAATAGAGTGGAATATGATTTGGTTCCTGTTTTTGATGGCCCTTGCACTTGCTGCTGTTTATTACGTGTGTCATGGCTTTTCTTTGTGTAAGGGGCTTTGTAGAACGTAGCCAAATGGTGTTGTCTGTTCATAGATTTCAAAGTTCTGCACTGTTGCAAAACTAGCTGAATCAGTTATGGGACTCCTCACCAGAGTGTGTTTCTCAAACTTCATGTGTCTCTTACAGGAAAGGTGTTATCATATTTCTTTCTTAGTATTCCAAAAGAACTGTTCCACTTAGGTCTGGTTTTGCTTCTCAATGCCTTTAAATGAACTTGTATAGAAATACTTATATAATACTCCCTCTTACTGGCCTGCCAGACCCAAGTATTGAAATGTTACGTAGTAGCTGAGAAATACAAATAAATGGGATTTTCTTCTGATATTTTAGGAAGAAGTGTAAATCTTCCCATTGCAATTATGATAGTTATGAGCTTAGTACGCTTAAGTATGCATGCTTGTTTTTTAATCAATAGCTGATACCAAGACACGTGCCTCCAGAACAGGCTAACACTTTGTTACTGGCTGCTGATTCTCCCTGGTTGTGTGCAGGCAGCACAAGCAATGTCTTGTCTCACCTCTCTGCTTTTACCTCAACAGAGGTCATTAACAGCTGTGATACATTTCCATATGAATTTATTGCAGAGTCAGAAATTTGTGAAGCTTGGGTCACCCCCGTGGATGAAGCTGCTTGAGGTTTCTATTCCCCAGCATTAAACCGTAGCCATTTTCCTCCTTTCACAGCCAGTGAAGACCTCCTTCGCTGTGGTAGTGAGGAACTATGGTTACTCGCTGATACGGGGGGCATCATCAGGCAGTGTTTGTCTCACATGGTGTGTGTACTGGCTGCTTTAAATTCCAGAGCTTTTTGCCTGACGTTGCAATATTGCAGGGATTTATTTTTTTATTTTCTTTTTTGCTGTTAATGTGCAGAGTAGCTTGTTAGAATAGACTGTGATTTAGAGAGAGATGGGGTAATGCCTGTTCTGGAAGTTCCCCGGCACCCTCTTTGTGCTGGAGAATGACTACAGTTTTTAGTGGTTATTTCAAAGATGTTGCAAGTTTTTTTCTGTAGCCTTTCTCTGTCTAAACCCTAACAATAACAATTAATCTCCTCAGGACTTCTCCACATCCTAATTACAACCAAGCCTCTCATTAGTCCCACAGGGAGACAGAATCAAATGCCATATGGTATTTTACACTTAGGATGCTGTGCTTACCAGGAGCTGGAAGGAGACAGGAAAAGGGGGAGTTAACAAATTCATAACCATTTATGGAACAGGCACAGCCCTCCTTGGACCCAGTTCAGCAGAGTCTGAGGGCCTCAGATCAGGAACTTTATCTGGCTGGTAATTGCATCGGCATGCTGGCTTTCTTGTGTGCGTGCATGGGCATTTGGTGAGCAGGATACGAAGTTGCAGGATCCACACACCAGGATGAATTAAGTGTGCACACGTCTCGCGGGAAGGACCATGGCTGGGTTCTACGGTTGCCTGAAAAGTAAAAAGTAAGTGCCATGCTGAGCCCTCCCCTCCACCTTTCCCAAGTGAGCTGAGTCTGGGGCATACTTTGAAATGCTGTCTGTGTTGTATTTCAGCAGCAGCACTGAACAAAGTGCTTATCCTTTGAGGATGAGGTACCATTCTGAGTGCAAAAGTGCAAAAAATCAGTCCTGGCTGAAATACCACATTGGTGAAAATTGGTCATGTTTTTTCCCTTGGAGGTATAAACATGAAATATTGAAAAAGGAATTAAGAACCCTTTCCTGTCTAATTATAGCAAGAGGGAAAAATGTCCTCTTCCTTATTAGCCATATTGTTCATATATTAACATATAAAAATAAGAAATACAGAAATGCACACTGGCTTTTAAAAAATACTCAGAAATGTGGCAGTGAATGCTCTTGAGAACTTGATGTGCTCAGTTTTTGTATAAGCAACCTGAGGTTTGTTTCTGTAATCGCTCCCTGTTGACAGATTTGGTTGTATTTAAAATAAATATTTTTATTGCTTCACTGACATATTCTGCTGAAGCAGACTATAAAGGGAGAAGAGAACGGGACAATGCATGTTGGTCTTTGTGCTTTAAACCACCCTAAAGATATGTTCTGTTTTCCCTTTGACGTTCTCCCTGCTAGGGAATGGAACAAAAATTTCTGCTGCACAAACTGAGCAGTGGGTTTTGACAATGTTTTGCATCAGCAGACTGTAGAGGGCTCTTTTCTTGCATAGAATGTGGGATGGCAGAACGTGGAAGTGCACAGTGAAAGGCTAGCAAAGTTGTATCTTGAGGCTTAAGATGTGAATGCTGATAGTTAAAGGTATGGGTAGCTCCTGGTTAGCAGAGGGGGGAAAAGACATTTCAAAAGTGAAGCTGGCAGGTCACTGTTTCTCCTTTGCCCTTAGAAAGGTTGTATCCCTCTAACAACAATTTGTCTCCCGTTACTCTTGTAGAAATGTGCATTGTCAAAGGCACACAATTCCTGTTGGATTTCAGTTAGCATTTCCATCCTATATTGCCTCTTTTCCTCCTGTGAAATTTGTAACAATGTCTATGAGTGGGAATTAATGTTTGGAAAGTAAGCCTGCCTTAGATAAAGGGGGAGGATGAAGTGAGAACTAACAAAAGGGCTAAGAACAAGTCCTGATGAAGTTAGGAGGATTGGTGCTTGAATTGTTTTCCCCCCCCAGAATCCTCCAGCATCTAATGCAGTTAGAAGAAAACTGGAAGTCTGAGCAAAGCTAAAACAGCCAGGCAGATAAAGCTTCTTTCGTGTGGTGTATGATCCTGGTAGATCCCCACCTCATTTATGAGGAACTGGGTTTTTTTCTTCAACGCATTCTTATTTCTTGTTACTTTTAGAAGTTACACTTGATATCTAGACAGGCTGTATTCCTCAACCTGTTATTTCAGCCCTGTGATGTGTTCCCAAGTGCAATTATTAGTACTTAGCAGTCATTACAAATTTCGTGTATTGCTTTGGCTGTGATTATTGAGGTTAAAATGAGTCTGAGACACCAACTGCAATAACAGTGATACTTTTAGCCTATGATTAATTTTGGATGAAATTTGTTTGGAGTTTGACATGAAGTATTTGTCTTTCTGGACCACTGGGTTATTGGAACAGCTTCCCCAGATCCTCACATGGCCGTTTGACCTGTAGGAGTTACTTGCTTTCTGATTTAAAACTGGTTTGGAATGAAAAGACTTTTATGCTTTAAGCAGTTGGCTTGAGTATGAGCAGGGATTTGGCCAAAGTGCATAGAGCTCAGCCTAAGCCATGGAATTGCTTTCCATTGCATTGACACTGGGAAAGCACCTGGGCTGTTTGAAAAGCTGTTTTGCGTAATGCTCTCCTGTGTTGCTGTCACACTTACCTTCACTCACTCACATTTTGCAAGGAGAGCAAATGCTCTGCCTTGGTACACTGCAGTAATGTATGTCTGAGTATGATCTCTGTGCAGAGAGCCGTGTCCCTGTGCTTTGTTAATGTTCTTTTATGATATATCTCATAAAAAATAAAAAGCCCAAAGCCTAATTCAGGTAATTATTCATCACAGCCCCCATCTTGGCTGCTATTCCACTGAAATAAATGTTTTAGTTTGCTTTTATATTTCTCTTTAACCAGCATCTGCAACCTTAAGAATCTTAAATTGTTCTTCCAGTAAGTTTATAGTTCATTGTCCTTGCTACAGAGTTTTGTTGTGCTTGGTCCTGGTATGGTGTCAGAAAGATATTAGACCTGGACACATAGAATGAAATTTTCTAAAGCCTGTGGAAGAACTTTTTCATATATCTCTCAGTTTTTGGTACTAGCCAAATACATAGTTATGAGCAGAAAGTGTGGTTGCTGGAATACTAAGGTTCACTGATGGTCAAAGCAAACTGCCAATTTCCAAAGACAAGTATAGTATGTTAGAAGTTATATAAAATATTTGGCTGAAGGCTTTGCATGCCAGCTCAGAACTGGTTTCTATAGCAGACTATAAGCAAATGTATTTAACTGGTCAGTATTTCATGTGGTCACTCAGGATTTCGTGGTGCCTTTCACGAGCAGTCCCAGAATTATGGACATATTTCAGTTTGAATGTGTTCTGCTATGCCAAGCTCTGCAGTTCCAGTAGGATATTGTATTATTTTCTTTTAGCCCAAAATTGTCAAGAAGTACTGATGTGCACTCTTCTCCTGCAAAGAAGTTCAGCATTTGGGCAAAGCAAGTTCATCAATGGGTGCATCAGTATAATTTTAAATTTATTTTTAGATCATTTGAGATGAAAGTCATTGTAAATATGAAGTGATGTTATGACCACAAAATCAAGTAAAATGTGTTTTCTGGATTAGCTGCTGTTGCTCTGGTGCTGTAGCTCGTGTTGTTGCCTGTCCAGATGAATCTTGGGAAGAGCTTTTGGTGTTTACTGGGACTGTTGCAAAGATGGTATAGATAGATAACCAGCTGAGCTGTCTGTTCACTGCCTCCCTCACCCTTGTCTCAAGCCCTGTTGTTGGAGAGGCTCACAGGGCACAGTGGCAGGAGTGCCAGAAGTCCCTTCATTCTTGGTGCATAATCCACTTCGTACAGCTTTTATATGTGTGTGGGGTCCTTACTGCTCTTGGTTCCCCTTCCACAGCAAGCAGCTATTGTTTTAGTTTGGACACTAGCAAGTGAATTGTAAGTGGTTTAAAGCTCCACCAACTGCTACTGAAGTAGCAGCTCGGCACTGTGGGGAACGGGGCAGTTTAGAACTGTTGGTTCTTCTCTGTCAGCAGCTCATTTGCCTCCTGTGGCCCCTCTCACTTTCTGAAGGCATGTAGTCACTGCAGGGCTGAAGTAGCTGTGTTTACTGACTGTCAACAACACATGATGCTTTGCCATTTGGCACAGTTTAAGACATGGAGCATCTCTCCAGGTGTCTCAGATTATTTAAAGTGAGACACTGAGTCCTCTGGACGTCTTGCTCGTGGCATCCCCCTGCATACCTGTGCTTAGCTCGGCAGTGGTCTGTGGGGTCAGTGGGGCTGTCAGGAGGCCATGTAGCTTTGGAGTTGGTGTGTGCTGCTTGGGAGCTGGTGCCATGGTCCTGTGGTGACCTGGGGCTCTGTGTGTGTGGCCAGCAAATTCTGGGGAGGTGAAATGCTTCCTATGAACACTTTGGATTCTTATGTATTTGTTTACCTTTATGGTGCATCATGTTATTTATTGTACACACAGGATTTCCCAACAAGGGCAAGAATCCCTCATTAACCGCTTTTCAGTGGTGCTTTTTTGAGAGGATGGGAGGTGGTTCCTGTGCAGCAAAGCAAGTCCACCAGTGCAGAGACAGCCCCTGGATCCACATAGGAGTTACAATACTGGGTTTTAAGAAACAGCTTATGGAAAGTGCGAGAGGCAGAGCATTGAACAGGAAGGTGGAGAGCTCTCCCAGCTGGGACAAGTCAGGCAGGGTGAGCTGAGGTTAAAGGACTTCCCAGGCATTGTGAGTCTCTCAGTCCATGAGCATGTTCCTGTACATGGCAATCATACAGAGCATTTGGACATTTGTGAGCATTTTGTCTTGAGCTCACAGGGATTGTTCAGTGCTATGCCTGGTATTAAATGTGTGGAAGCTTAAGTCCTCTTTTCTTACTCAGGAGTAGTAGAAAGGGTGAACAAAAGCAGTCAGGAGGTGGCAGAGCCATGGTACTGCAGACAGTTGGGTGCAGTTAGTACAATGGTGCTGTATTATTAACAAAAAGATCAACTATTTGTCTTTGTTGATTCATTCCATTCAACTCATCTCTGTGCAAGAAGTTCAGTTCTCGCTTAATACACCAACGAGTCACTCCACGTCTCCCAGTCCCCCTCATTCTGTTCATGTTTCTCTCTGGACAGTGTTTGTTTTAGCAGCCACAGTGATGTGGTACGTTTGCTGGCTGTTAGGTAGAGGAATTCCAAGCAGTCATGCCTGTTTGTATGGTTTCAGTAGAACAGTCCTCCCCTGTCACTAAGGTGATGAATATTTGACAGTTGTGCACCTCTAGTGCTTCCTGTTCTACTTCTCTTGCACTGGAGAAGTAGAGGTAGAAGCTTCTTGGTTTGGGACAGTCTGCAGAATGTGATTCTCACTCTCCTGCACCATTTGACATTGTTTTGCCAGACTGAGCTGTGAAAACATCTTGTCATAATTTTGCCTTGTGTTCTCTTCTTATACAGAAACTTCTTCTGCTCAAAGTGTGTAGCTTTGTACCCTTACAGCCAGCTGGAGAGATCAGTTTGTCATTTTCTCCTTGTACAGAGGTCTGGAAAGTTTAATGGCTGTGATGTGAACCCTGGAATTGGGTTTAGAAGCTGAATGTGGGACAAAAATGTAGTAGGTCCAAGGTGTGCTTCCAGTAGATAGCCTACCTGAGATGGTGTAGGGCAGCTAGAGCTGATCACCATTCAAACTTAGGAAAACCTCAGATAGGTCTGTCTGTGGGAAAACAAGAAAAAAACCCAAAGTTATTCCAAGGTTGATGTTCCCTCCACCCCTGCCAATTTCTCCTAAGAGTAAGAAAACAGTTCAGCTTTAAATCTGTTGTAGTTTTAGAGTTGGTAAAACTGTTATGGATCACAGAGTTTTAAGCAGTATTTTGAATACAGCAAATACAAACTGCAGAATTTTGATGTATGTTTTTAGTCTTGTTATATTATTCATAATTATTTGTATCAAGCAGGTGGCTCTGCAAGGCTACATTGTGGGAGTCACTGCTTAACCAAACAAAAAAGTCAGTCAGTTGATATCCTGTCTGATTTTGCTTGCAGATGCTGAGCTGTCACTGTTCATCTCTGCATTAACAGCCAGGGTTGTGCTAACAGCTCAACATTCCCAGCACCACATACATGAAAAAGCCAAGACCGGGGCTACACATGTAATTATTCATTTTTTAACTGTATGGTTATACTGGTATGTGCTGCTGCATTCATATGGGCGTACAGGTGCCAGGGTGTTCTGTGCTCTGTCCTGTCACCATGTTAAAGCACGTTGGTATCTTTGTGACTGCTGTGGTTCAACCCCAATGGCAGCTCAGCCCCACGCAGCCGCTCGCTCCCCCACAGCGGCACAGGGAGAGAATCGAAAAAGCAAAAGTGAGACAACTCCTGCTTGAGATAAAGACAGTTTAATGGGTACAGCAAAAGCTGCACTCAAGCAAAGCCAGACAAGGAATTCATTCAACACTTCCCATGGTCAGGCAGGTGTTCAGCCATCCCCAGAACAGCAGGGCTCTATCACACACAACAGTGACTTGGGAAGACAAGCGCCATCACTCCCAATGTCCCCTCTTCTTCCGTCTCCCCCAGCTTCCCATGCTGAGCACGATGCCACATGGTCTGGGATATCCCTGCTGTCAGTCGGGGTCAGCTGTCCTGCTGTGCCCCCTCCCAGGTCCTGGTGCGCCCCCAGCCTCCTCATTTGACCCTGTGTAAGCGCTGCTCAGCAGTTACGGAACATCCCTGTGTTATCAGCACTGTTCTCAGCACAGATCCAAGCCATCACCCCACGCCAGCTCCTATGGAGAAAATTAACTCTACCCCAGCTCAAACCAGCACACTGTTAGAGGGGACTGCAGCACTCTCAGCCAGAGCAGGGTAACTTAGCTCTGCAGACAAAGCTGCCTGATTTTGACTTTACCCATCTAGGCAGAGCTAAGGCATCATTCCAACTTATTTTTTGTGGTGGTTGTTTCTTTTGGCTTCTGAGTTTCACAGATCTGGTGCTAATTAGTGAAATAAATGTTTGACTTCTATTCATGATTAATGCATTTATGCTTATTCATTCTCAAAAATATGTAACACTACACTTTTGCCAGGGCTTGTAAGTATCACTCATCTAACAACACAGTTCTGATCCCTATAGTAGCTCAGATGCAAATGAGATGTATTTGAATGCTCTAGGCCAGAATTATGATGCAGACATCATGTTCATTGTCAAGGTAACTGTGAAGGTGGGAAAATACAGATCTGATGGAGGTGCAGAGGAATTGTTTGCTGGTTCACTCCAGCAGTCAAACTGCTTTCCATCATCTCAGTTTAGTGAAAAGAATGTTCAAGAAGTGGAAGTTTCATTTCTTTCCTTTGAACAATGCAAATTGTCTTATTGCATCCTTTCTTGCAGACTTGGCATGTGAAGATCTTACAGAACGTCTGTCCACACCTGATTCTCTCCCCATTGCCTACTTGTCAGTACCCTCTTGCAGTCCTTGTCTTTGATGTCATTTTGCTGGGTTTTTCTGTCATACTCTCTTTGCTCCCTGATTTTATCATACCTTCTTTAAAACACTGTTGAACGTAACTTGGTGTTCCATTGGTGCAAAACAGCATTAGTTCAGATAATCTTAATTTATATTATTTTATTTTAGAGAGTTATTTGTGTCTCTAATCCTGGAGAAATGGGGTCCCTTTTTAGTGGTTGCTCATACTAAAGAGAAAAGTCAGTAGATGCCCTTGGGACAGAAATGGCTCAGGGGCTGCTTTAAGCACATGCACGATCTCCCTTGGCTCTGACAGTTCTCCATGTGCTTCCAAACCAAGTGTACTTCAGAAGCTGACTAACTTGAGGCTCTAGAGAGAAGCAACCAGGAAAGAAAAGCAGGCACAGCAGGAAGTTTCCTTTAGAGCAAAAGAGTGGAGACAACTACAAGAAGAGCTCCTCCTGTAGGCATGGAAGCCACCACAGGCCTTTCTTCATCAGGAGCCAAAATGGGGTCTGAATTCCAGAAATACCCAGGGGCAGTGGGTTTAGCCAGCCAGTATCTTTCAACATAGGAAGGAGCTGGTCTGGCTTTTATTTGTATGTGTGTGCAGGCAGTAGATGTTGCTCTAGCTAGGTTTTGGAACTTCATATGAAGAGAGATTTCCTGAGTTTCCTGCCAAAGGCAGCATCTGAGACCACGAAGCCTGTGTTTTATTTGCTCTTTCATAGCCAAAAGATGGCTGACTGTTTCTGTGGCACTTTGATCTTCAGAGTGAAAATTTGTAACACAGTTCACCCTGGAAATTCCTGTTATAGCCTCTCTTTTTTTTCCAGTGCACTTGGAATTCTTGGGCATTAAATATCTGTTTTGTCTCCTCTTGGAAGAAATGTGTCCTGGGAAGTTTGAGCTATCTGAAGGTATTTTTTTTATCATTTTTCCCATCCTCAAGCTGTTCTTTAACCAAATTGAGCGGTGTCTGTTTTGGAAAAACCTTAAAAAAAAAACAAACAACAGGAAAGCTTTAGACATAGCCTAAAGTGCCATGTTTCAGTTCTGGCATTCCATTTGCTGTTGTTTCAGCCTAGTTTCCCTGCAATGTTCAAACAGCTTAATTGGGTAAAAATGTCTCCAGATTCTCTTTTTTAGGCACAGGATGTAATGATTCTTCTCATTTTGTTAGAATAAGATCTCGGAAATCAGTGTGAGACTCAAGTGAGGGGTATGGCAGGTATGCAGGCTGCTCTTGCATAATGTTATGGGTTTTGTTATTATCTTTTGTGTAGCGGTATCACTTGATAGCAGTGTCAATTGGTTTGATTCTGGCATGCTGGTCTCCTATAGTGGAGGTAGTGCTCAGCTCATTCACAGGGATCATTAAGCTTTCCAGGCGTTCATTGTGACCATCTCGATTGCACAGGTAAAGAAACTCGAGGCTGAGCAATAAATAACTCTGCTACCATCAGCAATCCGGTAATTTGCCCTGTTATCCAGTAATAGAGCCAGGAAAATCAGCCAGTTCTCCCAAGTCTCAGCTCAGTAGTCTCCATCTGCAAGCATATGTTTAAAAGATGAGCTGTCTCAAAGATTTTACTGTCTAAACTAATAATTGTCACCTTCACAGTTTGCAGATATTGGCAATTCCCATGGAGTTTTCTCAGACAACAGTTTTTCAAGCTCCTGTAGAGCATGTTTAAGCCAGCTGATGGTAAACTCCTTTCCTTAGCTACCTTTTGGTGGTCCCTGCGAAGCAGCCTGTGGACTCCCAGAGCTTTGCTCACCACAGGTCAGGTATCAGTCATCTGTCTTTATGCTGGGAGGCCACAGGTGGAACAAAGTCAATTAGAAGCTTGGAGAGGGAGTAAAAAGCACACGGAAGGTAGAAAACAGTGGGCAGATATGCGAAGCATCAGGTCTGGGATGGAAGATGATGCGTATTTGTTGCATTTGTCGCACGGGGAGGCAGAGGCAATAACCTTTACTTGACGCTGACATCTTGACTCCCATTACCATGAGGCATGTCTGCTATTTAGTGATTGTGGCTTGACATTTCCTGTTGCTTTGCTCTTGAAACTGTTTCCAAAGGCAGTAATGCTCGCTGGGTGAAGCTCCTGAACTGTCCAAGGCAGCCTTTGGTTACATCCTTCTTGATTTTTAAATGCATGTTCCCCTTCCTTCCCAACTATTCCCAATGTATCCATGTCAAGCAGATCTGAGAGTGCCTGCTGCTGCTGGCAATGTACTAGCTCCTTAACACAGTTGCTGGATGACTCTGCTGCTGCTTTTACTTCTTTTGAGGCAGAGTAGAAGAAGATCCTCATTCCAGCTGTTTCCTGCAATTTCCCCAGTGTGGTAGTGTGAAGAAAAGGAATTACTACATGGGAATAGCATCAACTTATTCCTATGCTAATGCCAAATGGTGCAATTCAACTGAGTTGTTTAATGTACATTCTTTTAAAGCGGAGGCAGTCTGGGCCCAAAATGTTGGCTGAGCTCTTGGGTGTGCTTAGATTGTGACTATAGAACCATAGAATAGTTAGGTTTGGAAAGGACCTTAAGGTCATCTAGTTCCAACCCCCCTGCCATGGGCAGGGACACCTCACGCTAAACCATCTCACCCAAGGCTTTGTCCAACCTGGTCTTGAACACTGCCAGGGATAATGTTGGTGCTAGTCTTGATTTGAGCAAAGTTCTGTCATATTTCTCCTGATTTGTGCAGACCAGAAAATGCACTGGAAAAACTATGACAAATTTATCAGGATGGGCTATTCAGAAACATTTGACTTAGCTTTTGGCAAAGAGGTAGATATCTGCTCTACTGTCTGGGCAACTACCGACTTGCAGCGGAGACCCTTGCACTGACAGCACCTACACCAGGTCATGCTAATAAGCACTCCAGAGTAATTAGCTGTATGAGGGCAGCTTGAAGTGATATGTCCAAACCAGGATAATCTCTCTGGCGTAGGTGCCAAGTGTCACAAAGCTGTGGTAGCTTGGACTTCAGTTTGGCTTCTCAAGCCGAGTACAAGCTAACAGCTGCTCTACTATTGGTCCTTGCCTCAGGTTTAAGGTACCACAGGTCTGTGTATATATACTGCAGTCATGTCTCCACTGCAGGGAGACCCTTCTGCAGTGGTTTAGCAAATGGCATGGCTGCTGAGAGGGCATAAGTCTGTGGGGACAGGCATGGGACAGAGGCATTTACTCTCTCAGTTCCTGCTCTGGTAGCAGAGTGCATTTCCATTGCTTTCTGTAGTAGCTTTTGAATGTTTTTCTCTCATTTGCCCTTCCCCCTTCTTATCCTTTTGGCTTCTCTCACAATTACAGACTAAGCCTGTGTGACTGTATGAAAGGCATTTCCTCCTGTGTTTTTTTCTTAAGTCAGCTTCAGCCCACCAGCTGCTTTCCATTAGTGTTACACACGCGCGGGCTGGGAGGGCAGCACATAATGCTTCAGGCACTGCTGAATTGCAGAAATCCTTCAGAATCGCTGTCAGGCAGAGGCTTCTCAAAGCAGAATGTAGGTGAAAAGAGTTCAGCACACTGGGACCTGTCTTCTGGCAAGTCTTCTCAGAGAAGCCAAGGTGTGGGGACAGAGGGTGGTGAGGGGGTGTTTGAATGCAAAGTGTGAAAGCTGTGAATAGATCTCTTTATGTTGATGGTTGTTTGTTCTGGATAACTCATCAGGGGTCAGAGCTGAATGTTGTCTGTTGCTATGGGGAATTATGACCCCCTACTTAATTCTGGGAGAGTATTTTATTGATTAAATATTACCTAGTTGCTTATCCAGACTTCCTCATGGCTACTATTGCTGTATTATTTCTGATCCTTGGAAAAGGACCTTAAACGTCCTTAAACCCTCCCTTCTTTGGTGAAAATTACAAGAGCAATATTCATTAACTTTGTGAACTCCTTCTGTCACTGGTAGTGGAGGCAGTAGCAAGTGTCGTAACATAAACTGGTGATTGTGCTGCTCTTTAACGCCTACCTGAAACAGTCGTGGTCTAACTAGGATATACCAGCTAAGGGCTGGCAAAACCCCCTGGGAATTTCATCCTAGAAACACTATAGTCTAGAACAGAGTACAGTGGAATCAGCTGTGCAGGGTCAGATCCCAGATCCTTCCACCCTGTTGGGTTGTACTCTGTTTCTGCAAAGTTTTTGTGGGATCCCACACTATTCAGCATATTCCCTGAACGTGGACCTCGAAGTGCAGTTTGCTCGGCTCATTGCATGGAGAGCAAAGGGGGCTTTGTTTGTTGGGTTTCTGATATGCTCAAGGGGTGTGAAAATTGAATAGAAATCTTGCTGGCTCTGCTGTTGCTTTATGGTTGACTCTGGAATCCTGTTCTGTAGAGCTGCAGAGGGTGAACTTTAATTCATTTAATTGTTGTTGGATTAGCGAGTTCATTGATAGCTCCTTGCAGGGTTCCCAGGGAGGGAAGCAATTAACCACATTTTGTCAGAGCAAAGTCCTCTCATGTGCTTTAATAAGATACAGTACAAATTTAACCTGTCAGTTACCTTTTGCTACAGAATGTATTCTGAATACTGAACCATCTTGCCTTCTGTGTTTCTTTGAAACTTGGTGTTCAGGAGAAATAGAGGGGCTTTCTCTGAGGTCCTGCAGTAGCTTTGGAACATGTTCTGGAGGGGCTGGCTGCAGGGTGGTGGCCTAGAGGACCATATGAGGGGTGTGCATTTCCCTGTGCTGATCCATCTTGGTGTGCAAAATGTGTGTCCTGAAATCTGGAGCATAAGCTTGATTTCACATAATTTTTGTAGCATAAAGGAAATTGATCTTTAAAAGCTCCAGGCAAAAATTTCTTCTCTTCCTCTTGGCTGCTTGCCATTGTCTGTCTCCTATAGGCTATGAACATGCTAACTGAATGCAGTGCCTCGTATTCTTGAGTCTTTATTTCCTCAAGCATTTAGCTGATAGGAAAGGGGATGTTTAGGGTTCAGCATCTCCTTTGATCACTCTGTCATAAGATCTTCCAGAATGCTTATACAGAAGCATAGGGCTGAAGCCGAAGAAGCACTGAAGTTGGGGTAGGAAGTTGCTTGCTGGGCAGTCTCCAAGTCTTCTGCTCCACTGGAGAGACAGCAAGGAGGCTCTGTCCCTTTTCTGAGGCTGAGCAGAAAGTGTTTCTGTTTGTCTTGGGCCTTTGTTAAATGCAGGAAACATGAGTCCTGTACAGTGTTAACTTCCCAGGAGTCCTTAAATACACAAATCAAGCACTGAAAGGGAATTGTCTTTTCTTCTTTTAGCATTCTCCTCTGCCTCCCATGAGGTACATATTCAGTAATGTACTCGGCAACAAAAAGGGAATGGTCAGAACACCACGCTGGGACTTTATTTCTTTTGCCCTATCACTCCCTTCCCATAGAGCACTGCAAATATTTGCAGCTGCCCCAGCTCCTAAAAGGGAAACAAGGATATTTCTCCTCTTCCTGGAGATTTCTTTTTTTTTTTTTTTTTTTTTTTTTCAATCTTAAGACTCATTAGTTCCTTTAATGAGTCAAAGAGCTCCAAGTGAATGCAACACAGTAGGGTTATTAATGGAAGTTTTGTATGGGACACCAGGGAGCCTAGATCTGAACCATGAAACCAGCTGAGTGGTGATTGCTATGTCCCATGTCCTGCTTTGAAAGTAAAGCAAGTTCTCCAACTTTATAAGAGTTTTACTGCTTTAAAATACACCCTTGCAATGCAAACAGGGTCTAGTAATGTCAGGTTTATTGTTGTGATTGCATATATATAGGAAGCCACTTGCCTACTTGCAAGTAATTCATTAATTCTTAGGTATAATAATCCAGCCCATCAAACTGTGCAAGGAGAGGTGAACACCTTGGAGCCAGTCCTTGCTGCTCTCAGTAGGTACAGTCTTTTCCATGGCTTTACATGGGAATTGGTGCGGGGAGGCAGGACCAGGCCTGGTTTTTAAGGTGTCTAGCAGAGACTGAGCATCTTGTTTGTATTGTACCTCTGCAGCAGGAGGCCTGTGCGTATGCAGGGATTGCAAATGCTGTTTGAGAGAGGACTAAGAGCATGCCTAGAAAGTTGTAGACTGAGGAAATATGCCCACTGTTCCACTTCTAGTAGGAAGCAAACAGTAGGTGTGACTTGACAACTCTGCTACCTTGGCTGGCCATAGCTATCATCTGTCACTGCTCTGCCCTGATGGCTCCCCCACTGAGGATACAGTCTCCTTCATTGCTGTGTGAGGGATGCTGTCCTCTAGCATCAGCTAGCCTGAAGAATATCAGAAGTACTGCTGTAAAAGGACGTTTGTTTAACCTGATATTTTTATCACTGAAAATCCATATGCCTACAGCATTTGTTTAAAACTTTGTCTCTAATGGCATAATGCTCTGGGAAAGCTCTCGGGGTGCATATGGTTAGTACAGCTGACGGAACTGAGCGTACATGGTATTGACACATCCTGACACTGCATCTGTCAGCTGTCATTAAGTCCTGGAAGTGGTGAATGTCTGAAGGTTCGATAAGTTAATGCCTGTGCACTCACATGTATTTGTATTGATGGGGTTTTGTCCTCTTTTTCTCCATTACATTGATCCAGGTTGGGGTTTGTTGCTCAGAACATTTGCTAGCTCTTTTCTGTAAAGTACAATTCACTGCCACCAGAACTTGAAGTGTTGTCTAATTGCCAACTTTCCTTCAGGTGTGTCATCAAGCTTTTAATGGTGGAACTTAAACTTCACTGTAAATGTGTATCTTTTTCTGGTCATTGCTAACTTAAAGCTTGGAGAAATCTGTGATGTTCAGTTCATTGGTGTCGTGGTTTAAACCCAGTCAGGTAATTCGTTCGCTCACTTCCCCCCCTTTTTCTTGCCCTCCCCCTGCTCTCGGAGGGACGGAGAGGAGAATCGAAAAGAATGCAACTCCCACGGGTTGAGATAAGAACAGTTTAGTAACTAAGGTATAACACAAATCACTACTGCTACCACCAATGATAATAATGATAAAGGAAATAACAAGGGAAGAGAATACATCATCTCACCACCAGCCGACCGATAACTCGCCCCCCCCCTCAGCCCGACCAAGCTCTGACCGATACCTCCTCCAACCCTGCAGTCCCCGGCCCTTCCGGCTCACTCCCAGTTACATCCTGGGCATGACGTGCTGTGGTATGGAATACTTCTTTGGTCAGTTTGGGTCAGGTGTCCTGTCTCTGCTTCCTCCCGGCTTCCCCTCCTCCCTGGCAGAGCACGAGGCTCACAAAGTCCTTGGCCAAACCAAAACATCGCTTGTTATCAGCTCTGTTCCCGAGCTGAAAGTCACAACACTGCACTGCACCAGCTGCCAAGAAGGAGAAAAATGACTGCTACTGCTGAACCCAGGACAATTGGAAAAAGATGATACTGTGATGAGGCACCAAACCATTAGGTCCTAAATGGGGCACATTTGCCAACAACCAGTGCACCCTTGCAATTGGCATTTGACCTCCACATGCCCCAGAGAACTCAGCTGTAAAATTGAGTTAATTCTGGAGCTGACTTGACTGTAAAGAGACTGCCTCAGAGCTGAACTTCTTTACAATTACAGTTCTACTTGCATAAAAGATAAACCAATTGGAAGTAAATGCTTGCAGTTATAATAAATGTAGCAGTCAAAATATTTCTAAAGGCTGGAGGGATTCTGAGTGATCAGCTGAGATGATTGAGTAATTCAAATAAATGTAGAGCTGGTGATAACAAAGATTGATCTGAAAGCAGCATTTTCTCTTGCTTTGATTTTATTGCAGGTGGGTAAAGCAGAAGAAGGGACTTGCCAGTTTGTCCTTGTAAGTTTGTTGAGTGCTTTCTTGATATTTTACTTCAGATGCACTTCCCTTTCCCTCAAGAAAAATCTAACACAATCAATGTGCATGGTGTATGAAGTTGAGTGGGAAAATTTGGGCTGAATTTCATTATAATATGGAGAAATAGCCTATGAGAAAGTCTGCTGATGAGCACTTTAATTAAAATATGCACATTTTCATGGATAGTTGATGAGATGTGAGGGAAGAAAAGGGAGAAGAGTTGAATGGTTATGATAATCCAAAAGGGAAAAAATCTTAGAAGTCTTTGTTTTTGTTGCTTCTCAGTATGTCTAACGCAATTGTTTCAAGGACTTCCTCAGTGTGCCTTATTTTGAAAAGGTGTAACCAGTTCTGGTTGCTGCAGTGACTTTTTCACTGATTTTAGTAAGTTGAATGAGTTTGTTTAGAACTACAGTGTGTTAATGCGTTCCTGTGTTCACTGCTCACAGATGATCTGTTATAAAACAGAGAACCACTGCAGTCTATCTCCTCCGTTTCTCCCTACATTCAGCAGCATGGCAGTCTGTGTATCTGGGTGTCTGGTATAGGGAAAGCTTACTCTGCAGTCTGATTTTGCAGGAACTCTGCCTCTTATCTCCATGGTCTGCTCCCTTTTTTTTGGTGACAGTCCCATCACCTCTGCCTCTGATTGTCTGCACCTTATCTTTTAAGGTTATCTGACGACGTAGGCCCACAGGAAAGTCCCAGTGCTTTTGGGCATGACAGGTTATAGAGTGTGTGGGTGGTAGAGACGAAATAGAA
The DNA here is from genome assembly GCF_034315485.1 of Pezoporus occidentalis. Classification (NCBI taxonomy): domain Eukaryota; kingdom Metazoa; phylum Chordata; class Aves; order Psittaciformes; family Psittacidae; genus Pezoporus; species Pezoporus occidentalis. The sequence goes on along the minus strand of NW_026913477.1, from coordinate 1,469,212 downwards.
TAGTTTACTGATGGACAAAATTTGTATAGAATCACAATCTTGCTTGCTGTTGAGATGCTTATCTTGGCAGTATTCTTACACCACTTTGAGGTGGAAAAGTGTTAGATGAGGTCTGTGCAGAAAAGGGAGCAGGATTGGTTGCTGGGTATTTTCATTTGTTTGTAAAGATTTCTTACTTTTTAAGTCTTGACAAAGTATATTGGAACTGCTAACTATGTAAATGTATCACCTAGATATCTCCCATAACAAAGGCCAGTATTTATGAGCTGCCCTGGTAAACTGTCACATTTCCATTGTTGCTTGACATTTGTACTTTAACTCTCACAGTCTGCAGCTTAATTCTTTTGTCTCTGATAGACACCCATTTAGGAGTCTTGGAAAATACAAAGTAGAGCCAGTTAACATTGAATGATCTTAAAGCTAGGCTGCACTTTTGTTTTCATCCAGCAGGAAGATGATGCCATCAGCTAATTTGGTTGATCAATAGCCCTGCTTGCGATAAGGTTTCAAAGCTTGTGGCTAAAAGCTGATTGCACTGGATCCAAAATAAATTTGATCTATCGGTTTCCACCAATGTAGCATAGCTCAGGATGATGCTTCAGTGCCGATGCTTAACTAATTTTAATAATGCTGACAGACTAGCCTGGTGCCTGCTGTGAGGACACTGGAACACATGAACCCTTGGCAGCAGAGCACTTATTTGTGGGTGTGTTTTACAGTAGCATGGAGCTGTCATGCTCTAGTGAAGAGCAGTCATAAAGGCTCGTTATTCGGAGACTGGGAAGCATCACAGTCTTTGCTGAGCAAGTTTAATGACATCTTTCACTAATGCAAACTTTGATCCTGGTTTCCTAAAAAGACAGAGGTACTACTAAGAAGTTAAGCTGGTTTGTTAGTTTTGGCTGGAGGTATAAATTTTACTGAAAAATGAGTAAAAGTTCTGTGGCCGAAGTGAAAAAAAGTGTGTGAGCTGTGTCTGTGATCAGCATTTGGGTATGCACTTTCAGAAAAGATCCCACCATGTTCTTTTTTCATGCTGGGTGGGACCATATTCTGCTAGGAAGGTAGGCAAAAATATAACTGATGCTTTCATCTCTATTTCAGTGACTACATCATGGCTACGGGACCAACAGAGGTCACACAGTCACCTGAAACAGGAGACACACTTGAAGAGTGTACAGGTAAGCAGGTGAATGTATAGCTGATTTGGAAGTCAGGATTTATTTTCTTCGTGGCCAGGGGTCTGTAGTGACTTGTTTTGCAGTGTTGTTTTGGGTTTTGTAGTGTAAAAAAAATAATCTATGTGGCTTTGTCAGCTGTCAATACTATGGGAAGGGTCTTTGAATGTGCAGTACTGTAGGGTCATCCCCTGATGGAGGATATTCTTTTTGATTCTGGCTTGGATTTTAAAAAATAGAACATTAGAGCTTGAAAGGCTGATTGTTGTACAGGCTTTGATGGATCATACAGAGGTGGGAGCTGAGCCTTTAGCTAGCCTCTGTCTGTGAGAACTGTTCCAGCACCCCCACTGCAGCCTCACTTACTGCTTCTGGCCATAGACAACCACTTACTACTTATTCTTTAATCTAGTGGCATGGGCTGATGCAAACAGCCATGAGGGAATGCAATAATAGGCAAGAAAGGAAAATATCTTACTTATGCCAACAAATTGTCTTAACTAAAGGAAACCCTCTTTTCCAGTGTTCAGACTATTCCCGAGGACATAGGTGAATATGAAGAACAGCATATGAAGTTGAGGTGTTTCAAAAAGTGGCTGTCTTATCACTTGATTTGTTTTCTTTTCTTTGGCTAATATCTCCCAGTCATCTTAAATGTTTATGTTTCAAAGGTCATCTTGCTTTGTCCTTTAGAAATACATTTGTCACTTTCAAAATATTGGTAGAAAAGAGAAGCAAATAGCAAAGTGACTGATAGACTGCATAGCAGATGGATGGGATGAAGAAAGTGTAATGATGGATGTTTGGCAGTGGCTGAAACCTTAAATTTGTGATCTAGTTTATCGAGATGTTCCAGTGGTACCCATGGCATGCTGGTGAACCTGTGTGAGACCCACACATGCAAATTTTGTACTCACGTTCACTGGAAGATTCACAAAATGGATCAGATCCTAAGCTGGGTCACAGGAGAGGCAGGAGATGGCTTCCTGGTTTAAGTGTTGGCTCTAAAACCAGTGGGAATATTTCTGGCTGTCACTGAACCAAAACTTTTCTAAGTTAAAGGCTGCTGCACTGTTGCTGAAATATTCAAGAAACACTTGATGGACCTGGATAAAGCCTTTTTTGGTTCTTTTGCTTACTTCCCATGTAATTTAAGATTGCCTCACCTCTTCCTTTTCACCTCTTCCTAACTGGTTTGTGGTGTGAAGGCCCCAGAAGGCTAAAATCCCCAGCCTTCACCATCTAGTCAATTAGATTGTCTTCCTGAGGTTTACCTTATTGTCTGACTAGTAGTAGAGGGCTTCCAGTGCATCTGCTCCTTCTTGATGGCAGTAACCAGGTCACTGTCCCAAAACTGCCAGCACCTAATATTAGCCTTACAGAATTCCATGATTTTATTACCTGGCTGGCAGTGTCAGGTACTTTTTATGAAACTAGAATCATGGTCTTTTCTGACAATATTGTCTGTGGTTTTTTTTTTTTTTTAAATCATGTGTGTTTATTGGTGAAGTATCTAGTCCTTCAATTTGAGAAAATGGAAAATATCTCCTGAATGCACCTTAGGAACTCAGAGAACACAGAAGATCCCCAAATTAACTGTTTCTTTTAAATATGATTACTGAGCTCCCAAATCAGATGTTCCCTCTGCTTTTTACAGTCTGAACTTTGCGCTGGGAAAAGCATCTTTTTCTCTTGTTATAGAGAAGAAACATGCAAAGAGCAGAAAGACGTCTGTTAGTTCTCTCTGTGCACAGGAGAAACAATGAAATAGGCAGTACACAGACAGTAGAAAGACAGAATAAACAAACTTTACAGAGAAAGAAAAATGCTTACTCCTGCTCCTTCTGTTATAGTGGGCTAAATAACAGCACAAGCAACTAATTTTTTGGAAGGTTTTTGCTTTTTAGGGCAGTAGCCTTTAAATTTAATTTTTTACTTTTAATGCCATAAAATTGAAGATTGAGAACCATAAGAATTCAAAAATCATGAGTCATTATTCTTCAGTGGGTGAAGGGGAAATAGGCATAGTTGTCTGAGCTTGGATATTCTCTCCTTGCTTTGACTGGGTTTTTGTTACACAATGAATTTTTTTCATTTGAAGTAATAAGATCCTCTTGTATATTATCAGTTCAAATATCACAGAGTACTCTTCCAATTCAGTGATATATTGGGCTACTTCACAGTGTGCTGAAATGTAGGCGCCTTTAAATTAAATGTGGCATCCTTTTAACAGTGTGTAAAACTAGTGCACAACTGTTCAGGGTGTGAACGGTTTACTGTGCACCAGTAATAAATTAGAGGCCGGAGAAGGCACTGAAGGAACTCATGTGCCTGCACCAGAGGACTCTATTGCACAGTGATACCCAAGTGTTGTCCCATGCTAGCTGAATTTCAGTCATTAGCAGTGTTTGCAAGTCCTCTCCGTGGGCTCCATTCTAAAGCTAGCACTAGTTCTGATCCAAACAAGCATTTGGAGTAGTATCCTGGCAGTGTTATCCTTTCTGGTAGGACTTATGTCTGTTTCTCTTAAATGCTCTTAGGATGACTTCTTTTTCTGTTGGGGTATCAGTTCTCTAGAAATACCAGCATCTACTTAAGGTCATCAGTAATAATTGCACTAGAATCAGACTTGCTGTCTGTCCATAGCACTATCAGCTGACCAGTGTACATGAGAATGTCATTGTTTTTCATTTAGACTGCCTTTAAGTTGCAGAGCTGTCTGTGTGCTCTTTGGGTCATTGGCCTGTGTTAGCAGACATTGCTGAACTGATAATTTTGGGGCACTGCTTTCATGAAACATTTTAATCCTTTGTTTTGCTAATCTAAAATAAACCATCTCAGCTTTGACAAGTTTCCTGGGAGAATACCATATAGGTTGTCTAATTGCTGATATGAATGACGCTAATGAAAGGGAAGCGTTTCTGAAGACACTCTAAAGGACACTCAACATGTTGTTTTATCTGAGAGGCATTGTGGCTGATTTCAAAGGTCTTCCACTGATAAGCCCTCCAAGGAGCACCACATCCATTATTATTCAGATGAGTGGAACTCCACTGATAGTTTTGCTCTGCGTGGTTTGGAAGATAATTTGGTGTCCATGGCAGCCCAAGTCACTTGAAAAGCAATGTGTAGGTCTTCTGTGGCTGGTACTGCTCTGCAGAGAGGTAACCATCTCATCAGTCCATGCCAGACAGTGTAGCAGTGTCCTTGTATGTCCTGACACATGGTGCTGGCACTGGGCTTGAGAGCAGGGAGGAGACAGGGTGACTATATCTCAGTATCATTGTTTATTTCTCAAAGTGGCTACTGTCTGATGCAGCTGTGTGGTGGCACAGTTTCAGCCCAGATAAGGCCCATTGGCAGAGATCCCTACACGTACAGGGCACACGTTGAAACAGAGCATTGCCGACTAAATCATTGCTGGGAGAAGACAATAATTGTGTTGAAATAATGCCGTGCTTATGAAGGAACCCTCCAGCTGTGGGCATTTATTATGCCAACTCTTGTAAAGTATTAATTGAACAATGAATTTGCCTCAGATATGCAGTGATGTTATTGCTCTGCATATGTACTTCAGAAATTACAGGGGTCTTAGTACAATAGTTTGGCCCAAACCACTCCAAACTGACCTCCACCCCCGTGTAAGCTTTAGTGACAAAATGCAGCATTTGTGTGCTGAAGGAAAATATAAATGAGAATGTTAAAGTATCTTAAATTATCAAAAATTAAATAAGTCAGTGATGTTTCATATGGTTTATTTTGTTCTTTTTGTGTTTTCATTTGGACAATGGAAAATCAATGGCAATGAAATTGGATTAATAGTTTTCCAATTGTATTCTTAGGGCTGCTGTGTTTGAGGGTTTCATGTCCTGCAGGGCACTGTCTTAATCTAAGTTTGCTCCATTGTCCTTGGAGGAGTTACTGATTTTTATTTTGGGGCAATGTTTTAATGTGGAAACGGACATTTCAGTTTTAGAGTTTATAAATTCCTTTGCCAGTTTCAGTCTTTTTGCCAAATGTTGAGTATCCTCCGGGTGTTGTCTCCTTACTCACTGAGTAAAGAAAAAGCAGAACTAAGCCAAGCTAAGTAAAGAACAATAAGAGTTGAAGATATTGACATAACTTTTAAAATTGCAAATGTATCAAGTATGATTGTCATGATCACTGTTCACTTGTGGGTAGATACATTCTCTACTTAATGTGTATTTTTCAAAACTTGGAACCTAAGTAGGCACCACTATTGTCAGCTCGATGTCAGTATTGCTTTATAGGCAGCAAATGTAAGAACTGCAGCTTCACCTTTCACTGGACTCCAGCACTGAATTATTTACGAAGGAACTAGAACTGAATGGGCTGCTGTAGCTTTGAGGCTTCCTCCAGAAGTTACAAGATAACATTCTCCAGACTGAGCAATGCCTCCAACTTCCGTAAATTTTCATTTCTCTCATGTTTCAGGAAAGAAAAAATCCAAATTTCAGACTTTCAAGAACTTCTTTGCCAAGAAGAAAAGGAAAGAACCTCCACCTCCCAGGGGAGAGAGTAATTTAAAACCTTGCCAGTCCAGCAGCGATGTCAGCATCTCCGTGCTCGACACAACTGCACTTCATTCACTGGAGGAGGCTGGGTAAGCTGCTGGGAAAGCGGACCTCTTACAGCAGTAGGATGAAAGCATGAGTTGGCCCCTAAGGAGCAACCTCTGTCCAAGTTTGTGCAAAACAAGCCCTAATGCTGATGAAGGAATTCCAGGAATTTCCTCCTTCTTTGCTAGTGCTTAAAAAGCCAGCCTGGAGAAGAGGGGGAGGGCAGCCCGGGGTAGGTGTGACCCAACCTCTTAGGCTAAAACTGCAGACAGCCCAGATTGTTTTGATTGGGTTTAGTGTTTGAAATCTGGAAGAGTCTGATCAGGAGCACCTTTACAAGGGGATGATGACTGAGTAGTGCTAGTCGAGAGAATACATGTGAAGTTGAGTTGCTGGTTTTTAGTATCAGTAGTGCCCTATGTCATGGCTGGGGTAAAGGGACAGAAGTATTTTTGGTGTATTATCAGTGTGAGATTGCTGCTTTAACTTTCTTATGTATGTGTTTGGATACAGCAGAAGACCTCTAGTTTTGTCAGCCACCCATGGAGGGCTGTCCATGTGAGTGAGGTTTGCAAGTTCTTAAGCAAATTGCAGAGCAATTCTCAGATCCTTGAATGATGTTAGTTCAAAAACTTGCCCATTCTTCAATTAGTGTAATATAGCTATTAGCTTGCCCTGCTAACACTGCTTCACTCATAACCTTAAACCATCAAGCTACACAACACTTCATCGCGCATCTGTGACTGAATCTGGGGTGGGACAATGCTCTGAACGTGGTTATGTCTCTCACCAGGGGTGTCATGCATCGGTATCTGTCTGTTTTCCAACTTCCCACCCTCTTCATACTCCCTTGTTAGCTACTCTGCCAGGCTTCTCTTTGTATTACCCTAGGCCTTGAGTTGTAGAGCTGCAGACTAGTAATGTGTGACAAAACACCAGACACATCCTGTTGTTTGCAGTGATTTATCGGAGGGGACACTGGCAGAGGACACAAATAGGTGACCAGAGTGAGACATGCTGAAATCAGCATTGCTGCCAAATGCTTTGTATGGTCATACAAGGCATTTGGTGAAGCTGGACGCTGTGTTTCTTCTGGTGGAACAGCTTATAGATGTTACTTTCTCATGGGTGCTGGTTCCTCCTTGCCCCACCTTTCCCCACTCTCTGTTGTGTTTATGCAATTGCATCATGGAAATGATCTGGGAATGAAACAACAATCTCTTTATTTTGTTTGTTAGCATAACAGCAACGGAGTAAGTGACCACATAACCAGTCCCCTGGGCTAAGGGGAATTAGAGTGACTCAGCTAACTCAGTCCAAAAAGCTTAGGAACAGCCGAGTTTACCCACTGGCTCATAGGAGCGATCTGGCTTAAAATCAGCTGCCTGCTCCAGAGGCAGTGTGGGTGCGAACTCCTTCTCTTGTCCTTAACCAAGTACTTCAAGTCCAGTTGCTGTTTACTCCAGCACTGTCCTCCAATGATTATGAATTGTTTTGCAAGATCAGAGATCAGGAAGTGAGTAAAACCCTTCTGGGTTTTCCCTTAGAGGTAAGATTAGGTGGACTATCCGAAAGAATTAGAGGATATGTTTGTGCTACTTGAAAACTTTATCATGTCCAGACCCTGCACAGCATAAGCATGCTTTGTAAGTACATAAAGAGAATGAGCTACATAATCCTTTAGAAAACCTGATCCTGAAAGCCAATGGAAATACAGCTTGTGAAGGGTTTATAGCAGGACCCTGCGCTTTGCAATTTCTGGCATGCAGAGTATCAGAACCGATCCTAGAATAATGCTGCTGTGTGTTTGTTCTTGACATGGAAGCACTGGTTTCTTTTCTTCCTCCTTTTTTTCTTTCTTAAACCATGTGTGGTGTGTTGTCCCCAGATGGGTGCCAGGTGCCACCAAAGCTGCTCCATCAGCCTCCTCCTCAGCTGGACAGAGGAGAGAAAATTGTAACATCTCTGTCAGATGTGGGGGGAGCTTCTAGCACCTTCTCACAGAAACCACCCCTGGAGTCTTCTCACTACCAAACCCTTGCCATGCAAACCCCATACACCATGTAATGTTTTAAAAATTGAACTTTTCTGAATCCTAGCAAGAGACCAACCCCTGTGTGGCTGTTAGAGCTGTAGGAATTACATTGCAAATGAATCTTGCTGAATAAGAATGGCAGCTTATTTGATCCATTTTACAGAGATATGAATGAATGCATAGCTTGCAGATTGAATGCATAGATTGACTACACCATTAGAACTATAGGAGGGTTAGTCAAGCAGACAAAGCAGGTGGTGTCTCTGGAGATATAAAGAAGGGAGTTGCAGGAGGAAAAAGTAATTTGTTTGGGATTTTTTTTACATGGAGTATTTATGAAAGTTCACAGTCTTTCAGGGCTTTCTTCTAAATAGAGAATCTGGGGTTAGGCAAATAGCAGAGACCTCTTCGTTTGATTTTCTTGCAGAGAGTGTTAGACTTACTGGATTTTCCTTGTCACAGTTCTGTTCCTAATCATCCCCTGTTACCCAGAGTCCGACTTTCAGAGGCAAGAGCATTGCCTGCAGGGAAGCTGAGCCAAGGAATCCTTGTAACCTGTGGGTTATGAGGCTGGCAGCTGACAACATGAGAGTATTCTCTGTTGTTTTCCAGTCAAACACTAGAATAAAATCCTGGTAGAGGCCATCCTTGCGGTCTTTTGAACAAAGTGACACACAGACACTGCCTGCCTATGCTGATAGAACTTGGTGGATAAAAGATTTGGAGCCTTTCTAGTTGTGCCACCCAAGTGCAGAATCTGCCCTGCACAACTTAATAGTCCAACCCCAATCAATCTTAGTTAATTACAAGCCAGTCAACTGTGGGAACTCATCAGTGCTTCACTGGGCTGAACACCCAGTGAGCACAGGAGCAGAGCAGGAATGTCTTACCTGGGTACTTCAACTTGGCTCTGGACAGATATGTAACTGTGGCCATGGTCACTTGTCCCGTATGTGTTTCTTCCTTCCTTCTGAGTATAAAAGGAGCTAGCAGTGACTACACTGAGGCGGCTAATATGCTCAAATCTGAAGTTAAGTGAGATGCATCCTACTCTTTGTAGGATTCTTTGTGATCCTTCTGCCCTGGTGAAGTAGTGCAGGGAAGCGTTGGAGGGATGTATCCAGTGCACTGACCACTCTTCTTGCCTTCCTTCCCAGGCCCAAAGGAAGCATGGGAAACAAAGCCTTGTCCCATGACAGTGTCTTCATTTTTGAGTCTGCACCAGGAAATGTGGCAGGTGATCTGTTGTCTCAGGAAAACATACCTGGAAGAGTGAAAACTTTGCAGGTGAGAACATCATCCCTCATTCATGGTGCTGCTTTGTATTAGCTATCTCCTAGGAAACCCTGTGGCTTGATTCCTCTGCTGTGTGCCTTAAGATTTTGTTGACTATAGTGTCCAAATGAGATTTACTGCTTTTGGATCTGTTCTGTCTCTTGGAAACTTCATCTTTGAGCAGTCCTGGTGCTTCCAGCCTTTCCCAGGTCTCATAGCATGTGAGTGACATGAATCCAGTTCACAGGCTCTTGGAAACTTTCCTTAATGAGCATGTCCTCTTCCAATGGGATTTCTATTCTTCACTTCATAGCTACTGTTTTTAAATTAAGGCCATTTATTTATTATGTAGTGTGTCCCTTATACTGTTATTCTTTAGGGCAATTCTGGCTATGATGTTTTCACTGTACATGCTAGCACCAGTGGCTGTGTGTGTGGGATGATGGATATGTCAGGGCACTCTTAGTGACAGCTTTATTTATATCATTATTCTTCTGATCTCTGCCAACAAAGGATACTGTATTCTGCTAGGTCATTTCCTTCTTCCAAGGCACATACTGAACCCTCCTTGACAGCTCCCTTATCAACTGTTGGTTATATTAATTGTGTTTAAATGACTGCCTAGCTCAAAGCACTGAGATAAAAGTTTAAGGCTTTTTCCAGAGACTGAAAACAAATGGTTGATAAAGCAGCCAAAGGCCATTGAAATTCTTCCTTTGCGCAGTGTGAGTTTCATGTTGCAAAATACAATTGCATCAGATGTTTAGTAATAGAAGATGCACAGAGGGACTTGTTCTTTCATAAGACTGCAAAATAAACTGAGCTTCAATTCAGGGTATTTTTTTGTATAACAATAGGGGTAGCAGGAGAAATAATGTTTATATATGATAGAACTTTGCTGGGGAAAAAACCTCTCTTTTCATGCTATCTCCAGTCCACTGTGCCCTCTCTTCATCAATCCATCCATCCACCATCCTGCATGGTAATATAATACTACCAGCACTATTTTTATAGCCATAAAAGACATTCTTTTTCTGTGAGTTTGACTCATGTCAGAATAAAAGCCAAGCACTAATAAAAGCTGTTATTTTCTTAGCAACATAAATTAACTTCTACCAGTAGACGACAGACTGTAAATTCAGTTTCCCCCAGAATATTTTGCTCTCTGCATGTAATAAATTTAATAAATAAAAGACTGGCAGTTGTGAAAAGAGAGAAAAACAAAACTGACTTTCTGCACTTTCCTCCAGTAAAGTGCGCATGTATGTTATATGTCTTGATGCATTGCAATCTCTGTGCAGTTTGTCATCAGTCCTGCTTTTGCAGATCATATTGGTGATACTCCTTTGATTGTTGTTGTTAAGAGGGCAAGAAAGCTGTTTGAACTGAGGGACTGGCGGAGTAGAGAGTGACATTGTGCTACCCTGTGTGGCTGTTAGATCTGTAGGAATTATATTGCAAATTAATCTTACTGAATATGAATGGCAGCTAATTAGATCTATTTTAGAGCTGTGAATGAATGCATAGCTTGCAGAGGAGCACAGAATTAGGCCTAGAATTTCCCAATCTGGCTTAATAAGCATAGAAACGGAAAAAAACAGGTCTGCATTTTTATCTGGGTAATATTCAGTTGAGGTGAAGGACAAAGTTTCTGTTCAGACCTTGTTTCTTTTCCAGCTTTGACATAATAACAGACTTAAGCCAAGAATTTTAGTGATGGTGTTTCCTGAGATCTGAACTTTTTTTAGTTTGAGGGAACATCTGGCTGCTTGTGAGGTTGCAGACTTTGTTTTATTTTTCTAGGGTCAGGGTCCCCCAGAGCATTCCTTTTGTGCAGTCTTGGAAAAGAATCCCAGTACTCCATTACAAACAAAGCTGTTCGTGGCTGTTCTTGCTATAGACAGGACCAGGATGTGATGCTGGGGAAAATTAACAAGAAATTCACTAGTGTAGACCAGAATTAAATTTGCTTTCTATAAAAAGTGGGACTCACCTACTTGTGCGGGAGAGGGTGGTGACAAACTTTCAAAGTTTGGAAGGGCTTTGTGAAAGGAAAGCTAGCCACGTAAACCTGGGGTTGGGAGCTGCTGAATGACAATGCTTTGTGTGACTATTTGGGACATCTGGATACATGTAATTATTTAAAGAATACTTAAGTCTTTAAAAAGTTTTAAACTTAAGATTAGTTGAATTTCTGTAAGTTTTCTGGAATGGTGAAATTTCTGTCTTTGGTAACTCACTGAATAAAACTGGTTTTAATTTTGTAGCAAAGCCAGTTCTAATGATGGGTCCCTGATGAATGTAACTAACCAAAAATTCTGTTAATGGCTATTTTCTGTAAATGGTCTGTTTCTTCAAGTATTTCTGTTAACTAAGAAATTTTGCATCCCTAATGGGAGCAACTGGGGTAAAAGTGTCCAAAATGTCCACTATAAATAATGCCATTTAAAGTCTTTTAGTCTAAGTTTATTTTCAACTGCAGCTTCAGTTGCAACAGAACATCAGACTTGGGTCACCTCCGCTTGTTATAACTGGAAAGAAACTGGAAGATGCAGGTGCTGTTTCTGAAGATGATGGTTTGCCTAGAAGCCCTCCTGAAATTTCAACCCTTCATGACATTCTGACAGATTCACCAAGCAAGGTACAATTGTCGTGTCACTTCAGTGACCACCTGTATGGAAAAGATAAAATCTGCTTGGAGACAGGGAAGAACCTTGTTGCTTGCTTGTGGTAAAATCTGATGGTACAGATCAGTCAGAACTAGAACAAATTCCCTAGGTCGATTGTAGACTTGTCACTGAGAGATACTAGGAAGTGGCCTTACAAAAACCCTTCTGAGTACAGCTTTCTATGCTTTTCTGTAGACCAGTGCTGGGGCAGTTATGACCTGTATCAGCAGGGAAAGAGGACAGAATGATATGACACCTCTTGTGCCTTTGGGCAAGGCAGTCTCTCCTGGCAGGTCTGTATGGCAGAAAGCGTAAAAAGTCAGTTATTCATAGGTGAGTGTTGTGTGACTGTGACTGTTCCGCTCCCAGTCCAAGAGCAAGCCAAGGTACTGCACAAATGAACTTTCTATGTCTTCCAGCTTCAAAGACCTTGAGAGATTGGCAGTTTCCTGTACCTGCAAAAGGGGAAGAATGTTGGGGTGTTTTAAGGCTAGTGAGGAAAACAAAAATCACTGCAAGAGATTCTTAAACAGTTACTTAAGAGACTGCAAGAGAACCTTAAACAGTTACTGGCTTTGGAATTGAAAAAAAAATACTCTAGGGCAATATTAGTTGAATTGTCAGTAAAGTGACAGTCCTATGAGTCTGAGGAGAAGAGGTCGTGATGGGACTCAGTGAGGGTTTTAGTTATCTTCTTTGTTAGGAATTGCTTCTCACAGCGGATGTGTGATTTTAGACTTGAGTGAACATGTGAGCATTTGTAAATTTGAAGATCTTAAAAGTATAAGCTAAAATAATGTCATAAAATTTATTGTCTCATGTGGTCAACCTTCATGGCGTCTCTCATAGCAGGATAAAGCTTCTCTACTTTGATCCCCAGTAAACAAATGAAACCTACCCTGTGAGACAGGGACTCAGTGACCCTTTATCTTACCTCTTGTGTTTTCTCACAATTGGCACTGGATGCCCAGTCCCAGATATTTCAATGTGATACTTCCCTTGACTTACCCTCTTCCTTATTTTATCCCACAGTCCTCCAACCCTGTTCAGCGTCATAGCTCTTTGAGTTTAGGCGGGACAGACAGTGAAGATGAACAGGTAAATAGCTGCTTTTCCTGCTAATGTGTGATGTCTCTATGGAGCCAGTACAATAATACATTTTTTAATATTTATTCTGGGTACAATGGGTGTTGCAAAAACCCAACAATGTAAACTACAGGCAAAACCATAGAATCATAAAGTCAGCTAGGTTGGAAAAAACCTTTAAGATCATGAAGTCCAACCATTAACAACATAACTACGTAACATAGCTACAGCTGTAGCAACATGACTAACTATAGGCCCCACACTGGCTGCACAATTTATTAACCTGTTTACTAGCCTGGTCAGATTCAAAAGAGCCAGTTGGGTTCACAAATAATATGGTTTATTCATATGCAGTATATATGGTTCTTTTGGATTGCTGGTGATAAACGCATTGACTGCAAAACAGCTGTTTAGCACTAACAGTATGATTGCAATCACAAACTTAACTTTCTGAGTCAAAATACTTGGTGTAGCCAAGGACATGAGTCTTGCCGAAAGGCATCCCTTCTGTGGAGGACAAGGAGGCCTTTGAGAAGGGAGAAAGTAACCTTTGGGCAAAACCAGCTCAACTTTCCCTTCCATGGTTGAGATCAGACACTGCCCTTCTCAGTCATTCCTACATCTTTTGCTTTTAGGGATAGAAAGATAAAACAATGTCTCCCTCACGTACTAGACTACTAGCCATACAACTTTAGAAGCCCAAGTGATCTAGGTGACTTGTATTGTCATTATTTTAAATAACTTCTTGTATATAGTTTATCTTTACTTCAATGTACATTTTATTAACTCATCTCCCATTTTAGATTTTAACTAAAAGGTTCCCTTTTGTAAGCCTGCACAGTGTTTTTATCTTACAATGCAAAAAGCTCTTTTCTGTCCGGTTCTGGAGTCTTTGAGCTCTTTCAGTCTTACAACCTCATCTCTTAAGAGAGAGAGACAGGGACAGGAAAAATATTTTTCTCTTATATGTTGCCTAGAATTCCCCACTTTGAGGCTCTTCCTTCCCCCCCCCCCCCCCCGACTCACTAGGAACCTGGCTAGCTTTTACAGAACCATATATGTTCCTATACCCAAATATTTTTCATAGTCAGCAGTTTGGCATAGCAGAAGTCTTGCCAATGTGTTTATCTAAAATAAACCCCCTTCTCCTAAGTAATTTTTCTCAGTAGCTTTTGAAACTATTTATGTAATACCAGGATTTGAGTTAGCAAAACACAAGTTGTTAAACTGAATAACCTCATTCCAAAAATGAGGACAGTTGTGAAAAGCACTAAGAAATCTACACCAGTTATTCCATTTAACAGCGCTGTACATTTAGTAAAGGGAAAAGAGGATTTGAGCCTAAGCAGTCTGAAGCTGTACACAGTGTAGTGGGTTATATTTTGCTATTGTATTGATCTTGTTGCAGATGATAGTTACCTCATTTCTTTGCCTGTGCTTCTTCACTGCCATTTCCAAGAGCCTCATGCTGCTGTCACCTCTGTGTGGAACCCTGATATGTCACCCATATAACTTCTCAGTGGCTTCCACGTTTATAAAGACTAATCTAAAGCTAAATTGGAGGCGTTCACTCAAAGCAAGCAGCAAGTGACTTCCCCGAGACATTAACCAGCATTATCTTGCCTTTGCAGATAGCCTTTACAGAAATCTAACTTCCTTGTTGGCATTTCTATCCCAGACTGATTAAAAGGAAAACAGGGTCTCAGCTTGTGAGGTTGAACACAGTGTTTTGGCACAAGCGCTCTTTAGGAAATGGGCCTCCTAGCTGTAGCACTCTCTGTGCAAGCTCCTCCTCTGCCCAATAACCAACAAGCACCAAATTTATCTTACACTTAAACACTGACGTGGAATTCATGTGTCTGCTCTGTTGTCTTTGAAAGAAGATGCCAACTGCCAGTGCTCGGAGTCAAAAATCCTCAGAAGAGTAGGGAATTTGCCATTTACGTACAGCAGTAGCTCAGATAATGACTTCAGGTATTTTTATATTAAATAAACACAACTGTAATTTTATAATTGAAAGGCAGAAGAACTTGTATGTGAAAATGAGAAGAGTGTTACTGCTTTTGTAAGTGCAGTAATCCCTACTGGTCTGTCATTAATCTTGTGGAATTATAATAATAGTTACCTTATTTACTTTCTTCCTTTCTTCCACAATGTGTAAATTTGCTGTGAGAAAAGTCTTCATCTGTCATAATACATTCTGTTGTGGTTTGCTTAAGCTCTAGGAACTAAGCAAAATCAATGGGGAATAAGGACATTAATTTTAGTTACCTTAAACATAAAGCAATGTACTTAGGCAATTTTTGTAGATCAGATGGGAAGATGTCTTCATTACCTTAAAACACCATTAACATACGTGTTTTAAATGCTGTGTTATATCCTAAACTTAAAACCCCCCAACATCTGAATGCCAAGTACACTTAAATGGCTCTGTTTCACCTAGCTTTATGGCCAAAGCCAAAATAACAGGTATGTTGTATTGGATGAAGTTTCTTTGACATGTTTGTGAAATTCATAGAATCATAGAACAGTTAGGGTTATAAAGGACCTTAAGATCATCAAGTTCCAACCCCCCTGCCATGGGCAGGAACACCTCACACTAAACTATGCCACCCAAGGCTTCATCCAACCTGGCCTTGAACACTGCCAGGGATGCAGGGAGCATTCACAGCTTCCCTGGACAACCTATTCCAGTGCCTCACCACCCTTACAGTAAAGAACTTCTTCCTTATATCCATTCTAAACTTCCCCTGTTTAAGTTTTAACCCATTACCCCTTGTCCTATCACTACAGTCCCTAATAAAGAGTCCCTCCCCAGCATCCCTATAGGCCCCCTTCAGATACTGGAAGGCTGCTCTGAGGTCTCCACGCAGCCTTCTCTTCTCCAGGCTGAACAGCCCCAACTTTTTTAGCTTATCCTCATACAGGAGGTGCTCCAGTCCCCTGATCATCCTCGTGGCCTCCTCTGGACTTGTTCCAACAGTTCCATGTCCTTTTTGTGTTGAGGACACCAGAACTGCACACAATACTCCAGGTGAGGTCTCAGAAGAGCAGAGTGGAGGGGCAGGATCACCTCCTTCGACCTGCTGGTCACGCTTCTTTTGATGCAGCCCAGGATACGGTTGGCTTTCTGGGCTGCAAGCGCACACTGAAGCCAGCTCATGTTCATTTTCTCATCAACCAACACCCCCAAGTCCTTCTCCTCAGGGCTGCTCTGAATCTCTTCTTTGCCCAACCTGTAGCTGTGCCTGGGATTGCTCCAACGATCTGCAAATGTTCTTGGAAGTCTGGTCTGCATTTCAAAACAGTGACAAAACCAGTCAAGCTCCATGTTTAGGGGTTTCTCTACAAGCCCTTCTGTAAACCCTTCACTTTGATAGTATAATCTAAGGTTACTGCTGTCTAGTTCCCAAGAGTAGCATTGCCGTGAGGATGAGAGGCACATCACGTCTGGAAGATGGTTCTGGGGTACTTGCTGGAGAAAAGCATTTGATTTTGCTGGAGAGTGGATGTTAAAAGAGCAAAGAGGCTATGGTAACTTTCTTAGAGACAGAGGAGCAAGCATCCATGCTACTTTTGTGTCTTTTTAATAACGTATTCCTGCGATGTGTCACAGTACTGAGATGAGAAGGCAGTTATAAAAACTGCACCAGTGTCTCCTGCTGGTGTATACGTATATTGCAAATGGTTTTCAGATAAATACTGGGATGGGGACAAGCTGAGCCTCTTGCTGTAGGTGAGACTCTGGTTCTCACTTTTGTTTAACATATGTCTGCACACAGAGAACTGAGTAATCTCTGTGCAGAGATGACATTAGGCATGAGTGTTCATGTCCAAAAATCCAGCCATTTCAGGTTTCTGAAATGGAATGAGCTAGCAAAGACTTGTATCAGAGATGTGGGGGAGCCAAGCAAAATGTATAGCAATGTGTTTTGTGTTTTACAGGTACCTTCTGCAGCTTCCTCCAGGCCCATCAGCCCCTCATCCTCTGCCACTCTGGGGGTCCCTAGCTCAAGAGGCAGCAGCTTCCTTCCCATTGACTTCACCATCCCTGCCAGTCCCCTTGGCTGCCTTGACACCTCAGCAGCCAGGCACAGGATTGCCATAAACCCCCGGAAACAGAAAGGCTTTACAAACAAGAATCAGCAACACCCCCAGGTAAGTGTTTTCTGGAAAAGAATCAATGGGCAGAAGGAAACGGATGTGAATTTTTAATTTTTTTTTCTTTTTTCTTTTTTCTGTATTCTTTCACTTTTGTTGTTGTTCTTCTTCATTGGAAGAACATTGTTTTTCACCAACTGACCAAAAAAGATGACTCAGAAAACTTCAATATCATGGGAGCTGAAGTCCAACTTTGGTTTTTCATTATTTAGCCAAGAAAGTTGCAGGTTACACTTTGTTTGTAAAAATATTCCTGTTGTTGAAAAAGCTAGTTTTCAGTTTTAAAATCTAAGTCTGTTTCTACAAACAATTTCAGATTACCTTTAAGGTAATTCTTTGTATGTCAAAGGAAAGACTGAAGGTCTTTGCGAAGGAATATGGCTCTGCATGTGGGAAATTAGGTTGACATGCTTCTCATGCTGGCTTCTAGGCAGTACATTGTGAGGATGAATTTCACCAGGTAGAAAAGGTTGTTGAACTGAAATATAATAGAAATAAGGAGTAATGCTTCTCTATTGCATGTTCCCCTCTCCATCAGAGAATCACGCATGAAAATATGTCCTGGATTCCCCTGCTCTGTCAGAGAATCATGCACAGAAATTTATCCTGGAGTTAGAAGTGCCCTGCCCTGAGAAGGGATGAGGGAAGTTCAGGATGAGTGTAACACAGAATGAGGTTTTCCTGGAAACTTGGGCCCTGCAGCATCTTTGCTGGATATTCTTTGTGCTGCAGCTGGTACAGCTACAGTGTTGAAGGAGAAAAGCTAATTGTAGGTTGTCAATCAGTGATAACGGAAGTGATGTTAATGTCTCCAGCTTGGTCTGTTCCATGCCACCAGGTAGCTTGGGTGGTGTCTTGAAAACTTACTTGTTCACTCAGAATATGTCAATCCCAAAATGTTGCACATTCAAGGGAGATCAGTGTGCTGCCTTGACATTTTAAACTTGAATGATTTCTCAGTTCTTCACTGGGATAGTACATTACCCACAGTGTTGGGGTGGGTTGTGTCTATGTTTTGAGTATTCATTAATGTGTGTATGTATAAAATACTATTTTTGTTCATTATTCTCTAATTAAAAGATCTTCCTGCACCTCATTAGGTGGAACACCTGGAAAATGAGGCATGTCTTCCTGTAACGCTAGAAAAGAAGGGAAATTCAACAGAATTACTTGAGAGTGGCCAGCGTAAAAGTGATTGTGAAGGTAATGAAGATGTATTGCTAGTTTGAGTGCTTGAACTCTACTACATAAGTTTGAGAGAACCTATTTGAATTGTAAGTCCTTTCAAACTAGGTGTTTTTGGTTTTATGTCATAAACCCAATTCTGTCTGCTGAAGTGTTATGATGGAAAAAGTAATGTACTCCACTCAGCACAGTGATGCTGAAATGGTGAACTTTGAGAGCCACATTAAAAAGTACATGAAGGGAAAGTACCGTGATCAGAAGTACCTGTGCTAAGCAGTTGACTAGATCTCATTGACTGGAGATCTGAGTTCTTGACATCCAGAAACATCTTAACCTCACCGTTATATCTGTTATGTGTATAAGGTGACTTTAATTGGTTTGTGTTTACTAGATCTTCATTTGTGCTACTTCCCTCCTTACCATTTGAAAAATAGCTAATTGCTGGTGGTAACACAATTGTAATTGCAAATGAAATTTCTCTAAAACAGCACCAGAGATTTTTAGCACCGTGTTACAAATGCACTGGCTGATGATAATGATATAGTGTAGTGGGCATGTTGGCACTTTGTTATCAGGGCAGACTCAGGTCCTGATGCTGTCACATATCAGAGCTGCTGTGTGTGCAGACACATCTAAGGTATCCAGATGTTCTGCATCTTTGCAGAACACAAAGAAGAACACAAAGAAGAGGCACAGGTAACTGATGCTGAGATGCTCTGCTTAAATACAGAAAATCCTCCAGATCATTCTAGACAGCCTTTGTAGGCATACACATGAAGAAATGTCTAGGGAAATCTGGCTAGTAGTCATACAACTAGGGGTATGCACAGAAAAGAGCTAAACCGCAACTGATTTTGTACACCTTAAGCAGACAACAGCTTTCAGTCATTCCTGGGATTAGGTGTATTCAAACTGAAAGCTTTATCAGTATCATCACTTGGACAGACCATTTCTATATATGCTTTGAACAGCCTGATTTAGCAGATAGCAGTTCCCAGACTTGGGCAACTCATGCTGAATGACTGCACTATCTGGAATGAATTACTGGTACAAACGGGTGCTTGAATTTTAACCTTTAAGTGCACACTCTTCTCCTCTGTTTAATATAGGATTACCAGCCCAGGTGGGATATTGTGCAAAGGAAGGCAGTTCTAAGGAGACTTCAAGTGTAAAAAGTCCCACTGATGCTGCCTGTGACTCTCATGATTCCACATTTGTAGCAGAAGACTCCTGTACTTTGCTAGAAGAGGATGCATGCCTCACAGATGTGGACCATCACTGTAAAGCAGCTGCACCCCTCCTAAGACCTGAGCCTTCTCCAGTGAACCTGGAGGAACAACACAGTGCAACAGTGTTGTACTGTTCAGATGAGCCTGCTGATGAATTGAAATTACACCAGCAAAGCACCAGTACTGGAGCTTCTGCACTTCCAGAATTGCAGCAAATTGAAGAAGCAGCTGTTGTTTTTCCAGACATACTAGCAGCTGACTTGCTTAGCAATGGCGTGGAAACAGGGTGCATAGATACATTGGCACATGTTGCACAAAGGTCCTCAGTAAATTCTGTGGACCCAAACATTAAACACCAAGAAAAGGGGAATCCACTATTTATTGGCAAAATAGAAGCCTCCTTGGGTTCTAGTGAGAATCATTCCAACCACGCTGTCTCAGATATTGTACCAAGCACTTCACAGTTTGCAGTAGCCAATTCAGCGTCCTCCTCTGACATCAAGACAGTGGCTGTTTTGAAGCCTGGGAACAGTTCGATAGCACGAAATGACACAGAAACTTGTGAAATAATGGAATTTGAGTCATCTAAAAGCAATGCAGAAAAAAACCCAGACACTGCTGCATCTGTCTCAGAAGCAGGTTGCCTGCTACCTCAAAGTAAACTGGAAGTATGTTTTAAAGCAGAAACTGTTTCTGTTTCGAAAGGTGACCAAGGCAGTCAACAGGCCAACACTGACAGGCAAACAGTGTACGTTTCTGAAAATCTGTCCATTGCATGTCTTGCCTCTTCAAGTTTGGCTGGCTTGAAGAGTAGCATCTCTTCTGATGATGACAGTAAGAACCAGCAGACAAGCAGTACACCTTCTCATGGAAAAGCAGTGGAAGACAGTCGATCTTCAGATGAAAATGTGAAAACTCCACTGAAGACTGCTTCTGCTAAACCAGTCAGATTCACCATTGCACCAGCATGGCAAAGATCTCTCTCAGGAGGTTCAAATTCAAAGGAAGATTCCTATACCAGAAGTTCCCCAACATCTCCTATAAGACCAGAGTTGTTTGAAGGAGTGACAAAAGAACACACACGTTTTGATGCCATCATCCAGGAATCGGCAAAATCCAACTCTGATAGATTTGATCGAGACTGTAGGGACAGTGATTCCCACTTGAATTCTTCTATGGAGTGTGCTGACCATGAAGCACAAAGTGTTGAAAACCCATTTGGGGTCAGACTAAGGAGAACGTCTTCTTTACTAAAATACCAGAATGAAAGCCGTGCTGAGTCGCCAAAGCTGATCCCTTCAGCTGTTCCCACTGCTCCTTCTGCTTCAGTCAAAGAGGATCAGAAATCAGTGGGCACAGGGAAAACATCTCCAGGCCTTCCTGTTAGCACAAAATCAGTTGTTAAAAAAACAGATCTGCTAGAAGACAAAAATCTTCCCAAGACAAGATCAGAAGAAGTGGAAAAGAAGCAAAATGGGCATAAACTGTCAGGTATTTATACTGTATTTTATCCAGACATTGTAGAAAACAGCGGCCAAGAACATTGGCAGAGTGGTGAACAGAAGATAAAAATCCTCTTGATGAAGACCAAATTCAGCCTTGAGTTCGTCAGCACCATAATTTAATTGGCTTGATGATTTGGCTAGGA
This sequence comes from Pezoporus occidentalis, assembly GCF_034315485.1. Classification (NCBI taxonomy): domain Eukaryota; kingdom Metazoa; phylum Chordata; class Aves; order Psittaciformes; family Psittacidae; genus Pezoporus; species Pezoporus occidentalis. Next base: position 1,448,166 of record NW_026913477.1, on the reverse strand, counting down.
TGGAGAATTCTTGGCTTATCTTAACGAGGGGTGTGTTCCAGTAAGAATAACAACAGAGTAATAGCTGAAGGGCCTCTGAACTATTCCTGGTACGACCGACTTGTACATATAGTTGGAATTTTAACAGAGTTTTTTAAAACTTGCTGCTGTTTTGTAGTTAAGTTTCCAGACTGCAGCAGCTCAAACCTTGACTGAGAGTTGCACTGGGTGTGATTATTCTTTTTCCCCTAAAATCACTTTATTTAAAATATTTAAAAAGTGAAAAGGCAGCCTGTATTTTACTGCCTACATGAAAAAATAATCGTTATCATACTCCTCTAATCTGCAATGTGAGGATGTTATTTCAAAGGCAAAATCCGGTTCACAATGATCTCAGTGGGAGCTCTGCCGTTGACTTAAACGGAAGCAGAGTCAGGTCAAAAACTCCAGAATAAACAGAAAAGCAGTTATCACCAAGGCCAAAATCATCAGGGAAGGTAATTTTATCCCCACAATGTTCAAAGGGTATTACAGATGCTGAAGGATTTAAAACACAAAACACAAGCTTTAGACTGACTTGACCTAAATCCCTTCTTCACTTCGAAATGCTTCTTTTGTAGAAAAGGTCTTCTCTCCACATTTGGAATCTGCTCCCTCTGAACCAGCTTGGGTCTTCATGGCAAAACTAAAACAAAAGGGTTTCCAGGACCACCCTCTTGCCAAAGAACATAAAGCTGAAGACAAAGCTTTGAGCAAAGCAGATCAAGAGGAGGTAGAGTACCAAGTAATGTTGCATGGGTGTGAATTCTGCGTCAGATTGTCTGGGTGCTTTTGCAAACTATTCAGGATCATCTTCATGGGAGGTGTGTTGTGAGCGCTACTCAAAGAGAGACTTTCAGGGCTGGCCTCTAATATGGGTTGAGACAGACAGCTGATGCAAGTGAGCAAACACGTGTGGCTATACTGTCACAGTGATTATCCTGCTTTATCCTCCTATATGTTCCTTTGCACTGCTCAAACCTGAAGCTTTGCAGAGCTTGCCTATTGCCCTGAATGTATTTTGTAGCCCAAGAGCTGCTTTGAGTTGCACTGGCTTCCTTGCTGTTAGTGACCTGCAGACTGCATTCACTGCTCTGCTCTGTAGACTGGAAGTCTGACTTTTCCACTGGCTCTTGCACAAGTTTCTTGTACAGCTTGGGCAAGGTCTTCAGTTCCCCATCTGTAAGACACAATAACTTGCCTTCAAGTTATCATGAGCTATTATTCAAGCTCTCAAGTTAACATGCCTGCATATGAACTAATCCTGTATTTATAGCAGCTGTCTTCCTTCAGTCTTTCCTCCCACAGGATGTCCGCAACCATCCTTGCCTGGCATTTGCTTCATTTCCACAGACAGGTTTAGAGATGTTCCCAGGGTGAACTTTGTGAGTGCCAGTGACTAGCCAGGTTTCTTAGTTGCGTTCTTTTCTTCTTTCCTTTTGTAGCAAGGGATGTGTGCTAGTGAGAACATGCTGAAGAAGAATATGCCTTCCTTGAGCTCTCAGGACAAGAAAACACAAATAAAGACCAGTGTGTGTGCTGCAGCAGGTACTCTCTTTACATCTTTATATGGTGGCTACAGTTTACATCAGTAAGTGGTGAGGCTGGCAGGTGATGGGAGGAAAACTTTTTGGTTATCAGCACAATTTATATAAGGCCTGTTCAGACTATAGTTTTCATATAAGTGAAAGTATTGGCTTGCTCACTCAGCAGAGAAAGCAAGTGAGGAACTTCTATCTCCACTGCCAGTTCATGAAGTGGCATATAAACAATATGGTGATTTATTATTGGCAAAGGTCAATACTGAAGAATAGCAGTTGAGCTGGAGTGTGTCCAGAGCAGCAAAAAAGGTCAGGTCTTCTAGACCAGTCAGCCAGGAAATACTGATGGGAGTGGAGTTGTTTAGTCTAGAGAAGACAGCTTAATTTGGTGCAGAGGACAAGATTTGTCTTTATGTCCTGTATGAGCTTAAAATGTAGCAGGGGAGGTTTAGCTTAGACATTAGGAAATATTTTCTAACAATGTGAGTGGTGAAGTGTGGAATAGCGTAGGTTGCTTATAGAGAGTGTGCAGCTTCCATTGATGGATGTGTTTACTAAATAGACAAAAATAATTTATAGAGTCAGTTCCACCCTCAGGTGAGCACAGAGGCTTGATGGCCTCTCTGCTGCCCTGTTAGCCATGATTGCCTGTGAGAAAAATGCAGGGGAAGAGTGACTCAGACATCGTGACTCACATACCTCTTCCAAGGCTACTGCTGGGCTGCAGCTTATCCCTCTCTACTTACTCAGTGTGGTGCCGAACCTCAGAGACATGCTCCAGTTAGATATAGATAAGCCTGTTCTTCAGCTGTAAAAGCATATTGTGCTTGCTGAAAGCTATTGATTTCAGATACTGCCTAAGAAGATAAGAAATGCCCGACTGTGTCAGAGCAGTGGCTTTTCTGTTCCAGGTTCTTCTGACACTGCAGTAAGAGATGCTGTCTAGAGAGAGTGCATGCACCTGCCTGCTTATGCTTTATAATCCACCAGCATTCAGAATTGTTGTATTAGACATATAAAGAGGTACCTCTATGCCCGCTCCCTGTAGTAGTTGTTTATGGTTTTGAATCTACAAGTCCTACGAAATAAACTTTCTCCCTTACTACAGGTAGCTGACCAGCTAAGAATGGGCACCAACACAGGCTCTGATGTTAGCTGCCAGCTAACTCTGTGTGGGTGATTAAAAGAAAATAGTTTTAAAAAAGGATTCTGTTACAGGACAGCTTCATTTTATGGTTGTAGGTGCAAAGTGAAAGATGAAATGTAAACAGGCCAAGATTTTTGCTCGGATTAGAAGGTCTTCCTTTGAAAAGCTGGCACAAACAAACTGGATTTCTGTGTGTTGAATCATCTAAACTTGGAATCCCAGCAGCCTTCAGATGAAATTCAGAACTCCGCTGCTAGTCGTTTGCTAGAACTTCCACCACCTGTGGTCCTTGCAGCAGAACTACAAGTTTTTCTGCATCACCTCTTCCCAAGAATTGGCCTAGGGGCTATCCAGTCAGGAGACATCCAATGACTTGCCTCTCCTCTAGGGATAGCATTTATAGGCATATTCTAGTCCACTCCTTGAATATCACAGAGAGCTCTGATCTGTGCTGATGTTCAAGGAAAACGCTACTCCTCCACTGCTCAGAAAACCATGCCTATTATTTAGGAAATGTTCAGCACTGTCAGCCCATGCCTAGGAAATTGGGAATTCCAAATGTAAGCTCTGCTCTGATTTGGTTCCCATTAGCACAGCTAGCAATTTGAAAAGTTGAAGGTGCTAGTGGTGGAAAGGATGCAGATTTAAAATCCAGAGGAGTTACTAATTTGGATCATGCTTTTTGAGTTATGTTAACTGTTAGCAGTTTTCTTGATAGATAGTTGAGGTTTTCTGTGCAATGCATGCATTCTGCACATAAGACCAAGAGCCAGGACAGCTCAAGGTCAGCTAAGTCTGGAAGAGAATTCCAAGAATCAGATCCTTATTCTACTGAGCATGACTGTTTTGTAACTGCTTTGTGGCAGCCCATGTCATAACCAAGGGAAAATTACTTAGCTTGCCTCTTCTCTCTCGCAATTCACCCTAAGCATGATGAGGTTTGTCCCAAAGCCTGTCTTTCCTCGAATAGTCATGAACAACCATTTTTGGGTTTTGTTTTACCTTGTGCTGTCAGGACACGCAAAGGACTTTAGACTCACTTTTGCTTATTATGAAGAAGGAAGTCTCCCAAAAGATGAAAATTAATTTCCAAAATCAAAGTTGCAGTAAAATTCCTACATCACCTTTAATACTTCTCAAAAATGTGCTGTGTATGTCAAGCTGCAGCCTATGTTAATGGATAGTATACTTTCTCCAGTATTCCTAAGTATAGCTTGCCTGCTGCAAAAATTGCCAACGAGCTAGGATTTTTAAAAGACCAGAGACTTCCTGAGTGGAGTTAAGGAACTTCTTTGGCTTTGCTCTGGAGTGTGACTGATGGAGCTAATGGACATTTTCCATTGATTTCAGTGCAAGCAAGATCAAGCTTCTTGTACTTAACGTTGCTTAAGTCCCCATGTGGCCTCTGTTCTTGTGCTGGAGCACAGCAGCCTCATTCTGCCTGCCACATGCCACACACAGACTAATCAGCTGTGAGACAAAGTTTGACTTTTCTTCAGTTAGACTTACACACAGAAATGAAGTATTGCCTGGCCTGAAATGGATGGAGAGAGCGTGATGCTGAGACTTGTGAACCATGTCTCGAGAAATGAGAGCTGCATCTGTTCAGAGCTGCATTCTGTTAGGCCCCATTCCAGGCTCTCTGCCGGCAGACATGAATCTTGAACATTTTCTAAACAAGATGGATGGAGGAGGCCTTTACAAATAGTAACACAAAGCCATACGAGGATACGAGGAGTGTTATCTGTATTCCTCTATCCTTTGTGAGGGTGACAGGCTTGTGTTAGGCTGCATGAACAGGAACATGTAGCCCCACCAGAATCCCACCTTCTTGGCTTAAAAGTCTGAGAACATAAAGCACTGATTTGATCCCTACCTAGTATTTAATAATATTGCTGGAGCAATATTTGTGCTAGCAGTGAAGATGGAAAAAAAGTCTTTAGTTCTTTTCAGTGTTGAAAAACGTATACCGGTTACTTTTAACCCTGCAGCAATCCTGGGGTGATCCTTCCCCTGCAGATATTTTATTTCCATTTTCCTGCGTACTCGTGAGTCTTATTCCTAGATTTTGTCACACTGACAGAGCCGAATGAGCCTGTGGAACTCTGCTGTGCACTGTCATGGAAATTAAGTCTGGAAAGGTTAAGAAACAAGATAGCCAAGAGCATGAATTTAGAAAAAATACCTGGGGCTATAGTCTCCACGTCCTTGAAGAATTTTGAAGAACTCCTTCATTTATCAGGGCTTAGACACTTGCTGTTGAGACTGAGGAGAAGATTCTTTCATGGGCAGATTATTTACTAACAGCGTAGTATCAGTTTTTCCACTGCAAGAGCCAGTCCTTGCCATCATACCTACTTTGCACCAGGTAGTGCTAGTGATACCCAGATTAACAATGAATCTGTCTTATTCATCAATCACAAACATTCTGGCATGTGCAAACAATTGCTTTAAAGAGAAGGAAATATTATTGGCAGAAATTGAGTTTTTAACTCTCTAGCCTTCTGATGCTTGATGGATATCTTGTTGTTGGCAGGTAAAGTTGGACCTATTGCTCAGGAAGCATCTGTGATTCCTGCTGTTGAGAAGGAAGCAAGACATTCCTCTAACCTGCCAATGACACCGTGCAGCCCTGCTGAACCACTGTGGCTATCCCTGGCCAAGAAGAAAGCCAAAGCATGGAGTGAAATGCCCCAGATTGTACAATAGCAAATGACATGAACATCCCTCTTTGTATTGCCAATAGCTGTGTTAACTCCATTTAATCCCTTCTTTACTGTGACCATTTCTTTTTTTTGAGAAATAAGAGCCTTAAAACTCTTGATCAGACTGTTGTATGTATATACACAATGAAGAAATGCTATTGTAGGCTTAATTTGAAGTATTAGGAAGCTGAGCATTTCCTACTACCAAATACTAGGAAAACTTGATCAATTTATTACATCCTGACACATCTGACAGTGATGTTCTAAGAAGATATGCTTCAGGCTTTTGAAACCTTTCCCTTGCAAAAGATGTTTTTAAAGTTTCTGCAGACCATACAGTATTTTGTGCAATGTGGCTTTGGCTAAGAAGTTAACGTATGCTATAAAGTAGATATAATGATGGGCACTGACGCATCGTGACTCATGGGCATTGAGATCATCACACTTCTTTCTCTGATGCTCTGGGATGGGCAGTCTGACTTTGCTTCTGATTGTTAATGGATCTGTTATGTGATAGCTGTAAGAACTAAACAGCATTGGGAGTTCTGGCTTTTGGGTGGTTTGAAGTCTCCACGCTGTGGGTCTTGTTCTTTGCTGATTGATGTCCTCTGGAATGGCCCAGAGTCACACACTTGTTCTCTCCAATGCACTGGAAAACCATCACACTAACATATACTCTACTTTTGGTTACACCTTTGGAAATCTGGAATAATTTGGGCATTCTACCAAAAAAAAAAAAAAAGGCATTTTCTTTCATTTTGACAAATAGTGATTTATTCTGTGTGAGATTCCTCAGCCAATTGTCTCTCTTAAAGAGTGCGTTGGGGATGGGAACTGTTTGCTACCTAGAAGGTGGCATCTTGTTTTCAACAAATGCCAGTCTACTCTCCATTTTCATGTGGATATGTGTTCAGTCAGTTGTGTTTAATGATAGTGATAAAAGGGGCTTCTGCTTTCCTCCTTGCCTCAATCATCTTTAACCAGTAACTCAACATCAGTCTCAGAATGTACAGCTGGGAAAGGATTATTCTCTCAGGGCCTGGCCTTGCTGTCACTCAAGTTGGCAAAAGTTTTACTATTGACTTTGAAGGAAGCAGACATTTGAAAAAGAAGCTTTGTAAAATATTAGTGGCTTGAGTGGCAGTGGCACTTACTGGTCCTTGTCAGGTTTTGCAGCATTGCATATTTATGTAGTTTTTAGTTACAGTCAGTGCAAAATTTGAAGGCTGACTTGGCTGATGGACAGTTTTCAGCTGGAAAGTTGGCAGGAATTTTTGAGGTAAATATTGTCTCTTGATAGACTTAATTGTAAAACAAAAAGTTAGGTTTGGATCAGCTCAATCAAGGCTTTAATCTTCCAGTCTTGGTCTGGATTTAATATGTAGCTCTTGCAATTGGAAAACAGTATTAATTAGAAGCGTGACTGTGATTTAATTTTTTTCTTTTTTTTTCTTTTATTATTATATAGTTGCAAACTTAACCCAGGTAGGCTCACTGAAGGTATAGATAGTGTTTATTTTGTACTACCACCAGAAAGAGTTTCACACTGGCTTGGTAATCCACACCTATTTTACTACTTATTTTTCTCTATTTTAGGAAGCATATCTTCACTTACAAAGAACTAAAGCGTTTGTATTCTCTGAAACATTTGAGCAACGCGAATGAACTTACTCAGCTTTGATTCCTGAGGTTTTGTACAGCTGCCATCCCGTCACAACCTTACTGACCCTGTGTAAAATACTTGCATTTCTATATTCAGCAAACTCTCTTCTCTTTTTATTAGTGTGGATTGAGATCCTTCAATCAAAGTGCTGCAAATGACACTGTAATCTCTCTTTCCCTCCATTTGCTTTTGATCTTAATATTGTTTCTGTCTTTTATGTTTGGTATGTATATATGTTTTTGTAATCCTTTGCTCGAAAGCACCCCTTTTGTATTCCATTCCCGTATTTGGTTTACAATTAAATGCTGTTGCCAGTGATGAAATAATTGCTGGGAAGACTGATAGATGGCCTTCACTCATTAAGGAAAAAATAAAAAGAGGTCTTTGGTCAATATGGACTCTAAACATGGTTACACTGCATAGAGCTTGCTTCGAGATGATTTTGTGTGGCCTAGGACTGATCAACACAGCTGGCCAGGCTAATGAATGTTTCTAAATCTATCTGTTTGAAGTTTAAAACATGACCGGAGAGTTGATGGCTCTCGTTTTGGTTTGGTGTTACTGGTCCTTCAGTACAGGGTTGGCTTGAAGGCTAGCAGTTGTGGTTGCAGGAAGCCCTGTCAATGACTGTGTTTTGGTATCGCTGGCCAGCTGCTGTAAGACATTTTGGGGTTGCTTTAAAAAAGAAGAAAACCACACGAGAATCATGTGATGTTACATTTGAAATCGATTTGCCTTCTGGATTGCTGAAATTAATGTTCTCAAGTTTCTCACCACAGCTAAGAGAACAAAAAGCACAGAAAAAAAAAAACCAAGTCTCGTATAATTGCAAGAGTTTAGACAATGGTATTTTAAGGTAATTGTTGAAGTATCAGTGATTTATTGATGCATTTCTAGAAGTTGCTAGCTCTATTAGCATGGCTTTGATTTCCTGTCATCCTAGTGCAGTTTTTAGGTGTTCGATGAGTGCAAGTAACTAATTTAGGAAGCTCATTTTGGGTGATTATTTCTAGACACAGTCACTGTCTTTGAAATCAAGGTGTCTTGAAGTGCAGAGCTCATTGCAGAATGTCACTGTGAGGTTTAATGGATCAGGATCTTTAATGGAGGACGTAGAAAGCTGTCCCTGAAATTCCCCATACACAGTGCAGCAACTGGGGCTTCAGCTGGCTTTGGTGCTGCTGTGTGACAGCAGAGGGTGCTGCTGCCATCCCTGAGGAGCACAGAGGGCTTCTCTGGAAATCAGATTTCAATGTGCATTTGATGTGTGTTATTACAGTAAGGAGACTAGAGGCTTTCGTTAATGCAGAGAATGATGCATTATTCCATTAATGCAGAAAGGTCTGAATGCAGAGTGGTCTGAAAGAGAGGTGTATTTCGATGTGATCTGATGGAGGTTTTGAGCTATAAAGTGTGGGAAAAAAAGCCCTTTACCTTGTGACAACAAGCCCTGAAGAACGGGTGACGATGATGGGGAAAGGTAGGTTATGAAGTGAATTCAGTCCTGCAGTGGGGCCATATGGGAGGATATGTGAACATGTCCAAAAAGAGCACTGCAATTTGGCATTTTAACTCTGCTGCTTAGAACAACTGTAGCCTGGCTAGAGGCTGATCTTCTTTTCAGCCAGGTGTAGAAGCTGATGATATTATAGAAGAGATTAGAGAAACAAACAGCAAGTAGGTGTGCACCTAGCTGTAGATTACAGAGATTCCTGTTGCTGTAACAGTTTGCTGTAAAGACCTGGACAAAAAGAGACTGTTATCATCCAGCTGGGAATCTGCTTTTGATTAAGTGGGTTTGTGGACAAGAGAGAACAAGCCAGTTTAAATGAGGCAAAAGGATTCCAAAATTGTCACAGCTACACGATTTTGATCTAGCACAACTCTGACAACACTTTTATTATGAGAATCTTGTGTATGCATCTCCATAAACAGACGCAAAGAATAAATTCTAGAGTTCAGAAACTGAGGAGCTAGTACTCATTTCAAATTACCATACCTAGAAGGAAAGTCTTAGAATACTGGGGAAAGACTGACCATATTGAAAACCCTAAACACTAGCCCTTTTCGTGTTAGAAAGTTTAGATAGAGAAGGCCCCCCCAACTAGTATTACATATGTCTTTTTAAGTGCTGTAGTCTAAAATATTAAATGCAATTTGTTTTGAAGTATTACAATAGATGTTCTCAGCTTATAAAAGCTGTAATTCCTGACTTTGTGCCACCTGCTCCGTTAAGTGCTTTTGAGATCAATACAGGAAAGATATTAGCCTGTGATCATACTTTGCCCTTTAGAACTGCTACTGGAAGGTGATACGTCTGAAGGATACCAGTAATGAGCAGCCTAATAAATAAGGCAAAGATCTCTTTATGTTTTCCTCTAGTGTGTGTTATCCTACCTACAGTTTTGTTAAAGATTCATCCTGGATAGAAGATTTGACAAACTTGATCAACCATCACGAGAATGTTAGTAATGACCACGTGGAACCCCTCATATTTGGGAAATCTGAACATCTGTTTAGGACTTGGACCCTGATTTCTTGCTTACTGTAGTTGCATTCTCTCTCTTCTGTTTGGTCAGGAAGCACTGCGCCAAAAGCGTCAATATTTGTCACAGCCTGTTGTTATAGTTTGGGTTAGTTCTAGGTGCAGAGGTTGACTGAAACCTCTGGTTTTCATTGAAAATGTTTTTAAATGTCTTTTATGGAACTAGGCAGGTGAAATAAACTGGAAATTCTGAACCTGGCACACAAAACCGTGCATCTGCCCAGAACAAAATGGTTGCTCAGGTATTTCCAGCTGGCTGGATGAAAGGGCATGGTTGGATGAAGGCGAATGACTAGGAGAGAATGGCAGCTCAAGTTGAGAAACAAAAGGCTTAGTGTGGGAAGCTACAGTTCAAATTACTCTTCTATAAATGGGATATGTCTAGGGACATGGAAAGGTACTGAAAGGGGCATTTAAGTAGTGAAGCTTTTTATGCATCTTTTCTCTGCACGTGAGGAAGCAGAATTTTGGATGTTCTTGTAAATGAATGGAAATACATCAGAGATGCCCACTGCCATTGCAGCTTTATTTTGTTTTATTTTTTCATTTGATGCAGTCTGTACATTCCCACTTTATACGGTCCAGGTTGCCAGAACTCATTCCTTATTCTGGACCGTATTAAGCAGGTGAGTACTTTGACTGCATTGCAAATCAAGGCCTGTTCTGACCTGCTGGTCACATCCACAGCTGCCCAGCACTTTAAATGGAACAGCTCTATGATCTGTGATTTAAAAATGCAGCTTCTCAGAAGTGAGCTAAGCCAAAGTTTAGCAGCTTCCCTTGACTTGAGGGGCAGATTATTGATTATGGAAAATGTGAGATGCTATCATTATTGTTCTTGTGCTAGGAGAGATTTAAAAATAAGCTATTTTAATAGCTGATTATTTTTTTGGAGGCAATTAAACAAAGCAGCATCTAGAGGTAGATTATCTAAACAGGAATAAACTCTCAATTCTTAGGCTGATCTATAAACCAAATTAGTCATTAAACAAGAAACAGGTATGAAAATGGCTGAGGTGTGGAATATTTCCTTGATACAATTTTGTATGACGTAGGAATGAATTGGCAGCAAGAAGGGATTGATTGACATAAATCTTGTAAACAGACAAGGTTGTTTGGTACCTGAAACTCATTCCATCCTTTCTTATATCTGCCTCAGAACAGTTCTGTTAAAAAAACCCATAGCTTCTCTTTCTAAGCATTCGTACCTTTCATTTAGGGGTTCAAACTCAGTTTTCACTTAACCTGGTTTTTAGTCAGCCGTATTCTACAGAAACCCAAAGAAAAGCTGTCAAATCCAAGACTGCACACCAATGAATGCTGGCACCCTGCCTTTTTCAAAGTTCACCTAACCTACTTCGCTGAACTGATACTTCATTACATTTTCCCTGTTACACAATTCTGCCTCCAAATTAGGTTCGATTTACAGGTATTTTTCCAACACAGAAGGGTGAAGTTGGCTGCTTTAAAATTAGAAGTTTTCCACATTGCTGAGGAATATGTTTCTCTGGCATTGAGGTAACTTTTTCCAAGTCACACAAGTTTACTGTAGCAACTGCAGCAACGTATGGGAAAGGGTTGAAGTACTGGGGCTGTGTTGTATTACCATGGAGTGTAAATTGCATGCAACAGCCTTCCTTGATGATGTCATGGGCACCATGGAGAGCTAAGGAAGCGGGAGGAAATGTCACTGCCTGGCTCCTCATGATGTGTGCTCCTGCTGTGCCAAATTGCTGCTGACATGGGCAAAGGGAGCAAAGGGACAGCTGAGAAGCAGCAGAGGGGTGATGTGCCCCCCCCCTTCCCCCCCGAGGGCATTTTGCCACTTGTGCACGTGGGATGAAAGAACTTGGGTAGATTTCACGAGCTGTGGAAGTGTGTTTTATTCATGCAGGAGGAAATAAAGTGACTTTTGTGTCACAGGTAGATGTACAAATTACTCTAGACCTACAGTAAACTAGAGCTGTGTTTTAAACACGAGAGGCATTTACTCAGTTTGGATCCTGAATCATGCATATTTCAAAGAGGACGGATATATATCTCTTTTGGTAGAGCGTTTCATTGGTAAAGGGGGTTCTACCCAGGTATGAGTGACCTGATGTGTACTTGTATGAAAGGAAATCAGAACAGAGCCTCAATTTTTTATTCCCACTCTCACAGGACAATTTATTACATAGGCATTCTTAATGTTATGATCCCTTATAAAAATAACTGCCTCCTTACTTCATAATGTTTATAAAATAAGAGCTTTGGCTGTGAAAAGTACTACCTATTATGGAAGAATAATAACTGAGAATACCTACATTGGATGTAAAATGCTGGGAGAATCAACAACACTTTTTACTTACTATTTATTTAATAGTTTAAGAGCATGACTTGCTACTAAAGTCTAAATTCTGCAAAGTACTCTAGCATGGATCATGCGATCATAGTATCATAGAATGGTTTGGGTTGAAAGAGACCCTAATGAGTATTCAGTTCCAACCCCCTGCCATGGGTAGGAACACATTCCACTAGACCTGGTTGCGCAAAGCCACATCCAACCTGGCTTTATAATTTGTTAATGGTGTCTTATATCTCATTCCATCCTTTTTCTTATGGATTTCTCCTTTGAAGGCAATGGTTCAAAAATGAGGTGATAAAAATGTACAGCCACAGCCAATTCATTTTTAGAGCATGCCACTCCTTTAGAAAGAGAGTTTGTATCTAATGGCTTAGCAGAGAGAGCTGGGATGGAGCAGTGGGATGCCTGGACCCCTCTGTGGAGACTTCAGGTGTGCCAGAGCTTGTTCCCCTTCTTCACCTTCTCTGCCCTGGTCAGCAGTGCTGCAAAACCTGGCTTGGGTGCAGTGGGGTGAACCGGGGGGTTGGCACGTCCAGCCCCAGCCCTGTATCCATAGTGCTGGGGGCTGCTGAGGGTACCAGGTTCTCATGGTCTGAGCTCTGCTGCTGCAGGAGGGTGACAGTGCCTGTGCTGGCTGGGTGCCACTCTTGCAGTTAGTGGCAGTAATCCACGGCTGGCTTCTTGTAGGCACTATGCAGGCAGCTGCCGTCTCACAGACACAGACCCTTGACATTTATTTGCTCTCCCCCAGTGTCTCCCTTGCTGTGCTGCTGTAACCAAGGCCATTGCATAATAACCTGGTCTTCAAAATGAACTTCTTGTAGCTTCTTTTACCATGTGGAAGAAGTCCAGCCAACAATGCTGCCAGTGTCCAGAGCCAGAGCTGCTGGAACATCTCATTTCTTTGCCTTGGACAGGCAGCTTGTCAGTCTCCTCACTCTGTTTAATAATAGGCATTTTAGAAGTGTGTGCATTTTGTATTGACTGAGAAGATAAACCCCACAATCTTCCAGACAGAACCAATACTTTTGCTAGACTTTTGCGTTTGTTTTTATGGACAGTATGGGTCTGTAACCACAGTACTGCAGCAAAAAATTTTTTTCTTGCAGTGAGTGACTTAAACAGCCATGGACTTCATGCAATTTTCCAAAGAAATGTAAAATAGCAAGAAGGCTTTCAGTGCTAATTGGCACTTTGGGTTTTCTTTTGGATCTCAGGAAAAGCTCTGTCAGACAGGAACAAATCTACTAAAGCCAATGGAATTAGTTTGGTCTAAATAAGATTATAATTGGGCCTTTTTGTTTCTGCATTGCTCAAAAATAAATCTCAGTAAATAACTTGGGTTCAAGTCTCCTTCTAGGTATGCCAGAGCGATGCTGAACTTGAGGGAAATTGCCCCAAATGCACCCTGTCTGATAGTCTACAGTGGAAAAATGTTTGAATAAATATCTGTGTTTCCTAAGCAGCCCTTTCAGAGCTTGGAATTTATAGCTGCTTCTTATACAAATAATATTTTACTGGCTTTAAGTTCCTTGATGTCACTGCAGACATTTCTTCCACTGGACTTTCACAAGGTGGGAGATATCACAGGTTGCCCACATCTAATACTGCTTGCATTCATAGCTGTGGGGATGTGCATTGGCACCAGGCCGGGTGTCATCACATCACCTCTTGTACAGCATTACTGATGTGACACGCTGCCTGTGGTGTAATGGCTTTTTAAGTTAGAACCGACTGATATCCACCTGACTTTGGGAGAAGGCAGAGCAAGCTTGCATCTCCCTGCAGAACACAGCATAGGCATTTCCACAGCCATTCACAGCATGTTCTTCATTTATGTTTACGTTGATGGTGGACCCAAGATAGAAAGCTACATTTTGAACTAGATGTAAAGTTCTCCAGAGTTCAGCACGTATCTGAATTCAGGTTTTGGTTCTGTGTGTTGTGGAACTGTGCTTCAGATGCACTGCTCTAGTTCACATCTGGACCTGAACTCCCACAAAGCTTGGAGATATTTGGAGAATTGTTTTTGTTTTTAAACCCATGCAATCTTAGAAACTGTTCATTTTGGAATCGGCTGTTAATATACAGCCTAATAGCAGAATAGCTGCTAATATCAACAAGTAATCATAAATATTTCTACTAATAGCCCTAGCCTGGCATTCTGGCTTTAATTAATCTGATTATGGTCAATGATTATTGTAGTAATTGTAGTAATGCTTTGGACATGTTTTTTAACTGATGAAGCTGCTAATCAGTTTTACAAAACTGGCATTCAGTGGGCTAGGGATTTACCTTGCTTGAAGGCAGTATTAATCCCTGGCTCAGAAGGTGACTGTGTCTGTATTTCTGGGATCATCAAACTTATCTTTCCTTTTTTTTTTCTTTTTGGTAGTGCAGTGAAGTGTACCTTTATTGGTTTGGAAGAAACCGATTTATGGGAAATGACTCATCTGCCACATGAGAAACGTTTTTGAGGTAGGTCAATTTATTTTGGCTTTCTGAAGTCTTAAGAATGATCAGTTAACAGTTGTAGGCTTAAAGCACAGAAATGATAGCTAAACTGGTTAACCTGTGACTGTTTGTTGTAGCAGAAGTACCAAAGTGCCAGTATGTGTAAAGCTGGCAGGCCAGTTTTGTCCAGCTAGGAAGGGCTGAAAACAGGAATCTGGTTTCCATTCTGTTTTCCCTGAGGAGCATGTGTTTTGGCTCCAAAGGCAAGGAGTAGACATGGAGTTTTTGCCTTGTTCTTACCTGATATCTCATTAAGCGTGCCCAAGGGTGTTTCCTGAGACCAAAAAGGGCTGCACTGGCTTTCTGTAGAAGCTTGTCCAACATCTTTTCTGCTCTTGTGAGACCAGGCTTTGTGAGACATGGGTCCCTCTGGCACTTGTGGATGTTTAACTGTGACCAATGTGAAATGAAGGATTTTCAGTTCAGCCTTTGCTGAACTATCACCAATGCAACCTACCTGTGCAGGAAAAGCCCTCTGTAAACTTCTCTTGAAAGACTGCGGAAAATGTTGATCTTAGGCAATGAAATACTGTTTTTAGTTTAGGCATCTCAATGTATGAGTGAGGAAAGCAATGTGATTAGCACATTTGCTGGAGAAATGAACCAATGGGAAGGTGAAAATATTAATAAAAGAGTTGATTTATACTCAAACTGGCCTTTAAATTTGCAGTATATGCTGTAACAACATGCTTATATAACCTATTTCTATTCATAAAGGTTTATGTGGGTCTATATTGAATTATGCATTTAAAATTAATCCACTGAGGCAGCCCACTGAGATGCCACTTCTCATTTAGTAACTGCATTAAGGACTTTGTGCTTCATTTAGAAACTGTGAGAAGCTTGCTTTGTGCTGTGGAGTGGAACTGCCCTGCCAGATTCAGACTGGCTGTTATGGGGGGGGGGTTAAAACAACCATCTCTCTGTCTCTCTCTTTCTGAGTTACCAGTAAAACTCTATTCTTGACTGGTGTGACCCGACTCGCACAGCTTGGCTGAACCTGACAAACCCAACTGACTTGTGTCAGATTCTCAGAAGAGATGAATGAAGATTTTCTTCAGGGGTTGGGAACAGCTGATTCTGCCTTTGCAAGGCTGTAGGGAGCCAGAATGAACAGACACACACGTTAGGTTTTTGTACCAGCAGCTGTAATTCAAGTTTATGAAGTATCTTGTTTGTGTAGCTTTCCAGTTCCTCAGACCTTGCTAACAGGTCAAGAGCTCTTCTAGATGTTTACATGGATTTTGTTCTAAGAAATCTTAGGCTCTTAGCAATTCTTAACTGCATTCTCCAATGTGCAATTCTTTTTTTAAAATGGCTGAAAAATGGTGTTGGGAGGCTCTGTGTTCTGTCTGAATTAAACTTCCTTAGCTTAAAAATAAAAGCTTACCAGTTCGGGATATTCACAATGTGATGTAAAATACGAATGGGGATATCTACATGGCCTATGTCATTCATCACAAAAAAAGGCTTGTTTTGGGAATTGACTGCCTTTATTGACTGGGCAAACCTGTTGTCTTTCTATTCTGCTTTTGGTGGTCGTTTTTATTATTCAGATAGTGCCTTATGGCCTTAATTTTGAAAAAATTGCTATATTCCAAGCCACCCTTTCAGTTTGTATTTCTCATTCTGTGGACTGTGCTCGTGCTGATGAAGTGTTCAGGTGTCTCCTTAATATTTTAGAGGTTAATTTTGTGAATGCTGAAACTGAAGAAGTTTGTTCCCATACAGGGTTGTGTACCTTTTCTTCCATATTTCCCACTGCATCTGTCCCACTGTCTCTTGTGTCGTTCATGTTGCCGCTAGAGGCCAGACACACCTGGAAGCTCACCATCTCCCATGTGGGTTTATGCATGCTTGTTGGGTGACTGAGTGGCAGTTTCACATTTGAAAGGTGATGGTAGAAATCTCAAAGAAAATGGTTAAAAATCTGCCACCTAGTTCAGAACTTATCAGAGGTGATGGACAGGCAATGTCATGTTGTAAGTGAAGCTTCTGTAGAAAGCCAGGCTGAAAGTATGAATAGTTCTCATTTTTGCATTGTTTCCATTTACAGTCAGCAACCAGAGCAACTTGGTTTGCTTCTTTATTTTTGTGTGACAGAATTAATATATGTGAATTACTAGAGGGAAGCTAAGTTGGAGAAAAGGATTTTTATGTAAGTACAGAAAGTTTTTAGTCCCCTGATCATTTTTATCTGCTAAGGGATTAAATTCCACAGTCTAGACGCAGCTGCTATAAAAATTTTGTCTCTTGCATGTATGACTGCGCTGTATGAGATGAGAGTTTCATTGCTGCGGGGTGTCATGTAGCCAGCCCCAGAGAGGACTGTGACTATCAGGGTAGACACTTTAAATGAGATTCAGTAGGTAAGGTAAATAACATTTATACATAATGACCTTGTTTTACAGTAGTCTTGCCTTTACCAAATCTGTGACTGATATCCTCAGAGTTATTTCGGTGTCTCATTAATGCAATGGAGAACTGGATGTCTGAGTAGTTGGAGATCTGAAGTTAAATTAGAAAACAATGAACATCTTGAGGAAAGTGTTTTCAATGATTAAAATAGATCAGGAACATCTTTAAGTCTCACTATTTTAAGGACCCTTTATAGGCTTATTTGTGTTTAGATTAAGGGTAAATAAGAGCATAAAATTAAATGTTCCTTTTAATATGTGAAAAGCAACTGGTTGCATAACTGTGGAGTTATGAAACCTATATTTTTGTCCTCTGCATCCTGAACATCTGTGGCCTATATTTAATTGCAGTTTTCATCTTCAATTTGAAGAAACAATGTTTTGCCTGAAGACAAAAGTAATCTGTGTAGTGAAACCACCTAAACAGTGTGGTAGAGTCTCAGTTGCCAACAGAAAAAGCATTTTTATACGTGTTCTAACTCACAAATTGTATTCAATAGTTTAAATACAGTTCAGAATGCTCTGATGTTCCGAGCAATCTGAAGGATGGAAGTATTAAGACATAGAGGGACTGTAACTCAAGAGGAACAGGTGCATAAGGATAGAAATGTGGGGCCATATTGTGGTATCAATTTTTAAGCAGAAATCTATAGTGATTCCAGTAGGGAGTCATTCAGATGAAATATTGATGAAATGATATGATACAGCCCAGGGGTAGGGAAATAACAAAATGCAGGAACTAAAGCAAGCCAGTACAAGTAGGGAAACAAATATGAAATGCAGAACCAAAGGCAGTGAGCAACCTCAGAAATAATGCTCCTGAAAAATCTGGAGAATGGTGTAGAAAGCAGGTGATGTGTAGAGTGGCAATGCGATAGTCTCATCACCTTTCACGTAGCAGGGTATACCGCCAGATAGCTTCAGCTCAGGTTTGCAGCTGCAATCTATATTTTGCAGTTGGTCCATATAATGGACCAGATGAGATTTCTGTTTCAGTCAACCTCCTTTTTTTTGACTTGTAATTCAAATCCAAATGCTAATCTGCATCTGTGACTCAGAAATCTCTAAGTGGCATTCTTATTGCAGAGCAAAAAGATGGAGCCTTCACGTAAAAAAGAAAGGTGAGATTTGAAGGATATTCATTAGTCTTTCAAAATGCAGGTAGTCAAAAGCTTCTGAAATGGTTGCATTCAGTTTGATTCCCCTCCATTGTAGCTGTTACATTCAAGATCTCAATAGGCTTCTTAGCCCATGTCTGAGTTAGAAATCAAGATGTCCGCAAGTGTACAGTGATGAAAACAAGGCAAGTTATGCAGTTTTAGTTCAAAACCAAATTCTGTTGTTTGAAATAAATCTTTGACAGCATTCCCAGGTACGATCGTGATGAGATATCTCATGGTAAAACTACAGTTTGCTCCAAATACAATATGATTTATTCCCACGGAGGTAAGGAATTCTAAACCTCCAGTTTCTGCCTGCACATCTCATGAAATAGATAGGTGGTCTGTCAGTTTGAGGACAGGCTGTTCAATAATGAAGGCTTGTTCATAGCCATGGCATTAAAGAACACCATCAACGGGGTATCTCAGTTAACCAAATTGAAGGTGGAAATATTTTTCCATCTACTATTAAAATGTAGCTTCTGCTAGTTTTCTGCCAAAGACATATTAAGTATTTTATTTTGAGAGCTTTTTAGCACACCACCATTCATTTCCCCGCTTTGGATTTGTAGATTAAAAAGAACACAAAGAACACTCAGAGCATACGCCAATAATACATACATGCTTATGCAGCCAGCAGTTCCCTTATTTAAAGAGAAGACTTTAAGAATTAAATTTCATAATTTTCTGAAATAGCAAGGACATTTAAAGAGCATCTGTGGATTAGTCTGAGTAAGTTTGTTCTGCAAATTCCATGAAAAGAAAACAGGCTCTTCCTAGGTATTGCAACAAATTGTTCCCGGCACTTCAGCTTAATACACTAAATGAAAATTCAGAGGAAGCAACACAATATTGGATGAACCTGTTTCAGAACATTGGCTCAGGGCACAAAGCAAGTAATTAACAAGCTGAATGAAGCATTTAAGCCCACGCCTTATCATTTATGTAACTAACCTTTGAGTTTTGGACGCACTGGTATGCTGCAGTGAAGCCTACACAGTGTTTCTTTTATGTGTGTGTATTGAGCAAATGGGAAATGCATACCCTGCCATTTGTTTTTCCCATTTTCAGTGCTTATCAGAGTTCTCTGGCTGAGTGATCTTATACTGCAAAAATGTATGCCTCTTGGTCCTTTTTTCTGTAGCGCAGTATAAATCTAGTGAAGTCTCGTTCTGTGTGTGTGGGGATGTATTCTTCTTTTAAGGGTGCTGTTGTGCTTGCTTAAAGAGTCATTAGTAGCAGTAGAAAATAATTAATTGAATGCCAAAGAAGTGAGCAACAGAAAGTGTGGCAGGGGATTCTGCAAACTCCTTGTTCATGGAGGCAGCCTTCATAAACAGGTTTGAAAACAAAACAGGAATGCTGTGAACAGATGAGGTCTGAAAAGATGTAGTTTCCTCCTTGTAACACATCTGTTTTTTCGCTCCTGATGAATGTTGGATATGTTAGGAGTACTGAGACTGCTGGTGACAACATTAGCTTCCTATAGAGCAACTGAGATTTAAGTGGAATGTAACATCACCTCTGCACTCGGGAATGAGTCATTTTGCTTATTAATTCTCTCACTTTTTTCTCTCCCTCCTGTTCTTCTCCCTATCACTTTATAACCAGACTTATTTGGCACTCTTGTAAGACAAACACCATTTCTCCTTGGCAGGAGGGAAATAAAATAGCATACTTAACATGGTTATATAACATACTGCTACACATGCCTAAAATGAGGTCATTTTGATTAATATATTTATCTGTTGTGCAGCTGTAACAGGAGATCTAATTGTGATTGAAAGAGCACTATTTTACTTAGTCTGTTTGTGACAGTGTTCGGTTTTTGTAACTGTATCCCCAGACTTGATAGGAGTCAGTTAATGCCATGATTTGTGACAGTGGTCCTAGCCCTCCAAACCTTGGCAAGTCTTTATAGTGCGAAAACACAACTTCCTTTCTCTCTCTTCTTCTTTCTCTGTCAGAACTTATGTAAGGATTCTGCAAACTGTATTTATTAGAAGTAACCCAGTAACATATACACAGAAGTAGGAAAGAGAACAGAGGCAAGCTGTGGAATTCCTTAAAGTTGAAAATGTTCCTGGATGATGGAGAAAGTAAAAAGACAAGAGAGGAGTGATAAAGCCAGTTAAAGTGGGCTGGGTGAAAACGCTGAGCAGCATGCTGTAAATGGCTCTAGTATCATCTGCAGGAATGAGAGAACCGGTAGGATCTGCTTTTGGAATACAAGCAGATGTATTTTTCTTTTGGGATGTTGAACTGCCATTCTTCAAAGTTCTGACGCATCCGGTTCTATTTTGGTTTGATGACTCCTAACTAGACACGTTAGGCGGCTGCTGCTCAGAAGCCAGCATTTAAAAACACTGTGTTTTTCTGTTCTACTCTTTCTGGCAAAAAGCTCGTTATTCAAGTGCTTGCTCTAACCTTTAGTTACCCTAGTTGCATAACTGGAAAGCAGCATCCCACCATGCACTTCTGTGACCCAGTTGTGCCTTTCCAGTAGTGACTTTATGAGTTATGAAAGGTGTGTCTGCCACATTGCTACAGAAACATTTACTCTACTGACCCTGATTTCCTAAATATTATATAGTCCTCATTCACTGAAGAGCAAAAAACAATGTAAAAGCATGTGAAAAAAAAACCTAATTCCGCTATGTTGAATATCTCTGTGTATGCTCTTTAGCCTTCATAGTGCTTGGGCTTCTCATTGATAAAAAATACTTGTAGAAACTACTTTTAAATCATTAATGCTTCAGTGATCTTTCAAAATGAATTTGAGATGGTACATTCAGTACTAATAATCACAGTACAAATCATTGACTCATCCAAGGAAGAGCCTGAATAACAATTGCTTTGTTAAACTAACTTACAGTCTAAATTTTGATGTTCTGCATTCACATTTTCTAGACTGTCTGCAGACTTGCTAAAATCCTTCAACATTATTGTCATCTATTATTGCGTGTTCAACTCAGGCTAAAGCCTCCATGTGGATGAATTTCTTATATAGAGAAAACTATTACTAGCATTACTTTTGCAAAATCTTTCTGTAGCTCATAGAAAACACAAAAAAAGCATGTGCTTGGTTTTCTTTTCCATCACATAATACAGCATAAGTCAGTTATATAAAGAAAGTCACTTACATAAATAGCTTAATTCTCCTTTCATTATGGCATTATAAATCAAGAGCAGCTCTACTGAAACAAAAGATGTTAAACTGGCATAAAACCGGTACTGACAGCCTGTGCAGGCTTTCATTATATAGATTCTTTCAGTCAGTAATTTTTGTGCTTTAACAACTTGAAAGCCATCCTATCGTAAGAGGTAAACGGGTCAGTATGTGGCAGCAGCAGGCTAGTCTTCATAGCAAATCTTGCTCTTTATGTCAGTGCTCTGTTTTTCAGGTAGCCTCTGAGTATTAATTTTTTGTATCAATCTACAGTTTATCTGAGTACTTAAAGCCATAACTTTTCCAGTAAAGA
The DNA here is from genome assembly GCF_034315485.1 of Pezoporus occidentalis. Classification (NCBI taxonomy): domain Eukaryota; kingdom Metazoa; phylum Chordata; class Aves; order Psittaciformes; family Psittacidae; genus Pezoporus; species Pezoporus occidentalis. The sequence continues at coordinate 1,426,630 of NW_026913477.1, read as the reverse complement.
AGTCCTGATGATGGTACTCTTTACTAGTAAGCATGACTTCCTCTGTCCTTCTTCTGTGTGGCTTTTGGAGAACTTGGTATCAGTGACTGCTGATAAAAATCTGTTTGAAAATTAGAAATACATTGTAAAAGCCCCAAGCCCAGCCTGGCTATAGTTTAGTGATGCAGTTTCTATGCTTCCTTTATCTGTGTATGTGGCCGAGAGGATGATGACTAGTATATCTTACATTGTTATTGATTGTAAGTATAATGGATTAGAGTCCAGTCGATCCATGACTCCTATAGCAGAAGCTAAATAACTGTTAAATCAACAAGCCAGCTACATCTTTTGAAGATAAAAATGTTGCCATACCTTCCACTCAGTTATAGAGAACCACAGAACATTAAGAGATGTTCCAGGGGTTTGTGGCATCTCATTTGCAGAATCAAAAGCATATTGCAGCTGAATGACAAAATCCTCAAAGCTGTGGCAGGTCATGGTGCATGGCCTTCCCTTTGCTCAGTGGGACACAGTTCTGAAGTGAGTCCCAGTGAAAGTGCAGGTTCTCATGTCAGGGAATTATACTGGGAAGTAAAGACTGACTGGAATAAGTAGTTTCCCTTGAACTGCTTTACTTGATAAGAGATCATTAGCAGTTTTGGATGATCATTTGAATGCGAAGCATTATGTAAGTGTAGATGACTTTAGAATATTTCAAATATCATTTGAATAAATCTGTGTAGGTACCCTGTTATAAAACCAGAACACAGTGAGCAAGTAGTTGGGAAATAATTTGTTATCCTCGATGTGGTTTAAATTGTCTCTGCTTTATACTGCACCTAACCACCACTTTTTTATAACCATTCTTAAAGCTTTCAAAACTAAAATAATGACTTAAGATGAATAGTTTAAATCAATATGTTCCCAAGTAGGGCTTTGGTTTTGACTATTTACTATTTCCTGATGGAAAAGTACTTCAACCAAAACACTTCCTCTACTTGGATGCAAATGTATTTTGTTACAGAAAACAGCAGTCTTGACATAATTAGTTGTTGGCTTACTATATACAGCCTTATCCTGTGCCCTGGATTCTAAAATAAATACAGGGCCTGAGCAAGCTTACATAAGAGACCAGCAAGCCAATCTCTGCTATCAGAGGTGGTGGGGACTCAGGCAGCAAGTGACAAGCATGCCACATCTTGCTTAAATGACAAGGCAGAAGGAGCAGTCTGTACATATGTAACTTTGAAAAATGTTGGCAACTCTTACATATTTTTTGTAGAATAAGAGTCACTCCTCTCAGTATTTGGTTTATGAATAAAACTATTCTCCAGCTTTTTCTATAAAGTTAAGGACTTTGAAAATCCTACGGCACTTCCTGTTAAGGGGGCTTCACTGAAAATAGTCCTTTCATCGCCTCACAGATGCAGCTTAAATGTGGCTAAGATGCAGTCTTGCCTGAGACTATAAATGAGAAGGTTATAGTTTTAAATTGCTGAAACCTATCACGCAAACAGCAATGCATGAGGTACCAAAGCCCAGAGAAGCACATGGGAGTGCTGGCAGCCAGGCCCTCTTCAGTTCCCATTATTCTTACCTGACTACAGCAAAGAGGTAAAAAGAAAAGCACTTGATGTCCTTTACAAATTATGAGGTTTGGACAGCTTCATTTCTAGGGTTTGGTTCCCTCACATCAAGTGTTATGTGATAGCGCAGTACCTAGGATTTGTTCTTTCTTCCCTTATCTAACACACCTAAATGAAATCAGCTCACGTGTAGTTTGTTCAGTGCTGCAGTTCTGTTATGCGAGCCAAAGAGTAAAGAACACAACAATTTTAATTAGCAAACAACTGTCCACACAGACTTTGTTGGTACAACATCGGTACAAGTACAGCTACAAACACGTACAGGGTCTTTGGACTATGATTTTTTTTGAAATATATTTTATATGACAATGTGAACAAATTTGGAAAAAACCATTACTTCAACCTTATGTAGAGGTAGCTGAACAGTGCTCTGTTCAGTGATATAAGAGTATAACTTAAGTTTCAAGTTCATTACAGTGCACAAAAGGATGTTTTACAAACAAATGGAATATACAAGTCCACAAAACTTTTTATTTAAAATGGCTTGATAAATGTATTTCTGGCACTCTTGTAACCACATAGCTTGATGGAATTAAGTTGGACAAGTATATGGTTCCAAATTAAGACATCTTACACAGATAGTCTTTTGCTCCTCATTTTTGTACTTCTCCTGTTCCTCACCAGGGAATTATAGAAGCTTTTATGTTGGTTTTGCTACACTTCTGCTCTGTAAACCTTTGTTCTGCAAATTGAATGTAAAGATTTAAAGGTGCATGTGTTTATATTTATAAAATATATGGCTATGATTCTATTACAAAGCTCAAGAATGGCAATAACAGAATACAGGCACTTCTATGTGAGGGTTACTTTAGACCTTATGAAACTCCAACATTAGTAAGCACTTCACATGATACCTGGATGAGTAAGTCAATGTAATAGTTCAGGTTTTATTATCCACCATTTTAATCATAAACAGATTAGTTTCTTGCACCCAGACACTATTTATTTAGCAAAGTGTCTCAAAAGAGTGACTTTGCTGAAACTACCATTTTTCTGTAGCGATGCTAAACTGTGTGCTGAACCAGTTACAAGTTAGGTTGTGAAGCTGACAAATTAAATGAGAACCAAGCAGGGGTTGCAAAGTGACTGAGTTCATCTGATGTAAGACTTGGGAGAATGGGGAGCACTACCCTTCATGGGGTTTTATGCACAAAAATTCTGTAGTTACTTTACACTTGTTTTTAATCAGAGTTTGTGAACACGTTCTCCATTCCTAAACAAACACTGCATTTAAATAACTCCTGTCTTTCAGTTAAATGCCAGCAAAACTTCAGCACCAGGTAGAAATCAGTAAAAGGAAGAATTTTCACAATGACAGCAAACAGCTATGGGAATTACCTCTCCAGGGAAGTGGCAGATACCCCAACATGGGCTACCTTTAAGACTGGGCTGGACAGGGGGCTGGGACATCTTGTCTAGACCATGCTTTTGCCAAGAAAGGTTGGATCAGATGATCCTTGAGGTCCCTTCCAACCTTGGATTCTATGATTCTATGAAAAGACCATCTAAACAAAACATTTTAAAGCTCTTTCTTTACAGTACAGATTAAGCCAGACCTGCTACATCCAAATCCATGTTTGGTTTGTAGGGTTTTTGTTTTGGATTAAGAAACCCATGGTTTAGGTGTTCCATTAGTAAGCAGTCATACAGGACAGAAGGATAACCCAAGGAATAGGTCAGTCATTCACTATGACAGCTGGTGTCTCTTATTGCTACAAGGTAGTGGAAGATACCAGCACTTAAAATGAAAACAAAAGTAAGAGGATCTTCTACAAGACAGACCAGAATATCTCTTATGACTTAGAATGATAATGGCCTATCACACCATTAAATCATTTCATTATTAAAAACTACAAAAGTCCTTTCCAAGAAGCCAGTGTGTTACTTAGGCCCTCACAACAAAGATTAATCAATACTTCTGGTCACACAAGAAATGCAACTCTGAGTCATTTTTTCTTTCTTTTAAAAAGATGAGCAAGACTGGGTTTGGTGTCTCAAAAAATGTGAGAAGCTTAAATAAAATACTCCCCCAATTAGTATTTCATCTGATCAATGCTGTTTCTGTAAGTGAAGGTACTTTTAAATCTATAAGCATGAATAAGCAGCTAAGCAATCAATGTAATTTACATCTATGTACTGATTCAGACAACTGAAAAAAACCCCAAGCAATACTGAAAAAAACCCCAAGCAAAACCTCATTACTGAAACTGTCTCAACTCACTGAAGGCGAAGGCTATTCTTTGTCCACCTTTCCCTGGACAGGTTTGTGTTCTCTAGCAAATCTGCTTTTTCTTCTGATGGAACTTGCAGACTTTAGCCATTAATCCGAGATGTGTGGCCATAGAGCAGTCCCAGACAGAATCTCACTGAACATGTACAGATGAACTTTCTTGACATGTTTGATTGTTGTGCATATGCAGATCAACTGTATGCATTATATGCAGTAGGCCCAGTGTTTCCAGGTTGCAACCGACGCACTGGGCATTTATGATACATTATGATTTATGACATGAGTTTCTGCTTAGGGAATTCTGGCATTTTTAGTGAAGGCTGATAGAGAGGACAGTACTCACTTTTAAAATCAAGGATTCTTTCCATGCAAATTTCTAAATCAACAAAGTAGGCAGAATATAAGTATGTAGAAGATGCAGCACGCAGAGGAAAAGAACAATGACATCAGTGAGAAAACTGTTTAAAATAGACATCTAAAGTCCTTTTCTCACAGATAGGAGTAACAGAAAGCTTTTTCCTATGGAAGGGATGTGGGCCCCTTACGTTATCTAATAATACATAATGGTTTAAGGAAGAATTGCATTTAATGCAGCTCCACTTCCAAACAAGTAGAAATCACTTTGTTATTGACTTCTGAAGACAAATGCTTTAGTAGGTGTCAGCCACCATACACTTGTTTTTGTTCAGAACATGTAGAATCATAGAATCAACTAGCTTGGAAAAGACCTTTAAGATAGTGAGGTCCAACCTTTACCCGAGCACTGCCAAGTCCACCACTAAACCATGTCACTGAGGGCCTCATCTACACAGTTTCTGAACACTTTCAGGGACAGTGATTTCACCACTACAGGGCAGCCTGTTCCAATGCCTGAGCACCCTTTTAGTGAAGAAATTTTTCCTAATATCCATTCTAAACATCCCCTGGTGCAGCTTGAGGCTGTTTCCTCTTGTCCTATCACTTGTTACTTGTTGAGTGGTAAGGTCTCCCCCTGAGCCTTCTCCAGACTAAACCACTCCCAGTTCCTTCAGCTGTTCATCACAGCTGTGCTCCAGGCTCTTCACCAGCTCCATTGCCCTTGTCTGGATCCACTCCAGCACCTCAATGTCTCTCTTGTAGTGAGGGGCCCAGAACTGAACACAGGATTTGAGGTGCAGCCTCACCAGTGCTGAGTACAGGGGATGATCACTGCCCCAGCCCTGCTGGCCACACTAGTGCTGATACAAGCCAGGGTGCTGTTGGCCGCCTGGGCACAAGCTGGGTCATGTTCAGCTCTATCAATCAGCACCCCCAGGTCCTTTTCCCCCAAGCAGCTTTCCAGCCACTCTTCCGCTAGCCTGGAGCATTGTGGGGTTGTTGTAGCCCCAAATGCAGGACCTGGCATTTTTCCTTGTTGAACCTCAAAAATACCTGTATGTATTTCTATACATTGTTTACAGAGAAGCTTGTAAAGTACCACCTATGGAAGAAGTGCAGCAGTCTAGCAGTATGGAAATAAGTTGTAGCCTTTCTAGAGTAGCCCAATGCAAATACAGGATATGTACTCCATTTGCATCACAAGGTTGAAACATGTTTGTCTTCCATTCCTTTCTTTGGTACCCTTGTTGAAAAGTTCTACAGAACAGGGGGAACAAAGGGAGTTTTATGAAAACTTAGCAGTATGGAAATTATTTTTAACTAATATTTCTGATGATGTGATTGACATTAAATTCTACTGCATTTTTTTCATAAAGGCATGGAATGGCAAAGAGTGCTCTCCTGGGTGAAATAAAGACATTTGTAGCATTCCGTAACATTCTCAATTCACTCTGGTTTTGCCACTGAAAAGGAAAACAGTAGCTTAGAACAAAAGGCCCAGTTCTGCTCACACTCAAATCAGTGAGAAGTCAAAAGTCAGATGGAGGCAAGATCAGTTCCAGAAAGTGGTACACTGAAAGCAATAAAAACAGCAAAACAAGTATATGAACTATTGATTTAAAACAGGATAAAAATCAAACCCAAGATACTTCCTGTTCTCATTTCTGCTCTGTTTTTTACCTTCTTTATAGCTGGAAGTAATCACACTAAAATTCACTTGTTTTTCTTGAGAGCTAATTATTAGCAACACTACCCAATCTCTTAAGAGAAACGCAGTGGCTGGGTAGAGATTTGAAGCTAACAGAAACCTGAAGATTGGGGTGAAATAAATAGCATTTATTACAACACATTCCTTCTCATGTGACAAAAATCTGCCCTCTGAGTCCTACAGTTCAAAATAACTCCCCCCACCCGCCACATATACACACTCCAAAGCCAAATCCCACCAAACAATTATGAGAAATAAAACTGATGTTGACAGCAACAAGAGTTAAAAAAAAAATTAAAAATTAAAAAATAAAATTAAAAAAAATTATCTAGTAGCCTACAATGAAATGATACCAATAACTTCCAGTTTTCTTTAGGAGAAGCCACTCCCCATATATTGTGGCTCTTTCTTCACAGCTGATTGTAGCCATTATCCATTCTTCAAGATAGAGTTCAGACATAAAGTTAACTCCAAGTTATTCTCTGTTCTGTGAAAACTCAGGGATATATCCTTCTGTCACCACTACAGCAAATCCCCACTGACATCAAGACTTGAATATTCTCAAGCACTTCAATACTCATGCTTAAGGTTAAGCATGTGTTTGACTGTTTTGTGATACCAGGAACCCAGTGGCAAGCGTAGGATCAAGATCCAACAACTGTGCCTGAAATATCTCAGACATAATCTGTGTATTCAAAGACTTTATGGCAGGCTGTTTCAAGGGGAAAAAAATCCTTCTTAAGCTACAGTAGAACTGGGGGTAAGTAGAAAAACATTCATTATTTGAACACAAATATCTGAAAAATTATCAAAGCAGTTGCTTGTATACTGCTAGAATCAACATTTTGCCCCAGTCATAAATACAGGGTAAAAACACTATAAATAAATAGAGCAGCTCACTTTCCTTTAGAGAATGAACACATAAATAATATACATTTTGAAACAAAAAATCATATTGCAAAAATAAATTATCAAACGGAAGTTGTGAACATTATTTTACACAATGTTATATAAAACCTGAACCATTTGGAATAAAAGACTTTGCAGTTCACTGAAATAATGCATTAACATTATTATTTCTGCTTCACATTAAACTGCAGTTTATCCTTTATCCACTAAAAAAAATAATAAATAAAAACCCCTTAAGCTTTTTAAAAGGTTTATGGCAAACAAGATCACTTTTTGTTCTATCACATTTGTTATTAATTTAGCAGTGCAGTGATTGAGTAATCATCTCAGAGTTCCAAATGGAAACTACTGAAGTATCCATAAACATCCCTTGCTCTTTATAACTCATTTTCTTTCACACAGAAGCTTGAAACATCCTGACACTCAAATCTGTAAGACATTATTGCAGTTAGATGAAGTTACAAGAGACAGTCTACAGTCAAGTACTGTGGGAGACTTCACAGCTCTCCTTCTCACCATCACCGTGATCTTGTACGAGACATGAATGTAAGGACACGTCTGATGCCATTCAAGCGGTCTTTGAGGGATTTCATGGCAAGGAAAGGAAGCTGAGCTCTGTTCTCGAGTGGAAGGACAGCTAGGACCCACCAGCACCATGCTGGCCCGTTAGGATTAGCCTGTGGTAAGGGACAGGGGGGAGAGGGAAACAAAGTTAGGATGCACGGAGGTGGTTAAGTCTTGTTTTAACACAGTATTTTGATAGCAATGTAGCTAACAGATCATTTCTTTGCCAACCTAATGGCCTGTGATTACAGGTTGGCCTGAAACAAATTACAACCAAGTTACACCTTTCCTAAAAATAGGATGTTGAAGACGAAAGCTGTTTCTATCTATCTGCATTTCTATTTCTAGCAATAGTTTATAGGTTAGGCCTTCTAGATTTTTTTTAATGTATTTTGTTCCCATATTATTATTGACCCAGTTCCTTGGGATTCCTGCCTCCTTTCTTCATGCTTTATGACACTACTGTATATTCACTTTATCTTATAATCTGTTATTTTAGGATCCCTACTATTTGCAGTCCTTGTTTCCTCTTGCCTGTTTTCTCTCAGTCATGTAATTGGGGAAATGGAGTAGGCAAAAAGGCATTTAAGTCTCCTGGAATTAATAAAGTCAGGTCAGTAGTCTCAGGAAGTTACCAACATTAAATATGAGCATTTTGTTCACAACTGTGGTACCACTGGTGCTTGGCAACATACCATAGATACTTAGCTTATGCAGGATAAATTAAAAGTATTCATATTTTCATCTTAAAACACAGAGCCTCCCAGTTTATCAGATATCCCTGCTATTTCTGTCTCTAAAAGTTACATAAGCCACTGATTCTGGGTACCTGTGGGTCAGGATCCTTAGCTGGCATTGGACCAAAATGACTGAGAATTCGACTTTTGAGTGCTTGCTTGAGGGAGTTAAACCACAGATATGCCTGATCATAGACAGAATCATGGAGAACAAGTAATGCAGCATACTCTTGTCCTTGCACCTGAAATGAGTAAAAAGAGGAGGGTTACTGTTGGTTCAGTCTGCAAGTTGGGGAAGGCACAACACTGATTTTTAGGAATTTCTGGAGTGGATAGAGAAAAGAAAGAAAAATAACGGCAAGAGTTCTGGGATGGATCCAGATAGGGAGGCTGGTGTCCCCCATTCTGCTTCCTCCCCATTTCCCCACCATCAAATCCTTCACCTTCTTACCCTATAGTCTAAACCAAAGATACCTATTTGCAGAACAAGCGCTTTCTTGATTGCTATGTAAAAAACAGTTTACAGAAACATCACAGTACATAGAAGATTATGCAAAGCTTTGTGTTTGTAATATTAGCAGCTCCTCAGAGTAGACATTTTATCTTCCCATTGTACACTAAAGCTCATACTTCACCCAGGATATTCTGACTGACTACAGTCATTCTTTTTAAGAAAGAATTAATGTAAGTAATTTTGAAGGTGTAGTGGATCCAATCCTGCTCCTTCTATATTAATGGGAGTTTTCTAATCAGCTTCCATGCAAATAGAGGCAGGTTCTCCCAACCCCCTTATAAACCACAGTTGTTATGTCTAGGAGAGAGGTAAAGTTTCATCCTGGATTCATGTTATTCTGTTTTCTGCTAAAAACCTCTAGGAAAAACACTCTCAGTATATGGGCAGTGTGTGTGCATGCTTGTGGTAACTCTTATGTTTCCCATATTTAAACATGAGCAGCTAATAAATACCAGAAATTTGTTTTACTAGAAACTGTTCTACAAAAGTAAGAACTCACTGAAAACAGGTGCTTAAATTTCACATGTAACACAGTTTAAATGAAATATTTCATTTACCTTTTGATCCTCAATGTACTCAATATCAGCTGTGTTATAGCCATCACGCTGGCTGTGCTGTATCACTTTAAATCTTCTTTTGCCGATGCTGTCTACAACAGAGCGACCATCAGCAAAGAATTCCACATTTCTTATCTCCAGAATGCAGCCATAATCTGCAAACCTATTGAAATCAGAACAAAAGCAAGTAAACAAGTCTTATTTCTCTCCACCCTTAGCTCCACAGAACTGCCATACAGCCAGTCCCTACCACAAAGGTATTTACCAGTGTCAGCTCATTTCTATTGTTCCTACTACTGACCTGCTGCAGTTCAAATTATTCCACAATTGTTTTCAAAACTATCAGGAAGATTCAGGCTGTCTAATTGGATTAACACTAACTGCATGTTGTGGAAGACAGGGAACATCTTATAAAACTGAAAGGTATCCAGCTTCAACACACTTTCTCTATAATCCTGATAGGTTCAATTTGTGAAAAACAAGTGCAGTTCAGAATACTAGAATTGTGGAAGGACTATAAAATCTGTAAAGAAAAACGTTTTCTCACGATTTCAGCAGGTTTGACTTTGTAGGTGTGTTTTGTGTACCTCAAACTTTTTATGGCGTATACATACCCTGTAGGTATACACTATAAGGGAGGAAAGCTGAACAGAGACAGGCATTAAGATCAAATTACTTAAGACTGACTGTAAATGGCTCAATGTAAATGCTCAGCCAGTCCTTATGAAGGTCCTGTTGTACGTACCTCTGCAGCTTCTGCTATATTCAGAACAGTAAGGATATAATGTATCCCAATAGCTTAGCTGTTCTTTTCATAATTTAAAAAAACCTAACCCTACCAAACACCTTAATGCCCTTTCAATTTGATTTCTTGTGCCAAAGCACCCAACAGATTTCAAAACAGCAGAAAATACACTTCACTTTTCATGTATTACAAGAGATCTGCAGCTCAACTTTCTACAATACACACTAGCTATGTGTGTTACAAGAAAATTGGGCAGTCATATTAGTCAGAATCTAAGTAGTCACGAGAGAAACTTAAGTCTTCTCCATGTCTCTAATTGGCATGATTAAGAAGAAGCTTTCTCTACTGGAAAACCATCACATATATTACAGCCATGGACTTTTCTGCACTTCTCAAAAGAGACTTGCTCCACACTAAGTAGGGTACATCACATAGTCCAAGCATGCGGCTCACTCACCCTTTTACAGGGTCACTGATGCACATTCCAAACTGTTTGGTGCCAGTCTCCATGCACCTTCGAATCATCAGGCGATAACATGGCTCAAAGATGTGCAAAGGGCATGGGACTGTGGGATAAGCCATTGTGCAGACAAATATGGGAACATTCTTGTTTAGGCTATAAAAAAGACAAATCAGATATGACATTTACCAAACTACTAATAAGGTATAAAATACATTTTATGCAATAACATATTGTTTAAAATGATGATATCTTTAAATAGAGATTAAAACATCTTTAGAATAAAACTCTTAATGGAGTAAGTACAAGCTAAAATGTTTTTTTCCCATTAATCAAGTAGATAGTATGGAAAGTGATATACAACTTACTAGTAGAAGAGTTTTTAGTTATGCTTTCTGGGTTTGGTAGTGAAAGAATTAATGCATCTGTATTCTTACCTTTTTAATCCCATTTCTTCCCTGCCTAGTACATTCCAACCCCCAGCCTATGAGACTTCCACTTACTGTCTCACTCTGTGGCTTTTGTGGAGGCCACTGAAAGCAACCACATTGCTTTATAGTCTATTTACTTCTGGATTTCTCCTCTTTATTGTTCAGCACAGGCTCAGTTTTTATGGTAACTCAAAGCACAGTTTCACCTGGACCCTTGTTCTTTTTGAAATGACACGATACCAAGAAAGAAGCTCCTTTGTCAGCATCTTAAGTTGTGTTCTACAGTAGCAGGAGCCATTCCCCAGTTAACAGCAGTAGTATTGGAGATTGGAATTTACATAAATGGATTACATACTTGGAAAGCTCTGCTATTTCCTCTTCATAAATCTTTCTTCTTTCAGTGAGTTCCTCTGGAAGGTATCTAGCTATTAACTCCTCCATTAATACTGTTTTACAGTATTTCCTCATAGCCAAGCACTGCAGAAAACACACACAAGCAATTAGAAATAACGTGTGGCATTTTGAGTGTATGGTGCCTATGCACAAGGTAGCCGTCTGTTAGCTCCATTTTTTACGTCTATAGCAAATCAAATTGATTTTTTAAGCTAACAATGCTACTGAAGAATTGTTTATTGGACTACTGGGCATTTGAATACTTTATTGAACTATTGAACGTTATGGGCATTTCTGAGGAAATTTGGGAAGTAACAATACCTACAGATTTTCTACGAACAGGTGTGGCCCTAAGGCTTGAGCAGGGGAGACTATCCATGCTTTGTAAGTCATAAGAGCATTTAAAGTCATATTTCTTTTTAGTTAGGAAATATCAAAGGTTTCTGAATATTTCCTGTCACCCTTGAATTTACATTCAGAGAAATCCAAGCATCATTACCTCCGAGAGCCCTTCCTTGCACAGGGGACATTTTGGGTTGTGATCTAGGCATCTCTCAAGACATTTGAGACAGAAGGTGTGTCCACAAGGTGTAGTGACAGGTTCATAGAAGAGCCTGGATTGGAAAATCCAAAACCAAAACAATAATATTGTGTACCAAAATAAAGAAGCTGCTACCAAAAAAGCTGTATTCATTCTCCAGTTTAACTGCTCCAGGGATAAAGTTATTCCTTGCTTTTCGTTTCTTCAATCAACTCTTGAATTTACTCAGCTTATACTTTCTTATTGCTACCTGATGTCAAAACCAGCTCATGAACTCTGATTTCAGTGAATGCGAGAGAATATTGTCATTAGCTTCCAATAAGCCAGGATTTAATTTTCCTTTATGTGAGCGATAAATAGAAGCAGAAGTTGACTTTTTCTAATGAAATTGAGCAATACTTGCACAACTATTACTGTGGAAATCATGTGATTACTCATATGTGTAGAGCTAAGTACAAAATAGCTATTTGCAGTAATAGCCCACGTAAGTGATTGCAATAAACTGTTATTGCCAACTCTAATGTGGACTTGGAAAGCAGTTTTGTTGCAATAGACAGGTTTTAACCTTCAAACACCGCCTTTCTGGAGCATCAGTGATACTAGGCTCCTGTTCCATCTAGAAAAGTATTTCAATATACAAGACCAGGTCTTCAATGTATCATGGTATCTAATCTTTACCTATTTCAAGTACCTCTGTGACACTTATCTTCATATAAGGGTTTTTTACTTATTATTATGTTTATGTGCTAACGGAATGTGGTGTTTCCTTGCCAGTAAGTACCTTAAAGAGATGCAAATAATATGGATTTTTTTTTTCATAGAAAGTGTTTGATACTAGGAAATAGGTTGTTCGGCATATACTGTATTTTACAACATACTAGCTTTTAAGGTCTCAAATATTAGTCTAATTTTAAGTGAACTTACAAGTTTACTGTAAAATATTACAGTTTGTCAAAATAGTGCACTGAGTCCTGTTACACATTTGGGTTTATGTATGTAGGATTTCACATTTATTAGCATCTATTATGAGTGTAATCAAGAACATAACTGGCTCCTAACAAGATTGCCAGTTTATATTGCAATTTGACTTGTTTAATTGAAAATCCTCAGTAATTGTTTTATGAAGGGAAACTTCATTGCGCCAAGGCTCCCTTATTGCTTTCAACTATGTAAAATACTGAATTCTACAATATGTTTCAGTAAGCACTGGTTTGCACATGTAATTTCATAGTCACTTACTGGATATGAAATGTTAGCATAAAGACAAGCAAGTCCTGTTGAAATGTGTGATTCTGCTCTAAGTCTCTCAAAAGCCGGCAGCAGCTTCTTCCTAATGACTCTAAAGGGACCTGGACCAAGCCTCATGACTTGCAGAAAGAAACACCATACACCAAGATTTCTCATGACATCATTTAAGCTATTGTAACAGCAGAAACTAAATAATCACTCCTGCTGAGTAATGCTCCCTCATTCTTCCACCAGTGCACTGCTTTGAGTATTACTTTTTATCTTCCGCTTGCTGCTGGAGTGAATGTAGATCAATAACATTTTAGCCACTGTCAGACAAATAGGTTAATAACAGCTCTTGCAGTTAATTGTGAATAGGTCAGTAGGTTACTAGGTAATTAGTCCAAAGTATCTTAGGATCCAAATCCCCAAAATACCTCTGAAGAACACAGCAGGAAACAATTATAATCAATCTGCATTAATAGCAAGGAAAAGATCTTGTGACACTTGCCTTAGCACAAGCCTTCATTATCGAAGCGATGTTACAAAGCTAACATCCTCCTAGATGCAAGGTCTGTATTTGTGATTGCAATTACAGATCAGCATCACCATCCTCTATATTGTAAGCTCAAGGATTGCCAATTCCCTAATTCCTTTACAAATGCATTGTAGTCTGGCTGTTTCTGATTTAACACAGAGGATGAAGAAGTCGGGCTAATTAATTTTATTTAAAACATCTGAAAAATGCTTTGTTGACAAAATGATCATAAACATGCAGGCTCACTAAATCAGCTAAGACTAATTCTGTGGCTTTCTGTTAAAGGAAAGTTTTGCTCTTAGCAGTATCAATTGTTTTGACAGCTATATAAACTCTCAGCTCACTTTTCAGCTGTAAGCAGAGGGAGGGGGGCAGAGCCAATTTATTCCAAGCAGAACCAAATCAAACACAATAGCTGTTTCAATTTGCCTGAGATAAATGGAAGATGTCCCCCTCTTCCTGCATACCAACAACCAACCAAGCAACTCCACATTTCTCAAAGCACAGGCCTGTCTGCTATTAAGAATTTAAAATATAGTGCAAAACTAACCTAAACATACATTATTGATAAATCTGGGTAATGAAAGCTACAGACCTAAGCTACACTCCCTGCAGAAGTCAAGATCCCTGTGAAAAACCTTTCCAGTGTTTCCAAGTCAGTTAACAAAACCCCACATGTATATTTGCCACAGTTAAAATGTGTTTTACAAACAAGTAGTAAAATAGATGTAGTTGAAAACTACTGGTTTTATCAAGTCATTGCTGTCCCCAAGGACAACTGATGACTAGAAGAAGAGATCACGAAGCAAATGGATCAATGGCCTTGGTAAACAAAGGAGCACATCTCTTAAGTAATAAAAGAAAAACATGCTCTTGTTTGCTTGCAAGATTCTCCTATTGCAATAACAGCAACATAGTATTTTACATGCAAATGTGGAATATTCATTGGATGTGGTCTCTTCAGCTATTTTGAACTTTATATAACATCATACAGGGCTGTACAGACTTCAGAGGACAAACTGGTTTTGTGCACTATGTGTGTCAGCGGGTGGCCACGTGTAAGTGATGAGAGGAAATCTTTCAGAGACCTTCACTAACAGGCATAACCCTCATGTACCCTTTCCTAAACAATCACTAGCCTAGAAGAGATCAAGAAGTTCCTATTCATCAAATGTTGATGAACAGGTCTAGAAACGCCATAGCAATTACAATAAAAACTAATTTCATGACAAAGGGAAAAATTACCAAGTAAACTAGAAAATCTCTACGTCATAAAAGGGAAAGAGAGACAGCTTAAAAGCTAGACATCCATGAGAAAACAACAGATACCTCATACATAGGGAGCAGTCCAAATCTGATGGATCCACAAATTCAAATGGAGTATGTTGTCCAGCACCGTTTCCCTTAGTATCAACTGTATCTATCAATAACAGAAAACATATTACAGTGTAATTGAGCAGAAGTATGGTAAACACAGTGGTATTCTGTGTAACTACAAGCAGCAGCCAATACTTAAATCTGTGTTGTATACACTTGCAAGTTACTGAACCATTAAGCATCATTACAGTAATTTCTACGCAAAGCATCAAGTTCAGCCTTGGCACAAATCAGCATACCTTCTCTTAATTTTGGTGGCATTATACCCACTTACAGAGGGCTGAATTTAGCCTTGCATTAACAATATATGTCAAACCATTTTTTTCATTGGTGTTAGAAGTGAGATACATTCTTCTGTCCTACCATTGTAAACATATCCTACAGCATGAAAACAAGGCCAGATATCAGCAACAAACAATTTGTGCTTTTAAGCAAACTTTTTTCAGTGATGCAGAAAGTGCTAAGACCACGTGTGACACTCATGTTCCTTAAAAGATTTAGATCTCTGAGGAGGAACGAGCATCAGCAGACCCGAACTTCTTACCCGCTTTTAGACTATTTTTTGTTTTTTATGTACACAAAAATTCCCCGTGCTGCCCTGGTTAGACTAAAGGGAAAACGCACAAAGCCAAAGTGCAATTTGGACCCTCTTCCTCTAATTTGTATAAAAGCGAAATTTCTACTGATTGCATGCCATGAAACTTACCCTGTAAGCAAACAAACATACCTTTCTTCATCACTTTGCAGGGGAGCTCAGCATTTCGCATCTCCTCCGAGCAGCACTTCCTTTTCAAGAGGCTGCACTTGTCAGAAATGAGGAAGGTAGATTCCGGCATGGAGGTGAGTTTGTTCTCCTCCTGCGAGCAGTCCTTTTTGCTCTCTGTAATTTGTATAGATTTCCTCAAACTACCAGAAGTAGTTACGTTTGGTTCCTCTTGAATGGAAAAACCTTTTTTCTGTTCCACATTTACCTGTGTGAAGAGAGGTCTGACATTGGACTAATCTTACAACAACTTGGTAAGGAAAAAGCCCCAAACCTATTACAAGTCTTTAACGTTATGGATCACCAGGAAGGACTTTGTAGGTCAAGAAGCAACAGTTTGAGAATTATTGTCAGGGCCTGCTTGTAATGGAGGGGAAAAAAAAAGGCAAACTATTAGCTCTTCCCACCCATCCTAGCCCCACCATGGCACTGAATATTTTCAGCCTTTATGTACGGCTTTATAGCTTGGTCATGAAACTTGATTCAGGCAGAAATGTGACCAGATCTCAGGCTAAATATTGTTATCCCTTAACCTATGGGGAAATGCGTATTGCATATAACATAATGATGGTATCAAATATCAAAAACAACCAAAACAATGTGAATTTATTTTAAGGAAGCAGTATAAACACACAAAATTTGTAACAGAAAAAATGCACAGAGCTTCCTTTAGCAAGTCAGATTTATTCTGCAAAGGCTAAAATGATGAGACTTCATCCTGTTAAGGCTACAGAACAATCCGGAGCAGCCATTATACAGGACATCCCCTATCAGCTTGTCACATCAACTCCCCAGGTGAACCCAAAAGTAGATACTATGGATAGTGATCAGAAGCTGTGGCAATGTGTAACATGCAGAAAGATGAGTGACCTGTCCCTCATTAAGGGGTCATACAAAAGGATTTCTTGTCAGAATGTCCTAATAGCCTTTCCAGAAGGCAAAGTCACCGAGTGTTCTCGTCAGTCTCAACAAGGCTGCTCAAAACCTGCCATTTTCGTTTGTGAGGACTAGTGAAATTTTCTCCCACATATATATGCATATATGTGTATATGCCAAACCTATCCCCAAAGTTCAGATGTCAATGAAGCAAAAGTGGTCCTTACGAACCCATGGATGCCAACCTCTACAGCCATCTACAAAACTACGGCTATGAAACCAAACTTACAGAGCAGCTAATACATCTTATATGGCTTTAGAATAACCTCTAAGCAGTGTACAGAATCTGAAGGCAGGATAGTTTTGCCACTGACATCATCAATTATAGTTGAAGCTGAAACCCCAGATTTTAGCATTTCACAGCTTTGGAGGGTATCTCAATCCAGTCTTCAGAGGCCCTTTCCCACTGCAAACTACTTGGAAGAGCTAAAGACAGTTACAGGACTAGAACCCACTCAATTCTGGCATAAATATTACCAGTACTACACCAGAGGACTTCTACTAAAGAAAAAGAAGCCAGATAAGGAGACTTCAGTAAGTCAACACTTTCTTGTAATCTTCTGAAACTCGGTAAAAATCTGAGAAAATGCATCCTCCTGTCTCCCATAGGCGAAAAAGGAGAGAAGGCTTCCCAATGTGAACATAAAACACACACGAATTAAGAACCACACATCAGACTTGGTTTTTACCTTGAGCAACCTCTGTAGGTTATGGCTGGTGCCTCCAGATCCCACTGAATTTAGGAGATTCCCCTTTAATCTAGAGTGATGTGACAACAGCTGCAGGATATCGGGTAAGTGTTCCTGAGCATTTCCCGGGATGAGTGAAAACAAACTAAGTAGAAGCTGTGATATAAAACAGAATACTTCACTGCTTAGTTCCTTCCTTGCAACCTCAAATGAAAAAGCAAGTAAAGGAAGAACTGAAAGAAGCATCCTTGATTTTGTTAAAACCATTTAAAGAGCCCTTTAGACGAGGGTAAGAACAAAAAGTGCAAGAGCTAATGCAATATAGGCTGAACAGACAGCAAGAGACATTTTCAGAATTAAATAAGCCCATAAAGTTATTAACCATTCTGGGATGTGACACCCACATGTCTTTGTCCTCTTTGTCGTGCAGGCCATAAGCTCACCAGAAATTACTAACATCCATCTTAAACATGTTTTTTGCTGCACCTCAGAAGCTTTCACTGGGGTTTATTAGTACAGAGAGCACTCATCTCACAGGCTTAATCCAAGTTCAGTGAAGTAAACGTCTCTGATATTGTAAATTGCAGCTGTTTTTAATACACTTACATGAGGAAACAAGAAGATGTCCGCAGGAGAAAAACACTACTTCATTCTATCAGAAAATAAGTGCATTCGTTTTGAGTAGCACCCTGTAGCCAGTTGTATGGCATAGCCTCTCAGATGATTGTTTAAGGAAAGAAGCAGTGCTGAATGGAAGATTTACACTCCCCAAACTACTTTCAACATGCTGAGGTGATCCTGCTGATTCCTGAGGAAGCCACATGACAGCAAAGGTACCTTTTTAAAGCCAAAAAGGATTCCACAGGATCACACTGTGTCAAAACTAACATGGACAGTTAATACCAGCAGAAAATCACAGCTGCACACCAAGAATTTGGTAAAATGTAGCATTTCATTGTTATGCAAATGGCCTTGGAAGTGACCCAGTAGAACCATGGATGAACTCTGTCTGATGAGTGCAGTCATAAAAAGCCTGTTTTTTCCTCAGAGCCCCACTGCTCAGAAGTGAGGTGTCTTGGATAAGGCTATTTGGAGTCAGAAATTAGAAACACATTTGTTTGTTCCTGCTCTTTTTGCTCAAGTGCACAGGAACTCTCCCAGCGTGACCGTGAGAACAAACCATGACACAATGACAGTGAAAGCTGCATGGAACCTATCAGGAAAAAACCCAACCAACCAAAACTCCCAAATATCTGTGACAAGGACCCCACAGGAGATGGAAATCTCAACCATATGCAAAAATGAGATAAAAATTTGATTGGTCTACAGCCATCCAGGCTATATTCTCTGTTTCCTTCATGAACAGTGCTTTACTGTAAGAATTCTACCATGCTTTCAGAAAGTTTTATTTATTGCAGCACACAGAACCCTCAAAGTTCCTATCCCACCAATGATGGAGAAAAGCCTGAATGCACTGCCATAAAAGAAAATTCAGTACAAGGAAAATAGCACATTACATTTTATTACCATAAATTATCCCTGTGACACTGAGGCTTTTACCTATGACAACAACAAAAAAAAAAAAGGCTAAATGTCAAAAACACTGATTCACAGGAAATCAGAGATTTGAGGGGCTGCAAAACAAAGTAGTCTTCACAAAAGCTGTCGGAGAATCCACACACCACATTTTAGGGTGTTACTGTAAAAAGTCTCACTGCAGATCCATTTTGTTGCTTATTTAGCATTAATTATTAGCAATCTTTAAAAGCTATCTTAAACCAGCTCTTCTTTCCTTCCATGCTTCCTTTCTGCTTCCTTTCATGCCTCCTTCACACACTGATCCTGGGTGCAGTACAACTGGCAGTAGGAAGAGAGCTGCTGCTCCCAAGTGGAGTTTGAAGGGTGCTGCGTGTTGCATTCTGCCAGTCAATGGCCTGATACAACATTCCACAGCAACCCCTCCTCTGCTGCACTGTCACTGGTGAGACATGGCCACACTAGGAAACAGATTAAAAATTCAACGTAGAGAAACACAACAGTCTGTGGGTGAGTTATTAACAAAATCAGTCTTATTTCAAATTTGGCAATGCTAACACTGTGAGTAATTGTTTCCACACAGTGTCTGCTGAGTATGTTTTCTTGCTACCTCTCTATCTTCAAGCAATATACAACTCAAATCTTAACAACAGTCGGGATACACGTCTCCATACAGCTTTTTGCAGTAATGACAGAGAAGGGAAAAGAGAAGAAAAAAAAATTATCCTCCTTTATGAAATGCCACTGAACACAGGAACACAGCTCCGGATGATCTAGGGAACTCACCTTTTGTGCCTCAGACTTGGCAGTCTTGTTCCCAGTATCTAGAGCAAGGCAGAACAGAAACTCTCTTAAAGCTTCTTCTGTTTTCCCTAGATTAGCTAGTGCTTGTCCTTTCCTTAGGTGACCCTGCAACGAAACACATCCATAGTTAGCACCTTTGGTCATGAGAATGTGCACTAAAACCAAGGTGAAGTTACAAAAGATCTTTCCAGAGAAGAAAAAGTTAGGCAGGGGAATCACTATAAACGTCTCTTATACCACAACACCATCAGTGCTTGGGTTTTTAATTTACAGGAAGAACTAGGATATTCTCTAACTCTCAAGTATGCTCTCAGAGCACTTGAGCCAAACTGACCTTGGAGAAATCTACTTCCCCAAATTAATCTCTTAAATTTATCATTACATCCTTATATAATGATGTAAGCACAGCATGGGATTTTTGGAGAGTGCTCACAAACTCGAGATTCATGCAGGTCAAAGACAATAGTCTCAGTTTATCCTCTAGGATTATCACTGTTTTCCTGTGCCCCAGAAGTATCACAGCTGAATGCCTGCAAGTCACAGGAAGCCAAGAAGTGACAGGATGTAAAGCCTCACTCCAGTCCAGCTGTCTGACCATTCTAATGGGTTTCTATCCAGGTCAAATCAAGGTTTTAAGTACAGCTGGAGTCAGGACTTACTTTCAACCAGTATGGCTGGAGTCTGCACGCTGTTTCTGCATCATGAAGCGCATTTTCACAAGCTTTCAAAGTCGAGTTAATCTGGGACCGGTTGCTGTAGAGCAAGTGGTCATTTGGAGCTGTAAGAAACAGGAAAACAGGTTGATGGAAGCAAGTTAAAAATCAGTTACATAAACTTTATTCTTTTTGGGGGGGTTCCAAGTTGTAAAAACCTACAAAATACACTTTTTTTTTTTTTAATAACTACGTACTAAATGAAAACCTCTTTGGGTAACTCCAGACAAGACGTCAGCTATGCCTTATATAACTGCAGAGAACATTGCATAAATAAACCACGAGACGCTCACACAATAAATTACCAGCTCTGACTGAGGATCAGATGGGTGATAGAAACACACAAGAGACATTCCAATAGGAATGCTGTCCTGCTGTAGAGAGGAGTTTCACAATTTTTAGCATCAAAGTTTTCAAGTAATATGTGAGGATCTTTTCATGCCAAAGCTCAACACAGGAAAACAAGTGTAACTATAGGAATGGGGTAATGCTATGACAGTGTGGGTGAAGCGATCTGCTGGTTACACACAGTGTGTTGTAGCATCAAGACACAGTATGTACCAGATTAAGGCTGTACACCCTTTCAGAACACTCAATAATTGAGCGCTTACCGGTAATACCTCGCCTTTAATTTCCACTTACTATGGGCTGGGTTACAGCGGTCTTTCCTCAAACTATACGAAAACGATCGCACCAGAAGTTTTCCCCACACAGCCCCTGCGGCAGTTCACCGGTCACGGGCGGACACGGGGAGCCGCGTGCCAGCCGGGACCCCCCCCCGTGCCCTGCGGCCGCTGTCCCCGGGCCCCGCCGGTTACACAACGGCCGGACCGCGGGCTCCGGCTTACGCAACCGCTGCTCTCCTGACCCAGTTCCACCGCGGGCCGGGGAGCCCCTGCCCCTCCCGGGGCTGCCCCTAGCCTCCCCGCCGCCCGTCCGCCCAGCACCCGGCCCAGCACCGCGGGGACTCAGCGGGAGCTTGGCTCTGGCCGGAGGAAACTTGTCCCGGGAAGCGCGTCCCCCGGAGGCCGGCGTCGGGCTGTGGGTGCCGTTACCTAAGCTGACCGCTTCGTTGTACTTCTGCAGGGCTGCTTGCAGCTTCTTCTCCTTGTAGAGGAGGTTCCCTTCGTGCCTGAGCTGCGAAGCCTTCACTTGGCAGGGAAACCACTTGGCCAGCAGGTTGCTGAGGATGACATTGACCCGCGGGAGCTGCCCGGGCGCCGCGCCGCCCTCCTCCTCCTTGCACAGGACGCAGCGGGACTCTGCCGCTCGGTCCCTCTCCAGGCACTTTTTGCAGAACGTGTGTCCGCAAGGCAAGGAAACGGGCTCGAAGAGGAAGCCCTGGCATTTGCGGCACCTGAAGACGTCCCACTCGCGGGGCTGCGGGGGGCCGCTCCCGGCGGCTGGCAGCCCCTCTTTGATCCGGACGCTCTGCGCCAGGCACTCCACCAGCTTCTCCAGCTGCTCGGCGCGCAGCTGCTGGTGCCGGGACGCCAGCTGGTACAGCGGCAGCGCTTCGTGCAGGCGCCCACCGAACGCCAGCGCGTCGGCGCGCCCCAGCAGCACCTGCCACTCGGGCCCCAGGCCGCCGCCCGACAGCTCCAAGTTCTGTGCCTGCAGAGCCCCAGCCGCCAGCTGCAGCACCAGCGGCGGCTCCGGACGCTGCTGCGGCGGCAGGTGGGAGCCCATGGCCGCGGCGGCTCTAGCGGTGCGGGGCGGCGGGGAGCGGAGGGGGCGCGGGCGCGGCACGGCCCCACCGGCCCATGCTGCTGCCGCCCCGCGCCGGGAGCGCCCCGCGCCGCCGCCGCTTATATAAAGGCGGGCACGTGACGCCGGGCAGCGGCGCTCATTGGGCAGCGCCCGCAGGTTGTTACAAAACCAGGCGGTTTTGTAACGCGCCCACAGCGGCCCCGGCCCCGCTCCTGCTCCGCTGAGGGGCCCGCCCGCCGGCCCGGCACCGGAGCGGGCTCCGCAGCCCCAGCCGAGGTCCTGCAGGGGCAGGGGGAGCCGGCGCTGCCCCCGGAGCGGGCTGTCGGGCCCGGCCCGGTCTGGGGAGGGGTCGCCCTGTCAGCGCGGGCGCCCTGTGAGGGGTTGAGGCCGGTGTGAGCCCCGTGAGGTGCGGGAATGGCTCCGCCCCGGCGCCGCCCGCTCCGGTAGGTGTCAGGCACGGTCCCTCCTCGTCCGGGTTCTGGGTTGGGCAGGGCCGTGCTGAGGTGAAACCCCGATGGGAACCGCTTCCCGCCGGGCAGCTGGAAAGTTACGTTTGACCCGTTGGGTTACGGTGACATGGCGGCGAGAAACTCACTCAGTTCGGTCCCGGGTTTGGCATCTTGATAGTTACGGTAGTGCAAAATAAGTAACAGTTCAAACCGATTTGGAAAAAAAAACACTAATGCCATTTCCTGCTAGAACTGGAATTTTAAAGGCTGTAGTGAGGCACATAATAACTCTACTGAAGAGAATCTGCGTAGTTGTGAAGCTGTTCTGATGTTGGGTACTTGTGCTTTTAGGACTAGAACACCAGGAAGAAAATGTCGCGTTTACTTAGGTATGTGGTGTGGCATATTGCATAGGTGTACCTGCCAGGTTCTAGGTAAAAAACACATGCCTTATGATGTATGTTTGTTTTATTTAGGACTAGCTGAGTTGCCCACTTCACTCTGCACTTTTCAACCGATTTTGATGATATGAAAGGTCTGCACTAGTTGTGTAACTGTTGGTGCTGAACTAGGGAGAAAACTGCCTGTGCTACCACAGAACAGAAGCAGTTGTTTTAAAAGAAGTTGTCTGATTTTTGTTTGTTTGCAGTTTTATGTAGATCCCAGTTACAGGTTCTAGAAATGTCCATGATATCTAGACAGATGTTTTCAAATACTCTAAAAACATAGAGCGCTTTTCACACTGTCTTAAAATCCACTGCAGTATTTGATATTTCTGAAGATAGCTGTTATTGATGCTATTGGCCCCCTCACAAAACATAAGAGAAGGGATGAAGGAACTGATTTCCCATTTCTTATTTACAGAAGTATCTGAATCCCCCAGCTTTGTCTATGTAAACTAAGCAGGTAAGGACAAGCCCTGCCTATGGGGGTTGAATGGACAGGACAGAAAATGGAAGAAAGGAGAAGGAATAAACATGACTTTGGTAAGACCTTGTTTGGAGAGGATACATGAGAAAGTCCAGATGAGCTTAGATTTAAAGCAAAAAATGAATTTAAAGGCAGTTAAATTCTGGCTCTTAACTCTTAAGAACACCCACCAGAATAAGGAAGGCTAATTTTGTGATGTTTGTGTTCGTATGTAGGCAACTTTGGGATTATACAGGAAGTCAGCGTTATACCTGGAAACAGAAACCAGCTTTCAGACCCCTCAATAATTGCCTTCACATTCTATGACAAGAAGACATTTTGCACCTGCTAAATGTTTGGACTCTGTCCCTAGTGCAACATCCAACCATTTTTCCCAGGTAAGTCCTTTAATTAGAAAAAGTTTAATAGAATAACCACTGGGTTTAGTATTTTTTTTCTGCCATAGCTTAAATCAAACAAGAATCCAAAGTGTAGCTCAGCCTGCCATCAGATAATTCAAAGAAATATGGGACACCTGAAGCACTTGAAGTTTCAGTGAAGCAATGCTTCAGAACAGGCAGAGTTAGAACTGGGGCTCAGAAGGATGGGGTTTTTCCCCCCAGACTCATGCTCACTAACACAGACTTCGTTTCCCAAACTTCCATGCAAGAAGAACTCATACTGTTTGTGCCTGGTGTATGGTAACCCAAATCCATGCACTCAGCAGAGATCCTGGGTTTGTTCAGGCCTGGCTGCTCAGTGGATGGCTCCACAAATCAAGCTCACCAGTGCTGGCTTTCTCCTTACATTTATACACATGAGTTACAAGGTAACACACTACCAGTTACAATGATTGGGTTTAATCTACATGTAGTTATTTGCTGTGTCCTTCCTTCTAATCACTGCATATGCTCAGAGGAGAGGTCTTCATTTGGGCCAGAGTCTTTTTGACCTCTGTGGGTGTGATTTTTAGTATTACAATGAAGGCAGTTCACTTCAGGACACCTTAAAAGTTAGTTTTATTGCCACGTTAGATAATCAAATGATCACTTGGCCAAGATGTCAAATAACTCATCCTTTAGTACTACCAATCCTGAATTTAATCTTTCGAACAAGACCAGGATCTAGTTTTACCCATTAATTCCTTATTGTTTCAAGAGGTTCATTTTGTCCCAGGCCCAAGATGCAGTAACTATGTAACTATGGCTACCAATTTCAGGTGCACAATATAGCAAGTGATACATCGTATCACTATAAAAGAACAAAGAAAGATGTTTTCCTGTAGCTTTGAGGTCAGCAGTTGTCTCTATTGCAAAATAGCCTCGGCAACCCCTCAGTGTGTTATTTTATAACCATTGCGCTGAAAACCACTATGAGTCAAAGCCTATTCAAGCGAGGGAAAGTGACAGAACCGCTGGTTACCAGTAGCAATGCGATGACAATCTCTCCATCAGGAATATGCCACCGGTATTTACATAGTTACATTGCAGACGCTTAAAGAGATAAGTCACGTACAAAGGCAGGGTTTCTAGCAGCACATGAATTCAAGATAGGGAAATAGATTGTTGTGGAAAATGTGATCAGCATTTGTGCTCTGAAAGGAGCTTCCACAGTTTCTATTTACAATGCATGAAGGCATCCGCAGGGCTTGCTGACAGGCTGATCGCTCCGGACTGGAATGACTCTCAAAAAAGCACTGTGAAATGTACTTCTGGGAATTCTCTTACAGCAGCAGGGACGTGGCTGAAACATTTCAAGAGAAAAGGGCAGCTGTGTTTATGAACTACTCCCGTGGTGGGAGCTGTGTGTTTAGGAGGGTGAACAGAGCACAGTCCTTTATCCAAAGCCAGAAAAAAGTTCAGACCTTATTATGGATGGCCTGTGGGCAACAACGCTGTGATTTCTTAGGGAGGAAACCAGCTGGCTCTGCCTCTGCTAGTTCCTGGTACGTGTGGTGTTTGGTAAATGTTAGTACTTTGTGGGGTGTGACAGGTACAGAGTGAGCTGTACAATCACTAATGGCAAATGTTTTTAAGCCAAGATACTGCTTTACTGTTCACTAGAAATCGGCAACTACAAAATATTTGATTCTGACATTAGGCCAGGCTCTGCAAAGATTATTTTAGCAAGAACAGCTGTGTAAGTTGAATGTACATACTCAATCTAGATATGCTGGGGTGTTTTTATGTAACACATCCTGAAAGCGTGGAGTTTTCATACATTCATACATATATTCATGGATTTGGAGCAGCAGTGGGTCATGAGGTGTACTTTATTAGGAGGCAAAAAAAGAAAAAAGAAAAAAGCAGAAAAAAACCCAAAGCAACTCCCTACCTGCATTGTTCATGAGATCAAGAACTATTTATCCTTCACTTAAACAGAAGTTAAAGCTAGGAGGTGACTCACTCTGCTAAAGCACAGCTCCCTTGTATGAGTTTTCTTCAAAGGGAGGTTTAATTTCTTCCTTTTAATGACAATGAGCACAATACTGATCTTCTTCCAGCAGTTAATGGCTGGCACAACAGGCAGGATGAGAGCATGACTACGTTCTTCAGCCGCCTTCTGGAGCTATAATCTGCGTCAAGATTTTGAGACCACAAAACCAACCAACCAACCAATTTCTTTCCCCTCTAGACTCACTACTCAACTAACACAACTAATGCAAGTGTGAAATTCTGACCTCCTAGTCATGCTGACAGAGCTCCTGCTCTGCTGGAAGTAGGGATGAGAAAACTCGCATCGCAAATACAGCCACAGATGGCTTGTTATTTTCAAGTGCTGTGCACACACTGTAATAGTCCATAGGCAAGAACAGATTTGGACTGATGGCCTGTGGAGTTGAGCCAACTGGAAAGAAAAGAGGGAGATCTGACCGGCATGTTGGGAAGCAGTGCTGACAGACGGGTAGAGAGCGGGAAGTGAACATGTGCGAGTTCTGCAGTGTTATTTTGCCACTGAGTCTCTGAATGACTTCTGGCAACTATCTTTGACTCTCCTTTTGCATTCTGCCTACAATGACTACTCCTGCATGCGCTGGGCATCTCTGCTATTATACATACACGATTAACACTGAGAAACAATCAAGTTCCAGTTCTATTTTAAATAGGTTTTGACACATTAATCTTGAAAGCAAAAGTATAATGTTCCATATACTGTAAAGGAAATGAAAGAAAAGGTGAATTGGGGAAATTTATGTTCATATGTCACAGGTTAGAAAATAGCTAGAACTAAGACATTCACAAATACGTTATCCCGTTTAGATAAATGCATGGCGCCATCACATAGAGAAAGCAACTGCATTGCTGAGGTTTGTTTTTCAGGGAAAACTACCAACAGAAGCTGGGAAAGGTCCTCATTACCTGTTGGTCTGTAAGAGGAAAAAAAATACTTGTCCTTCCCAACACGAATCTCCTCCCTTCCTAACTGATGACTGACTGGTGATCAGCCTGACAAGAGCTCAGGACCAACACAGCTAGCGTCCCATACAAGTTGTATCTTTCCCACATTGTACAGAAAGGGGGATTCACGGCCTGTCCTTGAAGTGTAACCAAACCTAGAGTGAGTTGGGTAAAATAATTTCTGTTCAGGCATACCTAGATTCTGAGAAGGTTATTTTTGATCTCTATTGAAATGAAAGGGCTGCAGTCAGAAATGCAGTGGAATTCAAATGCTGGAGTATTTTAATTGTGAAGTAAGATCTTTCAGTGTTGAACAAATATTTCACACATAATTCACTGTGAAATTAAGAGAAAATACTTTCAAGACTCATATTTTATCAAAACTAAGGAACTGTCCACTAGCCACTACCATTAGCCATTTTGGTGGCAACTGCTGTTTTACTGGAAAGCTACTCTGTCAGAAGGAAAGCCCAAATTAACTCTTAAGTACAGAGGAATGAAAATCCCAAGTGTTTATGCACCCCTTCAGGTGCATTGTAAACCTCCCGTTACAGTAAACTCCTGCTTAATGTGTGGCAAGAAAAAAATTGAGCCTAAAAGAGGTCCATCACCCTGTGTGGAGAACATGAGGAAAACAGTAAGGAAGCCTTTCCACTTCCGGAGAACGTGGGCAATGGCTGTTACAGGAGAACAATGGAAGGAATATGTTCTGTTTAGATAGCATTTATGGATCCTTCTGAACAGTAAAAAAATACTCTGCAAATGTCTAGAGCAGTAGGTCATTTTATACCATGCAGGGTTCCATTTGTCTGTAAAGGCTTCACTTGTGGTCTCAGCTGAGATTCCTTTCTAGTTTGAAACCAATAAACCTGAACATTCAGAGGGAAAAGGTTGTAACAAGGAATGCAAGAATGTATGTTTTGTATCACATCTTGTGATAATGGAATTCCAGAAATAAGATATACAAGCTTCACAAACTAAACCAAAAAAGAAAACATCACATTAATGCAACCTACAGCCCACTTGAAGTTGCAGGAGCTAATTCTTCTTTACATGCTTTGGTGTAACCTGAACACAGTAGTTAAGATGCAGTATGGATCAAGCCTCAGGCTTATTGATGAGTAGCCTACAAAGCAAATGGAACAGTTTGAAATAAAGGCTGATAGGTTTATTTGAAACTACAGGACACATTCTTGCACAGGTTTTAAAAGCTTTCTGGACCATAGCTATTGAGCTGTCGTTGTCATACTTTTAAAAAGAACTTCTTTGACAGCAGTCTGCACTAATACAATGAAGTCATTTTATACCTGTTGTGATTCTTAAAATCCAAGAGCCAGTTCATCCTTTTGTACAGAAACAGCTGTGGGAGTGTAAAAAGGCCTCCTAATCCATGGTTTTAATTTCAGTAGTTTTCTGCGGGCAGTAAGGGAGATAAAGACAAGTTCTACAGTCACAAAAACCAAGAGTGAGAAGTATGGGTGGTACTACTGATGTAAAACTCCTAAAGGCAGCTAGAATGAGCCAGTGCCAACAACAGTCGTAGCACATGCTTTCTAAACTGCTTTTAGCAGCTGGATAAATCTAATAGTTCTAGGGCCCATGGCTTGCGCTGTCACTGGGCCATTGCTCACAGCCTCCGTATCTTTGCTGCTGGGGAAAACTTGTTCAGGCAATGACTGAGGAATGCAGCCCTTCTTGGCAAAAATCTTAGGGACATACATGTGGTCCCATGGCATTTAAATGAGAATTAAAACATGTGCTTCAAGTTAAGGGACTTCTTCCAAGATTTACTCATGGGGCAAATAAATAGAATTTTTACTTCAGTTGGGAGGGACCTACATTGATCATCCAATCCAACTGCCTGACCAACACAGGGAACTTCAGCCTATGCTTAACTGTTTCCTTGGCCTGGTGGCTTGGTATTCTCACACCCGTGACTTTCCTCCCAGAGGCTGTATGCAGCCTCTTCATCCCAGGGTCTGATTTGCACTATTAATGAGTATTTAGTGATCTACAAGATCACTGTCTCCTGCCATTTGCTGTTATTGCAGCGCCAGAGGTTTCTGCCCAGTAATTCAGATGATTCTGTTCACGTTGAACATATGGGAAATACATAAAACAAGAAGCAGGCCTTTCCAGTTAGAAATCTATGAGATTACTGCTATTTAGGCCATTTTGATCAACCAGATAAAGACTTATATTGCACCGTTCCACTTGTGCAATTCCATGGAATTAGTTTTGGAAGCTCAATTTTTTTTTGATCCACAGACTTCCAATTTTCTTCAAAATTAGCCTTTAAATACCTGCAGCCATAACTCAGTCAGTGAGAAGCCAGAAGCACTTTTACTTACGCAAAACTCCAGTCCACATTTGTCACATGAGAGCACAGGAGTGCATGTTTTTTGTTGTTGTATTTTTTATTTGAGGTACTGCAGAGCTTTCTTCTGATGCACACTGACGGGGCTTCCGGTAGCAGGCTTTCAAAAATACTGAGAATGATGAATCACAATCAGAAATAAATGACTCCTACATCTATTAAGACAGTTATTTAAAAAATGTTTTGATGAATCATGCAATAATTCTCGCAAACAGCATTATGCTTTTTCATAGATTTGGGTTTGTTTTTTTCCTAAGTCTTACGAAAAGACCTTGTGCTTTTAACGCTTGAAATGAAAACATATTTACAGCAGACATCATAAACACCATAAATGACCATAAATGCCACTTTAAAGTTCAGAGAGGCAAAGTGGTGACGCTTCCCTGCTTTGCCATTCACCAAACACACTGAGGGTGTTTTCATATCTGTTCTGTAAACTCCCAGTTTCAAAGTGTTCAGTCCTGGATCTTCAGTATGCTCCTTTTCTCCAAGTCATTCATTTCCTTCAGTATAAGGGCAACGTTGTATCTCAGTTCTTGAAACTTTGCAACTGGCACCTGAAACAGAATATTCATGTTAGGAAATATGAAACATCTTGGGAATTGTCACAAGGACATGCCCAGGACTGGGACATGCCACAGTGCCAGCCCCATTTACTTTTTTAGGTTTTTTTTTTCAGACTTAAAGGATTTGAGGTTAAGAAAATGCAGTTAATTCAAGGAAATCATTCAGGTAAAAAAGGAGAGTGGGAAAACCCAGAAATGACAGCTACCTAATACATCTTCTACCCTGCCTGATACGAGAAAGGATGTGCTCTAGAATGTAAACTGATGGCTGCTGTGGTGAAGCGAGTTACAGACTGGAAGGAAAGATAAAGATGTGGAAGGTTGTAGAGACTAAAGAATTCTCAAGCAACAAATTCCAGATATTCTGCTTGTCTGAACTTTGTAAGAGAAAGGAATTGAGGACTTGGCAGCAACCTCAAGAGCAAAGGGCACTGCCTGTATGTGGAAGGCCAAAGGTTTTGATTAAAGTATACAAAACATTTTCAGTTGTGCAGGAGACTAATGGACTTCCCTTTACCACTTCAAGCCTGAGAAGCCAAATGGATAGAAATCTGTTACTTGCTAAGGCAGAGAACCACATCTGAGTGCAGGCACAGACTGGGTGACATGTTAGTGCACCACAAACACGTGCTCATGTGAGTACCAGCAGCAGTCTAGCTAGTCCCAGGCTGCTCTGCAAAGCACTGCCTAATTTACTTCTTTGAGAACACTGAAGACACACAGTTCTTTTGACAGAGTCCTTCGTAATCCTTCTGCCTACTGTAGCACAGATACCAATTGTGTGAGAGGAATCCAACATCTGATTTACATTTTCCATATGCATCAGAGATGCATCAGAAGGCATTACATCCTTTTCACTTTTGACATACATACAAGACTTAAGTCTAAACAATTAAGAATATCTACTAGTTGTCACAAGTGAAACTCACCCTGTTGTAAAGGGTTATCCTGAAGTCCATGGCATCATTTCAGTTCCATGGAAGACCTCAGAGTGTATGGGATGCCCTGAGCTGGACTGTCCACAGCAAGGGCATTTGATCTCAACACTTTGCAATGTAGCACTGAATTTGTACCTTCCTCAATAATTGCCTGCTTGTGAAACACTGTAAAAGTAAAATCAGTCCTCCTCTTTCAACCCACAGCGCTTGGTGCTTCCTCCAGACTACTACTAACGCCTGAACTGAAGCCAAAATCTTTAGAGAGTTCAAATGTAACAGCGCCTGCTGTGCACTGAATTCCTGTATGCACCACCATGTTATTTATAGAACAAGTAGCATTCCTTTTCAAAAGTTAAAAATATGGAAGAGTTTATGCCATCTTTCGGCAAGCCTTTATGTACAGCGTCAGGAATACTGCCACTGACTAATTCTGAGGAAAAAAGCAAAGAGGTTTTTTTACGTTCTTTCTAGCAGCAAGAACTTTACTGAAGAATAAAACTATCTCTGCCCCAGAAGAGAATGTTACCATTTAGAAGTGTATCATACATTATATAAACTACCCCAGTGTACCCCAAGAACTACCATCAGGTCTGAAGGTTGCAGTTGATAACAACCCCCTATTTCTTAGTCAAACCAGGTATTACACAACAGTGGTTTTTAGTAATTAATGCTCTTTAACAAATGAGTTTCCAGCAATATGTGTGTAGGAACAAGGTATAATATGATTCTGGGTGGCATTTTGTTATATGCAGCTACTCGGAGCATGAAGGATTCCAAAGAAAATTAACCAATGATAATGTACTGTTTACAAAAGCTTTAACACTTTAAACACTAAAGAACTGTTAAAAACTGTTAAAAAGAACTTCAATGATTTTTGTTTTTTTTTTTTCTTTTTAAATTATTATGGTAATCAGACTTACTTCAAAGCGATGAGCTGTCCCATCTGAAAGCTTCAGCATCATTAGAATGGATGGTTGAAGTGCACGGGCCAGTGAACTGAAATTATTTACATGATTAGTATTATAGCAATAGGCATGGGCAGTGGGATAAGTACAGCACTGTACATTAGCAAGTTGAGAGGTTCATGTAGGCTTTACATAGATCATGAGTAATTTCAATTACGGAGACCTGTACCTGGCTGGCAACTCAGGAGCATGGAAGTCATGTCGTTTACCTCAGTATTGAGACTACAAATCTTTTTAATAGTTTAGTAACTGTGACTTTAGGAGCAATTTTAATTTTAAATAATAGTTCAGTGGAACTATGGTAAGGGTAAGAGCTAACCAACCACTGCTAGTAATACAGAGTTTTCTTATGTAGTTTACCATGTTGCATTAATCTTTCCCATCCCTTCAATACTTTCAACTCCCATCTCATTTAGGGAATCAGGCTCTTCCAGCCTTCATCCTAAACTTGTGGTATGTTATTTCATGACCCAAGAAAGGGAAATGAGTCATTCTTGTGCAGCTTTCATCAACCAACCCTGCCAAAGCCTGGTCAGGTACTGAAAGGCGTTACAGCCAGAAGCCATACCTCTTCACAGAGGCTGCTGCTGGATGATAAGCAAGAAATCCTGGGGGGAGGTTGACTGGAAAGGAAGTAAGAGGAAGGAAAATAGAAAAGGACAGTGTATTGCTCCAGTGTTTGGAAAACAAATCATAGGATTTGCCTGCAGCTTGCAAGCACTGTGCCTGAGGATGTTTATCTGTACATTTTGCTCTCTTAGAGGTACAGATTTTTTTCTGGGTGGTGGTACCTGTTTTTACAGGTATCACTATGCAACACTGTTCACAGCATTTCATCTGAGAGTCACCTCTCTTAGTAGCTTGTGGCCATTACAACTTTCACTCAGGAGCCTTTTTTCTAGCTTTCAGGAAGACCATCCCTGATGCATGGGTGCCTCAACTATGGTGGGAAAGAGACTCTCCCTCAGATGCAGGTACTCATGTATGCAATATGAAGTCACTCATGCTAACAATGTATGCTACTGACAAATACTGGATCATCATCTAATTTCTTTCACCTTGGTCTGTCTTGGTTAGAACAAGACAAAGACCAGGAACAGCACAGACAACATGTTTCTGTTTCCTTCTGGCCCTAGCCAGAGTCATCCCCTAGCTGCCTCTGCTGTGGCAGATGGCAAGAAGCTATTCACTGCAGGCACAGACAGTATGATTACAAAGACCTTTGCTCCTGATTTGTGAAAGAAACTAGGAGATCACTGTCGAGTTGCATAACTATGGCAGCATAAAGGTGCTGTTCTGAAGCGTCTCTTTGTACCATGTATAGCAGACTGTACAGGTAATGAGATTTTATTTATCATGTGCAACACAGAAATAAATGATAGTCTGCTTGAGAAGTTGTATAGATGATTTCCCTTCCCTGCTCCAGTGAGAGCTTGGCTGGCTGTGTGAGGGTCAATCCGTCTAATTTATTCCATCGTATCTGAGGACCTGTGGATGGAGTTCTATCAGCTCCATCAAGTTTCAAAATTTTGAAAGAAACTCAGATTTTCAATTAAATGGTTCTTAGCAAAAAGGTTTTAGAGATCAAAACAAATAAGGAGCTCAAAAGTAACATTAGTAGAAGATGAAGGCAGCAGCCTGTTGGCAACCCATGTTAACAGGAGCAACCTGTATACAAACTGACTTCTGCACTGTTCAGAAAATCCCCTCCATATCTTACCCTTTAATGCTGCATGCCAGTCCCTTACAGAAGGTACATTTTAACACTATTCACATTTTTAAGCAGCACAAGAAGTCCTTAGGCAAAGTAATTTCTAGGGTCATGCAGGATTCTCTTTTATACCTTGTGGATATAGCTACATCCACTCTCCACCTGAAGTCCTGGACGCTTGGCAGCCTACTTCCTTGTATGATTGCTGTGCCTTCGGAAGTGGGACGCCTACAGAGTAAATCAGAAATGGAAGACTGAAAAGTAAACTCATAAAACAAACAACAATCTAAAGAGAAAATAAGATCCCTCAGAACAAACCGGTCTGATACTTGTTTCTTTCCTACATCTATCATCATTTAGAGAGGTCTCAATGAGTGGAAGTTTTGTGTATTTAGGAAATCTGTGCCCAGATTATCCACTTTTTCTATGCTTAACTACAGTCCATGTTAAAAAAGAGCAAGTGACTCTGTGTAATTCCAGTAAACTGACGTCATTCTAAAGTTCAGCAAGAGTCACTGTAATGGCTGGCATTTCTATTGTTTCAATTACATACAACTGTGCAAGTTAGAAAGGGATCTGCAAATGGATCTTTATCTTCATGCAGATCCAACAGGAACAAAGCAAGCAGGGATGAAACTGGTGACTTGACCAAACAAGTAGGAATAAGGTCACTGTGCTCCTTCAGCAGAAAGCATCTGGTATTAGCAAGCAGCAATGTTTAAAAATACAGTAATAGTAGAGTATACTTGGAAGCATACTTACAAAAATAATCACAGTGACTCTTGCTAAGCCAACACAATTTACAAACTCTGAAGTCCTTACGTAATGCTCACTGCCAACTCTTGCACAATCTTCAAGATTTTTGTCTAGTTTAACATGTGAGAAGCCAAGGCCTGAATTTATTACACATATTGCAGGAACAAAGAGGCTGATCCAGCCTCAGTTTATTCCTGTGAGGAGATACAGTTGACAGCGGTTCAGCTTCAGATGGTTGACAATCTTTGAAATTTTAACAGCATCTTAAGCTCACAGTAATTTAACAAGCCAAATCTGATACACAGCCGTAACAACCACCCATTTTTAGACATACATGCAGAAGTACCTTCATCCCATGTGTCCTGAAGTTATTTACAGTACATTTCAAAGCTACTCCAGTACTTCCACTAAGGGCAGGATAAGAACAGTTACATCCTTTATCCATGGTGCTAGACATAATCTAATTAGAGACTTTACATCAGAAAGGAATCCTCTCTGAACAAATCCAGGATTGCAGGAATGACAGTTTAACACCCCAACTCAGATTCTTGTGTGCAAGTTAACTGGTGCCTTCAGAAACTTCCCAGAAGGATTAATGATTTGGTAAGGTCCACAGGACTGGCAGACTGAGATCCTCCAACACTCTTGCATTTAGCAACAGCAGTGTAAGAAAGAATTCATCCTTTTTTCCTTTGGGGGGGGGGGGGTGTGTGTGCTTAGGAGGGGTGGGTGGTGTGAGAAGTGACACATTCCTTATAGTATGGTAAAGGAATGACCAGAAAAAAACAGATCAGCTGGTTCTTACTCACTGTCAGCTACAGGATAGGAAGTAGGTTACCACAGCTGGGTGCAACCATGAGGAGCTGGAGTCTAGAATGGTCATTAGCAGGATTAAACAGTAAGAACAGGCCTTTTCCTCTGTCGTAGCTGCTGCCAGAGCATTGCTTTGTTTGGGGAATGCCTAAAAATAGCCACACGGCCACCGCTTCCTTAAGGCACGCTAACTCCCATGAATGGAAGACAACCCGTTCAGTGCAGCACCAGTATTTCAGGGGAAGAAAAAGTAGAGAAAATAGGAAGATGTTTTAGTTAGCAGTGGTGGGGAAGATCAGCAATGCCCAAACAGAGGTGACGCTTCCGAATATTGTTAAGCTACAGCATTTCTGTGGCTAAACCACAAAGCTTTAGTTCTGGTCATGACTGTACTTTAGCACCACTCCCTCAGAAAGAGTCACAGCTTTCATAGCTTAGTTTAAGCTTCTGTCAGCACCTTCCAAGCCTGGACAAGATCACAGCTGGGACAGCAAGAATCCTGCAAGGATGACAGAATGTGCATATAGTGGCCAACATACATACAGAAATTATGCAGGCCATTAATCAAGCCATTGAGTTCTAAGAGGAAAAGCAAAATGGAGTAAAAAAGACTCAATGGATCTTATATCCAAAACCTACAGACTATAATTACATTTTGTAAACACTCTGTGCCAACAGCTGCAATGTACTGTCAGTACATAGTGCCTAGGCAGAAGTTAGAACAAGTAAAGCACCATGTATCAGTCAGAGACCATCCAAATTATATGTGGAAAGGATGATACACCTGGTGACAAGAACATCATCTGCCAAAGGATGCAACAGAAGAGCACTCGAAAATGAAAGATTAGAGAATGTGGAGCACCAGCTGACCTAACAATTCTAAACTAAAGACAAATTCTGGATGGTTCCCTACGCACATAACAAGGCATGCCAAGCAGGCCACTGAACAGGGAGAATGAACAAATATATGTATGTGTGAAATGCTGACAAATGGCACACAGAATGCAACCTCCTGGTAAAAACTATACACTATTAAAAGGAGAAAGCACTACATTTATTACAAACATTTCGAGAAGGGGAAGTTAGGGTTATCTTTTCCCTTAAAAACCTTATAATTTCTGCGGTTATTTTATGGTGTCAATGCGGCAAGTTTTTCTTTCCTTTTGGTCTACACAGCTTGATGGAACTGTGGAGACACTGAAGTACAAATGTCAAATTTCCAGTACTTCAGAGCTGTTGTTTAGTGAGCAAAATCGCAGAAACAGGATAAGATGCCAGGAAAAGTATTAAAAATGGATTTTTCTGGGTTATCTAGCTTATACTGAATTTTTGATCAGATGCTAATACTTCTCTTACCATCACAATCATATATATTTACAACTCAATAAGCGTATGTATGATTCAGTGTTACATTTAAGATTATAAAAGCAGATCTGTCTAGAAATCAAATCTGAGGTACTCTTCTCTGGTCTCAAAACACAGAACAAGATTACACTGGATAATCACAGCTTTTGAAATGAGAAAAAGCTAAATTTTCCAGCATCGTGATTTTGCAGTTGAAAACAGACAATCATGCATGCTTCAAATGACATCTAAATTTATCCTCTTTCTCCACCACAAACAATATTTCCACTTTGCAACCATGAATTTTGCATTCTTGACACCTATAATTCAGACAGAAGAGCAAGAAAAAGATGAGAAAGCTGAATTTATTTTTACTCCAAGAACCTTTAGCTTTAAGCCAAGATCCTAACCAAGGAAATGAAAAATGTTTTTAACTTTGGTAGCAGCATTCAGACCCTTCTGAGGGTAACTGAAATACCACAACTATCATTACTGGGATTCCATGCAGAATATCTGAAGCAGCATTGGGTTAGTGATGCTATGTGCTGAGTGACCTCAAGTTTCAAGGAGAAAAGTTCTGCATATGCAAAAATTCCAAGCAATTTCTAGATGTAAAATAAACTGAATATGGTTGAGCAGAGAACCATATAGAAAAAAGGAATCCCTAGAAGGGACAAAAGAGCTAAGTGGTTCAAAAAGTTCTTGATTCAGTACTTCCTCTGGAGCTACTGCTTAGAAAATGAATTACAGCTATCAGAGCACTTGATATCTCATACATGACATCAAGTCACCCAGTATGAATTCCCAATTCAACTGTACATAAAGATTTGACTAAATGCTGTGAATGCTTCCATAAACCACAGTATGTAAAAGGCATACGTAGCT
Organism: Pezoporus occidentalis; assembly: GCF_034315485.1. Classification (NCBI taxonomy): domain Eukaryota; kingdom Metazoa; phylum Chordata; class Aves; order Psittaciformes; family Psittacidae; genus Pezoporus; species Pezoporus occidentalis. The sequence goes on along the minus strand of NW_026913477.1, from coordinate 1,389,455 downwards.
TGCCTCCCAACAAAGCAGGTCTTTCACTTTGCTTTAAATTGAATGATAACAATGATTAAAATGCTTAATTCTACAATGCATTTTCATCTGTAGGTACTGACGCACCTTACAGAGCCTATAGAACATTATAAAAATTGATGGGTGATTATCACAGACAAACTGGAAATTGGCATGAAAGCTACTTACTGTATTTACAGCCACACATGAGGGACATCATGTTACGTTGAATCAAAATAATGGGACAAGTCTTGTTCATATTAATTTAGAGAATTTTGCTGTTCCTGCAATAGGTCTGGGACTTACATCAGCACAGCTCTGTGCAACCTTGCTGCCTGCACAATGCAAGATACATGAAGATACAAACCTGTTTCCAAAGACTATACTGGAAAAGTCCACAATGAAATCTTCTGGTATCCTTAAAGAGAAGACCAATACAAAATAGTTAAGTTTATTTGTAACCACAAATATATGGCCTTAGCTACCAAAACAAAACAAAAAAAATCTATTACAGAACACAAAAATGTGTCATCATTTTCCATCTTCCATCGCTTAAAACTGCCATAAGCACTTCAGTATTGACTCAGTCTAGGCTCTCAAAAGGACAGCCTATGTTTTTATATCAAGAACCCTAAAAACGGTATTACATCTTCCTGTCCTACCTAGTATGGCAATGGTATTTGCTTAACTTCTCTCAGTCAAGAAAAGTTTTAGTGACGGCTCTGCCAAGTGCAGAAGGCAGGTCAGCAATTCTTGCTTTCAGAAACCCAAACCTACACATTTCACTTTCACCTGAAGTGTAATGAAAAGAAGATGGAATGAATTGCCCCCACAAAAGCAAGAACAGAGGCCCTTGTAGCTAAGGTTATTTACAAAAGAAGCATAGCTAAAATGGGGAGGACAAACACAGATTTGATGGGGACCATGAGAACTGGTTGCCTAACTTTCACCCCATCCACCCCGTGTCTCTTCAGTACTTTACCACTCCTCTGACACTGTTGTTGCCTCACAGTCAAGCTGCTGTTGATTTTCAGTTCAATATTATCAGGCTGTGAACTGCAAAGACTACAGAGAAAACACTATCTGTTCAGCTGTCTTTGCCACAGGAACCATAACCTCCTACAGAGAGGCAGGTTGGACAAGTGAGAGAGCTACTGCTGTTGCCACAGTTCAATCCAGCACTTGACACGCATCAGTGCCCAGAGACATTACTCACCAGTGGTTTGAGATACACAGCGGTATAGCAAAGAAAATCAAAGCAAACAGGGAAGTTATGTGTCCTAAAGGGCTTACAGTGTCTAATGATGGGAGAAAAAACAACTCATCAACTCACACAGTGGGAAGATGAAACAGCAATTATCAGCACTTTAATTCTTAATGGAAGAAGCGGGGTTAAAATACATTTTTAAATGGTGTTTGGATAAAACTGAATGCATATTAGCAAGGTAGTCATCTGAGGCAAAGCGGGAAGTGAGGAGGAGGAACTAGACAGTGCTTTTTTGGCTGCATGTGTCTGTCTGTCTTTCAGAAGAGACATGATTTTATTTCTGCAAACATTACTTATACTTCCCCTGCAAGCATATCACTTAACCCAGCTTGATGATGACCCAGTATCCTCTGTATGTAGTGGAATAGCTGGATACAGGAGGTTGTAATATGATTGTTATGATACCTATCACAATAATTGCTCAACTGTAAGGGCAAGTGTTAGTAAGCAAGACACACTACTGCTCCCCTGGAGCTTGCATTATTTTTGCTGGGCAATTAATGATTTTGCCAAAAATTCTGTGCTGCCTCTAACAACTTCCATGAGGCCAGTCACATACTAAGCAGATCAGACACAGAACATGGCACAGCTCGGGCCTAAACTACAGACGGCAATCAGTTTTCAAAGGGACATTCTGAGGAAGGGACTCAAAGGGCATGGAAGATATGGGGATGTCTCAATCCTATGTTATTTGCCTAAGCCATAACGTTATTAAACAACCTGAGGGTTGTGTGTGGAAATAGTACCCACAGTTTAGAGCGAATTTCTTCTCACTGGCTGAGCCAGTCAGGCCAAAAAATAGGGCCTATAGAATGGCAACCCTGTGAAACTCATAGTACTGATGTAATTAATCAGAAGTGGGCATTACTCCAGCCTCTCTCTCCACCAAAAATAGAAGCCAAGACCAGCTGCATCACCAGGAAACACAATTAAAAAACTTTATATGAGTTTACTTCTTTTCACTGAAGAAAACAAAATAGAATGCTGGAGAAGTAGAAAAAAAGTAACTTGGCTCAGAGCCCAACGCTTTTAAAAGTCAACACAACAAAAAAAAGCAGAATAAGCCATTTTTCTGCCTTAAAAATGCAAAATTCCTGCCCAAACTGGGTGCCAATAATGCCAAGACACCGCTGCTCACTATGTGTGTTCTTCAGAAAGTGTGGTCAAATGACAGGGATGGAGGCCTGGGAATCTGTATTTCTAGACACAGTCAGTGTAACACAGCCAGCCCAGCCAGTGACTTCCGGCACTCCTGTACACCAACTTTCTCCACGGCTCAACAGAGGAATATTTACCCACAGAACTTGGCATGGAGCTTTTAGCGCTCTTCATTATCCCTTAATCACACTGAACACAGCCTGTGCACACCTCAATAACACCAGCTCCCACTGGGTCAAAAGCAACTCCTCAATTTCTTACCTACTTTAACCTGGGTGTGAACTCCGTGACCTGGGAGAGGAAGCAGCTTGTATTTTAGCTCACAAGACAAAAGGCAGGGCTAACTCCAGCACTGAGCTGCAGGCAAAATTGTACCAACTAGCCAGGCACCTTTCATCATGGCCCCAGTTACACCTTTCACCACTTACATGTCTAAATCTGCAGCTTTAACTTGCCTGAAGTTGCTCACAAAATTAGTTATGCCTATGACTCTGCAGAACAGAGTCTGAGGAGAAAGCCAATGTGCAGGTTAACAGACAAATAAGGATGAAAAAAGACAGAATTAGAAACATACTGATCTATTTCTCCTAGGTGGGAATCAGGATGCTGAGAGTTATGGGAAATGAGCGTTTTAAAATAATTGAGCCTTGGTGCAGAGGTTTCTCTACAGATGAAACCAGCAACTGCTGTTATTCTCTCCTTGCTACTGAATATGGAAATAAGGGAAAATCTATAGAGATGATTATCATCTGAGGTCTAGCTTTTAGGATATGAACTTCTACTCAGAGATGCTCTGGAAAGGCTGATACCGATTTTGATGAAGTCTGTAACATCATTATGCTTTCTGGGGTAATGGGCAGGAGAGATCAGAGCTGAACAAGGTGGTAGAATGTCATGAACGTTTTATCATTGGCCTTTCAAAGAAGGAAAAAAAGTAGGGCAGTTTCTTAGCTTCTGAAATGCCTTACCAAACATGTTAAAAGATATTGCAGTGCAAGGTGGGGATGGCAGAGAGAAGGTCACTCACATTTGCATAACCTACATTACAGACTAAATTAGACAACTCTCCCCAGCATGTGAAATTTACTGCTCATGCTAGGTGCTAACTGAAGTCTCACACAACACCTCTGGCTTCACATGACATTTGGTAACAAATGTATTCTGTACACATAAATAGGCATACCTGAGCTCCTTTAGGTCTTCCTTAAAAACCTAGAAAGACAAAGAAGGTGAGATTCTACAGGATGTAGTCTTAAAAGAGGATTTTTTACCTGGTGAATTAATAGTATCTTGGTATCTCCCCCCAAAAGTCTTAATCTCCATTGCCAGTAGCATTGAAATGACAGGTTACATATTGAGGAGAACTTCCAGAAGCCTTCAATTGAGTAGTGAGAAACTAATTTTAAAGGCCTAAATCTGTTGGAAGCCTTTATTTTTGGAAACAACATCCCTGCTATTTCCTTCATGTAGCTATCCATAACATTCTTTTTTCAGAGTAATTAATTACATACCCTTATTCTCAAATATGTTTTGCAGTAACTCATTTAAACTATGATAACAGAAAGGAAGTGGTGAAAGATAAGCTCTGAGTACTACAAGCATATTTTCAATATGCTTCCTGTAATATGTGAGATTTTCCAGCATGCCTGGGTAAATATGAAAACAGTATCTTAAACAAGAGAACAGTGCTGTAAGCCCAGGAGTGGTTCACTCACATAAAAATAAAGTAAGAAAAAAAGAAATGTAAGGTAAAGTAACATGAAAAAGAAAATAGTCATGAAGCAGGGATAGGCGTCAGAAACGTCATCTGTACCCATATTCACACAGAACATCCATAGCAGAAGCAGGAAAACCTTCTCCCAGTTTTCACTCCACTGTTCCAGCCATGCAACCTTCCTTTCTCTACAGCAGAAGCATGAAGAAAGGCAGGCAGACAAATATGAGGAATTGTAAGTGTGGACAGAATGAGCGGTACGTGCGAGCACATGGTTATGGTAACAGAAAGTTGATGCCAAGGAAATAACTTTGCAATAGTTTCTTTTGGGGTTTTAATTTAAGAGTGAAAACAAATATGCACAGTGCAGGTGCTGAAGTAGAAAAAGATCTCTCTTTCCCAAACCTTAAATACTCTTCCAAGAAGCTCACTGTAAACCTATCTAACAAATAAAACAATAACCTCTAGATTTTTAACAGTTCCTTCCAGCCACTTTAACTTGGAACATTTTTATGTGTAGCTCCCCACCCTGGCAAATAGGTTTTAGATTGTAACTCATACCTAATGCAGCTTTTAACTTATCAGGACTCCCAAATACTCCCAGAACTTACTTCTTGTTTGAAAGTTGATAAGGGGAGTCTCAACGCCTCTCGCAGGAGGGTATACATGCCAGAAATGAGGAAAGCAAGTTGCTCTTCTGAGAGATTAGTGCTTTCTGCAATAAGCTTGACAGATTCCTTGCAGTCTTTTCCTTCCAGCGCATTAACAGTGACTGTAAATAAGAAAGCAAAGCAAGATCCCTTTAAAAAGAGGAAGACCTGGAGTCTGTAAACATCAGCATAAATGTGTATGATTTTACTTGACTTACTGTACTGGCATTTTTCCTGACGTGAAACTGCCACTTCAAGTCTCTGTAAATACATCTGGTCATCCACCCCCATAGGTCAGTCTCACACCACTTTACCAAGAGAACTTCAATGGATTAAATCTTTTGCATTGCAAAATGGAAGACGTTTTCATTGATGGAATTTCTTTCATTATCATGCAAGAAGGGTAAAAAAAAATATTGCTCACAGGTACAATTCCAGCTTGAGCTTCTGTTAACAAACTTGTTCACATCAGAAGTCTGCTTAAAGCTTAATGACACTTCTGATACACAGCATAGGAGAGGAATTGAGCAAATGATTCAACACTGTTCTCCAACGTTTTACATCATTATCTTGCAATTTCAGCAGAGACTAAGGATTAAATGACAAGAAGACAAAATTAAACCTTCAAGTCTTGTAGTTTGCACAACTGCTGATAATGCAAACTTGACAGGAAATGACAGTTAACCCGTGTTGCAACATTATACATTAATAACTGGGGTGGATTTATCTCAATCTTCACCATTCAATTACTCTTTCTTTTTCCATGTATGTACTGGCTTATATAAACTTCTGTTGTCACATCAGCCTCTGTCCTGCACCCTGATCAGCCTGGAAGGGCTCCTGGAGCCACAGGAAGCCTCACTGTGGGAAAACCAGATTACTGACACAATCCCATTGCAGGATCAGGGCATTAGATTAGTCATTTATAATGAGCCGTATTAGTGCTGTGAATAAAACATGAAAAGTTAAAAATGTCCACCAAGTGGTACTGAAAGCCAGCACTAAGAGATTAGCTAAATACTAATGTTGGGAAATAAATAAAAAAGAGTTCTAATCAAACTGCCAGCCTTCCTCTTGGCAGTAGGTGAGTTCCACTGGCTACTGTTTTCTAATTCTGGATAGGCTGAGAAAGTTGGGGCTGTTCAGCCTGGAGAAGAGAAGGCTGCGTGGAGACCTCAGAGCAGTATCTTCCAGTATCTGAAGGGGGGCTATAGGGATGCTGGGGATGGACTCTTCATTAGGGACTGTAGTGATAGGACAAGGGGTAACAGGTTAAAACTTAAACAGGGGAAGTTTCGATTGGATATAAGGAGGAAATTCTTTCCTGTTAGGGTGGTGAGGCACTGGAATGGGTTGCCCAGGGGGGTTGTGAACGCTCCATCCCTGGCAGTGTTCAAGACCAGGCTGGATGAGGCCTTGGGTGGCATGGTTTAGTGTGAGGTATCCCTGCCCATGGTAGCGGGGTTGGAACTAGATGATCTTAAGGTCCTTTCCAACCCTAACTATTCTATGATTCTATAAACTCTCTTTGCTTTTCACATTTTTAAATGTGTACCAAATTCAGTGGCAAGTCTTGTATCATTCATGTTGAGAGATATAAGTTAGTTAGTTTAAATAAGTTTTGAATACTTTGAGTCACTTAAACTATTGTGTGGTTTAGAATGCTGTTTGCTCAGTTCAACTTGCTTAGCATCAGTAGCTAGATCTGCTGCAGTCTTAGGCTGCAAGCTGTGGACTTTTACCTAGATATGCTTTCTGTTAGTTTTCTTAGTGATCTTTCTAGAGGCTAGTATGGTGCTGTGTTTTGTCTTTAGTGTGAGAAGGACTTGATAACACGCTGATGTTTTAGTTACTAAGTTTAAGTTGTTGCTAAACGTTTAGATGTTTATGGTAGGTCTATGGCTTTTTAAGTGCCTGTGCTCTGCTGACAAGCAGGTTCACAAGAAGCACAAAGCAGAAGGAGGCTACAACCATCAGTGGAAGCTATAACTCAGCAAGATAAGAACAGTAAACAGCCTGCCTGTATGGAGACAGAGAAAGAATCCAGTAAGATGTTAGAAAACCCCAGACCAAAAAATCACCACTGGACTAAAAAGGCGTGTGAGAAGCAGGTTGTGTCTGAAGGAGGAGGAAGTGTGCCCAAGAATGTGTGTGAGCAAGGAGTCGAAAGGAGCGCCCATGTGCTCACTGAAGCTGCCTGCTGTGATGCACTCTGGTCCTAGCAGTTACCTTGGGTGGTGTATGTGCAACTCCTTGGATGGTGTGCAAGTGCTCAGGCAGCAGCTTCTCCCTTAACAAGTCACGCTGCCGACTGAATTTGTCTGGCACTACCTATATGGGAGATTTTGCACAAGTAGAACGAGTGTGCAAGGTGCTAGTAGTGCTAGTACCAAGCTTTCCATGCTGAGAAAGGCTCTGCTCTATGACAACAAAACTGACTTTGAGTCTGCTGGAATGGCCACATACAGATCAGCACCGAGGCCTGCCTACAACACCATGCACAGAGCAGGAAAAAGGTTGCTGCTTACTTACCTACTTAAATACAACTTTGATCTGTTTCTTCAAAGAGCAACAGGTCACTTACAGTTAGACAACTAGACAGCTTTAATGACAATAGTGGTCTGCTTTCTGTTGACTAACCCTAATAATTAGTTAAAAGTCCACATCATCTTTTAGAACCTACTTGCATTACCCTAGAATACAAGATGGTTTTTACTCAGTACAGTTCAGGGAACTCAGAAATATCGCTGTCACAACATTTCCAATAGTCAATCTGAAGTAGAAAAGAAAAAGCCCAAAATATCTCAAGAAAATCTCACTGCTGGATCATTTCCTACTGTTAGAAAGTAAATGACACTTTAGCAGAGCCTGCAATAACACAGGCTAGGTAACCCTGAGATAACGGTATATGCACTTTTTACACTGTGAACTGTGCAGGTATATAAAGCCACATCTCATTTTATTATGATTTAGCAGTATAACAGCAACAGCCTCAAAAAACTAACTTGGTGCAAATGCCAGAGCAATTCAGATGTATTGGGTAGAAATCCATCATGTCTTCAAAGACTACTAACCCTTCAAAGGACAACCTTCTGCCCTGCAAGCTGTCAATCCCCGGCCAACAAGAGCAGAAGATAACTGGAGATCTCTGCCAGCCTCACATAACCTGGGCACTTGGATGAATCCCTTGGATGAATCATCATTAACCTGCCCTGCCTTCACACAGCTCTGAAGATCTGTTTTTTCCCCTTACAGTAGGAAGCATTTATTGCACACCTAAATGTAGGCAATAATCACACTGAAATAAAACTCAGTTGGAGCTTAGGGGACAGTCAGGCTTTCTGGCACCAATGTAACTTCTTGGTCTTTGTTGTCTCTGCACTGGACAGCAAATATGGTTCAACACCTGTATTTACTTTAGTCCCAGTGCCTCTACCTATACATCTGCTTTATTACTTTCAATTACTGTAAGAAAACCCTGGGTGCACTGCTCCACTTCTGGCACTGCAGCAACACTTTCAGAGGCAAACAGCTGCCAGATGCCTTGAGTCCTTATTGACTCAATCCAAGGAAAAAACAAAAAGAGGCCTGAAAAGAAGTTATCTGAGAGCACACACGTGCCAGGCCTGCAGCACCACACTGTCCATGCAGCAGCTGGGCTCCTCAGAGCTGTGCTTTTGCTCTACTAATCAACTCTTGGATTATTCTGCAATTTACTCAACCAAGTAACTCTGATTTTGGTGGTCAAAGATGCCTTGAGAAAATCCCAACTTTCTTGCTTTACCGCAGGCAGGAGCCTCACAGAGAAAAACCTCATCAATCCCTGCAGCCTCAGCTCCAGTCAGATACCTTCATTTCCTCCTGCACGTTTTGACAGCATCCACGGCTCTGGCTTTCCCCTGACCAACACAATCCCACCGTGACTCGACTACCGGCTCTGGGGCTGAGCGGGGAGAGAAGAGTGAGAGCTCCTCGTTCTCACGGACCTTACGGGGCTTTAGCATACACACAGGAAAACCCGTCATTAATTCAACGCTCAGCTTTAGCTTCCTGCAGGGAGAAGCAACGGGAAGCGCCGCGGGAGAGCGGCGACCCTGCCCGCCACGACCCTCCAGCTGTCCCCGCCTTCCCCACGGAACGCGGCGCTGCCCTCCGGCTCTGACCCACACCCTGCGGCGGGGCACCGAGGGCGGCGGGATGCCCGGGGCGGGGCTGGGCAGGCCTCGCCGGCCGTACCTCTGAGGAGCCGCCGGAAGGTCTCCTTGCCCATGTCCTCCAGGACCCGAGCCATAGCCTCTACCTCGGCCGGCACCCGCGGCCCCAGGAAGCTGCCGCCGCGGCCGCCACCGCTCTCGCCGTGCCCGTGGGCCGCGGCCCTGCCCGCCGCCGCCGCCACCGCCATCGCCGCCCCGTCCCGCTGGCGCCAGGGGCGTGCTGGGGGAGGGCACACTGTGTCGCCCTCCGCCACGGCAGGGGGCGCTGTGCCGGACCGGAGCGGAGGACGCGCGCCGGAAGGAGCCGTCCGTAAAGCTGAGGCGCATCCTGGGACCGGCCGGTGATGGCGGATCGGCAGGTGCGACCGTGAGGCGATCTCCTCCGCGGCCCCTCCCCGCCCTCGGCGGGCCGCGCTGCAGCCATTCCGTTCCCGTCGACATGACCGAGGAGCCGTACGAGAAGTTCCTGGCCCCCGAGGAGCCGTGCCCGCTGCTCTCGCACCAGCACCCGCCGCGGGGCGGCAGTTTGAGCCTGAGCGAGGAGGGCTGCCTGGACGTGAGCGACTTCGGCTGCCAGCTCTCGTCTTGTCACCGAACAGACCCGCTGCACCGCTTCCACTCTAACAGGTCCGCCCGCCTCTCCGCGGGGTTCTCCGGTCGTTGCCTATCCGGCGGGCCGAGGCGACAGGGCCGCAGCAGCTCGGGAGTAGCGAGGGGCCCGGGGCGGGAGGGGCTGCGGCGAAGCCGGGGCTGCTGCGCAGCAGGGCCGTGCTTCCCTCCCCGTTTTTCTACCAGCACGGTGCGACCGGGCTGCGGTTTCTCCCGGTACCCGCTCGCTCTCCCCTGCCTGGGTTACGGTTGCCTTTGGCAAAGCTGCGTGTGGGCTCAGCCTGCGTTCGGCTAATAACGTTAGAATGTTAGTGTGAGCTTGGTCGGTTTTTAAGGTACGTTTATTCCTTTCTGAATTTCTTGAAATGCCGTTTTGAGCACTGTAGGACAGGGAAATGAAGAGTGGTGTGCTTATAGTAATTAAAAGCAGGCCTTGCGTGGACACCAAGCAAGCCTGCAGAGGTTCAGAATGAATCAGGCAGCTCGGTGGCTGCACCAATTCGTGCAGAAACATTTCCATCCCATGCTGCTAATTAAGGGCCTGTCTGTAATTTGTAGAAGAGGTCTATTCTGAAAATGCAAACGCAGCTCTACAAAGGAATTCCAGTTGTGTCTCTCAAATCAAACCCACAGTCCTGTTTACTTAAGAGCCTCATTCTGCTACTGTTTATGCATGGTATTAAGCTTGAATATAGCAACATCTTATTTTTGAGAAGAGTTTGTGACTTTTCATTTTAAACATACCTGTGGGATAGTTTTAGTTCCTTTTCCAGAGTTGCAAGATAGTTTTACTAGTTACTAGGGTTTCTATTACAGCATTATGAAGAGTGGATAATAAGATAATCTTTCAATCGAATTTGTATGAAATAATAGAAATCATGTTTTAAAAGTGTCATTCAAAAGGGCAAGCTCTTACTTACAGACTTTTAAATGGTTCACTGCCTTGATGAAATATGAAGCATTTTCATGATCTGGTTCTTATATTGAAAGACTCAGTTGTGACATGACTAGTAAGATGTATTCATAGCATATCTGTAAGATAAGTGTGTGATATTCATCAATTTTGCCTTTATTTAGTACATTTCTCTTTGCATTGTCACTTCTTGAGCGTGTTACTCTGGCTTGCTCATTTTACAAACCTAGGTTTGGACATACTGAGTGGGTATTTCTTTTCTTGGGGGCAAGGACATGCTCTGTCTTGCACTGATTGAGCCATTGTAGATGCACAGCTCAGTCCATAGTGTTCACATAAGCCTTTCTATTTTTTTTGAGTAATTTTAATGTAGTTCCTACTTCTTGCTAATCCTGCTTACCCCAGCAGGTACAGCATCCCCAAGTTACGAGAATGTGAGGGCTGACTGCAGTGGTACTGCAGACCTGGAATGTCTGTGTATAGCTTGTTGGTGGTATAGCCCCTGCACCTCATTCTCTGTTTTGGTTGGTCTGGAAACTTTGTCCACTCTGTCTTTCCTTTCATCAATATTTCATGGATAGTGAAACTGTAGTAAAGTTCAGAAGTGTGCTGTGTCACCACACTCATGTTCTGCTCTGTATCTCTATATATGCTCTATATTGATTGCCCTGCTCACTATAAATTCTGTACCAGTAAAAAATCGCACATGAGTAAGTGGTGCAGAAAAGGGAGGACAAGATCTCCCGAATCTGCCAAAGGAAAAGTTTTGAAATGCCTTTGGCACTGGATAAATTCACTGCTGGCCAAAGAGGCGTGGGCGTGAGACCATCACAAACATATTTAGCCATCCTGGTATGCAGCTTAAATAATGACAGTTGGGGACCAGCCTTTCTGGGTGATGGCATCACTCAGCTTTTGCAGTTGGATAGAGGAATGTTTTTCAAGTGACCCAGGCTGAAGTGGAAAGGCTGACGGGACAGGAGTTTATGGCATGGGTTTGAAAAGGGCTTCTCAAATTCACAGACAAATTGTTGTGGCCATGTGGCAGTGCTGTGCTGACTCACAGTTGTCTCGACCTACTTTTCACCAATGTGTAAAAGAAATCCAGATAATGGAGGCTGATTTCATGATTCATTGTTAAATTCTGGCTTACTGTCATTAGACTGAAAAAACCTGTTCTGTGAAGTTTGAGTCCTCAATTGCTTTCCTTTAGCAACAGCATTAACTAGCTTTCTAAATGAAATTATGAGGGAGGGTGGGAAAGTGTTCAGTTTTGGCACTGTAGCATTTTGCAAAGGTCATTTTCACATTTTGCATGTTTGCATTCCAACAGGATGTCCAATATTTTTGGCATTCAGAGTTGAAAATAGTGAATATTGGAGCCTTAGGTATATCTGTAATGAGTTTCCTTATTAAGCCGTAGTTTTTTGGGGGGGATTATCATCCTAGATTTCCCTTTTGACTCCTACTTATCCTGAAGTCCAGTTGATTTGCTTCTTAGTTTTGCTTGTTTCAGTTTGCATGCAGGTTTAAGTATCCCAGTATATGTGAAATTATATTTGTAGTTCAGAGTATTTAAAAAAACAAACCACAATAAAACCAAGAAAGACAATTTAAACGCTACAGGAATCATGGCTCTGGTGTGGAAACTGTTAATATACTAAAATAAAGGTGTAATTCTGTTAACAGTACATGGAATTTTGTTTTGCCAGTTTTAATGTTGAATTCCCTTTGGTGTTGATTATGGACCTTTAAAAATACTTGAAAATAGAATGTTTCACGTAATTATAACACTGGAATAAAATCAATGTATAAGGTTACTGACAAGCTAAGTGGAGGTGGTTTTATGAGGCTTAGAAGAATTTCCCAGGCCACATGATATTGATAGTTTGCTGCTTTCTCTGTTTTGCAGGTGGAACTTGACATCGTGTGGAACCAGCGTAGCCAGCTCAGAGTGCAGTGAAGAGCTGTTCTCATCAGTTTCCGTTGGGGATCAGGATGACTGTTACTCTCTCTTGGATGACCAGGAGTTCACCTCTTTTGATTTGTTCCCCGAGGGCAGTGTCTGCAGTGATGTCTCTTCTTCTATCAGCACATACTGGGATTGGTCAGACAGTGAGTTTGAGTGGCAGGTAAACTACTTCCACTGTAAATGTGAAATTCTGTATAGGCTGTTAAGTGCTGGTAAAGTCCTCAGCATTTGTTTTTGGGTAACTACTGAACGTAAGAGCAGATTGCTGAGTCTTCAGTGTTAAAGAAAATGCTTTGTTCCATTTTGTTCCAGTGTTCTTAAATTGGAGGGGGAGACTGAAAGTCAGCTCTTCAAAGAGCAGTGCTTATATATTATGGTAGTTTGGTCTTGGGGACCAGTATGTGTCTTATAGCCATGAACTTAGATCCTTTGTACTAAGGATCTGCCCTGATATTGGAATCTGCCTGTAGATGTCTGCTTCCAGTGGTTCGGTCATATTAAATCTTTCTTTGGAATGGAGCTGGCATCTAGACAAATTGTAGAAGCTTTTGCCATAGCCTGTTCCTATCTTTTTTTTTTTTTCTCTCCTGTACAAAGAGTATTTGTCTGACCAGGATGGGAAAAGCATGAAGCTGAATCACATCCTCCTTTTTCCTAGTCAGTATTGGATTCAGTTGTGGTCAAATATCTCTAGTTTGTGGTAGTTGTCTTTGTTCAGCAGCTTCTTCAATTGTGATATGCAGACTGGTTTATATATTATAGACTTGAATTGCCTTTTTATATTACGGACTTACTTCAACTGTGAGCATATACACAGCTTTGAAATAGGAAACTGAGGAATACTTTTAAGCTGTGTCAGGGAGCTTAGGCAAAGCGTGGACAGAGTCTATAAAGTCAGTGTAAGGACTGAAAGAAAGTACTGATTTTGAGAAAGTGCAAATCCTGTTCCAGAAGATGCAAATGAACTTAAGACAACATGGACTGAAATTAGCTCTGAATTTCTTACTGGTTTTAGAATGACTGCTAGTATCTGTGTATGTTGTATCACAGAAGTTCCAAGTGCATTTGTATGTTACAGCTCGGATTGCATCCCAAAGATTCAGAGCTTCACTGAGCTGTGAAATGGTGTTTTGAAAAGAAGTAATTTCTCATGTCTCAGTTAGTTGACAGCATCCTTGATCAGTAACTACCTTTTCTCAATTATTCTTTTTTTTAAAACAAGCCTTTTTTAAGAGCCGTTTGACTTGATTGGACCTGCAGAATTTTGGAAAGACTCTTTGTAGCTCTTTCTGGTGTTATGTGGCAGAATCTCAGCATGAGTAATCCAGCTGTCACTGTAACTGGAAGTGTGTTCAGAAATTACATCAGGGGTATAAATGAAGCTAAAGTTCTGCAGTTGCTTTCAGGCAAATGAAAGTGATTTTAATTGAATTGTCTTGTGTAATTATGGGGTGTGGTATAAAGTACAAACCTACTTTAAAATGATCTTCCTTAAACTAGAACTTCCTTTATGCTTTAAAATGGGAGGTTGAGATTTACGTTTGGGTTGGACAATGGACAATGCACAATTGACACCAATGGAGAAGGGAAACAGTTGAAATGCCACATCATTCTGCTGTTCTCTTAAATCCAATGTGTTTAAAAAGAGGATTGGTAAGTTAGAGAATAGTGTGAATTGAGTTTGCTATAATTGCCGTTTGTTGGAAGATTCAAAGGAATACTACAAGGTTAGGAGTAATTACTAAGTTAGAGTCTATGGATAGCGATTCTTTGCTAATCTGACAGTGTGTTTTGAATTGTTAATAGTGGCAGAATGACTTTAAATCTGCCTGCTGTATTCTAAGCCTTTGTTCTTTCTCTTGCATATCACAAGTTGCCTGGCAGCGACATTACAAGTGGGAGTGATGTACTTTCTGATGTTATACCTAGTATTCCAAGCTCTCCTTGTCTGCTTCCGAAAAAGAAAAACAAGCATAGGAATCTTGATGAACTTCCATGGAGTGCAATGACAAATGATGAACAGGTGAAACTGACTTTTTTCCTATGTGAGAACAGTAACATACAGAAGAACTTTCAATTAGTGCCACATCTTAAAAGACATACTGATTGCTTCAGTGTAAATGTAGACCTGTGCAGTACTGCTTGATTCTTAAAACTAAATCTTCTTGTCTTTTGTTTCTGTAGTAGGCAGCTTAATGTGCATTTGAGTTTTCACCATGTGTTTTTTAGGCTAATCAATGAGGCTAGACTGGTAGGAAATGCAGTATTTGAGCACATTTTATTCTGTTGCCCCTCCTGTTTTTCTGACACTCATTTAGAATCAGTAATGCTTAAAATGACATGTCTTTCTTTGGGTCCTAGGTTGAATATATTGAATATTTGAGTCGCAAAGTCAGTACGGAGATGGGCCTTCGAGAGCAACTTGATATTATTAAAATTATTGATCCTACTGCTCAGATCTCACCTACAGATAGTGAATTCATTATTGAATTGAACTGTCTCACTGATGAGAAACTGAAACAGGTGAGTTGAGGTTTGTACATTCGACTTTGGGGTTCCAGCATCTGATAGTCTTGCAAAATCTCTTATGGAGTTGTGATCAGTTTTTATACATAAGCATATATATAGGGAGATAAACCAGAACACAGCATTGTCAATGAGAGAGTTCAAAAGCATTATATTATGTATTAAACCTTTATATGAAAGACTGTGATTATATATTCTCAATACATGTTAAGTCTCTGCTGGCATGTGTGACTGTCAGCTCATAGAGGTACTTCATTTGCTCACTGAAGATAAGCTAGCATTTCAAACTCCAAAGGACTGGAATTTGTTGGGGAGCACTGAGTAGAAAGCTTGGGGGCAGAAGAAGGAAAGAAACCCCAAATCTTTTTACTTGGTTTTCTTCCTTCCCTATTGTAGTTAATATTAACTTAGTGTTTAGTTAAATTCTCTTGATGACTGGCAGATGGAATTTAAGCAGCCACAGCAAAATGTGGCAAAACTGGACTGATCTAATAAATCTATCATTATTAACAGGGAAATTGTGTTTTTTCCATTAAAAGGAGTATCTTGGTCTAGTATGTATCAGGCTTTAGTAATTCTGCTTTCTCTGTTCTAAAGGTGAGAAACTATATCAAGGAACATGGACCTCGTCAGCGGCCTGCAAGGGAAAGCTGGAAGAGGAGTAGCTACAGTTGTGCAAGTACCAGTGGTGTGAGCGGCGCCAGTGCCAGCAGCAGCAGTGCCAGCATGGTCAGCTCAGCAAGCAGCAGTGGTTCAAGTGTTGCTAACTCTGCTTCAAACTCGAGTGCCAATATGAGTCGAGCGCACAGTGATAGTAATTTGTCCACAAGTGCTGCCGAAAGAATCCGGGATTCCAAAGTAAAGTTTCTAATTTTGTGCATATGTATTAAGCTAACCTGTTAGAGTTGCTTGCATGATCTTAGCCAGGATATTTGTACTCGAGGAGCATGGTTAGTAACTGAGGATTTGCTGAAGTGATCTAGCTAAACCAGTGCTGACTCTTTCCTCTGATGCAGCCATAAGGAATTTAAACTTGTGCTCTTACCATCACTTGTAAGTGAAAGCCTGATGTTTTTATGTAGTAGATTTTCTCATTACTTTTGTTTTGAATAAGGTGAGTGGGGGCTTCTGCATCTTACTTCATTCTTTGAATGCACCCACAGTTTTGCAAAAACAAAAAAAATTATTCAAGATTGATCAACCTGATCTGGGCACAATTTCTGGACAGTAAAGCCTGTCTTGGTTGTGTGTGGTTTTTTCAACTAGAAGCTTCATCAGGCTTTTTAAATCTTCTTCAGTTTGTTCTTTGAACACATGTAATGAGATGACTTGGTTAGGAGAGACCTAGTGAAGTATGTTACAATTAAAGTGGTACTGTGGTACTTATCCTGTCTCCATAATTTCAATTTCCAGTGTGGTGGTCTCGATACTTTAATATTAGATATGATTTTGGATGGATGCTTGCACCACCTCTAAGAATTCATTTTAGTTATTTTTCAGAACAAATGTTATTTTAAAGGTTAACATACATTCGCCAGCTTTAAAGGTGGCTTTCAGTCTACATAATAAAACCTTATTTTTATTCCTCTTATGTGTTTTGATAGAAACGTTCCAAGCAGCGGAAGCTACAGCAAAAGGCCTTACGCAAGAGACAGCTGAAAGAACAAAGACAAGCTCGTAAGGAAAGACTGAGTGGATTATTTCTTAATGAAGAAGTGCTCTCTTTAAAAGTGACTGAGGAAGACCATGAAGGAGATGTGGATGTTTTAATGTGACGGGGGTGAATTTATCAGTGTTCTTTCTAAGCCTTAAATGTATTATCCTTATTGTTTACATGTATTTCTTGACCAAATTTTGGTTAATGTTAACAGTATAAACCAGATCTTTCCTCAAGTGTCATTTTGCTAAGAAAGTCTGGGTATTGAGTAACCTTTTGAGACTAATTTTGCAAGAAAGATCTCAGAAACTTAATTATCTTCTGAAAAGCTGCTGAATAGACACGATTTTAAGAAAATTTGAACTTGACAAATGTGCTAATTTACTTGCAAGACATAAGTCTAGGGGTTCTTTTGGATGACACTAAATATGCATTACTATGATTCAGCTTTTTGGTCTTGGCTTTTTTTTTTTTTCAACTTAGCGTTAATACTGCACTTGCCTTGTTCTCTCTTCCTTTCCCATTATTAGGAAGATTGTTTAGCATCTTAGGAAAAAGTCTTCAGTTCTACTGGGCTTTCTTTGGTTTTGCTCCTGGATCATACAAAATCAAAGTACTGTGATAAAGCCTTTTCTAGAAGTTATGACTTAAACTACACAGAAAACAAGAAGCAGGACTTCTAGTGCAGGGAATCTGTAACACAATGCCTGACAGTGTAGTTTTTTAGGAAGCAGTTAAAATTAAAAAAACCCAAACTTGCAAGCTTAGTCTTCAGAAAGTAATTTTGCTGCTCAGTATCTTGGTAGTATGATTGTTACTGGTCATTGACCAGTACATCCTTAGTATTGCTATGAAGAGTTTCAAATTAGAAACACCTTTTTGCGCTGAAAGTGCATTAATCTGCAGTTAAGTTGTCTAGGACACTACTTACGGTAGTTAAAGATGCAGCTGGAAACAGAAGTGCAAACACATGGCGCACAATTCTGGTGGCAGCTGTGCTTTTTACTTGTGTGTTTAGCTGAGGATGTGTCTTCTTTGTGGGTTGTTACACCGTTACATGTTACAGAATTCTCCTTTTGTTGTCTATCTGCTTTTGGAATTTCTCTTGCTAAGAACACAAGGTAAAATTATTGCTTTCAGGTAGGGCGGTAGAATAGTTTTAACCTATTTCCTAATTGTGACAATCTGCAAGGTGACTTTTGTCTTTATTTTGGAGCTACTTGTTACAGAACTTCATCCCCCCACAGCTGACATAAAAGTGGTACTTTGAAATTTCAATGTGAAACTTAAAAGATTATAAAATAATTTTCTATTTCTGAGTTTAGGCGGTAATTTTTCATTATCTTGGTGCTTCGTTACTTTCATTTTGCTCTTCTAAATTCAGGAGTTTGGCAGTTTAGTGTAGGCACACGTACCTGTAATTGCAGGATATAGGACTGCTCACATTCATTCTGCACGTCCTGCACAGACCTATTCGCCCTGACAGTTGAATTATGTTTTCCTTTCAGAAGTGGCATTCCTTGTATCCTCAGAATAAACTGATGAGTAAAATACCTGAACAATGGCCTCTGAAAGGGCTTCAATAAGAAATAAATGAAGTTCATAGTCAAACTCGTGTGAACTTAGTCACTCGTACGGCTGCTAGACACAGGTACCCAGCCTTGGCCACTGACTGGTTAAAGCCATGTAGTGTCATTTCTAAACTCGAGTGTTAGCTATCTTGTGTGGCCAGTTACCTGTTCACTAACTAGAAGTAACTGTTACCTGTCGGCGTTTGCTTATACTGCAAACAAGCTGTACAAACCAACTGTAGCTGGTTGATGCCTCACTTCCTCCTGTAGGAACAGTACCAGAAACTTTTTAACAGTATAGAAGTTACTGAGAATCCAGATTGACTTAAATCTGGAGCTTCTTTTAAATATCTTGTGTGGAAGAAAAAAATGAATTGCTGTCAATTCAGCTAATTTTGGGGTGAAGTTGTTGAATTCTTGCAATTTACTGTGGCTGTAATGGATGAATTCATCGTGGAATATTTCACTGTGTGTACACAGTTCAGGACAACCTTTATTTTCTGTGGTGACTTTGAAATGTGATTTTTCTTTTTCCCTGAAGAAAAGTGCACATTTAATACAGTAGAAAATTGAGACTCTGAAATGAATTCTAAGAAAGGTGTGATATCTCAGGGTGGTGGGGCATGAAACTGTGTAACTTTATTCCGTTTCAGCAGCTCTTCAGAGTGTAAAGTCTCTGCTGAGAGAAGACCCCCTCATTTTGCTGAAATATAGTTCTTTTTGGGCACCTGTCTACTAGCTTCCAGAGATCATGAAATGAGGTAGGATAGTATTTCCAGCTTTATCTTGGTATGATCATGTAAGTATAAATTAATCCAAGTGATTAGATGGCTCCAGTTGCTCATATGCTGTGCTGAATGAAAAGGTCCTGGGTGCCCTGGTAGCTGGATATATCATCTTCAGCTGGATATATAGTCACTTGTGTGACAGTTAAAACTAGAAGAAAATGGATTTCCAGGGGTTCCATGGTTATAATTTATGTTCTGATGAGAATGCAGAGTAACGTCTTGCTTACCTAAATGTTGTCTTTGCCAAGTGCTTGGCACCTCAGAGAGTCGGGCCTGAAATAGCTGTGGGATTCAAGAGTTCCTGCATACTTCTACATGTTTGGGTTGTTTTCCTTTTCTCAAAAAACCTGGCCTTGCTGATTCAAGCATTGTCCATTTTGGCTATTGCTTTGTTTTATAGCATGTTACCTACACGTTACTGGGTTCAGATAGATAAAGACGAGTATGCCTGCTAAAATCATGCATTCTTATCAGTGCTTTTTCAAAAAAGAATCAAATCTCTGCTTTTTGTTCATAGATAAACAGTGCCAAGTTTAAAAGCAAAATAAGAGACAAACAGGAAAAAACTCATAGTTGTATGGCTCCATGGTACTGAAGCTGTGTATCCAGGTGCTTTGTACCCACTGTCATGTGAATGTAATCAATTTGCTCTCTGTAGTATTAACGGTTTGCTTCCATGGTAACTTTTTCTCTAAAAAGGCTTAGAAGGAGCACTGACAGTCTGATTGCAATAGGACTGTAAACAATAGAGAACATTCTTTTCTTACTTTAAATATGAGGAAGAAAGCTAGCTGCCTGACAAAGCTAATTTGTGTGTATGTATCTAATGTCACCCTTTGTCTCTGTTAAGATAATTATCTATTTTTCTTTATCTGGGAAACTGATTAAAAGATGGTTATAGTATGCTCAGTATGGGGTGCTTACTAAGAAAAGTCTTTGTAAGACTTTCCTGGGCTTAACTTTTAGTTCTCATATTGTGGTTTGAGACCTGTGAAGATCATTCTCTGGGGAAAAAACAAACTGACCTGCTTGAATATACCATTTACATCAGAGTCCATCTACAATATAGAAACAAAAAAATGGCAGTATTTACTGTTCATCTACGCTGAATGGCCTGAAGCCATTTCTTTTTTTCTAACACACTTTCAGCTTTGAAATCAGAGGATGCATTGGTCTATAAATATTAATAAACCTGACTGTTTTGGGGGGCTCTTGAAGTTCATTCTTATAATCCAGATTTTCATGACAAATGTTGTTTGATTTATTGGTTTAATGTTCTTTAGCTTACTGGTCTTGCAGTTCTTGGGCATGGAAAAGACAAGTCCACATTCAGTTTTCCACTGAAGGATTGCAAAGATAGTTTATTAATCTACCAAGGGCAAATCCTAGTAATATTCAAAGTGCATCTATTTTGACTATTAACTGTGGTTAATCATTCTTACATTCTGTCTTATCTGGATAACTTTAAAACATTTCCAAATTACAAACAAGTTCTTCAATTAAAAAAAAAAAGGAGAACTATAATGTTGAAGCCTTCATTATAGTTCATAACCAAAGCAAGGGGAAGGGGGGGGTTCTGTTTTTTTGGGGGGAGAGAGATAGAGCTATAGGTAGGGCTAGAGTATAGGTACGACTTCAGTGGAGTCCCCTCCCAGGTTCTTGCTAATTGTATTGCTAAATGCACTTTTGTATAGAAACCTGTCTTCTGTACATTCTGTATCTATTTTACACAATGTTTATAGAGATTTTTCTGAAGTTGTGAAGGAATTACTGAAAGCTGCAATGCTGGTGACTGATGCTGTTGACTTCAAGTTTTCATTGTCTTTGAAATTAGTTATGTGCATATTGAAGTACAGGTTGGAATTAAAATTGATGACATAGCAAAGATACTCTGATGAAACTAGTGGCATCTTCTTCAGAGCAGGGACATCCGTATGTAGGGCTTGTATACTCTGCACTGTTCAGGCAGAAAGTACAAATAAAGTGGTACATGGTAGCTGTTCTTTGTGAAAGTAAACCAGTCCCTCCTTAATTAGTGCCCTTTTTTAGCCACAAAATCCAGTCAGAATTGTTTCATAGGAAAACAATGATCTGTTGTGAACGATACAACCCAAGATTTTGTACTGAAAGCTGTCTTCAGTTTTGATTTCTGTGCCAGAGGATTTTTTTATACATATGCTGTATTCCATATAGGTGTGGATATAGGAAGTCTCATCACTTTTGTTGCCAGCAATAACTTTTTCTGCTGTTGCCCTCAGTACCCATAGCCATCAAACCACCACCTACCCTGCCATGTTTAAAATCCCTAATAGGACTTACAAGTTGCCATTTTACCACGCTCTTGCAGTTCATCATGCAGGCACCCTTGTGTCACTGTGTGAATCCCGATCTCTTTTGCTACAGCAGAAGCAGATATGCCTGGGGATACCAGAAGTGATGTGCACCAAGAGATGCAGCAGCAGCAGGGACACAGCAGTGACTGGCTTTGCGGTCACCAGTGTTTGAGTAAGCTACAACGCGGACACTTGCCAACCTGTATATTCTATGTTGTCCCTGAACCAAGCTTGTCTTCTGCGATACTGAAGTTTCAGGTGTAATAGAAAAATTCCTTGTTTCATTTGAATCCAGCAGAAAAGCCCCTGAAGACCTGAGCAGAGAATACTTGGCATAAGGATGTATTCGTCCGTGTTCAGAAAGCCGCCTGCATCATCTTGGGGAGCTAAACTGCCTGTTCATCCTAGCTAAGTCTCATCAAATGCTTACAGACGTTGATTCTCATCAAGCAGTTACAGAAGTTAAAACTGCCCAGTTGTTACCATTCCAGCCTGTTTCTGTAGCTACTGAGGGACAGATGAGAGCAGGAACACTGCACATCACAGCAAGTCTTTTCGAATGTCAGAGATCTTTAATAGTGGAGTGTGCGACTGGGAGGTTGCAGAGTAACTGCAGAGGCTGTTGCTGTTGTGGTGCTTTGCCTTCACTTCAGCAACCTGCTTGTGGGTTTTAGTTTCACCCACAGGTGGGTGACAGTGCAGAGTGTTTTGCAGCAAAACAAATCTAAATGTTGCCAAAGACCTTGACCCGTTGTGGTGGTTGTTTGTCATAAGGACTTACTGCTCCCTGGATAGCACTTAGGAGCTGCAGGCAAGTTGATGCTTTCTGAATCATGAGATCTCTGTGAGTTGGTCTGCTCTGCTCTGGACATCTGAACTTTCCCAGGAAGTCCTGTTGCAGCAGTTCATTACCAAAGTAATGGTTGCATGGATGAGTTGTTGCATATTCCTCGCAAACAGCTGCCTGTTTGTCAAGTGAGACCCTGTGGTTGCAGCTAAACCCTGTGTGTTACGGATCTTTTACTATCCCTCCTTAAAAATTTCTTCATTTATCTCTCCAGTGCATCAAGTTTCACTGCAATGAAGAAGTCTCATTTGATGGCGGTTTGGTTTCAAGCTGAACCAGAATTTTCACACTGGCAAAACAAATGTATAAACTTCCTTTACTAAACTGAGAGGGAAATATCATGGTATTCGCCATTGATCTTGCTGTCCTCAGCCCGCTCTTACTGCTGGTCTGAGCTGTGCACTTGATCCAAACATTTCCCAGTACAGAAATAGTTACAGTTTGGCTTCCTGAGATCCTTTGTATGTGCTCATAAATATCCTCTGTCAAAACATTTTTTTCACATTTCTGATCCAAGACACCTCATTTCATGCATTTTTCATGTGTCTTGCTCTCAGCAGCATCACTGGTGTAAAGACTTGTTTCTCATAATGCAGACCACAGTCCTGAGGCTTAAGTGTGATAATTCATCTTGGCTGTAGAGTCTGCCTAATGCTACTTCAGTTGCAGTACCTGCTGTATTGTCGCAAAGCTTCTCAAAGAAAGATTTATTGTAGCTGAAATTTAGAATGTGACCCCCGGTTTGCTGTGATTTTAACGGAAGGTAATTCACCCATGTCTGCTGCCACTGGAGGGAGCACTGTAGTCATTTTACCTTTGAGACCACAGCTGCCAACGCTGCTTTGCTACAAACGCTTTCCTTTATTCTGTTCTGTTAAAACCAACATTAGGGGGATTTGCTTCTCCTCCTGCGCTGTGTTTGAAGCAGTAACAGCACTCTTAGTTTTACAATAATAACGTTTCCAGTGACTAGGGAAAAAATCTGCTTTTTCTGTTTGTGGTAATTCTTGCCTGGTACTGCTTACTGCAATTGAAGGGTGGAAGTATATTCCTGTTCAGTGTTAACTTATGTGTGCGTGCTGCATTGATGCTTTAAATTTCCTGGTCTCTGTTTCAAATTCAGCCTTTCTCAATGTGGGCTGAGAATTTTGCAGTTAAAAATACTAGGCAATGATAGAAAACAAGCAGTTGACTTTTAATGTGCTCTCATAATGTAGATACCCAGGAGGCAGGGGATAGATGATGGAGCTTGGCTACCTTTATGTTTCTGGACAGGGCTTTGGGACTTTGGAGCTAAGGAAAATGCTGCTTCAGCGGGAGGTGTTCTTTAGTTAAATATATTCCCCTCACACCCCCAACTTATCTGACAATTGCTGCTCCCTTTAAAATCTCACTAACACATAACAGCAGAGAGCATGTGAGGAGTTATCCCTGGAATCTCAAGTTCATTCTTGGAAGTTAAGTTTTTAGTGGTCCTGTGCAGAATTAGCAAGGCAAGACTTTGAGCACTGTGGTGGTGCAGATATACCAATGTCTATAGTGTCTTCTATCACTGTGTTAGTAGCTGTCATAAAAATAAAATGCATAAGGAAGTACAAGTCATAGTCATCAAGTGAAATACTTATTTAGACAAATCTTTGCCCAGTGTATGGCTTATAAGGTCTTTGGTTTAAAATTGTCACATCACTATAGCAGATATCCTTTCTCATGTTCAGCTGGGAAAATGCCATTGGTAGGCCTTTGAGCATGCTGGCTGGTTGCAGGGTAAGCTGAGGCAGCTTGCTGGAAACCGCGTGTGTGGCGCTTGCAGTGGTCATGCTCCCTAAGAAAAAGCAGTATCTTCTTAATTCTATGCTCTTTTCACAGAAGCCTCATCGTGGAAGTCTCATGATCCAGCAACATTCATCTTTACAGCACACCTGTCTTCAGTGTTGGAAGAACTGATGTCGTTGGCCTGGTACTTATAAAATCCTGGACTTCATGAGCATACGCGCTGTATTTCTCCTGGTTGCTGCAATATGGCCTCACAAGACAATGGGATGCTTCTAATTATATCGGTTAAATATTGCCATCTAGGTTTAATGAGCTTGAATATGCCTGTATGTCATCAAAATGTAAGTTGCCTTATGTCCAGCAGCAGCATGCTGCTTCTGCTGTAGAAGAGCTGAGATGGCTCGGTGCTCAAATGCACTTTTCCTTTCACAATGTGGACCTGAGCTGAAGGGTTGTTAGCTCCACCATGACAAGGGTGTAAAGTTTCTTGTGAATGTTTTGCTTATCCCCCTTATTGATGGTTTGCAAGTAGGGAAAAACGCAGAGCAAATGGTCTGAAAACTGCGATGCCAAGTTCAAAATAGCACTTCCGTCTCTGTGACAGATGCCTGCAACGTGGCTCCCCCGAAGGTACGCTTCCTACTCAGGCTCTCAAGTAGCAGATTCCGAAGTCATTAATTCTAGGATATCTCCCCTAAGGAAAGCATGTGCTGAAATAATCTGGAAAGGAGGGAGTGAAGTTTTAAATTATGACTGAAGAGTAAAGAGGTTCAAAATGTGACATATAAGCTGTTCATATCTACCTAACTCTCTTGACTTGTTCTTATCAGCTAGTTCCTGTCTATACCTCCTGAAAACAGTAAGTAGCAAGTGCAATATGGCAGTTTGTCATAGGGGTTGCTGAAAAGATATTTTTAATCCATCATAGACTTTCCTAGTTATTTAGATAATTCTCATTTCTTGGTATTTTACCCATTCTTAGTCAATTAAAAGGCAGTTGATTTAGTCCATGTTTTCTTTGTTCTGTGTAGAAATAAATAGGCTTGTCACAGGTTTTTGTTCCACCTTCTATTGCGCGTAGTGGGAGCAAAGAAAGAGCTGAGACAGGTTCATTTTAAGACAGATCAGTTTTCATGTATGGACAAATGCTTTCCAACATAGTTTAAATCACTTTGTAGGTTTAATATACTTTTTTTTTTTTTCTGCTTAATGTTTAAATAAGGTGAATTTATTTATCAAATAGAAAGTATTCACAGTGCGTGTGTGACTTATAAACATGTCCCTCAACAAATCCATGCACTTCCTCCTGAAACAATTTAGATCATAAAATTGTTTGTAGAAGCTGCAAATGTTAGTCAACCAAAACCAAAGCAGTCTAAAATCTTAGTATAAACCCATTTGTGGACTGATAAACCCATTTGCAGGCTGATAAAATGAGTGTAATTTATGGTCTAGATACCTTATTGGTATATGTGTTAAAGTTCTGGTATATGTCTATTTTTCTTAGTATTGCATTAGCTGTAATTTCTATGTAATGCTTCAATTCATTTGTATATTTGCACAACAGACTATCAGATAAAAAAGTGCCAAAATGTGTATAAGGAGGTCATCACTTTAGCTTAATTGCACACAAATTTCCTGCAGACTCTGATGCTTAAGACCAATAACGAGACTGCTACAGCCAGAATAAACGCATTAGCCTATAAATTTAGAGCTTCTACCTGCTTTGCAAAGGGAGAATCATCTCTAAATGAGCCTAGTAACATTGATTTGTGATTTATCATTTTACTTAGTGACTCATCTATGATCACAGTACAACAAAAATGTCATGTTTGCTTAGTGGCATTAACTCCATTTATCTTCTCTGTATTCGGAGAATTGCCTTGTTGTCAATGTGGCACTGGGAATACAGCTGAGCAGTGCCGCTGTTACCGGACTGATGGCAGTTCACCTGAAGCACAGGATAATCAGAAATGGAGAAAAGAAAATTTTTCTTTGGGTAACCATGCCCTTCCTCGAAATTTAATTATTCTACTCGGTCAAACCAAACCATTTGCAGCAATGGTCTTGCATCTGCAAAACAGAACTAATTAAACCTGGAAAATTAGTGCTATTCTAGTTGCTTGTAGAAGATTTTTCTTTTAAGGCCATCTCTGCAGGTTCACAAGTACTCTACTTTTGTGATAATTTTACTTTACATTTTGCAGAGTAAATCCAACCCTTGCTCATTACTGGAATGCTTGGCTTTGCAATTGGCAGTGCATTTCTAGTTGGATGCCATCAGAATGGTTCTCTAAAAATGCACTGCTAAAGTGTGGTTATGGAAAGTGATACTCATTGTCTATAAGAAAATTTATGTTAAGCAAGAGTAAACCCTTGCAGCACCTCCTCCCCCAGGAGAGGAAAAGTCTAAAAGGAACTACACTGTTCTTTGCGAAGACTTGCATTGCTCCAGAGCAGGAATCAACATGTTAGGACTGTGTTTTTTTTATAGCATCCCTTATTCAGCAATGTCATCATGGTGAGGATCTGCCTCCTTGGTTCCAGACAATGGAGCACTAGGTCTGGAAAGGAGATGCCTAATGTCTGCTGGCTCATGTCTTGTTCTTTTGCTCTATCTCATTGCAGTGTGCTTTGTTTTCTTCATCTTTGCTATTCAGCTGTTGTGTTGAAAGTGAAGCTTCTTTCTTCAGACTTCTCCCTGCTGCACCCAGCATTGCAGCACCACAACCTTAACCACGCATCTGCTTGTTACCAATAGTAAAGACTGAAGGTGAAGGTGAGCTGTAGTTGGTACCATGGTTCAGAATAATAGAAATAGCCCTTTGTGAGCATGCCTGGGGAAGGATGGAAGTGTTAAGAACACAAAGCATTACAAAGATTTCCCAGTGAAACAAAACTTAGACTGAGAGGATTTCTGCTATAACTAGATATTGCATTTTGTGACAGAAGTCCAAAAAGGCTTTACTGGTGTAAATATGCACTGATCAGATAGTACTGATGATTATTCCAGTATTGGGGAAATATCTGTATAGTGTTTAATTAAGGTAATTTTGTGTCATGGCAGGCAGAAGGCACAATGTAAGTAATGTTTTCCAGCATGTAGGAATATCAAAATGAAATAACAGGCTGCATAATGTAGGGCAGTACTGCAAAGAAAAAGGTTTTGTTACTGTCTAGACAAAGACTGTTGATTTTGTTCAGGACTAGAGAGACATCCTTAGCAAAACAAAACCTGGTGTATGCAAAGCAAGCCGCCTTTGCAACTGCAGGTTGAAAAAAGTTGTTAAACACTGCTCTTGCTAGATGCTGCCTTATCCAAAATCGTATTTTTGCTGATCTTTGCATATGCTGAGGTGATAAAAGGATTCATATTGAGTATCAGATCTGAGAAAGAAAAAAATACCCAACCCAGCGACCTGCAGAGAAGACTTTGGTTTAAGGAGCAATATGTGCAACCAGAAGGTTTCCTGAGGATGAAGAGTTCACACCTGCC
This sequence comes from Pezoporus occidentalis, assembly GCF_034315485.1. Lineage (NCBI taxonomy): Eukaryota > Metazoa > Chordata > Aves > Psittaciformes > Psittacidae > Pezoporus > Pezoporus occidentalis. The sequence goes on along the minus strand of NW_026913477.1, from coordinate 1,361,970 downwards.
CTGTGTTGCCTCTCAGTGTCTAAAAGGTTTGAGTTAGATCTCTGCACCAGCAAATTACTTTTAAAACATTATTATTACTTGTGCACATGCATAGATACAGCTGGCCCCTGACTATAGCTTTAGAGGGATTTGTTCAGGGTTTCTTGTAACTATGGAAGGTGAAAGTTATCTTTAAAGTGAGAGATGCAGTCCTGCAATTTCATAATGGTGTCAGTGAAGCTTTAATATAAACACTACCTATGAGTGAATGCTTGCAACCTTGGATAATACGTGTGGAGAAGGCATAAGCAGTGAGATAAAACTTGAATTTTAAAAAGAGCCAAGGACTCGTTGCTGCTTCTGTGGCAGTGTTGGGGTTTTTTCTTTAACTTTACAACTGAGACTGCCAGCCTCTGTGCAGTTTAGTGATGATCAATGCGAACGTGCTGGAACTGTTTACATGAAGTAAGCTGAATCATTCAACCCAATATTCATTTGTTTGACTAAAGCCTCTTTAGAGCCACTTGTGTTCTGATGACTAAGGTGGCACAAAGATGCTAATGCTCAGTGTATACATAAATCTTTAACTGCTTAATTTGGATTTGGAAGCCTGAGGCAACAGAATGCTCCATGGAGAAGCAGCTATATTTATCTCTCTCTATGCTGAACCACCTGTCTCCAGAGACCTGGAATGCATTAGAAAAATGAATGTAATGACTGAACTGAGTCTGAGTTCTCTGTTCCAGAAGAAAACATCAGTTTTTACAAGCGGAAAAGCATGGAAATCTGGGATCTGTTCTGCTGAGACAAGAAAAATTCACTTAAGCAGGAAGATCTGGTAATATAGACAGATACTGTTTTTTTTTTTTTTTCAGTACTGCCAGAAAAATAACTAAAATTTAAGAAAAATATGAGGTCAGCTGTAACTTTTTAAATTAAAAAAAAAGTATTTTTGGAGATGGTCTTTTTGTGGGGAAGAAAAAGGAGTTTTGGTCCCTGTTTAACTCCATACAGTTGGATTTGATGCTTTAAAGCCAGATGTGAAAGCCCCACTTCAGCAACATTTCAGCCCATTCCTGAAGGCATATTTAACCACATGTCTCTAGTGATGTGTGTTTGGGGATATATCTCTTCCAAAGTGATAAGCTCACCTGGCTAGATATACATGATGGGAGCAACATCCTGTGATTCAGAGCCAACTTCTCCTCTTGTCACCGTTACCTTGTTCCTTACCCATGGGTATTTATTAAAGAGCTCTGTCTCACTGACTAAAATGTCATAAAGAATATAATTGATATTGGAACCCAATTTTTTGTTATTGATATTGGAGATCTTGATAATGGAACATGTGCAAGGGCTTCTGTCTTTGTGCTGCTGCAGGGCAATAAACTTTAAACTTCATAAAGGGAAGTTCTGAGACTAGTTACAATTTTAGATATAAATTGGCAGTGAGATAAGCATTTCTTAATGACATCAGTCAAAGAACTCCATTCTCTGAAGCTCTTGTTAATCTTGTGTTACTTAAATAGGGTTAGGTGGGTGTACTTACGTGGCATACATCAAGCACCAAAGTTGTTTGATCCTGGTTTGTTCTTGCAAGTTGGGGAGCTGTTATTGCCCAGTTCATGATGGGAAATCTGGCAATGCTGTGAGCTAACCAGGATCCTGCCACATGTTGAGCAGAATAGGAGCAGGACCCTCAGTCTTATTCCTGACTTAATTATTTATCTATTCCTTCTTTAGTATTACCAGATCGGACCTTTTCTTCTTCATTTGAGTTGTTAATTTGGTCTTGTGTAATGAGGTTGGTAAATGAGGCCCTACCGGCATGTTGCTTTTCTTTATTTTTTTTTATTTGAGCCCTGTTGTCACTCAGTGTTGTTAAGGATGAGGGTGACTGTTTCAGGAACAAGTATTCTGCTTGGTATTTCTGTAGCATGTTTAACTGAATGGAAAGCTCTGTCACCAAATCTGAATGTGGGACATGTTTTTCCATTTAGTAAAGTAGATATTTTAACAGTTCATTTGTTTTAAACATCAGGTAGACTCAGTCTTCAAGAAACATTCTTAAATATTTAGTGGCAGCTTATCTCAAGTGTTTGATCTATCCTAGATAAAATGCTTGCTTCATCTTTAAATACAGACTGTCTAAACCCAACTCTTTAGAGCTTCATGGCAATACAAATTTGGAAACGCGATATAAAAAAAGAGATACCGTGTTGGAGGGCAAATAGGAATTGTCACATGCTTCAGAGAAACCCAGATCCCTTCAATGTAAGGATTTTAGCAATGTACTTTAAATTAGCTTAAAGCTGAGAAGTGGTGTTTAAGGGGCAAGTCAGTATTCTCACAAGGACCCGTTTTACTTCATGATATAAAACTTGGAGATTACTTGTCAGCTACATTAGTTTTTAAAGTCTGTTTTTACAGTGAATAATACATACACTTTGGAAGAAATAGTTCTTTTTCATGGATAGCATTTTAATTTTATTTCTTCCATTGAGTGAAGAAAGCTCCAAAGAATTTAGTACAATAAATCATTGCTATGTTCAAGACAGTAATATAACGGGCTTCGGTTTGGGTTTTTACAGTTGCTAATAGCAACTTATGTGGCGAACATAAGTACAGCAATTTAAAAGGACACTGTGGTAATGTGAATTTCTTCAAGTAGTTAAATACTAAAGTCTTTCACCACAATATCAATGTCAACTCTGCTCCCAGGCAGAAAGCAAAGGACAAATGAACTTACCAGTTTTAATTTGCTTTTTTTGAATGGAAGGGCTTTGAGAAAACTGTTAGCCAGTCTAGTCTGTAATTTTAACTTGATTTATTTGAATTAGTGAAATCTTCAGTAAATACATCTCGGTACACCTCTTAAATATTTCCCCAGAGAGATTAAACAGCTATTTACTTTACCTCCACTAGTGCTCACAGAGCTTTAATTGCAGTGCCTGACAAACTCCTCAGGAAGGGAAATGTGAAGAAAGAGGAAGAGAAGGTCACTCGTGTGGAGGGCTGTTGCACCAAGTAGGATCACTGGTTAGCACACTTCAGCTGTTCACCTGAATGCCAGGCAAGTGTGTTTGTACAGCAGGAAGTGGAGCTGAATCACACGCACTACAAATTTCTTTTATATAGGTGTTGATCAGGAGGAATGTCTGTCTACTGCCAAAGGACTTGCCTTTCTGTCTGGTGCTCCCAGCTGCTGGCTGTGTCTGTGTGCATGTAAGAGCAGCTGCATTCATGTAATTCACCTTAATATATGTTTGGGGTGACTTAATAGGAAGAATGTTTGAAGCAGAATGCTAGGTAGGATCCCCATGCATAGTGTCAATGGAGAGCAGGCCTGTCACAGGAGCCCAGCAATAAAATTGACTAATTGTCCATGTCCATCCTTCAGATGGAGTTCTACCCATGTTAAAATCGATGCCAATGATGTAGTTGATTTTTAGCCTTGGGTTTATTTGCTCTTTGCTACTGGTAACCATGGTATGGTATGTGTGTTCTTAAAGAGTATGTGCTGTTGTCTTAGCTTGGGGCTTTATTGCAGAGGTAATGGAAGCTGTCAACAGGATTTTTCTTACGCACAGCAAGATCTGGGCTTGGCGGTGTCAAATGGAAATAAACAGCCTGTGCTCTTTCTTTTTCCTTCATCTCTGTGAAATCTCCCACTAGTTCTTTTTAAGTCATCCTGGTTGAAATGGCAGCAACAAGGGCAAGTAACCTTCCCTACCCCAGCATTGCTGCCCATGCAAAGATATTCTCACCAGCAATTGTCTTGGATTGACACAGAAGTATTTGCCAGAGTTCACCTTTAATTCTTTATTTCCTGCCATTGCTGCTTCTGTTGTTCCAGGAGTTCGCCCTTTAAAGTAGTGTCCTGGCTTCCTCAGACTTGTCTGTTCCCTGCTAAAATGACCAGCACAAGTTAAGAAAGAAAGATCCCTTTTTGAAACAAACCAGTTGCTTAAAAAACTCTTCCAGCCTGGAGGCTTCTCTGTCAATGTCACATGCTGCGGTGCCTTCTGACTTTGAGAGGCAGTTTCACAGATCGGCTTCAACGAGTGAGGACCCAGCCTGAACAATTCAGTGTGTTCATGTAATTATCCTTGAGATGCTGCTTGGCTGTGATGGGCTCAGAAGTGTCTTCTCATGCCCATTAGTGTTCATAAACAAATCTGGGCTTAACTGAGAACATAATTTTCTACCCTGCTAAAGTCTGTGGAAACTTCACAAAAGGAAAGGTATGGTCAGTGTTTTGAAAGATATATGTATTTTCTGCTATAATTAGGCAGAATATGGATATAGCATTATAGATTCAATTAAAAATATGTCAATAAAAGGCAGTATTGTGCTATATAAAAGATTCTTTTGTTGAAAACTGGCCTGAGTTACGACTGTTTTATACACATTAATTTGGTTTGTACATACAGAATGGAGCTGATTGAACAGCATGATTGTCTGACGAGAGCTGAAAAGCAGCACTTGCTGGCAATTTAAATTGAGCCCTATTATCATTTACGGATTTATTCTTCTTAGAATCAATAAGATGAAAAAGGGTCTGAAAGCTTTACACTAATGCTAATCACTTCTGGGTCAGTAACTCCTTGTGTTTAAGTTATGTATTTCTTCCCTGTATTCACAGAGCTACTTGGAAAAGTGAAATATTTAAGATAATCTTCCACTGAAGAGAATCTTCCCACCTCTTCTACTTCACAGAGAATCCAGCATTGATAAATACTCTGTTGTACTGAAAAAGCTTCTTGAGAAGGAAGTGACACCGACCAAAAGGACTAAAGAGGTGTTCTGGAAAGGAGCTCAGCACAGAGTGCCCTGAACATGTTATAAAGCAGCATTCTTGGTGGCTGGAGGTTCAACTTGACCCTAGGCTGCAGAGTGCAGCTGGGTTTGGGTTGCTACAGTCATTTCACTTTTTACTACAGTGACAATTTTGTCCCTGGATAATTTATCTTTTCAGGCTAGGGAAGTATCAGCAGGCTCAGAAAAAGAAAGACAAAAAAGAGGGCAGACCCAAGATGATTTTGGTATAGTGATGCAATCAAGAAGGAATACAATAAAAGGAATTTATATGTATCAAGCAGGAAAAAAAGGTAAAATTACTCCTAAAAATCAACAAATGTAATTGTTCTGTGAGACTTTGGTTATTGTCTTTGGGGCTGCAGGCAAGGGGCAGGAGTGTGCTGTGCTGAAGGGTTGTGTTTGGCAATCTAGAGGAGAGCTGACAAATTCTTTTGAGGAAGAAACCTAATCACAGCATCACTCTGAGCAAGGAGCCATGGTGAATTTCCCAGTCCTTCAGACTTGTTTTGTTCCTTTTGAAGTTCAGGAACTGGTGCTGGAAGTATGGCTTACAGAGAAATGTGGTGGTGTGGTTGAGAACATGACAGAAAAAAGACTTCTGTCACACCAAGGATGTCTACTGCCTAGATCTCTTTAGGAATCAGATTTGCAATGCCATGACAGAGCTTACTGCTGTCTGAAATCTGTGATTTTTTACACAGAGCAGCAGAGAAGGGATGATACATGTAAGTGACAGTGCTGTGAGAAGTATTCCTTGAGTCTCGATTCCACTGCTTCTGCTGACTCAGCCCCTCCTGACTTTGCCAGGAAAGATCAGCTCTGCAAGTTGAGAGAGAGCCCAGACAGTCACTTCTGAAAAGGCTTATGTCAGGGATTGCGCTGTGGCAGTGCTGAGCTTGGGATCCTGGTGCTGCTGTAAAGTAGCAGGGCGAGTGATGCTCCTCTCCCTAAGACTGTGCTTTGCAGACAGGGCAAAGTGTGGCAAAATGATGGAATGTCTTGCCTAAGGTTTGTGGAGCTGCAGGAACAGAGTCAGAAATAGAATTAGTCTTTCAAGTCCCAGGCAAGTGTCCCAGCCTCTGCACCCTGCTGCACCTCTGTTCAGATACAGGATGGTTAGTTCTGGATGATCAAACCATCAGTGCTATTACAGCTGTAGTCCATTGTGTGCACCACTGTTGGGGATGAATCTCTGTTATTTCATCAATAATATGGTTTTTCCTCCTTATACTCAGTTTCTCCAGGTACTCAAGATGATTCCTTCAGAGGTTTAACTTCGTGTGTTTTTTTTAAGTGTTTTAAAAAAAAAGAAGTTAATCTTTTCTTGTATTAAAATGGGCCGGAGCAGCTAATACAATCTCTTGCAGTAAATAACTATAAAAACATCAAAGGTTTTGGTAACTGTTAGCTGTATATTTTGTAATGCCTATTGTATTTCCATTTTGTTAGTTCTATTTAAAGAGCAATATTATCATGCCCCATTTCCTGTTAGATAGTTCTATTTGTCTGCTCTACAGGAGGCAGGAGATTTTAGGTCCAAAAGAAATTATCTCTCAGTAAATTACTCCTAACTCCATTACAGAATACTAAGCACTCTTCCCTTACTGTGTAAGCAGCTTGAAGAGATAACATTGCAATTTATTTATTTGTTTTGTTCCATGTATATAGGTGACACACAAACTCATCTGAGCAGAGATGGTGATAACTGACAGGTACGTTAGATCAGCCACATATAGCAAAGTTTGCTTTTATTATGTAGTAAGTGTCAAGATGTACAGTAGCTGATGTCAGTTTGATCTCTCTCAGCGTATAATGGCTTGTCTTCTTCATGGTTGAATGGACACTAATTTTTGTCTAATAAGTAAGCCATCAGTTGAGTGTTTTAGAGAGTAGCCAGAGTTTTTTATCCTACTGAAAGGGAAACCATTCGTGAAATTATTTTAAAATTTGTTTGGATTGCTTGTTGCATTCATTTTTCTCCTTCTGAAGTCCCCTGTTTACTCCAAGGTACTAAAAGTACAGTGTTTTCTAAGGACCTGCTGTGAATCCATTGCATTGCGTATGAGACCTTTCCATATTGAAATAGTAGCAGAGAACAGAATAGTTTCTGTCTGTTTTGGTGTATAGCTGCCAAACTGCAAAGTCCGTATGTAACACCTTTTAAACTTTAAAGGGAGAGAAGAAACAATGTTCTTACAATCCCCATCCTTCTTTCCTGTAGGAAATGTAGGAATTATCTGTCTGTAACTTTGTAGGCTTGTTTTATTGTTATGCAGCCATGATTTCAGTTGAGCTGTGTTATGAAAATAACTTCTAAAGATACATTTTGCAAGGCATAATGTAACTGATTAATAATAAATTGAAGCAACCAGAACCCCCAGGTAACACCAGCAAGCTCTGGAAGCGAAGAGTAGTGTTCTGGGTTGTCTAGCATGGCTTGGCCTCCTGGCACAAGGGGAAAACAGATATTTACAGTGAATGGTAATTTCTAAAATTGGACAAATATATCAATTAAACCCTTTCTGGCTACTACAAGTAAAGAAGTAGCTATTAATGTCTCTAAACTCTGTACTGTTAACAGTATACGTCAGTGGGAGCAGACTCGGTTCAGTAGGGTTAGATCTTCTCCTGTGCCTCTCACTAACAGATTGAGCTGGGTTAGCCCTAATTAAAGTGATCCCTGGCTCAGCAGGGTGCTGAGGGCATTGATGCCTGGTATGCATGGAGCTAGATGTTTTCTTGTTTTTCTTGTTCTTCTGTTTGTTTGTTTTCTAGTCTAGAAATGTCTTCTTTTTAAATGCTTATTAGAGTATAAGGACTTACCACAAAACGCACTGTTTTATTGAGAATGCCAAGAAGATTTAACAGCAAATGGAGACCACCTAGTGAAAAGCAGGGTGTGAATGTGAGTTTTTAAGTAGTAAAAGTGGGGATTTTGAGGGTGCTTTTAGGTTTGCTACAATAATCAAACTTTCTTTTCATTGTCAGGCATGTTACCCTTAGATGTACGTGTCTAAGTCTCACAGGACTGGATTTGTACAGGCATATGAAGGACTAGAATAGAATAGAATAGTTAGGGTAGGAAAGGACCTTAAGATCAAGTTCCAACCCTCCTGCCATGGGCAGGGACACCTCACACTAAACCATATCACTCAAGGTTTCATCCAACTTGGCCTTGAACACTGCCAGGGATGGAGCATTCACAACCTCCCTTGGGCAACCCATTCCAGTACCTCACCACCCTAATAGGAAAGAATTTCCTCCTTATATCCAATCTAAACTTCCCCTGTTTAAGTTTTAACCTGTTACCCCTTGTTGTGTCACTACAGTCCATAATGAAAAGTCCCTCCCCAGCATCCCTATAGGCCCCCTTCAGATACTGGAAGGCTGCTCTGAGGTCTCCACGCAGCCTTCTCTTCTCCAGGCTGAACAGCCCCAACTTTCTCAGCCTGTCTTCATACAGGAGGTGCTCCAGTCCCCTGATCATCCTCGTGGCCCTTCTCTGGACTTGTTCCAACAGTTCCATGTCCTTTTTATGTTGAGGAGACCAGAACTGCACACAATACTCCAGGTGAGGTCTCAGAAGAGCAGAGTGGAGGGGCAGGATCACCTCCTTCAACCTGCTGGTCATGCTCCTTTTGATGCAGTCCAGGATATGGTTGGCTTTCTGGGCTGCAAGCACACACTGCTGACACATGTTCATTTTCTCATGAAAATGACCTGCACTGTTTTTTATTTCTCTGATAGAATCATAGAATAGTTAGGGTTGGAAGGGACCTTAAGATCATCCAGTTCCAACCCCCTGCTATGGGCAGGGACACCTCACACTAAACCATGTCACCCAAGGCTGTGTCCAACCTGGCCTTGAACACCGCCAGGGACGGAGCATTCACAGCTTCCCTGGGCAGCCCATTCCAGTGCCTCACCACCCTTACAGTAAAGAACTTCCTCCTTATGTTCTATCTAAATTTCCCCTGCTTAAGTTTTAACCCGATCAAAGTGTTCTTCCACAAGCAACAGTGCTTCAGTGTTGAGGCTGTGAATAATTTCACCATTTGACTTCATCATAGACATACATTTTTGCCTTAAATGCCTTCAAGAATAATTGTTCTTGAAATGGCATCTTCATAAGGTAAAATTCTGTAAGAGTCATTAGTGATGGCCATGTCTGTGCTGGAGACAATAACAAATGAGTTTTTTTCCTGCTTTCTCTCGGACTTGGGGTAAGAAATGGAGATGCAGATTGAGTTCTTTTTAAAACTGAGAATTTTGTGTGTGCTCTGGTAATGCCTGGATGTGCTCTTTTATTGTGTTCAAGGCTGTGTCCTGGCAGTCCTTAGCACTTGCCATCCACTTTGCTCCGGGGAGGGATATTTGTTTTATACCTAGGCCTGTGCTCAGAGCAGTGCACTCGCCACAGTCCCAAAGCAGAAACCCTGCTGTGGACCTGGAAACTGAGTGTGAATCTCTTCCACCTGTTCTTCCATCCTCCAGACCTCACTCTGCTTTCTCTTTGCTTAGCTCTGTAGAGAGAAGATGAACAGTACTACTGCTAAAACATCAACTGACAACTTTATTGCTGCAGTCAGCAACTTCTCTGCTAGTTCAGTTTGAGAGAGCATGAACAGAAGTAAGACTTGGGTGTTCTGATAACTCACTGATGAGAGTGTCTCCAGGCTTTTCTCATACATTAACATTGCAGCCTGCTTCACTTCTCTTCCTATCTTCACTTTGGGATATATAGAGAAAAATAAAGCTATAATAATGCTGTCCTTTCTTGTCTTCTTTCAAAAACATTAATCCCGTGATTTTTTATCAGTACAAAATAACCCTGAAGATAGGGCATTCTGTGGATCAGCTTCTATGAAACTAGAAAACTGAAATTATTTTGTTTAATTGTGTGTGAAAGTCAACTTTTGTCACAATCTCTAGCTGTGACTGGGTACTTACAAAATGCAATGTGTTCTTTTCTTTAGCAGATCACCTAAATACATTTTACTAGCAACCCTTTTGAACCAGATGAAACTGTAATTCAGGCTGTCTTGTCTGCTTCTGCTTTAGTTCACAATAATGTCACTATGCTGCTCACACCAGGCTCAAGTTTTTATCTGTAACAGCTACATCAGGTATTTTGTCCCAGTTTTTCTGCAGGTCATTACGGATAAGGTAGGTTTTCTAAAATAAAAATAAAAGAAGCCCCAAAACAACAAATAAGAATTGCCCATTCCATATTTATTTTAATGTAAAAGTTTTGTTGTTTCATCGGAGTGACTTTGCAGGCTCTTCCCACTCTTCAGTGACTTCCCACCAGCCATCGAAGAGCAGTTCTCCAGCTGGAATATGGGAAATGCTGCTGCAGCCAAGAAATGAAGTTAATCACGAACGTTATGTTCCTTGCAGGAGTTGCGCCTTGACACGCTGCTTGACTGGACACTTTCAGTCCTTGAGAGTCAACCTCGCACTTTGTAACAATCCGGATACTGAGGGTGTGGGGCACAGCATGGCCGAGGGCTGAAGGGAGGACAAGCGGCTGAAGAGCTGGCTGCTCTTGGGTGCTCCTCCATCTGCAGCAGGGACAGCCCTGTTCCTCAGGGGGTTGCCCGGGCCGGCACCCAAACCTGGGAGCAGCACACAGGCAGTGAGCAAACAGGTGATGTATGGATAAAAGGAAGCCCATCCTTAGTTAAAGTAAGCGTGGTCATAGTTAAAGGCTAGTGTTTGTTAAGCCATGGGGAAGTACTTGGTGTGAGGATGACCCTCTGACGTGCCCCTTGTCAAGCACTCATGGCTGCGAGCAGTGCTGCAGGGCCGAGCTGAGGGGCTGCCCCGGGCCGGGCACAGCCGGTTCCCGCCGGTTCCAACAGCCCCGCACCGGGCAGCGCTGAGCTGAGGGCTCTGCTGAGGGAGCCTCGGGAACGTGAGGTTAGGAAGGGGAAGCGCAGCCGGGAGTGAGGGGAGAAGTGTGAGGAACAGCCCCGGGACAGCGGGGGGTGAGCAGGGGGAGGGAGGAGGCGCAGCACTCCCGAGGGGATGGTGCCCTGCGGCCATAGGGGGAACCAGGGAGCCGGTGTTCGAGGCAAGGCAGCAGCCGCGGAGGGGCCCAGAGGCGTGGGGCTGGTTTCATGTAGATCAGTGCAGACTGTAACGCAACCGACGAGCTCGATTTCTTTATAATCCATAGGTAGAGCTATTTGGATATAAGGTCTATAGAAATGTCCTCTCCTTGAATGCATTCTGTGCCGTTTGTGTGGTTGTGTAGCTCAGTAAGTGAAGTACAGGTGGCATGCATAGCATCACAGGCTTCTTCCTGTCAGTCTTTTGTTCATACAGGTTCCTGGGAAGCCACAGCTCAAACATTTACTGGTAGGTACAATTACAATAGCAGGGATGCACCATGCACAACCCCCCTGTCTCTCTCTCTTTTTTTTTTCTCTTATTTTCTTTTGGCCGTGTAGGCTGTGTCTAACTGTGATCCATGGCATTTAATGACAGGGTTGAATATGAACAAGTGTTAAAAATCTCAGTAACAGCAAAAAGAAAAAAAATGTTCTGCCTTGGGGCAAAACATGTGAAATCTGGGGATGTTTCTCCCTTATCTTCCTTTTCCTTTGATTTCAGGCATCTTTTGCAGGATGAACAAGTGGAGCAGAATTATTACCTGGCTGGAGGAGAGAATTTTTACGGAGAAATTCTTATTTACCTGGTTTCAATGAAAGGCAGCACATCTCTATTTCCATGCGGCAGTGCATTTGTATTTATTGTTCAGAATAAGGAATAAAAGGAACACCTCACCCTACAGTTGTCAAATTTGCAGTGAGTACCCCATTGCAAGCTGGTGGTTTACATCTCATGTAACTTGAAATAAAGGAGTCGCTCACACATTCATAATCAATACAATTACTTTACATGAATTAAGTAATTTGTATGGCATTACTGTTTGGGGCATTTGTATCCCTATTCAGAGCACTTCTTCAGTATTTCAACCCCACTGATGGTAAAGGCAGGTGCATGCCAGTTACCCACAAAACCAAGGCAAAGCTCTATGGGGAAACTCTTTTATGTCCATCTAGATTTGAATTTGTAGTCCCTTTCCAATTACTGTGCTAATTGTTTAAGAGATTGCTAGACTAAAAAAGTTTTTAATCACTAATCTGTTTTTGAAAGGAACTTATGGGCTCAAAACCTGAACTACATACTTCTTAAATTAATTTTCTTCATGAATACTTCTCTCTCAATACCGACTTGTGAGTCAGAACACCCTACTGTGCTTGTTTCTTTGTCTTTTCTTCAAACACCTGGCCTATTATTCTGCTTTTTTTCCCCCCAACAAAATCGTTCTTTCTTTGGGGTCAAGGTTCTGATGATATTATGTCACTGCAAATATGGAAATTTACCCAATGTCCTGTTATCAGAACCTAACTTGGGGCACAGAACAAACTGAACAAACTTGACAATTGGAGAGCAAAATGTGAGCTCTCCAATAGAAATATTTGTGAACATTCCTTGAAGAGATCCCAATGTGCTGCAGAATCTCCTGACAAAACACCTCAAAAATTGTGACATGGTGTCAAGAGGTTTAATTTGGAGATTGTTTGTTTTTTATTTCTTTCTTTCCACAGTGGGCTAGTGGCTGTAGGAGGTGAATGGGGATGGTGGTTTATTCAGATCTGTGCTGCCTTGAAAATCCCCTGCTACATGTTTGCTTCCAGGAAAACCAGACAAAACCAATGAAACAACCAGAGCTCCAGGCCTGCTGCAGTTGAAACCTATGCCAGGAAACCATCTTGGTATCACCCAGAGAAGAGCTGGGCTGCAACCTTTCTCTATTCAAAAGAGAGGTACAGGGTCAGATCTTACAGACTTAATCCAGGTCAGTGCAGGCTTTGTCTAAATTAGGACTAAAGAATTTAGTACATAAGGCAAGATAAAGTGTTGGGAAATAATTGCCATGTTCAGTGTGAGAAGCTCCTTGTAAAATGGCTGTCCTGCTCAGAATGTAGGATGCTGCTCTCCTCATTGTCCTGAGAAAAGCTAGGAAAGAAAACGTCCCTGCTTGGTTCATGGCAGGAGTGTTGACCCATGTATAGCAAGGAAACTAGGCTGAAGGTGTTTCAGTTGAATGCTCCCCAACATTTTTTTTAAATACAATTTTAATGCTATGTCCACAATATATTGTAATTAAGCTTCCTTATTTATAACAGACTGAATAAGTAAACCTTCTTCCCTTGACATGTATTTCCTTATAAGATAGTAACAATTAGCATATAAAGCTTCTTGAGTTTTGGTTACAGGCACGCTCTGATTCCTAAGATGACTTTGAGTGTTGTCCTGCATATTTATTTTCAGTATATAATTAGCTCTCACATTAGCTCTCCCCTGGCTTTTCAATTCACATTGAAATAACGGAATTTTCTTGGAAGAACTCATTAAAGTAGGAGAAAGTGAAGTCAGCTTGAAGAAAACCTGTCTGCATTTCAGACTAAAGCCAGATGAAACAGTAAGCTGTATTTTCTACCAGTACCCACTAGGAAACGATAATGATTGCAGACAGTCTTCCACCCAAATGCCACAGCAATGGCAGCTCGTATTTATGTAATCAGTGATATAGCAAGATAGGCAATGTACTTACCTTTGCTATTCTGTCATGTATCAAACAGGGTGGAGTAGCTTGAAGCTACAGAGCAAAAGTGAGACTGCCCCTGCCTTGGTGTGACAGTCTCTGGAGAAGCAGAGGCCACAGCTTGCTGTGGCAGGGGGGTGGTACCAAGAAGCTGTTTGGCTGTGGTTTCAGGAGAGGAGGGTGTCTTGGAGGAAAGGTGCCCTCTGGTAAGGAGAATTAGGAAAGAGCAACACCAAATCAGTCTGGCAAGGGTTTAGGAGCCAACCCAGAGAGGCATTCAAGGGGCTATGTGCACTGGGTAAGGGTAGCAGTTCCTATTTCTGGCATGAGCTGCAGTGCAAATGAGTGCCTCTGTGTGTTAATTGCCATCCCTGAAATGATTTCTGTCCATAGCTACTGGAAAAACTTTGATAGAGGAATAGATAAAAGTTATCTGTGATGTAACTGCTGAAATTAAGGGAATTTTAGCTTGCAAATTTGACACACAGCCCCCCCCCCCCCCCCCGTGAGATCTCTGTCACTGATGATGATTTTCGCGATTACATAGAACCTATTTTTTCATGCAGTGTATTAAAACAGCTTTCAACAGTTCTTTTTCACATGATGCTTCTGGTGATTTTGTGTAGGAATATAATTTGGCAGAAATACCTAGGTTTTATTTTTATTGTAGAGCTCTTTTCTGGGCGGCTCATGGCAAATGCAGGACAGTTTCTACTACTTTAAATGAAACAGTGACACAGTCTCCTTTCCTGCAGCACTTCCTTGCTTTGCAAGAGAGAGACACTGATGGCAAGGAAAGATGCCACAGAAGCTTGTACAGACTAGAACATGAGTTGTGTAATTAGTTTTCAAGCCATTAACCTACTTAAAAGGTTAATTTGAAACAAACTCAGCACTTGAGCAGATACTGTGTTGTGCTGCCGGTTGACAGCCTGGGCTGTAAGAGTCGATCAATGGAAGCAAATAGCTGTGCAAGAAACACAGATTTTGTGTGAGTGGTCCTGGTTAGTCTTCTGCTGCTTGACCCACAGAGCAGGTGTAGCGTAACTTGGGTAGAAAGCTTTACTTTTCCTAACAGTAAAAACCCACCACCTTTTGCTACCTGTGGTAACAGTGAGGTCCACAAACCCAGAAATAATTCCAGTCTTGTGGTAGGTTATTACCCAAGAGCAGTCACAGCTGCTAGTATTTCAGAGGAAATGGGAAACTGATCTGTCTGATCCAGCAAACTGTTGTGTAGTTAAGTACAAGCTCGGAGGAGTCTCCAGAAGCAGCAGTTAAGCGTCTGGGGCTCAATGCTTAAACTTTAGCCTTGAAAACATCTGTGTAGTCTTAAGAGTAGTCTCAGAGCTACCTTGAGTAGGAAGCTCTGAAATATATGAAATCTTCTCAGTATAAATGTGTTTGAGACAGCCCTTGCTTGGACCATGCTACAGATATGGGTAAGGTAATCTTTATGTGTCATCAGCTGTTGGCCTTGCTTTTGTAATTGCTAAGCAACAATTAGCACTTGTATAACTCTGCCATTTGCACAGTGTCATGTTTGTTTAATCAGTCCTCACAACAGCCCTGTGAGGTAGGCGAGTTAAGCTGCAAAAGGAGGATAGTACTTACCCTCACTTTACACTAAAGCATCAGACCTGGAGATAAGAGAGATGTTCTCAGTCTCATTCCCTGCATGGGGAAATTCAGCAGAAACTTTAAAATGACCTGAGGCCAGGTAGGGAGCACAAGAGTTTGGTGAACTGTAGACTTACGCTCAGTAAGGCCTCTGTTTTCACTCGTTCTAACATCAGTCCAAGGAAGAGTTTAACACTTCATGTTTAGTTTTCACTTCAACTCTGAATCTACTCAAAGCATGAAATGTCTGGAAATGCACAAGTAATCTGTTAACGTACTGTTCTGGTAAGATGTGCCAGTAATAATGCTAAAAGTATTCAACAACCTCCTATTTACCATCTGTAAGCTACTTATTGATACATATGTACATACATAGAGAGCTACACACAATTTACTGCACATTGAGAACCTACTTTCACAGGATACAGTTTTCATATACAAAGGTTAAACTTCTTTAATTATTAAAACATTGTCACCCTGAACATAAAGCAAACATTATTATTTTTTTAGTTTGAAGTAAGGTATCCTTTATACAAACCTAGTTCTGAAACCAAAAGCCTGACTGAAAATAGTCCCCATCTTATTCCTGCTAAGTCTGTCTAAAATGCAAGATTTCACTGGCATTTGCACTTCAACATGAAGCATGGTCTCAAAGTTAGTAACTGTGTACTTATTCTTACGTCTCAAGTACTGCATGTAAGAGTTCCTCCTGAGAAATGAGTTAAGAATTTCTTAGAAAACTGCTTATTACTACAAAGAATTTTGAACCTTTGGACTAGCGTCTGGTGAGTTTAGGTATTTTAAAACTTCAGATTCACATTAGCCTGAATGACAAAGATGATGTAGTTCCTGCTGCTGTTTCTGTACTGTTAGAAATGCCACAAGCCAATTTAACTACCTGATCTCATGTTGTAACGAAGGAAACCAGTTTTTAGTGGGGTTATTTCCTTTCAGTCCATTACTGAAAATGGAGGAACTACAGCTCTGTGTGTGTGTTTTCTTTCTTTTTTTTAAATATGTGTGTCTGTTGTGAGCTACTGATTGGAGCAGGCATTCACTTCCTCCTGCGTGGCTGTAGACTGTGGGAGAGCTCCTAACAAAGTTCTTTGTTAGTGTTTGTAAGACTGGAGATGAGGTTTAATTGAGGGATTTGTGCTGAATGTTCTTTCGCTTTGAGTCTTAGTGCTGCAATGCTTGACGTTTTCCTTTCAGCTGCTGCTGGATCAGTGAAGGCAGTAAGAGCAGGGTCTGACGGGGGTCCAGGAGCTTTCATTAGTACTGAAGCTGTTGTCATGAGAGGATTTAAAGCATTCAGAAACCTGTATTTGAAAGAAGTCAATATTATCCAAATTAAGAATTGTTTTGTAGAACAAGTACTTACTGAGTTGCAGCTTCCCCCCCCCCCCCAAAGTATTAGAGAAGATTGTGCCAAAATTTCCAGTTTCTTCCAGATGTATGATTCATTAATGTATTTTAACTTTATTTTTACAGTATAGTGTCTTGCCCTTAAAAAAAACCAAAACATCCTCCCCCCAACAAAACCCAAACACTTTTAAGTAAAATAAATGAGGTGATCTGCCGTGGCATGCAGAAACCTAG
The DNA here is from genome assembly GCF_034315485.1 of Pezoporus occidentalis. Classification (NCBI taxonomy): domain Eukaryota; kingdom Metazoa; phylum Chordata; class Aves; order Psittaciformes; family Psittacidae; genus Pezoporus; species Pezoporus occidentalis. The sequence continues at coordinate 1,345,331 of NW_026913477.1, read as the reverse complement.
AACAGCTACCATTTGCTTAACTCTTAATGCTGAATCCTTTCTAAGCAAACTTTGGATGCTATAGATCAACCTGTTCTGTGAAAGCAGTAAACCACCTCATAAAAAGACCAATTTACGTGGATGTTTATACGGCCAGTTTGTCCAGACAAGTTTATTCCATGTGAAAAGCAGAATTTGTCTGTCTGCTAATGTGGAACTACAATAGAGGCTGTAATTTCAGCAAGAGAAAAGTGCTATCTTTTTTTATGTGTATGTATATATATATCTACACACCCATGATGTATACACAAACCGTTTTCCCCTCTCTTATGGGGTGCACTAGAGCAGTAACAGCATTTTGCTGATAAATTTTAAGTTGCCAGGGAAGCAAACCCAGAAGCAGGTTCAGCTGGAGTTCTAGGTGTCTGACTACAGGGAAAGAAAAGGAGGCTTGCTGTGGGCTTGTTCTGCGTGTTAGGGAACACATCAGCTGCCCAGGGAAAAGGACTGGCTTTTAGTAAAAATTGAGAGGATTTCTCTTTATCTCTCTAGAGCTGTGTCACTTGCATTTGTAGCCAGGCCTCAGGTCTCCCGAGAAGAAATCTCTAACCCCTTTATTCCATAAAATCACTCTGTCTGCAGTCACATCTTCATGATGTGTAATCTAGATCAGTCTGTGAGGTAAGGATGGAGCTGGAGCCATCTACATTACAGCAGTGTAAGTGAAGACCAAAGTTCAATGAGCCCAAAATTTCAGTAAGTATGCACAGTTATTCTTCAAAGAGGAACAGCATGTTAAGTTTTTACTAGCATGACTTAAACTAAATCTTGCTATTTCTAATCTCCTGATTCTACGCAGGAACTAACCCCATTTTAGTAAGTTTATCTATGGGAGTGTGTTTATTGAGAACATGTATCAAACTAATAAAAATGCACCAATTTTGAACAGTTTTGAGATTTAGAAAAAAAAAATAATTCTATACCTTCCAAAATGTGGATTTAAAATAGGATTTCTGAAGAAAGAAGTCCAGGTAAGGCTGCTGAGGCCAAATGGCCCTAAGGTTGAAGGACTAAAGGCTGGAGACACAGATGGCACAGCCAGTGTTGAAAGAGGCATTGACCTCCACGTGTGATCTAGGAGGGGAGAATGACTCAGTGGAACATCCAAAAATAGACCAAGTGGGTGCGTTACGGAGATTCCTGGAACAGTCCCCAGAATTTCATTTTTTTCACGTTTCCTCCACTTTGCCCTTCTGTTTTGGAACCAGACCTTCAGTAAGAAATTATAAAGGCATTAGCTGAATTTACTCTGCAGTTTGTCTCACCAGCTACTATTGCATGCAGCGATAGAGGCAGCAAAATATTTACTGTTAAACCAAAAAGCACTTCTTTAATATGAAAGATCCATTTATAAATTCTCAGTGGATTTACCAAGAAATAAAAAGTAATAAATATGGTAAATTTTAGTACAGTTTCGCTCTGTCAGAATAGTCCCATATATTTTAAAACCATTGTAATACACAGACCTATCACTCAAGAACTCATCAGTTATTAAAAATTATCATTCTTCCTTTCATAAGCTATCCAAAATTAAATTTCAACAATGCCATTCAAGAGGTGGCTACTTCTGTGCAGACACCTCAGGAAGAAGCTTAATTATGACTGTAAGAGTACCTATGCCAAATATATGGTGTGTGCTTTTTATTTTGATAGCTGAACATTTTTATACAGAGGATTCAAAAGTAAAATGAGAAGCTTTTGTTATCTACTATGAATGCAAACAGCATATAGTTACAGGAAATGATTATCTGAATTGCAGTGAAAGCTAATACTAAACTAGAAAAACTAGTTAAGCACCATTAGACCAGGGTATCAAGCTGTTCCTAAAGGGGCTTTAGTTAGTATTGGTTTTATGTATTAAGCTCTTGAGTATGTTGCCTCTTCAAGCCTGACTGGTTGTCATTTTAGCCCATTAAACATAGTTTAAAGACTTTAATCAATTGAATCTACAGATCAGAAAACTGACTCTTCACACCTATTCTTTAGCATTCACTGAGCAGAACCTTTCAGACCCATGATGATAGCAGAGAGGCGTGAGGAGCATTAGCTCTAAAACAAGAGATAGAAGATGTAGACTAAGGATGTTTAGAAATGGATGCTGCTGAGGTTGAACACTCAACACCCAAATGTACTCAGCTGCTCAGGTCTTCTGGCCCCTTCTGCAGTAGAGGCCATTGAAGGTGGATTCTGAACTGGATCTGGATTTGGAAGAAAAGCATTAGCCGTGGATCATAATCTTATTCAGCAGTCTTGTATACAACTGTGGTTGAAATTGTGAGCTGTTTTCAAGCACATTCTATGTATAATACCTGAATGCACTAATCAGGATTCAGTATTTGGTAGAGCAGTAGCACAAGGAACATGAGTCATTGGAAAGACCAGCTTGTGTCCTGTACAGAATTAAGACTTTGACATTTACATCTGCTTTACTATGCAGGTAAACTTCAAACGTGAAGGTCTTTTAGCACACAATGCAGGTAAGAATCTAGCAAAACCGCTAATCCAAACTGAAATATAGAAATTAAATTGCAAAAATTCAAGTCTGAAAACAATTACAACATATGCTAAACATAGTTATTCCTTTGGTACTTACATTTCTGAAATAGTAAAATTCTGTAGAAATCTCTATTATGAAAAAACATTTGGATACAGAGGTTTTCCAGATCCATTTTCTTTAATAGTTGCATTTTGGTATCTGCAGTCGTATTTCAGTCAAAAAATATTTTCAAATAGTTTTAAATTTCTATTACATAAGATCTAAAAAACAGGTTTTAGGGATTCCTGGCTTCACTGCTTGCTTTAATCTCAGACATGCCTTATAACCATTTCCAGCAACATGACTTACCTTCAGATGCTTAGATTATGTGAAGTGCATAATGGAAGGAAACTCTCTCCACACCAGAGTGCTGATACCCAAACTGTGGAGTGCCACAGCCTTGCTGCCCCGAGTTTAATGTTGTTCCTATCTATGTCAGTAACAATTTACTCTTTCAAAGCACTGGCTATGGGCTCTAGGGAGCCAGCTGAAGAACTACAAATCTAGTCCTTTCATTGCATGTGTTATCTTTACACAGGGAAGTTGCTGTCCTGCTGGAGGAGGGATTCACGCCCCTTGGGTTATGTCCGAAACACAAGAACTGTGTCACTGTACAGGTAGCTGGCAGAAGGAGGAGCCCTTAGAAGAAAAGTCAGAACATCAGCATTTTGAAGTTGGTACTTAAAATTCTTGACTGCTCTGACTCATTCTTTGGCCATTTCTCCAGCAACCACAGACGTTAAGTGATCAGATGTCTTACAGAGGAATATCTGAATCGGTGAAATACCCAAGCAGCTATGCCTGTGAGCACTAGACACTTGGCTTGCATGAGTCCAAGACAGGGGTCTGGTAAGAAAAATTAACTACTGGGATCAGATGACTTTAAATTGCTGTTAACCAGTACCCCCAAATATTTATAAGTGGAGCTTAGCTGAGATCTCACAGGAAAAGATCACCAACTCAGAGGTCTTAGTGCTTTCTGTGAAAATAAAATGCAATTAAAAAGGCAGTGAACTGCCTTACACTGCAGATGTGCAGATAAAGGCTTTCTGAAAAAGGATAAAACAAATGCTGCAAAGGTATGAATTGCCTTACTAAATCTTAGCATAGTTCTTCAGTCCGTTCTTCATAAAGAAGCCTAACACGAAACGAGATGTCTGCTTTTCTGCTTTCGCTGTCCTAAAGTGAATCCATTTGATCACTTACACACGTGCTTTGACTACAAAATAATGTTTTTCATATTACAAGTGATTTGGGGTTTACTACCAAAGTTATTTAGTCATCTGTTAGATTTGGTATTTATCAAACTGGAAGGAAATACCAGCATAGATATATAATAATTATCTTTAGAAAAAAGCTGGCTTTCATTTCCTTACTGGTACAAACTCCTCAATGCAAGTGATGAAAGGAGGAGAGGCATGCCTCATACCTTACACTGACATGACAAACAGCTTTCAAAAGCTAGCGCGTACATTAGAGTTGTTAACATTCAGATTAGTCATCTTGAACCTTTTGTTAAGCAGTTTTCCTTTGCTTCCTATAAAAGGCCAAACTTGCCTTTACTCTATTTTCAGACATGTTTGAAGTACCAAACTAAACATAACAGACACTGCTATGCCAGTCTTAAGGTTTTCATGGTGCAACTATAATTTCAGTAGTAAAGTACTTTGGGGAAAAAGTGCAGTACTTAATACTCAAAGATGAGTTTCAAGCAATCATGTTTGAATTGTATGCAAAATATTACCCGATTATTTTTGTACTTACTAGCACCACATGTACCTCATGAGATTTAGGGCTTTTAAAAAGCAAAAGGTGAGGGTGTAAAATTTGTCAGGTTTGTTGTAATGGTCTTTACAAATGTATCCTACTTAATTGCTGTAATTGGTAATGATGATAAAAAGACAAATAAATGTGACTAACTGTATCATGCTTCTGCTGTAGCTGAATATAGGATCATAATCAGAAAATAGATCAGTTATATTTATAAGCTAATGTTTTAACACTGATGCAGCTTAGGGTACTGAAATACCCAAGTGATGTTTCACTCCTCACATTAAGAAAATATTCCTTCAACCTTTAACTTGGTCTTATTTTTCTCCCATCCTAACAACATAAATTATGAGAAATAGAATGGCAACAACAGATGCAAATACAATTGAAGAGCATCCTAACATGGCTTCAGGTTATGAAAAGGTTTTTCAGACTCTGACCACCCCTTTCCAAGGTAAGGAAGAATACAAAGATTCTTGCTACCGTCTCCCTTCCTCCATAGAAGCAAGTAATGGAGATTGGGTGAGGGGATCTCTTTGAACTCATGCTAAAATGAGAATATGTTAATGGGCAAATTATTTTTTTTTTTGTCTTATTTTTTCAATTTTCACATAAGACTCAAAATGCAAGAGAAAGCGACAATATAGTGGCTGGTCCCTATTTCAACTGTTGATGGAGGGGTTGTAAGATTAGTTTCCTGGATTTAAACTGTAGTAAATAAAAGGATACCACATTTCATATCAGCTGATTTAGCTGGGTACTGTGGGAGAGGTGTGGAAGTCATTTCACACAGGGCACCATGCAGAGCAACATGGGCACAGGAGGCAAGTGTTTGAGAATTAAGATAGCTTGTTAACTACAGTACATCACTATCTATCTAGTAGCTGTTCCAGGCATCCTCTTCCCTCCAGGCTAAGTAGTCCCCCATCTATCACAGGACAAGAACATATACACAGCAGAGGCACCATGCACTGAAAGTTCATTCTTAGCAAGCTGTGCTCACGCCAAGGAGACTTGTGTTAAGATCTGACAAGGAGTAAGGCGGTGCAATCCATCCACTGGGGATACATCCGTTTTGCTATTCCACTTGTTAATTCCTTCCTGACTCCATTAAACTTAAACATTTCCATTTCTTTTAGATGAGTCGTTAGAAGAGTTCCTCTTTGCCATCTATCACCGCACCATTCTTCACAGGTCAAATGGACTACAGAGCAAGTACCCCATAGAGTGAATAGTACAGAAACAGGTGAGTTAATGGCTCTTCATCCATGATCTTTCCACTGGTAGATGTCATGTGTAATTGCCAGATATTGGGGTATTTCAGTGACTAGAGAGTTTAGTGATTGGTGGTGGTAGGTGAGGGCACATCATTTCCTCCAAGTCCAGAAAAGAGCACTGAAAAGTGCATCTAGGTATACTGACTAGACAGTTATGAGGTATCACTCATCCCTTTGAAGATGGTGCATATTAAAATAAGAAGTTAAAAATCTTACAGCTTTACAGATGTTAGTTAGAATGAACCATTGCAGATTCAGTGACTGGAGAAGTGACAGTGTATACAAACAAGTTTCTGCCATCAACAGTAAGGAAGCAGTGCAGGAGTGAGCGAGCTGTCACACTGAGCAGCTCTGCTTGTTTTCTGTCTTCCACCAGTGCGCACACATCTAAAGCTGTGCTGGAGCAGCAGTTCAGTCTGTACATGCAGCACAAGACACATCTAGTGCAGTAGTCATTTTGAGCTTAAAAATGCTTTGAAAGCCTTCACACCTTTGAAGCAATGTAACAAAAGTTAATGTTTCTGTATAAAAAGGGATTTCTAGCTTGTATAGGAGATGAATCTAAAGAAACTGCTTCTTAACAACACCTCTTAAGTATGAGCCCTTGGAGCCAGCAAAAGCCACAAGGTGCATTCGTAGTTTAAGAAAGCTGCAGGCTACAAGATGAGCAGTGTCTGTTTCTGTCTGGTGAAATCCTACAGGCATTGCTATTATTACAGCCCAGCTGGGCCATAAAATTCTCCTGGACAGTGCCTGACTGTCATATGGATGTCAGATTAATCTTTTATTTGTTTTAACCAGTCATATAGAAGCATGACTGTTGTGTTGAGGTAAGTTAGAGCAAGAAAAACCTGTAAACTTCCCTGAAGCCCAGGTAAATAACTGGGATGCCCCCCCCCCGGAACGCCTCACATGCTGTAAACCAACCGGGTTTCTCTTTTCGTGGTATTTTTCTTTTTTCTTTTTTTTTTTTTTAATACTGTTTTTATCATCTCAAAACTCAGGAGACAGCACCTGCCTTTAGACTCACGAAGGCGGCAGCAGATGCGAGCGTGAACGGAAGGCTGGGAATGTTTCTAAGCCGCTGTTTGTTTGCCCGTCGCTGAGGTAACTCGTCCATTTCTGCCTCCTTTAAGAACTAACCGAAACGGGCGGCACGCGACATCCCCCCCCCCCCCCTTTATTAACTTCTTGCCCAGCCGAGGACTGGAGATGAAGCCCTCGGGGAGTTGCTTTGAAAGCTGGACCGAGCCCCCGCGGGCAGGGCTGGGGTCGCCGCTGTAGCGGCCCCGCGCTCCGGCACTCACCTGCACTCGGGCTTCCGTCAGGTCCAGCCGCACGGCCAGCTCCTCTCTGCGGGGGCAGCACACCGTTAGCTGCCGCGCTGCCTCGGCACGGCCCCTCCCGTCCTCCCGCCCGCTCGCGCCGGCGGCCGCTACCTGGTGAACACGTCGGGGTAGTGGGACTTGCGGAAGGCGCGCTCCAGCTCCTCCAGCTGGAAGGTGCTGAACGTGGTGCGGTACCGCCGCTGCTTCCTCTTGGCCGGACCCGGCGCCTCGCCGCCCTCTGCCGCCTCCGCGCCGGCCGGGCGCCCCCCCCGCCCCGTTCCCACCGGCTCCTCCGCCGGGCGCTCCTCGCCTGAGGAGAGAGAAGCGGGGAGTTACCGGGGCGAGAGCGGGTAGCGCCCCGCCCGGCCCGCCGCCAGCCCCGCCGCCCCTCACCGTGCCGGCCCGCGCCCAGGATGCTGTCGATGAAGTAGGAGGTAAGGAGGTGCAGAGCCGGCGGGGCGGCGGCGGTCGCGCTCTGCATGACGGCGGGCTGGCTGCGGGCACGGCCCCCGCGCTGCGCCGGGTTTTATTGGCGCGGGCAGCGCCCGGCTCCGCGCCCCGGCATTAGCATTTCATTAGCGCGCTGGCGTCAAGGCCGGGGGTGGGACGCGCTGGGTCCCGCTTGTCGCGCAGGGGCCGGGCCGCTGTGGCCTCCCCCCAGGGCGGGTGACTCCGCTTACCCCGCGGCCGAGCCCGACCCTCGGGTCGAAACCGCTGTGCGGCCGCTCAGCTCCGCTCCCGGCCGGCGATAGCCTGTTAAAGCCTCCTCCGGGGGCGCGGGGTTGGAGCGGCTGCGCTGGAGCTGTGCCGGTACCGGCAGGGATAGCGGAGAGCCTCGACCGGCTCAGCGAGACCTGATGCTGGGCAGGGGCTCCCGTTCGCTCCTGCTCTGCTGCTGGGAACAGGGAGCAAGGAGTGACAGTGACAGCACCTGCCAGAAGGCAAGAGTGTGAGAGGAGCTCGCTTGCTTACACGTAAAGAGAAGGGACAGTAGGGTTTGACTCTCTGTTGCTTCTGCCGAATTTAAACTTGTTGAATTCAGCTTTTTAAAATAGATCTTGCAAAGTGGTGTGGGCCACAAGAGCAAGGAAAATGCACAAACCATGCAAAATCGAGCCTTTCCCCCCTGGAGATCTTTAATTTCACTCCTGCTAGAATTCTGTTGTCAGTGCTGTTGCAGCAATGATTTGTCAACAGGAGGTTTAAAAAGTATTTCCTACGCAGAGAGACTTCCAGCAGTTCTGTGCTTTTGCTGTGGTGTACTGCTTGAGACTGACATAAATTAGATGACAAAATGACTTGATTTTGAGGTCTAGATTTTGGGGGATGAGAATGAAATACCGGTTTCTGGAGAGTCTTATAGAGAGTGCAGCAGAAAAAGGCCTAAAATAAACTAAAAAAAAAAATGGCTGGAAGCTGAAGCCAGACGAATTTAGGTTAGCAATGAGGCTTAGATTTAAAAATGCGTGTGCTTATAGCTAAAACAACACAGCTGGTGAAGTTCTGGGTTTCTCTGTCTTTGCACCAAGACTGGATGGTTTACGTTTTAGCTGAAGACATAAAGGAGATGTTTCCTCAGTCTGTGACCTGTTTTATACAAGATGCCTAGCTGAATAACCTTTTGGTTCCTTCTGTCATCATAGTCCACAAACAAATGAGTTATTTCTTTTGTCCTCCCCTCCTCTTACCTCACTGGGCCTGTGTGAATGCTTTAGCGTTCTCTTTGGTTCCTGACAGACCTCTTCTTGCTGTCTCACTGCTCTGCCACAAGGCTCTTCACTGAATTAGCCCTCAACTTTATTCCTTTCACTACAAGAACTGTGTTTGGCCTGAAGCAATACTTGCATGAACCAATTCCTGCAGCACCTTCCCTGAGAAGCCTTGGGAAAGCATTTATAATGCTAAATCTTGAAAAAGTAGACGGCCTTTGTAAGAGGTGACTATATTTAAGGGGTACATTTACAGAAAGTATTTTTTTTTAACATAGAATTTTCTTGACCTTTCCCAGATTCTTGTCCTGTTCAGATCCTGACCCTGAGATTCAAACCTCAGGCAGCATTTTGAGCCAGACCACTTTGGCTTCTGTCTGTAGACACATGTCATCAGGGGATAACTAAGGTTGCAGAGCCATGTAATAGTGGTAAATGTTATGGAGGGCACAGGGAGGCAAAGAGAGGTCATGTAACTGAACTCCTGCATTCCCGAACACAGCTGTAGTTTTCAGCTGGGCTCATTTTAGAGGAGAGGGGTTTGGAAGTCATCTTTGCTTTTCAAGTTACGTGTGTGTCCTGGGTTCAGCAGTAGCAGTCATTTTTCTCCTCCTTGGTAGCTGGTGTAGTGCAGTGTTTTGACTTTCAGCTCGGGAACAGAGCTGATAACAAGGATGTTTTGGTTTGGCCAAGGACTTTGTGAGCCTCATGCTCTGCCAGGGAGGAGGGGAAGCCAGGGGGAAGCAGAGACAGGACACCTGACCCAAACTGACCAAAGAGGTATTCCATACCACAGCACATCATGCCCAGGAGGTAACTGGGAGTTAGCTGGAAGGGCTGGGAGACTGCAGGGTTGGAGGAGGTATCGGTCGGTGCTTGGTTGGGCTGAGGGGGCGAGTTATCGGTTGGCTGGTGGTGAGATGATGTATTCTCTTCCCTTGTTATTTCCTTTATCATTATTATCATTGGTGGTAGCAGTAGTGATTTGTGTTATACCTTAGTTACTAAACTGTTCTTATCTCAACCCGTGGGAGTTGCATTCTTTTCGATTCTCCTCTCCGTCCCTCCGGGAGTAGGGGGAGGGCAAGAAGGGGGAGAGTGAGTGAACGAGTTACCTGACTGGGTTTAAACCACGACAGTGTGGAAAACACTAGCCTTTTGGAGGGGCATGGTGTGGGCATGTGCACCCTTTAAACTTAGAGTGGAGAGAAAAAAAATTAGTCTTCTCCATCTGCCATGAGTTTACATGGCAATACTGAAGGAAACCAGCATTCCCTGCTATGGACAAAGGCTTCCTGCTGCATAAATTCACTGGGTGGTGTCAAAGTGGCCCTTTGGCTGAGGGAACTCAGCACTGTTTGATGCAGAAGAGCTTATGTTAAATATATGTGGGGTTTGGTTTTCTCTGCTTGCAGTTGTATTTTTTAGCAGCTTTTTCTTCACATTTTAAGGACACGTTGATTATGTGCATCAGTGCACAATGCTTTATAGTGCTTTATGTACATAAGTGTATTTTAATGAAGTTTAATATTTAGGCTTAGAAACAAAGTCTGTCTATGTTTATACTGAAAGGAAGTTCTGAGGTAAAATATGTGACAAACTTAATAGGAAAAATTGTTTTAAAAAAGCCCAAGGGGTTAGTTTGACAGTTCAGCATGTCCCTTTCCTGGCTTGGAGAAAGCAGATGGCTACTTACTGGAGACGGAAGTGCAGAACTTGGATAAACCAGAAGTGATTCTGATGGGAGCTCTGAGTCAACTTTGGTTGGTTCTAGGAAGCAGATCCTGGAAGGTGCAGAACATCTTTAATGCCAGTGTACATCTCTAGGTTGTTTCAATATTCTTATTAATGCAATTTCTCTTTCATTGTATTTCTGCTTTACACAGCTGCATGAAGATCTGGGTGAATTTGAAGATCAGCACCTCTCTTTATGGGTTTAAATCTATGTTATGTGTGGCAATCCTGTAAATACTGGGGAACTTCAAGTCTGAATGCTGTGGGACAGAGCTGTAGTTGGAATAGCTAGGTTCTCTCAGGCAATTGATACTTATTATACCAGCTGCACTTGAGTGCAGTAACTCTTTTGTAATGGAATCACAGTATGCTGGCTTCCCATTTCAGTTAATAACTTCTGAAAATAAAGTAGGTGCTTTTTGCTGATTAGGCATACCTGACTGCTTGGAAAAAATGTGTGCACAGTACATGGCAAATCAGCTTCCCTTTCTGTTCTGCATATTCAGGAGCAGAGTAAAATATTAGTTGGAAAACAAATGAGATAAGAATTGGGGTGTTGTTGACTAACTCTGGAGAAGCCATTGTTCTGAGATGGTGGACACAGCTGTCATTGTGCTCATTCTGACCAGCCAGCCTGGAGCAGGTACCCAGCTGTTGTGTCCCCATACAAATCTGTTCGCAGCCTTAATTTCAGATCTGTGTTGTATTTCCTGCACAGGCATTTTATTTTATGCAGGCAAATAAAGGGAGCTTCAGCCTTCCCTTTGGTTCTTGAAAGAGATTATTCACAAAGGGCTGGCATGTAAGAGGTTGTAAGAAGTTCCTGTTGAAATTGTGTGAATGAATTGTAAGAGACACCTTGAACAACCTAAACACTGCAATAGGTGTTCTTTCAGCAGCTGCTGTAATACACTGTCTCTCAAACCCTCTAGGTGAAAAGCGAAGAGCTCTTTGCTGCATGGGTGCCTCTGGCAGTACTGCTGTGATACTGTAATATTTACTGGGTCTTCTAAAGCCACCCCTTTTGGGGTCATAATTACACGAGACTCTCATCTCTTCTAGAAAGTAAAGAACATAACTTCTGAAAGTTTTTAGACTTTGCATTTATGGAGAAAGTCTTAGAAGTCTGGTAGAGCCTGGGGGTAGCAAGTCCAAGGAGAAGTAAAACCAACTCTATTTTTTTTCTTAGCATTCTTAAGACAAAGTGTCAGATAATAGGCTAACAAGCCAGCATGTATCTTTGTTAAAGGGTTCAGCTTTGACTCTTTCTGAAGGATGTCAGTCCTCTTCTCATGGCTGCACATTCCTAGAGTGAAAATTACTCTCTTTTTCTGAATTACTTTGTGTAGGGACTAACTGGATAGAATGTTGGACTGGACTTGGAAGAACATGTTCCTGGTTTCTCTGCTGGCCTCCAGGACAAACCTCAATATACTTGTGCCTCAGGTACTCATGCATGGGGAATAGTCATACTGTCTTTGCTAAGTATTGGACTTTGCTGCTAAATTATCTCTGGGAAACCTGAATAAGGTTAAAATACTTCATAGTTGACATTTACCCATTTATGATTGTAAAATGGGTTGTGCTCATGGAATATAGCCTTAGCATTTTACCTTTTTAAACCCTAAATATAAACTTGGGTTTGCTTCCCAATGAGCACTGAGAAATCTGGTTTGGGGTTTGTTTTTTTTCTGAATGCAGGTTAATCATCATAACTGCTTTACAAACATGTCTCTGCCAGATGTGTTCTTCAGTATTGTCCATGTCTTTTTGCAGATATGGAGATTCCCAGTTCTTCCCCAGCACTGCAGGTACTGAAATCACTCAACTTCGAAGAGTGTGAACTGTACAGTAATGTGCAAGGGAGGCTCTGCTACAGTCTTGGTGTTAATCTCCGTCTCACTCTTTCATGAATAGAGTAAGTGATTGTTGCTTTATCCAATTTCTTCATAACATTTTTTGCTGTTGCCATCATTTGTTATGGGGTGCTGAGGCATGGAGAGATGGAATGTTGTAGGAAAAGTCATGGGCTGTTCTATGTATATGAAGTAATTGCTTAAACTATCAAACTGTCCCTTTAATGCACCCACTTTAATAGACTAAAAATGTTAGAGTAGGTGTAACTGTAGAAATCCTAAGTGTCTGCATCTGTTCTCCTGACAAAATTGTAAGTGGAGCAGCCTATAAGTAGTTGAGAATCTTCAGCAGTATGTTTCTTTTAGCATGCCTATATGCTCATGGCCATTTCTGAATAGCTGAGAAGTTCACTACAAAACAGATGTAGTTGTAGTGAGATTCCTGCACTGTTTTGCGAACTGCTTCTCTGAGTCGTTCTTGTCTTTTTTAAGATTGGAGAGCCCTGCATTTGGTAAAAGGGTGATTTTGGAACACCTTTCTGCTGACAGTAGTTCTGCTTCAGATTCATAACGGTGCAAGTGTGAGGGGAATCAAACCTGGTTTGTGTTCAACTGCAAACGTGTCATTCTGAACTGTAGCATACTTGGTACCAGCCAGCAGCTGGAGTCTGCCATGGATGGTGTTTGTGACAGCTGCTGTCCATAGCAAAGGGAAGTAACTGTGGTCTACAGCCAAGCTGACCTCTGGGGACTCCACAGGGATATTACAAACAAAAGGGCACCTGCTTACTATTTTAATCTGTGAAGAGTCTGTGACTTGGTTCAACAGATTGAAAGCATGGAAAAGATATTGGCATTAGTCACTTGGCTTCTTTATTTTACGAACCACTTCTGAACAGCAGAGGCTGCGTAAGATTACTCTGTGAGTAGCTTTGTGGAATTGGAATGGAGTGAATTACCAGAAGGAATCAGCTAAGTAGCTGAGACCTGAACTGAGCCAACCTCTCATCTGCATGTTGGAAACTAGTTGTGAATAACAGCACCAGTGCAGCCTAGATCTGAGGAAAGAGTTGGATCGTTCCCCAAATAACCTTATCTGAGAGGAAGGTAAGTGGGAAGCAGAGGACTCTCTCCTCCTCCTTCCAGAAAATCTGCATCTGGATTACTTGGCAATGTATAAGGATATTTCAGCAGCAACCTGTAACTGCCTGGATTTGAGATTAATTTCTAATCATTATAACTATTCAGTTTCATAACAGAACCTAAAAAGAGTTCTGAAGATAGGGGAATGTTGGGGGGGGGGGGGGGGGGGGGGGAGAGAGAAGGAAGGAATGACCAGGGAGACTTTCCTATGCAAAGAACTTGTTCCCTCTTTGTTGTCGTGTATGTTCTAGCAGAAGAGGTTTAGGTTTTGTTTTTTTTTTCTTTTAGGGAGCTATTTTCTGATAGTGTTTTAATGATAAATCATAGCGCACTGCCATTAAAAAGCACTATGTGCAGTTGGAAGGGCGTAGTTTTTCTCATCTGTCCCCTGCGTGCCCCCCATATCCAATATGGTTGGAAATACTTATCAGTTTATTGCAAATATCCTATTCACACTGTTGTGATGAAGCTGCAGGTTTCCTTCCATCAGGATTGTCTTGATTTTACCAGCCTGTGATATGACTCTGTTCTTTGGGTGAGTTTTGCAGCATCTGCTGGCTTTGAAGAGAGCTCTGCACAGTGTGAATGCGAGGCAACACCTTTCTCAAAGCAAAAAACCTGACCCTTTTAATTGTTTGGGGACATGTGTGGTGTATAAAGCATTTTAAACTCCTAGCCTGAATTTGGTCATAGGTAATAGCGTCGTGCTGCTTATCTAGACCCCTTCTTTGGAATGGAAGATCGAAGGAAGGTGGACTCTTTGCTCCCTCTTGTGGTAGATGTAGAAATGTGAAAAAAGTTTTGGGAAAACCTTCCCGTAACACTGATGGAACCTGTTTTCCTTAGCACCTTGTGACAGTTAAGAGTTTTAATATTAACTCAAATTGCGTGAAAGTAAAAGATTTTATGAGATCAGAAGAAAGCCCTGAAGCACATAACTTTTTCAAGCAAGGCTAAATGTTCTACTGTATTATAGCTTTCAAAAATCCAGGGAATGCAGGATGATGAAATACAGTTACATATGTATTATGTTGATCAATTTTTATATAGCAAACACAGCTTAAGGATATTTTCCTAATACTGGTTAAAGGTTTTTTGCCAGTTCCTGCATACCTTCATGCCACACAGTGTATTTTTTCCCCTCTATTAGTTTTTGCAGGGTTGTAATCCAGCAGTAGAAAATGCCTTCACTTTGTCTCTGTTAGCTTTCTTGACCTTAGAATGTAGAAACATTTAGATAAAATTTCAGAGATTTATCCTACAGGTGGAAGTTATGTCCATAATTACTCTATAGAAAGGGGAAAAGGCATAGCAATGGCAACAAGATCCCAGATTACTGCAGGTTACTGTGTACTGTGTAAAGATGCTGTGTTTTCTTGGACTTCGTAAGACCATTTTTGATAATTTTTTTTTTCCTGGAAATGTTTATATGCTTACAAAAGAATTTACTTTCTTTGTGTTTTTATAGTGCAGCAGTATGTGATGTCATCTGTGGGGCCAGGAGCATGAGTTGAAGGGGACTTCACTGGCAGTGTGTAGGAAGCTTCGTGTCTGCAACGGGCTGCAACATTACTGCATGCACACACACATGGGAGGAGTGTCCAGAGACTCCAGGACCCTCAAGTACTCTGCAGTGATGGACTGGTACAGAGCCTACTCTTGAAGTTCCTGAGAGGCAAGTGAGGAATGGCAGGTGAGTAGTTACATAGTAATGGTTTGTGCTGTTATTACAAGAGAGACAGGTCTAGCTCATTTATACAGAACCCAACATAACAGGATTACTGCCTTTTTGGCCTAATAATATTTTGAAGTGTTACACAATGATGGGATCCCTGCGTAATTTTTTCACCTAATTAAATAAATGAATAACGTGCAGCCCTGTTTTGTAGAGGAAAATCCTCTTTGAATTGCCTTAATATCAGCTGCCTACTTTGCAGCATTCAAGCATGTGGCCCAGGGTGTGCAAACGTGTTTCGAGCAGAACAGCTGCCTGCTGGGGAGCTGTTCTGGCCAGGTGAACCTGCTTGCCATTGGTGGACTGTTTTCCTTGAGCCATCTGAGTTCCAAAGTTCCTAGGGAGTGTTTTGAGGGAGGCATCTTGTTTAGCCTGGTGTTGAAGAGGGATGCCACCTTTTGCCTCTGCTTAAACAGTAGCATCCTAGGCTAATAACATCCTGCAGGTAATGTCATGTCTTGCTCTCTCTGGTCATAATTATGTCCATTTGATGTCTGCAACCTCCAATATCACAAATTGTCGTGTGGACCATATGAACCATTGGTGTTGGCTAGATGTTTTTGAGAGGGTGATTGTGCTGGTTTGGGCTGGGGTAGAGTTACAATTTTCTCCACAGTAGCTGGTTTGTGGCGATGGTTTGGATCTGTGCTGAGAAGTGCTGATAACACAGGGATGTGCCATTACTGCTGAGCAGCACTTACATGGAGTCAAGGCCTTTTCTGCTCCTCACCTGACCCCACTAGAGAGGAGGCTGGAGGTGCACCAGGAGTTGGGAGGGGACACAGTGAGACAGCTGACACTGATTTGATCCCAGGGATATCCCAGACCGTGTGGCGTCATGCTCGGCATGGGAAGCTGGGGGAGAAGGAGGAAGGGGAGATGCTGGGAGTGATGATGTTTGTCTTCCCAAGTCACTGTTACATGTGATAGAGCCCTGCTGGCCTGGGGATGGCTGAACACCTGGAAATGGTGAATGAATTCCTTGTCTGGTTTTGCTTGAGTGCAGCTTTTGCTGTACCCATTAAACTGTCTTTATCTCAAGCAGGAGTTGTCTCACTTTTGCTTTTCCGATTCTCTCCCTGTGCCGCTGTGGGGGAGTGAGCGGCTGCGTGGGGCTGAGCTGCTGCTGGGGTTGAACCACAGCAGCGGTGAAAGATCTTAACATTAATGAAATGCTCTGATATTGTTGTGGTTCTCTTAGCGGTTCCAGTTGAAACTGGTTTTCAATTTGTTCTGCTTTGGTTTAAAGAATTTGAATTTCCTGCACTTCAGCGGGTACGTGTCTCTTCTTGTATTTGTCCAAGGTGTTGCTGTCATGTTGCTGGGGGTCTGAAGAGATACAGAGATAAGTATTTCAGTGGTGTAAAGTTTTATTTAATGATGGCACATGTCTCAAAATATACGGAAGATCTGCTGAAGTATTGATTGCTCAAGTAGCCCCCTTAAGCTCTTTCATTGCCTCAGCAATAGAGAATGGATGCTTATGCAGAGAAGTTTGATTATATGCAGAAGTGTTGGATAAAAGATTGCACAGGGAATTGAGCAACAAAAAACACTGAAAAATGTTCTGCTTAATTAAAAAAAAAAAGCCAATGAACCGAATGCAAGTTAAATACTTTTCTGTGAAGACCCTGTCTCATGGGTGCTGGGGGTGCGAGCTGCTGTTTGCCTTTGTGGTGCAGTTGTTCCAGTGATGGTCAGTGTTGGACTGTGCTAACTACAAGTTGAAGCATATGGGCAAAAGGTGTTTCTTTCTCTTAATCTTTAAATGGCTTCAGTGCTGCTACCTCCAGGCATTTATTCTTCGGGGAGAGGTGCCAAATGGTTAAAAGAGTGGTGTGAAAAACCCTGAGATTACAATATATAACTGATAGCTTGAGTTCCTTTTTGCATGCTTTCTGGCTTAGAGGTGCTCAGGGTGCACATACGTGCATTGCTCTCAGTAACTGCAAGGATGCATCTCTTTTTCCTCTTCTAAATGAATAGCTGAGATTCTGATTGCATCATGTGAGTCTGGTAATTTGGCCTTTAAAACATAGCCGTGAAATAGTGCAGCACTTGTGAGTTACAGGAGGGCTGACAATGCTTGAAAGAATGCCTCTGTCTTCAATCTTGCTGCCCATTTCCTTGTGAACCCTTGTGTATGTGCTGCTCTCCTTCTTCGTCCAGACAGTAACATGATTTTTGTCCCCAAAGTAGCCCTGTAAAACGGGAGGGTGTTGTAATTATAAAGAAAGGAAGCAGAGATTTATTTGTTCATTAACCTGCAACATAAATATCTTTTATCTTGTTATACTGTTTCACAATCCTCATTAATGGACTAAAGCTGCTAGTTTGTCTCTTTATCATGTTGATAGACCTGTTAAATGGAACCCTGAGAGATCAGACAATTTAGTCCTGTGGCCAGTGGCAGCTTTTCACAGTAGTGATTTCTAGCTGGGTTGTAAGTGCCAAATGTCTAGGCAGCTTGTGCTTATCAGCATCCGTTATAGTTTTTGTTGACTTGGACCATTAATAATGTGTCAAATTCAGTAATTAGGCTGTCTCTAGTAGCTAAGGGAAATTGTTTTTCCCTAACTGATGGTATGGGTAGTGCAGTTGTGCAGATAAGCACTTGGTCAAATGGCAGTTTGGGTGATTTTTAACTGGTCTTGCTGATGAATGCAAAAGTAGTGCTAAGACATGGGGGGTGGATGACAGCAGAGACAGGCACTAAGAAAGATAACCTACCCCTTTCTGAACTCTCTCCAAATTAAGACACTAATTATTGTTTTGATTCTGCAAATCTGCTGTGTGTAGGAGCAACCCTGTTAATTTCAATGCTGTGATGGTTTTATAGATGCTGCTCCATTCTTCTGAGTTAAAACTCATCAGAGACCTGAGGGAATTAAAGGGATTCTCTCTAGGAGGTGTAACTTTAACTCTCTATGTAACACTGGCTGCTGCTAGGTAGCCACTGCTGCTCTAAGATTCATTTTGTGAGTGACCTCCTTTCTTCGTCACTGATGGAGTCTGTTGTGCCCAGGAAATGCTTCAGCAGTTAGTAGGTGCAAGAAAGGTCTGTTTATTCTGTTGAAGCTGGGATCCCAGTTCTTAGGTGAATGACATCTACCTGTTCCTAGGAGCAATCAATCCACTGCAAAGAGGCTGAGTGTTGTGATGACAGCCATCAAACAAACGTGTCACTTCAGTCATGTGAAGACGTCCTGTTGAAATACACAAGAAAATGACTTTTCCTGAAAGCCCTTTGAGTTCTCCATGGGCTTAAGTTCCCAAAGCTTGCTTTCTGTATTTGAGCCAACTGATAAGATGGGTGCAAGAGTTGTAAAGGCTACTTTATTCTGCAAGACTGGTGAGGTAAATGAATTCCTGCACAGAAAGGCATTTTAAGAGAGAATCCAACTATAACTCGCTTCGGTGTTTGGGAAGGAAGCAACCCAGCACAAATAGTGATTACCCAAACCTGGTTACACTCATGCCAACAGATTCCTACAAAGGGCCATGAGATGGTAGCAGCAACATGTGCTCAGCTGCCCAGTTCTATCGACTTGCAGTGACACTGAGCAGATTAGTTGTGCTTGAGTGCAGGGGAGGTCCAGGACATGGAGGGACACGTTGGATGTCTTGAGAGAGATGAATTCTTCTGGCTGAAACTCACTCTGTGCATGCCCATCCTGAACCCCAGGTGAGTGGAGTGGATGTGTAGCCAGGCCAACAAATCGAGTGCTGTGTCTTTTGTCCAGATGTGTTACAGAGATCTGTAGTGAGGGCCCTGCCATCCTTTGCTGGCAAAGTGACCACTGAGGTATACATGGCATAAACCTAATCACCCCAAAGCAAAATACTTCCTGGTAGGCTAGTCCTGCCCAGGATACACAGGAGAAGTAAAGCTCTTCTTCCATAAAGAAGTCCCTGAAAATGGGGTGTGCTCCACAAGTGGGTTTTCCTAGTTTCTCGGTAAACCTTAAGGTGTGCAAAATCAAGGACTGGTTTAGAAACTCTGATTTCCCAGGTAATGGCCACAGACCAGCTACCTATAGGTGTCAAACAGCCGCAGAGGTGTGGAGCCCTCTCCAAGTCTCCTGTAATGGAAGAAGGGGAAGGAAAAGGGGAAATACTGTTAAATATTGTTGGCCTCAATAGGTGCTCGGTGAGTCAGGTCATTTGTTGGCCTGGCAGAGAATAGGTTGCCAGGAATCAGAGCCCACTTTTTCAGTATCAAGGTGCAATTGAAGTTCTTAATTGTTTTAATTTCCAGGCTGGGCAGCTTTTCTTCCCATAGCATATGAGTAGTGCTTAAGGAAGTTGTGAGAGGGAAGGAGCAAAGGAGGCACTGAGGAATGAATGAGAGGGCAAGAGTCATACTGGCTGGAGGCATGGAGTGGGGCTGTGTGTAGACCATGCTCTGTGCTCACAAGTGACTGCTTTCTGTAGTGTACTACTGCCGTGCTGGTGTTAGTGAGCAGTGGGATCTTGAATTAATGTCAGGGCTTTGATGGATAACGAAAGCTCATTGTGGAACCCTAGGAGCTCCACTGTGAATCCTAGAATGGTTTGTGTTGGAAGAGACCTTAAAGCTCACGCAGTTCCAACCCTCTGCCATGGGCAGGGACACCTTTTTCACTAGAGCAGGTTGCTCCAGCCCACATCCAGCCTGGCCTTGCACACTGGCAGGGATGGGGCAGCCACAGCTTCTCTGGACATCCTGTGCCAGTGCCTCATCACACACATAGTGAAGAATTTCCTCCTAATTGCTAATCTAAATCTCCTCTCACAGTTTAAAGCCGTTACCCCATGTCCTGCAAAAAGCCCCTCTCCAGATTTCTTGTCAGCCCCTTCAGGCACTGGAAGTTGAGCTGATGTCTCCTCCGAGCCTCCTCTTCCCAAGGCTGAACAACCTCAGCTTTCCTAATGAGCCCAGCGCTGCTCTCAGGGGACAACCGCCGAGCGACGGAGACCTCAGAGCTGCTCCAGCCCTTCCTTCCCCGCGGCAAGGCCCTGCCTCGCCTCAGCTGCGGGACCCGGCCTGGCCGCGAGAGGTCGCCCTCCGGCCGCGCTGCTGCGCCGCAGCCTCGGGCGGCAGCTCTGTATGCCCCCACCGGAGACTGCCGAGGCCGGGGAAACCCAGCGCGGCCCCTGCTCTGCTCTGGGGCTTGCATCTTGGCAGCGTTAAAGCAAGATCATCGATGCTGCTGCCCTCCTGCTGTTTGTGACTGCGGAAGCTTTAGTCACCTCCCCAAACGGTTCCTGTTTTCTGCAGCAGCCCAGGAAAGCAGCTGAAACTAGCTTGTTCCAAACCCCAAATATCAGTAGTAGCTAAGAAAAAAACAAGAGTAAATGGACAGAGGGCAAGAAGGGAACTTTTGTTTCCTTCCCTATCTGAACGAAACTCTGTTGTCTCTGGTTACTACAGATAGTCCAAGGAGGAAAAAGGAAAAAAAAATTGCTCTGGTAGAATCCAGGTGTGAATCTTACCTAAAATTTAACAAGACCATATGAACAGCCCTTATAGAGGTGACAACTTAGACTGAGGGTGAATCCATTAATATCCAGCCAAATAGACACAAAGAGTAGGAAATACCGTCTGAATCATGGAACATCTGGCTGTAGATAGGACAAGAGGCTTTGCATATGTATCAAATCCATTTTAAAAAACCTCTGTGCATTGCAGGATACTCCTTTGTTTTTCAGAGATGAAGCAGTAAAAGTCTCAGCAAGGGAGAGTGATCTTGTATTAAGTAGGAAGTAACTCTGTGGGACAGGATACTGAACAAAGTGGTTTTTCTTTTCGTAAGGCCTCACTTTCCCTCTTTCTTTGCCCTCCATATTTTGGCAGAGCTTTACAAACAAGTGCTTGTATGCTGGTTCCCTTGATGGACTGTCTAGTCCCCTGGCTAACTATCCATCATTTTCCTCTCCCAGCAATGTGTCTGGGAGCTGTTGTTTCAAGTGGATTCCTGTTTCATCCAGGATAACGAAATGGCTTGTAAGCTGTGGGATAACAATGGAAGATTGGCAAGAAGTATTATAAACACTTTCCATCAGTGCCAGTGTCTTAAGGGAATGAAGGAAATGTCCTCCAAATGCAGCAATGGCCAGAGAAGTGACTGTGAGAAAAGAGCCTTGTGTCCTACCTACATGAACTGGCGTCAGTTTATGAAGGATTGCACTCCGTATGTTACTCTGGCTTCCTAAAATGAGCGCACACTGCACAGCTTTCCCGGCTGTGGAAGAGGCAGCTGATTTGCATGCACCATCAGCCACAGGTCCAGGTTCTTCTCATCTCTGTGTTATCTTTAGGACCCACAGATGTGAGGCTGGACAGAAGTCAGGCAAAACAGAGCTAGACTGGTCCAGTAGCAATCCTGCAACCCTGGTTTCAGGTCTGAACCAGACACTTCACTAGAAATGTGCAGAGAAGTATTTAAAATGTGGACCAAGGAGTTTCTGTGAGGGGAAATCCCAGAGAGAGGGTCAGGATACCAGTGAATTATCACTACATCATCTAATCTGGGTATTGGGCTTTTCAGTACTTAAAAGGAGGCTTGTAGGAAAGACGGGGACAAACTTTTCAGCAGGGGCTATTGCAATGGGACAAGGAGTGATGGTTTTAAACTGAAAGGGGAGATTCAGACTAGGTATAGGGAAGAATTTTTTTGCAATGAGGGTGGTGAAGCTCTGCCCAGAGTGGTGGTAGGTGCTCCATCACTGGAAACATTCAAGGCCAGGTTGGATAGGGCCATGAGCAACCTCATCTGCTCATTGCAGACATCATTGGACTAAATGACCTTTAAAGGTCCCTTTCAACCTAAACCATTCTGTTTTTATGATTCCTTCTGTTACCTCATCCATAAGAGGGAGCTGGAGTGGAATATAAGGACCAGGATTTGTCACTGTGTTTTTAGGGAGTTGGGTTGCCACAAAGTAACTGTTAGCACAGTTGAAACACCAACAGGACTCAGAGATCTCAAAGGGAAGAATCATTGACAGGCCAGGGGGTTACCCATGGACCCTGTTTCCTCTTGGCTTTTTACTGGGCGTTGTGTGTTGTGGCAAGAAGCATCGCACTCTAATGTGAATAGCTAGGAGCATCCTGCAGCATCCGATATCGAGTGCCAGAGTATAATGAAGCATTGATTAACTCTTCTCTGCAGCACAATGTGCCCTTACATACTGCCATCCTGAAATTATTGATTAGCCTGGGGTCTGGCTCATCTTGTGCTGAGAGCTATTTTTGTGCAGAAGCATCAGTTCAGAGTCTTCTTGCTCTTTGGGAACAAGAGCCACCTCGCTTCCATAGACACTAATATTTTTGTACCATCTGCAGCAGTGTGCAGAGCTTTGATGATCTCATAGGTATGTGCATGTGTTGGAGCCCAGGATGACATAGCACCTCTTTGGAGCAGAATTTTAATTCCTTCTTTCCTAAAACCTTAAAACAACAATCATGTCAATGTGCTCTGTTGTGCCCTAGCTGTCTCTTGTACTTTATTCATCCCTGAATGATCTTTTAGTATTGGAATTATTTAGATTGTATATAGTGCAGTTGAAGTGTGGTTTCTTTGCTTTTGCCCTAGAGTAGTAATCTTAGAGATAACTATACCTTCCCGTACCTGTGAACTTTTGATACATGTGAGAGTCAGCTTCACTTGCCTCTGATGTCAGCACAGATCTGAAATGTAATAGGTATATTAACACTCTTTGTTACTTATGACTTTGGGATTTTGGAACCCGTTGCTGCTGAAGATACACTTTGTTTTCCTTTTCCTGCCCCCAAGCTACAGGTGCAGATTTTCCTGCATTGCACTAAATTATTCCACCTTTATGTATTCCAGACCGGAACTTCAGCATAATTAACATGCCCAGAAAATGTTACCTCTGTTTGATGTGCTGGGACAGAAGTTTAGAAATAGTGTGGGTACTCACAGAACATGTGATTCAACAAGAGTCCTCCAGTGAAGACTCCAGCTTTGAACTAAGCCAGAGTATGTGATTATTTACATGCTGACGTTTACATGCTTTCATCCAGGTTGTTTCCGCTCATTTGGAATTACAAAAATATCCTTGTCTCTTACCAGTTTGCTACAGGTGTTCCAAAATGCATTGTTCTAAGATATCCCAGATTCAGGTATGTCAGTTGCTGGGTGAAGCTTGTGGTGCAGTTTGGTTTCTGCAAAGCTAAAAGGACATGTATAAAATGTCAAGAGAAAAAATGAATCCTTGTCTTGCATGACCTCTTAGTTAACAGCATTTCATGTGTAATTTTGTGCATACCTCGGTAGCTTAGTTTTGCACGTTTCATATCTCATCAGACTCACATACATGCTGGTTTAGAAACACAGAATGAAAAATAATGGGAAAGGAATTATCTCTTAGTTTAGAGAGAGATTTACTATCCCAGTCTATTTATATTAAATTAAATTGCATTATTACTCTCTCTTCTCTATTGATTACCTTCTCAAGTGTGTCTAAAGTGAGCAATTGCCATGATCTTCCGACTCGCTGACATCTGAAAAGAGGGAATTCAGGGAATTCAAACTGCCTCATTTCAGGCTCTTTTGCTTAAATATATTTACAGAATTTTGTGGCTTATCCATCCCTTCCCCCCCTTACATTCATCTCTCTATATGTAACTGCCGGATTGCATTGTGTATGATGATAATAGTCTGCAATGTGGTTTTCTTCACTGTAGGCAGATGTTTTGCAGCTGACAAATGAATTGGTCAGACTTGTGCAAGATGGACAGACAATTTCTGGATTATTGCAGCTTCCAAGAGCTTCGCTACAAGTAGGTTATCACTCCTTCCAGGTTCCTGTACCTGTGCAGTTAAACAGATCTTGATAAGGCTTGTCTGTAACCCACCTCTGAATGACTCAAAATAATGCGACACCTTGCAATCTCATCATCTTTGTACATGGTATCCCAAAGTCCTTCTATGCTTTTGGAAAGTAAAACAACAGTAATGCCAAGTGTATGTGCAGGTCTTGTTATACTGGGTTTTATCTCAAGCTTTGAACATTGATGTAGTTCTGAAAACCTGGAGAAGCATGACAAGAATTTTGCATTCTGCTTTTTGGTGGGTTCATGTGTCCCTCTATATTAATCAAAATGAATTTATTTACCCCCTTTTAGCTCTAGTATGTTAGTTATACTTAAGTCCTCTAATATCATGTCCTTACAGGTGCAATTTCCTGCAGTGGGAGTACTGCTGTTGACTTTTTGGAGGCTGGGGGATGGAGTGAGGCCCTTGGGAGCAGTCACTAATCTCTAGGCATTCATGTAACAGAGAGTAGTTAAAACACATTGCACAGGACACATGCATGAGTACCCTCAGTCACTAAGGGGAGCTGTTTTGTAATGGAAGTGAGTTATGAAAAGTTAAAAATGGAGCTAACATTGATGCTGAGAAAAAAAATAGGATCTTTTTTCTTTTTTCATTCTGGGAATCTCTCTTACATTGAGGTCCCTTTGGTGCCAGAAAGTCAGCAGCCCCTTCACCCTGCAGCAGGAGCTCACAGGGGCTCTACCTGGCTTGATGAAAGCCAGGTCTTACCACTGTTAATTTCACATGACTTTTGGTTTCTGACCTGGTTCCCGTGTGAATAACAACATTTAGTTCGTGCCTGGATTTTTTCTTTGCACCTTGTCGAGACATTTATACCTGTGAACAGGGAGCGTTGAGCTGCCACCAAGAAAAAATGAGAATTTAGAAGAATTTCATAGTCAGTTTGTACAGGCAGGAATGGAGAAATGTGGCAAAAGAGAGTTAGACCTACAGACAGAACCTTCTTCATTGTAGAGCACTGGCATGTCATTTTATGTTGTCTGTATTCATCAACCAAAGGGTTTGCCCTAGGCAGCCAAGTAGCACAGAAAGTGTACCTAGGCCTCAACCCCTGCATCTCTGCTAGTTCCCTCCTTGTCACCCTGAGAATTATCTGACATGTCATTTTCTGTCATCATCTTTTCTCCTTTGGGAGCACTGAGGCAAATAATTAATTTAGCTGGTTTTAGAAAATGCCATTTTTCCATGTGGATAAATTAGCCTGGCTGCTGTGTCCCTCTGAGCCATCCAGGCTGCTTCACTCAGTGCCCCATGGGCCTTCTGGACTTGAATTTTTTCATTATTATTATTTTTCTGAACCTCTTGCATTATCTTTGCTTCCCATTTGTTCAAAGCTGATGAATTCGATCTTACTGGTCATCAGTGTCTGATGTTTTAGTGTCATATACTTCTAGAGCTCTTTATAGCTTTGTATGTCTGTATTGTGTTTCTTTTATGCCCAAAGCAAGCTCACTTGGGCTCAATGGTATGATCATAATTCACTAAGATAGTCCTTGCACATACTGCACACCAGAAGTCACTTGTCTCTGTCTGACCTCAGTGTCTTGTGCAGTTCTTCCTTCCATATGATTTGGTTCATTCTCAGTGGCTTAGAAGATGGTTTTCAGCTTAGCAATATAAAGAACTTGCATCTCACGCGATCGTGATCTCATGTTCAGAATGGCCCACTGACCCCTCAGAATTGCAGAAATACAATGTCCAAGCCTTGACATCACTCAGAAGGAACGAGAGCTCAGTTTTCACATGAAGGTCCATGAAAACTTTGTATATTTGCTGTTCTCCTACAGTTGTGTTCAATGTCTTGGAAGGCAGTTTAGCAAGTGGTACTGCTAAAACAGTAGCCTCCCATGATGGAAGCTGACACACAGGATACAAGGAAGAGGAGAGAAAGGAACAGGCTGAGGAAAGAGGTATGTAGCAGATACAGGAGCCAGAGGGGAGTTTAGCTATAGACAGCTTTTAGTATCAGCACTGGTTTGTAAAGGCATCATTGGAAAGGCGAAAAGATGAATGGGATTAAGAGCTACTCTCAGAGAAGCACTTGGTGCAACAGAAGGCTTAGGTCCTGTAAATATAAAGCATGAGGGCTTTGGTAAATGCATGACTATTGTTTGCATGGGATCTGTTCCCTGTGCCTACAGAATCATGTCCAGTGGCTTTAGTGATGGACTTTGTTGGGATTGGATTTTGGCCCTGCTAGTCCTGTGGACAGGGGTAGTTGTACCACTGGAAGAGTGGTACTTTTTCAGCAGGGAGCTCTTCAAAATACACATTTCATCCTGCAGAGCCTTGTGAGGAAGGCAAGATAGCAGCCAAAGCCTTGAGCTGGCAGAAACTTTGCTGAGTTTGGTTCTTTTCCCCCACTCCATTTATGAACTGAACATGTCTCATCTGGAGTTGCTCAGAGACAGCAAGCATGGAATCTTATGAAGAATTTCAGGAGCCACATTTCAAAGTAGATATACATCTTACTAAGCCTGTAGAAGACCAAAGTGTGAGTAAAGGATTGAGAAGACAGAGTGAAGGTAACTATATTCAGGGAGGTGATGGCAGGTGAGGGTTATGTGGGAGGAAGAGAATAAATTCATATTTAAGGATCTCTCTTGACACTTCATGGTCTGATCTGTGGTGGCTCTAAGTTTAGAGAATAAAGTTAAGATCTGAGGAGAGGGGAAGCAGATACAGGAAGCACAGTGCATAGAGAATGTACTACCCTGAAGGATTTAACTCATAGTAGGGAGTTACGGTGCAGCAAGCAGCTGACAGCTTAAAGCAAGCCAGCTAGAGGGATCTGAGTGAACCATCCCCAGGGCAGTAATGCATTAGTGTCACCAGAAAGACAGAACTATGTAAGTCTGTCTTCCAGGTGAAAGAAATATTATCTTCCAGTAATGAAGGGTTGTGCTGATGAAGAATTCCTGCTACTGACTAAAATTAGCTGCTCTCCAGACTCAGCAATAATGGGCATCTTCTAAGTGCTTGACTATTTATAAACGTAAGGCATCCTGTGAGAGTGGGGCTGGCATCAGCCTGATTCTCCTGTTAGCCTGCAGTAAACAAGCAAGCTCTCCCTTGTCCCATTTATGCACAGAGAATCATAGGCTCTGTTCTCTGGGGGAGCAGAGGCTGCTTTGTCCCTAAGCAATGAAGATGGAGAAAGCTGTAAAGAGTGCAAGGGACTGGATCTAGGGCCAGCCATCCTGGCATAACAATAAGGTGCTTGGATGGGAGGTGCACACAAAAGAAGGCAGGATCCCTCCCCTCTAGTATTGCTTCCTCCCCGTGGCTGCAGTAGTTTTGATTCCATGTCTTAGAGTAAAAGGACCAGCTGTTTTCTAGTTCTCCCTTTCTAAGCATTTCTCTCCCCCGAGAATCACTGTGAACAGTGCAGGTAAGAGTACCTTTCCTCACAGCCTCACTTTCCTGAGGAAAACTAGAGTGTTTCATACAGTTAACTCAAGGTAAAATTCTAACAAAAATTGAGGTGTTGCAGTTTTAGTGTGAACTAGTGTTTTGGACGCATCTGTAGCTCTGCAAGTCTTTAACCTGACTGCCCTAGCACATAGGTTACAGACTGTATTAGCAGTCTTGAACAAAGAACTTATCTGTGGTGTAACACAGTAGTTAAATATTTTGACATGAAATATAAAGAAAGCAGCCACCCATCAGAGCTCTTTTTTCCCCCCTTCCTCTGTTTTCCTACCTTATCTCCCGAGGCCCTCCAGCTGCTGAGCTGGTAGCAGTTACAGTGCTTGGACACTCAAGGGCAAGATCCATCTGTCTGCTATATAAAGATGTGTTCTTACACAAGATAATTCTGGGCTTCTCTCAGCAGCGAGCATGTACCATTTTCCAACTATTTTCTGGCACTGTGTTTGGGTGTATTTTGGGTGGGTGGTAAAATGGGTTGAAAACAGAATTTAATGGAAACTTCCTTTCTCATGTTGTATCTTTCATTAAAAACTTGCAATTTTAAAGGAAAAAATAGTGAGAACAGTGAAAATTCTGTGTCATCCATGTCACAAATGAAGTACAGATTGGTAAGAAAGAGCCAATACAGAAGATTCATGCTCATCTGAAATCTGTGAATCTGCTTTAGTCAAATAGACAGAAATATTCAGCAGAGTAAACTTCCCCTTCAAGATTCTGGGTGAGCAAATAAGGACTCATTTGTGCAGAGTAAAATATAGTACCTGACTATGACTGTGACCAGACAAAAGACCTAGATTCATGAGCTTATTCCCGAGCTGTTCCTCACTAGCTAAATCCACAGTGTCATAAGCTCAGAATGTATGGGAGTATCTCGGCTTTCACCATGTCAAGAATTAGGCCAATATCTGCTTGTTTGTGTGTGTATAAGCACTTGGCACTGAATACATTGCAGTACTCTGAGCTATCCAGTGTAATGGGATTTCCATAATTTTTTTTTTAATGTAGACTTCAGAAGTACAGTGTTTAGCTGGTACATCAAATGAATCTTACTGTTTCCTAAAGTTAAGGGCCTGAGGCTGAGCAAACAGATCATTCTTAGATGCTGTAGGATCACACAGGGGCAATGTAGCTCCAAGAGCAGGAGCAGAAATACACAACTGGTAGTGAATGAGGTGTGAAAGAACTGGAAAATAAAATAAAAACCCAGTGTGCCAATTCAGACCATTTGCCTCTGATCTTACATAAGAAGTGTTCATACTAGAACTATGCTTCATGCTTAGTGACGATGAGGTGCAGTATGACGGGAGAATTAGGAGTCATAAGAAGGTTGGATGCACAGCCATGTGTGCCCCTCTCTGTCAGTCTGGCCCCTCTTAAGTTACTGCTGATGCTGTTGGTGGTGTCTCCAGCTTTCTTCATTCCACCTCTCCATGGATATGGGGTGTTTCAGCCAGTGCAGAATGGTAGCACACACAGGCCAAGTTTGTCGATGGGGATAAAGTGATATATTTGCTAATCGAACAAAATTGATTAAAATGTTAGAACACAGAACCCAAACTTTCTGAATAGGTTCAGCCAATTGCTATCACAACAACGTTTACTGACTGGCTTTATTGCAACATCTTGCCTGACTGGACTGTATTCCATGGAGGTGGTGAGTTACGACTTTTTTGAGGTAAGTTGAGATTCCAAGACTGATTTTTTTTGATCCATTTGCAAACATTCCAGTGCAAGAACACACACACAGAAAGTTT
Source organism: Pezoporus occidentalis (assembly GCF_034315485.1). Lineage (NCBI taxonomy): Eukaryota > Metazoa > Chordata > Aves > Psittaciformes > Psittacidae > Pezoporus > Pezoporus occidentalis. The sequence goes on along the minus strand of NW_026913477.1, from coordinate 1,316,172 downwards.
GTCTTCTGGATGCTTGTTTGGAATGATATGGCTTGCTTTGTGTTAATGAGGGCTTTCTAATTTCATATAAGCAGGCTTATTTATGGACAAGCTGTGCTCTATGGATCTTCATCTTTCCTCAATGAATATAAGCAATGAGTTGAATTGGACTAAATGACTTGTTACAGCATCTTGTTCTGCTTGTTAATAATGGTCTATCAATCATTGCTAAACAAGAGCTTATGAGATAGCTGGGTACCTTAAGGTGAATGTGAGGTTTGCCAGAACTTTATTACCTGTATTATGTACATCACAGCAATTTGTTGAGTTGTTGAACCGGAGAGAAGAATTTAATGTCAAGCATTGGGATAGAACTATTAGCGTCAGGCCAGGATGTGTAGAAGCAGGGTACAGTTAAGTGTTTTGCCAGTATACAAGTCATTAATTTGAGGTTGCTTTACACAAAACCTCTGAAAAGATATTTATATGAGATAGGATTTCAGTGTTTTTGAGGGAGAAAGGTGTTTATTGAAGTCAGAATATGTAAACTAATGTTCAAGGGGCCCTTGGGGAGGCAAATAAAACCTGTTCTCCGATAAACTATAAGGTAGGAGACTTAATAATAATGTAGTTATAGGAAATGGGGATTGTTCTCAAAGAAGGACTGATGGAGGAGACAAAGGAAGCTATCTGGGTGTTTTCACTGGAGATGGGAGTCTGAGAGATGAGAGGATGAGTAGAAATAGCCTTTCTGGAGGTAGCACTGCTGAGGTAACATGTATTCTGTTTCCTTTATTATTCATTGGTTATCCTTCCCATGGAAAAGTCTCTTTGAGGGGTAAAATGATGCAATGATGCTCAAAGCAGCATTCATAAAGAAGGTAACAGAAGAATATAAGCAGGTAGTGGGTTCACCTGATTCATTGTCATTGCCATCCTCTGTAGTTTTAGGCCATATTATGACAGGACTCAGGAATGGGGGGATGACTGAGACATGCAATGCTTTCCTTCTGCTTGGGAAAGACTATCATGAGTAGTCAGAAGCACATGTCTGTCTCATCCCACTGGCTGCCCACTGGGTTGATTAAATTAGTTCTCCTTGAATGGAGGGCTGAACTACGAAGGACCTGAAGACAAAGCCTATAGCTCTGACCTGGATTTTCTGGCAGTTCCTGATGCTCAGTATTCACCTGAGGATGGAACAATAAGATCTATAATTGAAATCAAAGAATGGTGCAAGCTGTCCCAGTGATGGAGTGTCTCCTTTCTTGTCCATGCCTATTGGCTGAGGGCAGACTAAGCCTTACATTATACTATGTTCATCTTGACTATGGTTTAATACTCTGAATGTCAGTCCAAACTGAATAGTGGAGGATGTCTGAAGCTTTTATTCATTTGAGACCTGGGACATCTTTTTTGTTTTATGTCTTGAGTTTTCTGAGTTTTCCTTCTGAGGGGCCACTTCTAAGAATATATAGTGTTTCTTAACCCTGGAAGTTTAAGAAATTCACACAAATCTGGGTAGTCTTGGTATACAGAGGGAAGAAGTGGAAGCCATAATCTAGTTTCCCTAAAACCAGAGACAGTTTTTCAGATTACAGAACCTCTGGATTTTGTTTTTTTTTGCCCTGAGTCCCACATTGATGACCACCTCTGCCAGGCTGTATAGTTCTTAAAGACTAAGCCACGTCTCAAGTAAGCATTTATATTTGGTTATTATTTATTTTCGATGATCAATTTAAACAACTAAAATTATGATCTAAACATTAAATTGGAATCTTGGCATGATCTGGATCGTGTATGTCTCTGATTGCTTTTCTATTAAATGGCTTACATGAATGCGGTTATTTATCTTGAAAACAGGTTGAATGCATATTAATGAGGCCAGGTGTTAACTTCATGCTAGTTTTTTTTTTTTTTCAAGTAAGAAAATCTTCTATTAACTTAGTGGTTTTTTTACAAGTATTTTTGTAATAATTGTATGATGGCACTTTGTGCATCATAATGTTTTAACATCACAACTCTTCTTTTATCCTGTCCCTTCTGACTCTTGCTCAGTTGTAGACGAATCAAACAGGGAGCAATAGCAGACTGAATTCAACCTAAGCTGGATACAATCATACTGAGGAAGCTATGAAAATATCAATAAAAACAAAGCACTGAGAGCTGAATCCCAGAGGAGCCAATGCTCTCTTGTTCAGCAGACAGTCTTGGTGTATTCCTGCCTTTCCTTGACTCCTTGGCTTTGTACCTGTTCAGTCACTAACATGATTTAATTCTTCCTAGTGCCATAATATGGCACCAGCTCATATGGAGTTGAAAAACATTGTGCTCACATTTCTGAGCTTGCAGAATTGATAACTTTTATTTGTGACCTTTTATTTGAAATACAGATAACACTGTCAATGATTTAGGTATGTTCTTGGACTTGTTGGAGCAAGCTAGGTAGTACATACAGCTAATCCTAGGAACGCAAAGACACTGTCAGGTTGTAGAGCTACAACTCAAGTGCAACTCTTGCAGTGCTGACTTCAGCCTTTGTTTGCACATGAGGTCTTTTGAGGCTTCTAAAGCTTGATTTGCCTCAGTTGGCAAGCAGAATTCATGTATGTTGAATGAATTATGGTCTGCATAGCTCTGGTTTAGCGTGGTGAGCTTTTAGTGAGATGAGAAAAAGGAGTGTGTGGGTCTCACACCACTTATGTCATGCCTGAAAAAAGCTACTTGGATATGGAGGGATATAAGAAATGGGGAATTCATCAAAATCTGAGCCAGACAAAGCAAAGCTAACTTCTGGGAGCTTAGGGAGAATCCTGTATTTCATAAATAGACCCTAGACCCTGTAAGAGTTCAGTCCAGTTGCTTTGGATTTTGGGTTCTCGTAGAACTGTGTTGTTTACCTCTGCTTGTGGTACCTGATCAGTCAAACATATCACAGTACTTGACACAAGAATAAAATCTATCGAGAGTTTGATCCTTCAGGATGCTGGATTTCATGTCCCTAATCTGGTCAACAGCTTTGGTTCCAGTTCTGCAGGGGAAGTAGGCAAATGCTGAATGTAAGTATATTAAATTCAAGTTGAGTAAGAGCCAAAATGCTTCCCATCTTGCAAGTTTATTCCCAGGCCAACTAATGGCTCATAATGGGCATATTAATCCATGTATGTGAAGTATTTAGATTGCACCTCTAGACTAAATATCTTGATACATTTACATCCAACAGAGGCTTAATTATAGGTTTTAGAGGATCAGTACAAGAAGTACAGAAATAAATGTCTTTAAAAAGAAAAATAAAATGGTATTACAGTTATTCACTTCAATTTATTGCATATTACCAAAGGGCACTGTATATCTAGCAAGTGTATACAGTCAGGTTATAGAAATACAGTTTTGATTTGAAATTGAGCTCAATGAGCACTTCACTTTGTTTCTAGTGTTAGTCACAGGTACTAATGCCTTCATTTACATTACACTCTTACTCAAGTAAATGTTTTCATGGGGAGTCATTAGGAGTTGTTCTTGTGTAAGGGAGCAGGACCAGAATTTACAACATATTGGAGTTGTCATTAGAACGTTAACACCCCTTAATAGGTTGAGCTGTCAGCTGCTTCCCAAAAAGCAGGTTTTTTTTACTGTGGAATGGGGTGAGTCTAGGTAAAGGTTTTGATGGAGAAGAGCTGGCTGTGAAGGTGGTCAAAGAGTGGAGAGCAGAAGGGCTTTGTGGAAATAGTTGATGATTTTTTTCAATGGCGGGGGGAAGTGCTTGTCTATTTTTGTCGATGTTTTGAAAAATGTCATCAGCTGTCAAGGCCTGTCAGCAGGTTTGTGAAGCTGGCACATTGGAGGGTGATAGAGAGCATTTGGCCTGTTCTTCTCACCTAGAAACCCTACTCGTCTCGCCAACCCCACGACAGCTGAGATTTCACTTCTTCACAAGTCTGTGAGAAGGAAGGAACAGAACCAGACCTGGAAGGGCCTGCTGAGGTCTGGCCCCAGGCATGGGCACAACCTGCAGTTGCCTAGAGCGGGCAGCAAGCAGAGCAGTGGCTGCTGTGCCTGCTCTGTTGCACAAAGCTCCTGATGGAACACTGGCCCTTGCAGCCACGCAGTAGCAAGGGGTTCCTGACTCTCCAGAGCCTGTTGCCTGTGTGGCATTTTCATGTAGCATGGTAGGCATTTCTCTTGAACAGAGGTCCTCTGCAGGCACGCAAGCAAAATCTGGGGCCTGATGGGCTTACTAATGTGCAAGAGCAGAGTAATTGGGCAACTCTTGTACTGCAGGCATAGGGATGTCTGAGAATGTTCAGACGTGGTTATCTTAGAGGGCAAGTTGAGGCTTCACAAAAGACTGGGCTTCAGTGCATTCTGCACAGCTTAGCATGTGGCTTAGTGGCTCTGGTAGGAATGTGAAGATGTGTGGCAGCTGAGCTGGAGATCTTTCCAGGGTTGAAATCCAGATACAAGCTACAGCTATTCCTGCTGGAAAGCTGGAATGTGTGATACCCTGGACAAAAGCTTGCTTAGAATGGAACGAACATGTTACTAATTCAACTGTCTGTTCTCCTTGATTTAAAGTCAAACTCCATGTCATGACTGGGATTTCCTCTGTGAGTCCAGGTTTTCAGGGGGGCCTGTGTGTAACCAGGAAGACTCCAGCAAAACCTGCAAGAACAGAATCCTTTTGCTCTAAAGTTATTAAGTTAATGACACCCTGTAGGATGGCTCAAAGACTCAAGGGACAGAGCAGGAAGGAAGCAAGAAAGCTGATGTAAGCTGTGACCAAGGCAAAAGGAGCATGATAAATTAGGTTAAAGTACAGTTGTGTTGACTTGGCTCCTGCAAGCTTGAAACGTTAGTAGATCAATGTATCCCAGCCAGGGAGGATAAGGAGCAAATAGACTTGTGAGTGGGCTTGTGAGGTTTGGAAGCTGTATTAGGTGTAAGAGCAAGAGTTTCTCTCTTGGATTTGTAGAGCTCTTACAGCTCTGATTGAGGACTAGATGGGAATTTGAACTTTTAGAAAGACTTGGGGGAAAAAAATGTTTTCCGTGAATGCAGTCCTGTTGCTGGGAATGGAACCCAGCTATGGCAGAGGTTGGGATATTGATGGGACCTTTGCAAGCAAGCAGACAAGATCCTAAGCACTGTGAGGCATTTCTTGTACTCCGTGGAAGACAGCTGTCACTGTCCTGGGCTTGTAGTGTCTGAGAGAATAAAACCTTCACTACAGACGTAATTTACCTTTTTCTGGGGAAGTTTTTGGGTGGGGTTGCTCATCAAGCAGTACAAAAGACCCAACCACTGACTTCCAGAGTTAAAACAGCTGTTCACCAGTATTTTTTTAGAGAGGTTTCCCAAATTTATGCCTGGGTCCTGACACCAGTAGTAGCCCATGCAGCTATCTCAGGATCATGCTGGAGCTACTTATTGTATGTTGTATATGGTTCTCCAGAAAATCCATTAAACTAAAGCATGGCAACTCTGCCTCGGTCCTTAGAAGCCCATCTTGTTCTTTGTGAGGTGTTTCTTTGCTGTAAATCCCAACCATCGAGATATCTGTAGCTGACACTGAGTATTTAAGAAGAGATGGACTAGGCCTTTCTCCAGAAACCATTCATGGTTGAGGGTGTGGAGAAGAAACAAACAGCACATGTTGAATGTGGGAGACCAAGGGATTCACTTGCTGGTGCAAGAGCACACACCCAACCTAAAATGCTTTTAGATCTACTGGCAAGTTACTGATATCCCTGATTGTTGCTGTTGCCCAATTTTTCTCACTGTATTAAATTTGCTTCCAATTGTCAGGAACTTTTCCATCCTTTCAAAACTTGATTGAAATTCCTTCACCTTCATTCCAAGTCAGTGCTTGATTCTTCTGGGGTAGTGGGAGTGTAGGAAGTTCTCTGTATATTGAGTTAGTCACGTACTCACTGTCACTCCACTGAAGTCATCAGAAATGAAGTTACCTTTTAATTATGGAGAGGGGTGTCCCTTTTCAATGCCTCACCAACCCTGGCATTGCTGATGTTTAACCTTGAGGCTGTTGGGAATGTCTTACTCAGAACGCCTTGGGGAAAGATTCTGGTTATTTTTATAAATACCCTTCGTTTCTCCTACTTCTGAAAGACTTCCTTTCACAAAACATCCTTTCTCTGTACAGACCCACTTAGTAGCCAGCCAACAACATTTGCTGCTGTCTGCAGTTTGTAAGAAGTGGCTGAAAGCATGGTTAGCATCATGAGGCCCCAGGGGAGTGTCACAGGGGCTGAGGCTGGAGTGGTAACTGCTGACCATGGGTAAGACTAAGGGTGATTGCTTGGAGGAATAGTAACGAGTAATAGTAACAAGAGATTGCTGCTTACAGCCATCCAGATTTGCTCTCCTTTGGGTCTTGGTAATGAGCAATTAGGACTTGCAGAGCAGCTTTATTTGCTTGCCCTGGTTCGTTCAATGTACAGGCTTAGCCTTATCTCCTGCCTTGTTATAGGGTCTTGAAGTTTTCAGGTAGTTGCTGCTAGAATTTTTGATGCCTTGAAGGGTTTGGAGGAGCCTGTTAAGTTGCAGTATGACTGCAGAAGAGCTGGAAACAGTGCAGTGAGGCATCTGTGAGATCTAGGACAAGGAGACTTAGCTTGATGGTATCAGTCCTCACTGGAGGGTATAGCTAAGCTTCCAGCTGTTGCCGAGGTTGCTTTTGGTCTGGCAAGGCCCTGCAAAACAAGTCTGCTGTCCTGATCTGGATCAAGGTGGAGATTCCTTTGTTTGTCCTGCAGCGACTCTATGTACAGTGACAGCAGTGGAACCCTTTAAAAAGGTTAGGATTTATAGATTAGATATTTTGCTTTGAATCAAGTTAAATTTAACTAAAAGTAATTTCCAAGCTGGAAAATTCTGATCAGAATTAGGCCCAGTTTTCTGAGTCTGGTGTTTACTATAGCTATGGTAAGTAAAATACCTTGGATGGTTCTTGTGTGCCATGTGAATGTTTCAACCTCTGAGCTATAAAGTCACCATGCACCCTACCTCTAAGAGGTACATAAATATTTCATAAAGAGAACAACAACTACAACAAGAGATTGCATATAATCAGGCATGGAATGCCTGGCTTTTGTTTAAAAATAATACTGCAGACCTGGGGAGGAATAATTTCCAGTGTTGATTACAAAGTGGACCAATTTCAACAGAACTGAGTTGGTCCAGAGAGGTCTTGGTGCTTAAAAAACTATCCTGATAAACAGATTTGAAACCCTGTTCTCAGCTGGGTAGAAAAAAGAAATGTCTCAAGATTTTTCTTTTCTAGATTTTTCTCTGCCTATCTGCATTAGCAGATGTGATGTCTTGCTGGTTTTGTGATAGTGCGCAGCTGGCAACTTCCACTTTTGCTGTTATTTGAAATATTACAAAGTGAAATAAAGTCATTTAGGGTTGAAATGCGTAGTTCGAGCCCAAATGATCATTACCAATTATTGGATAGGTATACACATGTACATGTTTTTATAAATGTAAATGTATACGTATTTCATAAATTGCTTTATGTCTACCTCAGGTATTTTTTCTCTTCCCAGCTGAACCACAGATCTCAAAAGATCAGTTACTCACACCTCTCTATTGGTGAGGGAAGTTTCCCTTTGTCAGATCTTCAGGTTTGTAATGACATTGTAGCATACTGTAATAGCTTCTCTTTAACAATTCCCCTTTGCAGCTCTTCTTTACTAAGTGTCTTAGAAACCTGACTTCTTAAATTTAGGGATCCTGTATTACCAACTTCAACCTGGCTGTAACTTCACCCCATAGCTCTTCAGCAAAAACTTGAATTTCAGACAGTATCTTATGGCAGCTGCCTTGCTTCCCCTTTAGGCATGTTTGGTTTCTCCTCTGACTTAAATGAGAAAGAGTGGGGGGAAATGTCATAAGTTTTGCTTGTCTTCTTTTTTAGTAACCTTTTCGTCAAACATGAGGAGCTGCATGTCTTTGTGCTTCAAATAGTGTTATCCTTAGGCAATGATAAGTAGAAAAACGTGTTTCTGCCTTGAAAATCTTATCACCTCACTTTCATATTCTTTGCTTTTCTTGTATCTGTCTGTCTGTGTATCCTTTGTGACTGGGCATGTACTATAACAACATTATGTGAAGTACGGGAAAGAGCTGTGCATTAAGAGTTCAAAGGCAGATTGTAATTCATTGGAGATCAGGCGTTTCTTTGATTGCAGCTGGTTTGAAAAATGAAAATGAAATGCAAATAATCATAATTTCCTCCCCTCAATTATTTTGAAAAATAGAACAACATTTATGTTTTAGAGACTGACTTTTTGTTTTTTACATCAGAAAATTATGCTTAAACAGACATGGCCATTAGGAAACTTTGTTTTGAATCTGTGGCTTCCAATTAATTTGCTATGAAGAGAACACTGTCCTGGGTGCATTGCTACCTCTGTGGGGAAAACCAGGTTAAGAGGATTTGGGATACCAGAGGCTGCCCCAGGCCCTAAGTAATGGAGCAGTCTTTACTCAGATGCTGCTGGCTGGGAAGTCCCTCAGACTTGAATGATCTGAATAGAAAAACTTATTTTGCTTCTCCAGTCTGCCTTCTGGGGAGAAGGAGATTTTCTGACACTCTTGCATCTGAGGAAGGGCTCTGGAGGTTCAGACATCTCGGGACACCCAGGGTTGGTAGGCCTGTGAGGATGAGGGGCTCTGAGGTGGGAACAAGGAGGATGGAGTCAGATGACTGTTGGGTGGTGAGCAGGACCCTGCATCTCTCTGGTGCTGAGCAGGGGGAACTGGGGGGAAATGCAGGTGGCATGCTGTTTTTAATTTTTTTTTTTTAATGCAAGCCAAGTAGACATTGGTGAGGCTGATTTCAGTGGGGGCCACTTATGGCGATGTGGGATGTTTCATGTTCCAGGTGATGTTAATGGGGCCTGTGTACCTGACTGAGGGATGATGGGACACCCCAGCTTCTCTGAGTTTACCTGCCTCCATCAGTGAATCAGCCCCAGCAGGGTGATCCCAGAGGAAAGCAAGCATTTCTCCTCAGGGGCTGAGCTGAGGTTCCTCTGGCTGTTGCTAGAATAGTGGTAAAACCATCCAGTCTCTTTCACAATCTGCATGGTGGGAAGCCTCCACCGAAGTGGCCAGAGGTTGTACATCTCTTGCTGTGTTCCTCTGAATTTTGCCCCATGGCTGATGTTGAGGGGCAGTTTGTTTTTCCAAAACACGGAGTCACACTCCCCCTTGGTAAGCAGGCCTGGGCAGGAATCCAAAGGGGCTGGCAGTGCCTCGGTACTGTGTGTCTTATGATTTCAGCATCTTCTGATATAGCTTTGACATGGTACGGAGGAGGGTGAAAACTGGGTACATTCTGCACCTGGATTGTCATCATTCCTTTCCTCAAAACTAAGGACTGTTGCCTACGAATATCAGAGCAGTACTGAAACAAGGAATCGTTTAGCATTGCTGCCTCTGGTTCTCCATTCTGCACCAAATGAAGAGTTGTCTAACCAGTGTATGATGGTACCATGAAACACGGAATTGGGAAGGCAGCCCTAGCGTTCCATCAGGTACTGTAAGCAGCACAGCAAAATGATTCATGAGACCTGGCCATAGCTCTGCCAAAGCCAGATCTGTTGGGCTGCAGAGTTTCTTCTTTTTTGGAATATTCTGCTCAGCAGCGTGTTGCCGTACAGACTCATCAGCAAATGAGGAGCAGATGGAGCAGTGACACATTTTATCTTGCAGCAGCAGGGACATTGTATGTGCTAGAGGATTCAGAGAAGCTAGTTTCATGCGAAGTATGTGATGAAAGAAAAGCTGCTGATTGTTTTTCTTTCTCTGCAAAATTGCAGATGGACAAACAGAGAGGAAAGTGGTTGTCTCAAGCAAGGCAGTAACAAAGAATGAAGTGCTTGAGAAGATAAAATTAAACCCCTGCTATGGAAAGACATACAACTCTGCCTTCTCTGCCCAACTGTTAAACCATGGCTTAGTTTTTGTTTCAGGTAGTATCCTTTCAGTCAGGGCTTTACAAATTGGTAGGTAGAGCTACTGTTCTTTAAATGACAGATGCTCCCCGACATCAAGAGCAGTTAATCCATGTGCTGAACCTTGTATAAATTGATTCCTTCACTCCTCATTAATCTACAGTAGATGAGACATTGTAAAGGAAAATCTAAAAATGAATTTGAGCTGAAGTTGTTTCAGGATGGTTTGGTTTCTGGGCTCCGTCCACATGTGCCTTTTCCTCCTCTAAGCTCCATGTGCTATGATGTTTACTAAGATACTTAGACTGGAAATTGCTGATTGTGAAGTACAAGCCAGAGGCTGGATCCTGAAGCTAATTAGACTGTGAGAAAGAGTAACGCAGACATTACAAAGCGAGGTCTGTGTGGGTCCAGACAACATGGGACTCTTGAAGATGCATTTTCTGAGGTGCATGTAGGGTTTAACCTGCGATAGTCCTTGCAGTAGGATATCTTTTTCCTGTACTAACAGACATGTAGGGGGATGCTTTCTGCCTGGTTTATGTAGTGCTTCCCTCTCATTTTCACCCTGATATTCACGCTGTATCCAGGGATTTTGCAAGTATATTTTCCCAATGACTATTGATCTATATGGAGAGAGTATATGTAGTTGGCAGCATGCTGTGTGCCTTGCTGTTTACCAGGTCCAAGGCACATCCGTAGATGTTAATTTGCCATGGCAGTGCTTTGCAGTATTGGTGTATTTGGGCTACTAAGCCCCTAAAATGTCTCAGCCCTCCCAGAGTCTGATTAAAGACAGAGATAGTTCAGATGAAGATATGTGACAAGGTACCAGTAGCAGCACGCAATGGGTCACAGTAACCTAACTATCCCTTTTAGTCCTTTATCCCAGTCTCTGCTGTGTCTTCTACAGTAATTACTATCTTGTTTCAGTGCGTGACATAAGACATAATTCAACAGTCTATTCTCCTCACTTGTCTTATCCCGTGATATCCTTGATGCACAAAGGGCTGTGACTTACAACAATAGACATACTGGGAACCATGTGCTGGTCTGTGAGCTGTGTCATGCTGTGCAGAGAGGGAGATACTGGCAGCCAGAGTCACACCTGGCACTTCCTGCATTTGAAGGTGTGACTGCGTCACATCACCAGAGTCTCTCTGAAGTCTGCAGTGTGAAACATGGTGACTACCAAGAAGGGACAGAAGGTAGCAGGAGTGGGACATGCATGTCAGCTCTAGAACTTCCCCCACACTAAGGATGCTATAGTGGTGAAGTGCTTCCCCTTCTCCAGCCCAGATTCACAAACATTGGCCAAACCAAATTCCCAGTTCCAAATCCTTTGGGGCAGACGATCTTTAACCACCTACTGCTGATTTTTCTGCTGATTGTAATCTAGTAAGGAGTAGTTGTTTTTCTTTTTTTCTGTAGTTGAATGCTTTGTTAAAGCACACAGACAGCAAAGTAGCCTATGTGCCTACCAGACACACATGAGTGAGCTTAGTGACCCTGAAACATAATCGTCCTGCTCCAGCTAGGCAGAGTTTAAATAGATGTTTTGCAAAGAACCTCAGGGCAGCTCTTAGCAGCAAATAACAGGTTCTGGTCTATATGCTAGTCATGGAGTTCTGGGTGCTTTTGGAATCAAATTTGTTGTCATGTAAAAAGTTGGTGGAGGGGAAGAGACAGCCCTTTTTATCCACATGAACAAAGTTTAGCTGCACTCTGAGATGCACCTCCTGGTGCAAGCCCTGATCCTCTACTACACAGTTGCTGAGATTTCCCATCTGTGCTAGTGCAGCAGTTCAACCAGTTACTGCTTCTTTCTCCCAGCTTCTTGGTGCCAGAAGCCCCTCAACAGCAGCCTCTATCTGTATTAGTAAATTTAACCCTGGAAGAGAATGTTCTTGGGACATGATTGTCTGCACTGGTGTGAAGCATCACTTATGCATCTTTCTAACACTGATGCAAATGCAGAATACATGAGGGTGTTGCAAGTTTTAAAGATTTCCTGAGAATCCACTCATGTCCACTGCCTGTCAATAATGTGACTCTTCAAGTGCATACCAATGAAATCTTCATGCTGCTCTATTATGTGTGACCTCTTCTCCCTTCTTTTTGGAGGCATGTGTAGATATGGATAGACGTCTGCACTTATAAGGCAGCAAGGGATCAATATGATGTTCAGGTGCAAGAAAATCGGAAGTGGTCACCTGTCAGGGTCATTACCTTGAGGTGTATGAAGGACATCGTTAGAGAGATCTAGGTTAAGAACATGTGTTTTTGTGTATGTGCTCAGTCCCTTAAAGTACAAAAGAAGGAGCATTTACTCACACATAGTGGAGGTTTTGTTTTCTGAATTTCAACCAAGAGTATAATAGAGGCAATCTGACCTCCTTTTTGTAATAATGATGCTCCAAATGACAAGCATATAAATCCAGATTATTTTCTGGTCTCTTCTCTCTTTCCTAAAGATCAAAAACCATCTAATGACAGCCGTAATGAGTCTCCCATAGAGATTGAACTGCAGGTTTTAGTATTTTGCCAATTGAAAACAATTAGACTTTTTGTTGCAGTAGATAAAGGGAGGCAGAATGGGGAAAAAGGCATTCTGACAACAGTCAGTAATGCTCAGATAATCTGCTGAAATACTGGCCTTATCACACCTGGCTGGATTGGACAGAGCTTGTTTTCCCTTTGAAAACTTTGGGTTTTTTTCTTTGTAAGAGAGACTTTGTAAGAGAGTTGTTAGCACATGAAGCTTTTACACCAGAGCAAGGAAGATACGGGGGCAAAAGCCTTAAATTGCCTGTCAATTATCTGGTATATTCTGAGAAGTCATTTCTGAGGCTTCATTCTGAGACACATTCAGTGTGGTCAGAGAAGGTCTCAGTGTGCACTTCAATCACCAGTTAGTCTTTTCCAGAACACTGACTTTTTGGTTGGATAATAGATGCAGACAGACTCATGGAGCATGCAAGTGGGAGGAAAAGAGGGTTTTGTAGGGCAGGGTGTGGGTGAGAGGAGCACAGGCTGTATAAGGCGGAGGCAGCTGAAATCAGCCTGAGCTGTCAGTGTGGCACTTAACTGCAAATGAAGACTGCAAGGTGGTGCCTAGTGTTTTCATCAGTGCTTTGCAATGGATTTCATGCCTACTTTACAGGTAGATAATTAAGATATCAATAAAATATCGATCAGGAAGGTGCTTTGCCAAGTCACCAACATAGCTAAGATGACAGCCTTGACCTCTACACCCACAGCCCCATATACTTTCCCATTGGCAGCACTGCTGATAGGTGGTCAATTCACTTTTGAGTGCATGGGATCCTCTTGTGTTATCCTGCATGCACAGCGTGAGGCTGCAGACTACAAAATTGCAGTTGTCTGAGCAGATGGGAGGGCAGTCTCCGTGCTGCCAACGGGAAGTCTCCAGTGTTAATGCGGATAGAGGCATTGTGCTCTCATCTCGTGAGTTACAGCCTGGAAAGCAAACACTAGAAACCCTCCTCTGATCATTATGTCATGTATGCAACTCCTTAGTTAGGCAAAACTCCCACCAAAAGACTTTCTTCCTTCCCTTTCTTAGTGTAGCCTGTCAGACCGTCTGCTGGGGAAAGGCAATTTACAAAAATATGAAGAGATCCCTTTCTACTGTTTATGAGTAACTCTCCTCTGGTGCTGTAGTGTCTGAAATTCTGTGCAAAGCTGACTCCTAACATTGTCATTAATGTCTCTGGCATGGTTGGGAGGAATGAAGGATGAGCTTTATCTGAACATCAATCTCAGATTGGTGTGATTTAGTAAAAAAAACCCACAAAAAAAGGCAGTTGCATAATTTCTGAAAAGCAAAGGGAGACAGAAACCTATTAGTTTAGATGTAAATCAGTTTAAAGTGCTGCTCTGTGCTGGAATTGATGTTAAATTTGTCAGCTTAAAAATGGGAGAGAAGGGGTGGTAAAGGGGAGGAGGGAGAGAGCTTGCAGGACTGTTTTCAGAACTCTTTTATAATCCTGTATATTTAGAACAAGTGAAATCCTACCTTGTGGTAGTACTACAGATTTGTCTGAAGGAAGAGGAGGGAATATTTGCCTTCCAGTGCTTGCTTTGAACTTCTGAGCTTATTAGAGCCTTGAGTCAATATTCAGTGCAATTTCATTACCAGTTGAGTGAATTTGGATTTTTCATTCAAAGTGATAATTTCCCTTCCTCCGGCTGTCACAAAGATTCTTAAATACCCTTTTGCTCTGGACTGATCAAAACATTAGAGGAGTTTTGTGAAGTTGGGACCTGCTACTCAGCACCAGACTCATTAATCTTTTGGTTTTCTGAGAGATGCAGACTAAAAGCAGCTGTATGTTAAAAAATTCCTTTAAGTGATCAACACATAAAAGTATTAGGAACTGGGAGGAATAACACGGCATATATTATGTGCTGTGAATGTATAACTGAAACAAAATATCTAGAAAATAAAATATGAAACTGCAGCTTGACATGATTCGTTATCATGTTTGAGGAGTATTTAACAATTTAATTTTCCTGATGATTGTATGTACTTGTTCTGAATATTTCTAGTAGATGTTCACAGTAAATATGAGATTTAGCATTTCATATCCAAGGCTGGAATTAATTTGTACAAAATTCCTCCAGTAAAAAAAAAAAAAAAAATTGATTTCTTTAATACTCCAGGCACAGATGCTGCCAATTCTTTAGAAATTTCCACGGTTACCAAGAAGAATGGTGTGTATTATGAGACAAGTCTAATGGATCATATAGTCATTTAAACCTGCAGGAAACACATTTATTAGGGCTTAATCTGTATTATTAAGCACTCATGGGGAATTTGCTATTAAAGCATAGATCACTGTCACTGGTGATCTCTAAAAAGCAATGCATGCTGGCTGTGATCTCAATCTTCACTGCACAGACAGCAGGCAAAACGTAATTTCTAGATAGGCATGGGAGTAGTCTGCATGGTCAGTCCTTACCCTGAGCATCAGAAGTGCTCACTTTTGGGTGAGCTCAGTGTGCAGAAAGGCTCAGCTGTAAGGCAGCATGTGGGGCCAGACACGCAGCTTATTCCATGGGGAAAACATGCTGTGGAGCTTGCCTGATGGCTGCAGTAATCACAGGGGCTACTCTTACTTTGCAGACAATATAGCTCTTCCTAAGCACTAGTATCCTCTACCTGCTGCATGTGAGATATGTGCCTAGCCATGGGCACAACATAGCCCACCTAGTGTGTGCCTCCATCAAAATCCAAGTGCAGTTGTTCATTGTCATTTGATCAATGTGACAGGGAGTGTTGGCAGCTGGACATGTGAAAGGCAGGCTTTTGGTCAGATATTCTGGGTTGATGGAGAATGTGCAGTTGGATAACGAGGAGGTTTTAACCTAGGCGTTAATGAAGTAATGTATGTCTTCATAAATGTATTTGTTTGGAGGCATGCTGAACTCTGGTCCCCCTGGACTTCTGTGTGTTAAAGAAGAAGTGATTTAACTTTTGTATATGAAGAGAGGTTTACAAGAGCAAGTAACTGGACAGCACTAGGCAGTAAGTAGCAGTGTGAGCTAAGGACAAAATGCTTTAACTAGTATATCCTTTTGGACAGCTTTACTGGCAGGAGGTGGTTCCTATTCGACAGCTGTCAAGGACAGCCCAAGAAGGAAAAGCCTTACAATTCTGCTTGGCATCAAGCAGAAATCTTCAAAAGGGGCAACATGGTAAATATTTTGCTGGTGGTCCAGCCTGAAAGATGAAGATTAGCGTGTATGCCATGGCATTCAGACAGCACCCTGACAACTTCGTGTTGTCTGCAAATTTACTGAGGGTACACTTGTCGAGATTGTTCATAAAGATATTAAACAGAACTGGCCCCAGTACTGAGCTCTGGGGAACACCACTTGTGACTGGCTGCCAACTGGATTTAACTCCATTCACCACTACTCTGCAGACTCAGCCATCCAGCCAGTTTTTTACCCAGTGAACAGTACACACATTTGAGCCATAAGCCACCTGTTTCTCTAGGGGAATGCTGTAAGAAATGGTGTCTAAGTAGACAGCATCATCTGCAGCCTTTCCCTCATCCACTAAGTCATCTTGTCATGGAAGGAGATCAGATTAGTCCAGCAGGACCTGCCTTTCACAAACCCATGCTTGACTGGGCCTGGTCACCTGTTTGTCCTGTACATGCTGCATGATGGCATTGAAGATGATCTGCTCCATGAGCTTCCCTGGCACTGAGGTCAGACTGAAAGGCTTGTAGTTCCCGGATCCTCCTTCCAGCCCTTGTAGATGGGCATCAGCTTCCAGTCAACTGGGACCTCCCTGGTGAGCCAGGACTGCTGATAAATGGTGGAAAGTGTCTCTGTGAGAACTGCCAGCTCTCTCTGTCCCCTTGGATGGATCCCATGTAAGTCATTCTTTGATGGCAGTTTGATTTAATTCTTGTTTGTTTCAGTACACTGTGAATTCAGTTCTCAATTGCACTAAAGTATTTTCCCTTTCTTTGACAGCATGTCAGAGGCTATGTTCATATTAAGTGTTCTTACTGTTGTCAGAAATACATGAAATGTCTTAGGTTGAGTGAGGAGAAGGTCTTTTCTTGGGGCAACTTGGTGCTCGGAAGTCCATGGAAGTAAAGTCTGCTGAAGAAGTGTTTCTTTTTAACAGTGTCTGAAAAATAAGTATCACCAGACTGTGGCTGTAATTCATATTTAATTCTCCCATAAGATCCGGAGAATCAGAGACGGAGACTGAAAAGACTATTAGGTTATCTACAGTCTTTCATCTAGAATCTTTTCATTGACTAATGGTAGGATTAAGATCAGTCTGTTATTCCTCCTCTATACACATTTCCGACAGCATTATTAAATCTTCTTTTAGATGGCTTTGAAAAGAAAGGATAGAAATTATTATTTAAAAAAAAAAAGGCCAATTCAGAGTTAGAAAGTATGAAACTATGTAATGTTAAAAATAGACACAGGCCCCTGTGTCAGGTTAGTTTCAGATCCAAAGCTTTTGCATCTTTCAGAAGAAACACTTGGTTTAGTGTGGTAGGGATGTAATATATTGGCATGGATATAACCGAGATGAATTTGATCCCGCTCCTCACGCCACTTCTTTCTTCAATCTATATTTCACAGGAGCAACTTGATTTGGTGTCAGACAGCGTTGCATGTGGTAGAGTCGTGGCATTTTATTGCTCCTGCCTCGATGATATTACTAATGTTTAAGGAGTGCTGTAAAGCATGAAAGCAAGACATAAATCTCTAAAGGTAGCCTCGCTGCTGTAAAACTATAAAATAAATGTGAAACATTTGCATTTTCTGCAATGATGTTAGAAAATAACTTGACTGATTGGCTGCTAATTCTGCTGATTGAAAATGGGGGACTATTAGCCAGAAAATCTAACAAGCAAGCTACTCCTTGTTCTTACAGCTGTGCAATGTAATAAGGCAAAAAATAGAAGGAAATAACAGATGCCTAGCTTTTGGAGCTGACACTGGGCTATCAGCTAGAGCTGGCCAAAAGGCAGATTCTTCATGTTATAAACCAACTTTTTTTTTTTTAATTCTATTTTGTGTCAGTTTGCATCAGATGGCTACCAAATATTTTGACACTTCCTGTGAACCGGATATCCCGGCAAAATAGCATTTTGGAAATGCTGAAATATGTCATTATAAATTTACTCCCGTTGGTCCACATTGCTTCTGGGCAAAATGCATTTTTCTCTTTCAGCATCCCCACTGCTGACAGAGGCCATGGAACAGGCAGGAGTAGCTGCAGGTCTAATGATCTGGGGCTTGCTCTGTGCAATGTGCTCTGAGCTGTGGGTCCTGCAGGCTCCTAGGTGTCTGCCAGGCACAAGTCAAGGCAGTGGCACTGGTGGCTGAGACTGCCCTGCTCTGTCTTCTTCCTCCCCTTGTGTACCCAGGTTGCTATTCTTGCTGTCTCTGGTATTGCCTGTTCATCATTCAGGACCTGTTTTTTGTGGTAAGGAGTCCTGGTTTCCTACATGGGCCCATCCTCTGCATACACACCCAGTGTTGCTTTGACTTGCTGTAGTTCTTTTGTGGCTCTGCCTGCATTGAGCAAGTTCCTTGTACCTCTGCACTTAACTGCAGTCTCGCTTTAATCACTGGATTTTCTCTTGTCCAAGTCAGTCAACCCTGGTTTGAAAAATGTATTTTAAGTTCATTGACAGAAAGTATTTTGAATGAACTTGGTTTCTATGGGAAGTTTCTGTCTACCTCATTGTGTGTCATTTCACACAATGAGGTAGATGAGGATTAGTATTGCTTTCAAATCTAGGATGAGGATTAGTATTGCTTTCAAATCTACCTATAGAAAGTACTGTTTTTCAAACCTTTTGGGAAACTTGCTTTTGTGTGGACCTTGTTCCTTGAAATCCCTTCTCATCTCATAGTCAGATTCCTGTGCTTTGTGTTATTTGCTCAGATGTTAACACCGACATTTTAGACTCCTTTAAAAATTAAAGGGTTTTCTGCTTTCATTACTATAGGTGTTGCCCTGACCTGGCGAGGTGACCTGCAAAGTCTGATTTCCATGATGTTATCGTCTCCACTTGTGCCCATTTGAAATGTGCAATCTGACACATAGTGCAGCTGGAGCTAAAGGGAAGGTCAGGAACTGCAGCTGAGACTGACATGTCTGAGCAGACAGGTGGTGCACTTCACCTCACTGGTTCAAGGCAGAGATACTAATTCCTCACTTTCCTGGACATGCTTGCACAGCTTATTAAAAAACCTCAACCAAACAAACAAAAAACCCCACCAAAACCACAAAACCAAACCCTGCAAACCCAACATAACAAAACCACCCAGAAAACAACCTAAAATGATGCTTGATTACTTTTGGCTGATGCAACGTTAAGTACATTGGCTGGGTGGTTTAGAATTGAAAAATTATTATCTTCAATCTTTAATGAGAGATGTCCTGCCAATGACAAAAAGCAGGGAAACTGTTCATAGGTTGGCAGATAAATGGCAGGTTGACTTAACTTCTCATTAGTTACTGAAGGATTCCAATGCCAACATCAAGTCACACTCCCCAGCCCCAGCTGCCACCATACACTATCAGTTGCCTGGCCTGCAGTGTATGGCAAAGGCACTAACTCATCACTGAAAAAAAGATATAATTGAAAGGGTGCTATTAAATATTATTTTGCACATTGTTCTATTTTCCTTCTTCATTTTGTTATTTGTTAGACAGTGTTGTCTGACACATTAGTAATAGTCACTGTTGATGTGTCACTGCTTGTGTCAGTCTCTTCCCAGGAGGAGGCTCTGTAATCTTGATAAGGTGTATCAGAATTGCTGCTGATGATTTAAGCGTGGAATCAAAATATTACATTTACTATAATGTGACACTTCATTTTCTGGCAGGGATGACTTTGTGAGTACTGTAAATGATATGAAATGGGGAATTAATGTTTCCAAATAAAAAGGGGGATTTGTCCATTTTTTCCAATTTGCTAAAGTTGGTAGTTTTGCCACAATTGAAATGACATAAATGATCTTGATTGGAATAATATTTTTTTTTTTTCAACAAAAACCCCTTCCCATAGTTTCAGCACTGAGTATTTCTAGGAAGTTACATAGCTGCACAAACAGTTTGAGTCCCTAGAAGACTGATATTTCACCTCTGTTTCCTCTTCGTTTGAACCAATGCCAGAGGTTGGCAGTGTGCAATGTGTTAAGAACTAGTTGGCTGGAGCTTCATGTAGATAATCCTGCAGTGTGGTTGGGAGGCTGGGAAAAGACTAGAAATGGCAGGATTTCTCTCTGCCCTGCCATGAAAGATGGACACTTGCCATAGGATGCAAGAATTTGCTGTGTGGAGTTGTTGTAGCTCTCGCAAAGCAGGTGGTGCTCGATCTGTGCAGGAGTTTGCAGCCATGTCCTTGGATGTGCTCCTTGCTATCAGTTGTATTTTCATTCATTGGAGATGTTGCTGCTGCATTCACTCTTTGGTCTGCAGCCTAAGTTAGTCCAGAAACTGAAGCCAGTAGTGGTGTTGCACTGTGTTAGTAAGCCCTCTGCTTACTCTTTTAAACACTAGAGTGGGTATGCTTTTCTTCAAAAAAAACCAACCTCCAAATGACCAAGAAAACCAACAGCCCCTCTCCCCCAGTCTTGTTTTCACTTGAAGATGCATGTGCTTTGTTTCTCTTGTGAGTGGGGGCTCTTGAGACGGTGTTTTTGGGCTTGCACTGACCAGAGCACTGCCACTTTACATCCAGGTCCAGAGTTAACCCAAGTACCTAACCTGTGTTAGCACCTGAATAGGCAACAGTGCTGCTGGGTTGATGCAACACTAATAACCTATGAGCTGTGTTCCTTGTCTGGAGGTCTCTGAGTGGGATTTAAGGTATTGACCTTGTGGCTCATCCATCAGAAGTTGCTCCACTCCCTGTGCTATGCTGTTTCAAAAGAGGATGGCCCACTAGAAGGTTTTTGAGTTGTTTTGTTTGGGTTTGTTTTGTTTTTTTTTTTCTATGAACATTGTAATTCTTTGCTCTTAAATTGGGTTGAAAATGGCTCTAGCTCTAAACTAAGTTTCAAAGCACATGTTTTCCATCAGGTCTTGGAGTTACTTTAGGTACATTGGGAACATCCTGAAGAAAAATTCTTCCCGTATGTCTGCCTACTTTCTGGAAGAATTTCCTTGGCTCTTCCCATCAGCTTCTCAGGCCTGGGCCCCAATCCCAACAGGGGCACCATGTAAGGGGTGCTTTGCATTCTGTATAGATATCTGCGCCTGCTATTTCCTCAGCTTCAGCAATAGAAACACGTACAGTGCAGATGGAAGTGTTAAATACTGAGTCCAAATAGTAATCAAGTTTAGTAACAGATATAATCACAGATGATCTTGTTGGAAGTTCCATTATTCATACACCAGTGTGTAGGTACCTCATCGTTTGTATTGGAAGCACTAGTCTGTGATTAATAAACCACAAGGAAAGTGCATGCATATTTGTTTTTTTGTTGTTGAAATTAAAGCATGAATGATGCATCTTTTAAAGCAGGTACTTGTGTGTGAAATAATACTATGGAATCAGAGGGACTCAGATTATAGCTATGTTTTTATAAAGGCTGATCTGCTTCTATGCAACAATGTGTAGAGGACATAGTAATGAAGGTATCTAAAAGGTAAAGAACATGAACAAAAAAGAAAATTACAGCAATGTCAAGTGATATGAAATAGAATGAGAGTATCTGTATATAAAACTCAGTGGAGGTTGATGCGTGAGCAAGGAAGAAATACTGTTCCTGCACTGACAACTTTTTCTCCCCTTCTTGGCTAATCTTACCAAAGCTGTTGGCTAACACTGACTAAAGTTTATTCATAATTAATAAGTCTGTGGTCTGTTTTGTCTGTCGAGTTTGATGTTTGATAAATTCCTGTAATCCATAAAAACCGGGACTCTCGATGTTTTGTAAGCCCTGAATCTGTCCCTCTCTGTGAGCTCTTCTATTCCCTTCCCACTGCATTGTGGCTGACTATGAAGGAAGCTGAACTACATCAAGGTTTAATCAGTGTTGCTAAATAGATTATATGAAGTGATTAATTAATCAACACAGGACCTGTCTGATTTACATCAAAACTCGTGAGATGTTTTCCACCTCTGGGTTTTGGGGATCACAGTTGCCAGTTAGCATGTCTGCTAGTTGGGATGCCAGTTAACAGTGACTGCTCTCCATGGGGTTTCCTTGGGACTGCTGTGTGTTTTGTAGACCTGGCTCACGCTAGTGAAGCAGTAGTTGCTACACCAGAAAACAGCATGGCCTGCTGTTCTGCTGTGGCTCACCTTGGGAAGCAGAGGGGAGACAGTGCAGGATACTTGCTGTGTCATGGGTGACGCAGGCACTCAGCTCAATGGGAGCTATTATTTCCTGGAGTTGTCAAATCTGGGAGATTTTGTGAGAACAAAATCCTCTTTAAAAATCCCAAACAAACAAAAAAATACCCTTAGGACTGAGGCAGAACCAAATTGAAGAAATAAATTGCCCAGGGTTAGACAAGCATGAACGTTTTTTAAAATGACACCAATACTAGAGGAGGGGAAAAAGTGCCTTGCTTTGAAGAAATGAGAATTTGTCTTAAGGGTCCCTGAATAGACTTCAGCTCAGCCAGGCATGGTCCCAGGCAGCTTCACAGTCACTCGCTGCCTCTCTTCCTGTTCCGAATGTGGCTGGAGACTTCTCTCTTCCTCCTCCCCTACAATACTCAGTTTCTTGCTTGGATTGTTAACTAGGAGAGGGCTTCTTTTATAGCTTGCCACAGCTGCTGCAAGCAGTCATTTGCTGAAGGCTGGCTACGAACCGACAAACACCCTTTGTGCCTTTGGGCTGGCTGAACCCTAACCAGCTGTGAGTAGTTCCTTCATGGAGAAGGTCATCCCAGGTTGGAGCAGGTTGACAATCAGTGGCTTGGTTCTGTTCTGTTTTGCTGACCTCTCCATCAGTCAGATGCTGATCAATCTGGCATTTAATGCAGATGGTATAGATAATGTGTTGGATGTGGAAGGAGGATGTAAGCTCTGCTTTTTCATGCCACTGTATTCCCAAGGGCACCACTATGATTTTTAACTTTTCTTCATATATCCCATTTTTATTTAGTTTATCCCACCTGCTACTGATTGCTGTGCTCTCTGACTTAGCGTTGCAGGGTAATTTCCTCAGCAGGTTTGGCTGAAGATATTAAAAAATAGTACAAAATTGCTATCATCACAGTCTGCTAAGACATGAACCTCTGCTCAGGTCTCACCTGAAGGTGAGAACAGAAGGCTGCAGAGCTAAGGATGCTTGGGAGCAGCTGTATCTAACTTCAGGTTGGCTTTTCCAACCAAGATAAAGTGCTATCTAATGAGCTGTACTGAAAATGGCACAGAGAAAATGGGAAGCTAAATGTATTCATCCAAAATAAGACAATCAGCTGATTGACAGCGTCCACCACCTTGAATGTGGCAGAAAATGAGGCAGGCTGAAGAATTTCAGCTAGTGTAAAGTGGGAAGGTATGGGTAGAAAAGGGGAGAGGGAACAAGACCTGAAGACAAGGTGTGTCTTTCCAGCTAGAATGGTGAAGAGAGGAGAATAAGTGATTCCCATGTGAGAGAGGTATGGGGTCAGTGACACATGGAATTTTATATATGGAGGTGTGATTTCACATCATTCCATACTAGATTTGACCTAAGCTTATTTTCTTTATTATTAGTACAATGTTTTTAATTGGCATACTTGGCTTTAATTAAACTATAGCACTTTTATGGCCATATGTAGAGCACTAATGGGGATAGAAATGTTCTACTGAATACAGTACCTGTGCATGAGGTGGTTTGCTGTGTTTAGGGTTGGCTATGCCCTCAGGGCGTATTGGGAATCCAAATCATATCGAGTCAAATATGGGTAGGTGTGGAAATGAGTGAGAAGCAGAGCAGTGATTTGGTGTGGCAGATGATGCACTGGCATCAGAGCAAGGAAACTCCACTGCTTTTCAGCACTGCTGAGCTGGGACTTAGGAATCCATACCCTTTCTATGCTTTTCCCTCTCTTTGTTGGTTTTGTCTGTTCGTGCAGGAAGTGACTGTGTGTCTATTGGTGCACAAAAAAGCCTCAAACTTCTCTGCTATCACTGTATGGTCCCACTGGTATAAATAATTTATAAGTTTTTAACAGCCCTACTTACAGCAGTCAGCAGATGGGCACTTTTGTAAAGTGTGCTAACATAGCTTCCCTTAGATGGGAAGCTTTGAAGAGCAAGAACTGATGTGCCCAGAGTATGTTGCCCTTAACTAATAACAGTGGATCACAGAATCATTAGGGTTGGAAGGGAGCTCTGGAAATCAGCTAGTCCAACCTTCCTGCCAAGGCAGGGCCACCTAGAGCAGGCATATCCAAGTGGGTTTTGAATGTCTCCAGAGGGAGACTCTGCAGCCTCCCTGGGCAGCCTGTTCCAGTGCTCTGCCACCCTCAACGTAAAGTTCTTCCTCATGTTGAGGTGAAACATCTTGTGTTTTAGTTTATGGCCATTGATCCTCATACAGAATCACAGTGGATCCATATGAATAATTTCAGAACCATTAATAGGACAGTTTAGCTCTGAATCCAAACCCAAGATGTGCAATTCAGTGTCAATTTCCATTTAGTGCTATTTTGAACTGGATGCCAGGGTCACTACATGTGGTTCTGTCATCAAATCTCTATAAAAATGCCATGTATAGTATTAATTTTAGTAGCAAACCTATATAATCATCGTTTAACTTCCCACAGAGGACTGTTGAAAGGGGGTTTCTAATTTGCTTCATGATTAAAATTAAGGCTAATGAGAGTGTGAGTCTGTATAGGGACACACGTGTATGTATATACACATGTGTGTATTAATCCAAGGCAGAAATCTCATGGATCAAGAAATTCAGAGAACAAAACCCTTTGCGCTGATGCATCTTAGCTGGCACTGTAGTCAGTCTGCGACATCAGCCCCTCTTGCCCAATACTTTCCAGGGGCGTCTCTGGTTATTTTGATGTAAACCCTTGTAATCATAGGCAAGGGAAAAGAAAACAATGGCAATTGCATTTTACCCTGTAGTTTTAACAGAGGATCAAAGGTCATTCTCAGGTTGCCTGCAGCTTCAGTAGCTTCAGAAGTTCATGCTGCAAATGCTAGGCCTGTTCTTCAGCAGCTGGAGATATAAACAGACAACAATCGCGCATTTAATTTAACTTTGTGGGGCTGCATAACTTTCAGATTGTGAGGCAAATTGGCTGCTATAAAAGGGAAACACTGATGTTTAAATATACATTCATTCCAGCGAAAGGCTGGGGGAACTTTTTAATATTTATGGTGCAATAATTGATCTTTTACCACTGTCAAAAGCTGTTAAAGACTTATCAGCTTGCTATTTCAGCACCATATGCTCTATATAAGATTCTCACCATGTGTCTTTCCTGCACTTAAGGGGAAGAACATTTGTTAGTATATCAAAACAGTGAATCACTTCTTCAAGTGATGGTGCCTGTGTAGATGTACAGGACTTTACCCTAAGCACTCATTTGTATCCAGACCTCTTGAGTACGGGGAGGTTTAGGGGATGTACAGTGTGGCCTTTAGGTAATGAAGCATGATAATGGTATTTTGTCAGAAAAAAAATTGTATTTGATATTGCTTTAATGTTGGCCACAATTACTTAATGCAGTGCTGTTCTGAAGGTACTGAACTCAGCCTTGAAGTGTAGCAAACGTTCTGTGCACTGGCACATTCACCTTACTTAGCTTTTATTGCCACTGCTGGAGTCTTACCTCCCTCTTGCCCATGTATAAAGTGTATTGTGATGGTGGGAGGTCCCAGGGGCCCATGAGGCAGTAAGAAACAAGGTCTTCACAGACCACTGAATACACCTGAAATAAACCCTTTATTTCTTGCCTGAGTTGCTGCACGTAAATTGACGCCCAGAGTGAATAAATGAATGTTATGGAATATTATGTGCCAGGTTAAGTCTTTTAGCTATTTGCTCTTCTGTAGAACTCATGAATAAGTGCTTAGCTTGGCCAGTTAGAGGTCTCTGGTAAAGAGAATTCCAGTGGGGACAAGTCAGTGTAAGTAGTCCCTGTGGCATCTCCCTTCCAAAAGGCCAGTGGGGAGGGAGTTTGTACTCTGCAGGTCTCAGCCTGGGCATATATGGAACATATAGGTGTCTGCATTGTATTTTTGATTTCTAATGGAGTGCAGAAGTGTTTCAGAGAGCTTCCCTGTCACTGGAACCTGTTTCCATTACAATCCCTCTCTGCCAGCCTCGTCTTCCTTTTCTACATCAGAAATGATTAATTAAAATCAAGAGGTTTGAGAAAAGAGAGATAAAGAAGCAATAGTAGGGTAGGAAGAAGAGTTAATTAAATTTGATTTCTACTTACAGTGAATTTCTAGAGAAAGAGTGATGGAATGAGTTTCTGTAGTTCATTAAGATCCTGCTTAAAGGGTCAGCCATGCAGTAGCCAGTGAAGAGAAGAATAATACAAGCCTTTGGATGAATCTTGCATCTGGTCATGAGATAATCATGCTCTTCCTAAAGACCTGAAAGTAGTGGAGAATTACAGACCTTTCAGTGGTGGCCCTGTGCCATACCCATACTTGAGAGTTTGGGCTGTGTCCATTTTTTGAAGGAATATGATTTCACAGTCCCAGCTTGCAAAGTCTGGAGCAGAAGACAGATGCATGCAGATTTCAAAGCACCCTCAGCTGCTGCTTCCACAGGAGTCCTTACAGGAGTTAGTCCAAGACACAGTTAGCTGGGGCTCTTCATAGACTAAGGCCAGATGAACCTATTATGGATGGCTCATTGTATTCCTCCCTCAAGGAAAGCTGAGAGGTGTGAGGTACTCAGTTCCCATTGCTTTTCATCTGTGTGATTTGGGCCCCTTCCTCTTTCAAGCTCCTGTGAAAAATCCCTGCCATAACATCACGGAAGGAGGTTACTGTGGCAACCTTAACTCTTGCTTTCTTGCTGTGCAACAGATATTGTTGTGCCTTATTATGAGATGATTTTTGAAGATTGTGGAGTTTTTACAAATCTGCTCGCTCTCCATAGGGAAGGAGAAAAGTTCTGATGGGTGGTAGTGTCTGCTCTGGCAGCTCCATCCAGTTCAGAGCTCCTCTTGTAGGTGAAATTACAGCTCTTCTTTATTCTGCTTATCTTTCATCAGGTCTTCTTCCTCTCCCTAACCTCCCAGTGACCTATTCTTTCAGAGGCCATCTAAGAGCGTTTATAGACCTCCTGTAACTTCAGTACCTTTGAAGACTAGGATGTTAAACTGTGATCTTTTTCTCCTGCTGTTTTTCCTCTTAACCTTCTTTTCTGATTTTAACCATGTTCTCTGCATGCTGGTTTCCTCTTTTGCACAGCTGGCTGTCAGAGTCAAGAGAGACTTTTGGAAGAAGCCTGGAAGCAGAAGTTACTTAGGGTAAGCTTCCTGACAGCAATGTGCTGAATGGTTTTTCAAAGTCATATTTTGCTGTGAGGACTGTTTTGAACCAAATTAAATTATTTGACTGTGAAACAATCTAGCATGATCCTTGATGGATAGCCCAAGGCGGGGAGTGATGGAGGAGTGTAACGCTTTCCAAAACTGCTACGTGTGTGTTTTTATATTCACCTGTAATTGAATGAGGTTTGTTTGTATGCAGTAAAACAAGATGAGGCAAAAGCTCTGAGAAGAGGAGCAAACAGGAAGGCCCCAATGCACCAGTGTTTGTGGGCTGCTTCCTAATGAGACTGGCAAGGCAAAGAAAAAGTAGAGAAATTTGGGAAAAGCTTCACTTCATGTTGGTTGAGGTAACACCTGACATGAAGACTGATAGGCTTAAAACTGCAGCATCTGTGTGCCTGACATAGCGATGTGGTGCTGTAAGCATAGGGCTGGGAGCCAGGGCACCTGTGTTCTGTATCTACTGTAACACTAAGAATCTTCTCAGTCTTATGCTGTTATTTTGCCTCATGGCTCTTGTCTGCTTCATCTGCTGAGATTGTTAACTTTCCTCTACAGATGCTGTCCCTTCTTTTTGAAAATCACCTGAACCAATGGGGCTTTGCTTCTTATTGAAATGTTTCTTAGGTTCAGTAGTGACATGCTGAAGAAATGGCACCTTTGAGTCATTTTGGTTTGGGGATGAGTAGAGCTCTGTAATATTCCAAAGGGTCACAGAAAAGCAGTGGGACCCATCCCTGCTTCCACTGGAAAGAGTTTGGGAATGTAGAATGTAGTGAGGCACCACATTCTGTATCTGATGGCCTTCTTTGGACAACTGCATTAGTCTTAAGATCTCATACAGGCACTTGGTGGGGAAGATTGTTCAGGACCACAACATGGTTCTGGAAGAGAGCTAAGTCCACCTCTGAGCAGCCAGTGAACTTGTGGTGCTTGGCTGGAAGGTGACTGGTTCAGGTCTGCCATGATGGACTTCATGTTGGGTGTCCTACACTTTGAGCAAGCATCTTGGTTGCTGATCTCTTTTCTGGTTTCCTCATGAGGCTGCACATTTTTTACTTCATTGGAAGATTCTTTTTTTCCCCAGAAATGGGGGAAGTGTTGGCAAATCTGTGAAAGTGCATTGAAATTAAGAGCTGTTACTTAACAGTCAGAGATCACAAACTTAATTCATTACTAATTAGCTTGCATTTCAGTACTACTTGATTAATTCACTACTTCATTCATTTCACAGAACAGTAAAAGGTTTCTTCACTGAAGACCCCACTGCAGGCACTGCAGACCAGCCCCTGGGAGGCACTAAGTAAACTCAGCTCCTATGGAAATCACCAAGATACTTCTTTACATCCCTCAAGGTTACTGATATTTGGAATTGCTGACTGAAAGCATTGATGGCTTATTCAAGAACACAGCATCACAAAAGCAAGGTAGAAGCCATGCACGTTCAGCCCATTCTTTGCTAGGGACAGAAAAAGGTTCGTGATGCTGTTTTAAGTAAATCATTGACCTAGATTATAAGCTAGAGAGCATGAATTGTTTTTAACCTGCATTTTCTGTATTCTTTACCAGCTGCCAAGATGACTACATTGACCAGATTTTTATGTTGGGTTGAATGACTTTTTACCTGAATTACATTAGGCAATAGAGATCTGCACAGGTCAGGAATAGGAGTAGGAGGGCTCAAATATATTATCTTATTAAGTAAAGTTGGTGGTGCTTTCGTTTTTTCTTTGTGTACTTTAGTATGACTCTGACTCCTGTATACATTTACTCTTGTCAAACTTATGGGAGCTTAATATCTTTTGGAATGTCTCACTTTTTGGTGAATTTCAACTGCTCAGCAAGTTCAGTGATTCCTGGGTGTGGGTGGACAGAGGGCACAGACAGTGCTGCCTCTGCTTAGGAGATGAGACTAACAAAAAAAGTCCTATTTTGTTTCCTGCTCTCAATTAATAATGTTGCTCATAAAAGAAAATGTGCTTTCTTAGAAGTATTGCTTTAGAATTTAGAACACAGTTGCAAGTGTGACTCCCCAAGGCAATTGTTTCCTTCTTATAACTTCTTAAATATATGTTCCTAGGATGGCGCTAAAATGAAGTAGAGAATTCACTCTAGACAAGATATTAGATGATGTGCATAACATAATTACTGTGGAAATTGCTATAACCAGTACAGCTAAGTATAGAGTTTGTTTCTTGCCTGTGGTAATTTAGGATTCTTTTTGTCACTAGATTTTATGGTCCTGAATTAGAAGAATTAGATTCAGTTCCAAGGAAAAAAATCAAAAAGAAAGTAACTGTGTTCAGTTCTAAAAAAGAAAAAGGCAAGAGAGGAAGGATCCTGTGGTGTTCCACCTTTTTTTTCCTCAATAAACTTGGTTACATTTGCTCAGTCTTGTAACAGTTTTCAAAACTGCTGGTCCTGCAGACTGAGCCTGAGTTTTAGAAAAAGAAGGGTCTGTGCTCCTGTGCTCAGAGCATCATATGTAATGAGGAAAAAACAGTGGAAGTGGAAAGAAGTGGAATTCTGGCTCTATCTCATGCTTCTAGCTCTGAATATATGTCTCTAGTTTTATATTTTTCCATCAGAGACATACATTTTCTCCTGGACCTAATTCTAGCAATTTGTTTATTGGGAAAATATAACCAAGGTTTGGTGCTAGAAATAACACTTACTTCTGGCTACAGCTGTGAAATGAGTCTCAAGAATGACAGGAATCCAGCTTTCTTCTCACTCTTTTTTTCTACAGTACTATAGTATGGCTGGTTTCATCCAAAGTCTCTGAAGCCCATGGGAATGTCACTGATGTAGTGTGGTGTGCAAATTGCACTTACACTGTATCAGTAACTCTGTATAAGGAACAGATTTGGGGATTATATCCAGTATTTAATTTCTACCAACTGACAAATCCAGTGTATTAATTTTCATCCCTTTAGTACATAGCCAAAGGCTTTCTTGGAACTGATGGTGAATTTATTAAGGCTGGTAGCTGGTCTTTGTTTTCCCATCTGTATTCTCATTCCTGAAATTATTGGCTTTATCTGCAGATTGCAAGAGGGGTTAACTTTGAGGTTTGGGAACTGGTAAAATCTGTTGTACAGGAGAGAGTGATATTCCTATCACTGCCTTTGGGGATAATTTGAGCTAAAAGCTGCCTGGTTTCTGTTGGAGGGCAGCAATCAGATCTATAGTATTTATTTTTGCTCACTGCATCTTTCGATGTCCTATTAAACCCCTTCTCTATTTAGACATCTGGCTTTGTCTCATTAACTTGATGAGCATCAATGCTCCTTTCATCCGTTTCTCCCATAAACAGGTCTGTGTCTAATTTTCCTGCTGCATTCTTTTCGTAGGATGTATGCTTATCTACAATTTTCTACTCCTTTATAGCTTAAATCTCATATGAAATTTCATATAAGACTGGCCACAGTAAGTAAGTAAGTAATAACAACCCTTGTGTTAGCTCCTCAGCTGGCAGATTCAATTGTGGGCTTAAATTTTGGGAACCTTGAGTCAAACCTGGCTCTGGAAAGGGTAAGACTGCTGGGCTGAGATTCTCTCTTTTACAGGTAGGCAACATCAAGGGCTGGCATAAAAGAACTGTTAATTTCCTAGAGCTTTTAGATCACTTGTGTCTTTGCTCTGATGGATTTGAAATCTATGGCAATTAGAATAAATTCCTTTATTTCTCAAAATTAAAGCTGAATTTTGCCATGTAGCATTCCATAAGGTGAGATTTTACTGTGAAGACTGCAGGAATATCTCTCTCACACACACACATATAGAGGCAGGTCTCTTTCTCTTATAAAACTTAATATAAAAGAACCAAGATTATCCTTTCAGTCTTCAGTGCATTCTGTACTTTCTTAATTGGCTCTACTTCCACTTCCGTAATCCTTTAAAAGTCTCCAAGGACAGACTGGAAGAATGGATAAGCATCTATTATTGTTGTAGTGCTTTATTGTTCTGCATGAAATGAAGCCTTGCTACCTTCAAGGACCTATTCCCTTTCTCTTGCAGGGCACTGGCTCTTAATATTTCAAAGGGGATATTTTTCTGTTTAACTATACCTGCTCTGTGCCAGTAGCACAGATTCCTCTTAAAAGGTTTGTTGCATACCACGTGGGACAACTAGAGATGAGCATTTGTGCTTTTACTCACCTCAGGATAGATGCTAGACATAAAGGCTGGTGCTCCAAGATCTATCTGTGGTCTCCACAAGACATGTTTAGCCCTTTTTGCCAAGTCAAACCTGGAAGTCTCCTCCCCTTTGATTTTTACCAATGTTAAGTAATGTCCAAGGAGGATTCAAATCACACCAAGCAAAGCTCTGGGCTGAATTCTTCCGATGGTCCACCACTGCTAACTGATAAATCTATTACATAAGCAGGAAAGCCATGTGGGCAGAGGATGTTCAGCATCAGTTGTATAGATAATCTATAAACGCTGCCCTGCTGGGAAACAGATCAGAAAATGCTGCTGCTTTGGCAATGAAAGATCTGAGGATAACACACCAAATCCTGTAATTAAATGACTTTTGGTGTTCCTAAATGTTATGTTTCATCTAGACTTCCGAAAGAGAATTAATTAGGAGCTAATTAAAAGAGTCTCCTGCTTTCTTTCAAAGTGTCTTTCTGGTATCCACTGTATTGAGTTTATCTATTCACAGAGCACGATGAATCACTTCCCTGTTTAAGAAAAAATTGATTGCTGTTCTAATACTTATTGAACACCTATAACAGATGCTTAAATCTCTACAAGCTTGAGGTAATTAAAATAATAAATCTATACTCATTTGACAAGACTGCTGGGAGGAATCAAAGATATAAATAATCTAGTGGAGCCGTGAAACATTATTCTGCCAAGTGTTATGATCATTTCTTATGGAAATTTCAAGCCTGGTGCTACAGTCCTTATTTAGACAATGCTCCCATCAGATGTGGTTGTCATGAATAAGGCAGAGCTCAGTAAAGATGCCAGGGTCACGGCTCAGGATTGTAACAGCAAGGACCTCAAGAGCCTGGCCTTCCACCACAGAGCTAGTGTCCCAGCACTTGCCTGTCCTTGCCTATATCTTCTAGGAGAAATGGACACAGATCTCTTTCATCCTTTTTGTTGCCTGTGTTTTGCTTCAGTGAATTAATTATCTGTAGTAGTATGTGGGCACCTGCATTAGTGCTTTGAAGTGCTTGGCTGCCAAGGTGTGCCTCACAGGATGGGGAATGTCACCTTATGCCTAGTCTAGAGGCAGAGATGTGGTGAGAAGAGACCCAGCTTTCACCTCCCTTCCTTTGTGGCAACAAAGCCATACTTCCTGTTTCATCATAAGGAGCCCCTGTGGTCCCAGCCCTCCAAAGGGAGCTGGCACAGCCGCAAGCTTGGGTACTGTGCAGAATAATTCGGGAATCACTGGAATCAGAAAGAAAAAAAAGGTTGTGCTCCTAAAGCCTGGTAATCAGAGCACTCCTAGGACAGGGCTATGGTATGTGTCTGACCCAGAGCTTTTCTATCATGACTATTTTGTGTCCAATATCTAAATGGTTCTTGAAACAGGGACTGAAAACCATCTCTTGCTTCTTCCAGCTTGAGTACCTGAAGGAGGCCCCAAACCAAAGGAAACTACCGAGATGCTGAAACTTCTTGACCGTGGTGAAGATATACCTGTGTCTCCAGGATATCCAGCGCTCTGGGATTCTCTGTTTTTTTCAGTTTGTGAAAGGAGCTGGGTGCCAAGATCAGCAACAAAGTACCTATAGGTAAGTCATGGTCTTGGATAAATTGTTGGCTGTGACCCTGGCATGGCATGGCCTTGCTTGCTTGGTTGGCTATTGGGGCAGTAGCAGTGGAGTTGTACATGTCATGCTTTACTCCCCAGTACCAGAACCAGAGGGATATTGATCACTTTCATTAAGCAAAGCTGGTGAATTATCTCTCTGAGCACAGAGACACACAAAAGCGCAGACAACTTAGAACATTGCACAGGCAGAAAGACAATGTCTAACATCTCTGTGTACACAGAGAGAAGTTCCCCTGGTGGCTTCTCTATACAGGATCTTAAAAGTAGTTGGTTTTAATAATTTTGTGTGAAGCCCACAAAGACACCAGAGTGACATAAATTATTCTCCTATCCACCCAGACCCTGACCAACAAGCACATCTAACAGAGATGATTAATATCAAAAGAAACAGATATTTGTGGGGAAGGTGAACGAATAAAGAGTGGTGTTCATCCAAGAAGAACCTCTAACACTGTAACACGTTCATTTTATAAAACAGGTATGGGACTAGAGGTCTTGATTCATGTAATAAGACTCATATGACAATAACTAGACTACAAAAAAGCAAACCAAACAAAACGTTTAAAGATCAGTGTTTGCTTTCATCTCACCACAGTGCTAGCCTTATGATTAGTTGTGACGTCCTGCTTGCAGACTAATAAGTATATTAAACCACATTTTGTATATAATTTCTGGCACCATATCAGATTCTTAATATCACTTAAAAGGGAGATCAGTGGGAAGAATGTCACAGCAGAGCTTGGAAAATAGCTTTGCAAGTCTTGCTCTTGTTTTTTCTCTCCTTCAGCCCTAGCACACTCCCACAAGAATCCTGGCTGGCAAAGGAGTCACAGCACAGTTAAACTCGAGGCAGTGCCAGCCCTGCGCTCTATCACACTGTGGTATGAGGTGCTCACCTCCATGCTGCAGTTGCACACATCCTTGTTTGGGGCAGCTAAGTCCCTGGCGGTGCCTGTTGTCCTATGGCTGTTTGCTTTGTGGTGATATTTGTGATTTCAGGTGCTCTGGTTGCCCTGTGATTTGTGGTTTGGGTTTTTTTACCTTTGCACTGTAGCTCTTTTAGCGAAAGAAATCTACCAGCACTTCATTCATCATGTTTCTTTTAAATTCCATGGCAAACATATACAAATAAATAAACCTTTGTCAAGGGAACTCTAGTGGTATGCTTCAATGTGGATAATTATTACTTCCCTGTCAGCAAAAGGTTATAAAAACTTTTATTTTGGGAAAATGCAGACTTTTTTCCTGGCAGGCAAATACTGTGCAGATGTTCTCTGGATAATACAGCTGAAATGCTCCTTGTAGGATAACCTGACAGAAATGCTTCTGTTAAGCTGATTTCTGTGTCACTGAAAGACTGTTGGTGGTTTTCCTGGGAGGGGGAAAAAAAGATTTCTGTGGTTTCCTCATACTGGGAAAACATTATTCAAGCACCTCGTTCTGCATGAGAGTCTTGGTTCAGAAAGCTGTTAAACACATGCTTAAATCTGTCTGTACTTACAGGGACAGATATGTACCTGATCCTCTGCTGACTAGCAGCACAGCAGGGCTTGCTGAGCTAACCGGATTCTTCAGTGCCGTGAGTACAAGTTCACAGTGAAGTGGAAGATTTACTAGCTGAGAGGAACGACTTGCTACTAAAGCCATGTGTTCAGCTGACACCAGCAGCACTTTCAGCTGGCTTGGCTGGATAGACTTTTTCCTGGAAACAGCTGTCTTGCATTGAATCATCCCAGGCAAGTTACCTGAGGAAAACATAGAATCATAGAATTGTTTAGGTTGGAAAGACTTTTAAGATCAAGTCCAGTCATTAACCCAGCGCTGCCTGCCAAGTCCACCACTAAAGCATGTCACCAAGGGCCTCATCTACGCAGCTTTCAAATATCTCCAGGGACAACTGCCCTGTGCAGCCTGTTCCAATGCTTGATAGCCCTTTCAGTCAAGAAATCTTTCCTAATATCCAGTCTAAACCTTCCCTGGCACAGCTTGAGGCCATTTCCTCTTGTCCTGTCCCTTCTTACTAGGGAGAAGAGACCAATCCCCACTTTGCTCCATCCTCCTTTCAGGCAAGGAGCGACAGGGTCTCCCCTGAGCCTTCTGTTCTCCAGACTAATCCAGTTTCTCAGCTTTTCCTCATCACACTTGTGCTCCAGGCCCCTCACCAGCTCCACTGCCCTTTAGACCCACTCCAGCACCTCAATGTCTTTGCTGTAGTGAGGGTCCCAGAACTGAACACAGGATTCGAGATGCAGCCTCACCAGTGCTGAGTACAGGGAGATGATCACTGCCGCAGTCTTGCTAGCCACACTATTGCTGATACAGGCCAGGATGCCATTGGCCTTCTTGGCTGCCTGGGCACAAGCTGGGTCATGTTCAGCTGGTTGTTAACCAACATCCCCGGGTCACCTTCTGACCATTTGTGGTAGGGGAAGACAGATAACCAAACTTCGCCATGTGGTAAACCTTCCTGCTTTCTGTCCCTAGCTGCAGCTGGATGGTGCTGCAATCCCCAGCCCTAAGCCCCCATGCTTAGGAGTATCTGAAATGGCAGACGTCAGGTGTCTTTATTCTGTGGTACCCCTGGGTAGACACTGTATTTTTGGGTGGAGGGCAATTACCTGTCTCTCTGTATAAACCTGGACTGCCGCTAACTTAGTTGCCTTGTGTCAGACATCACAAGAGCCAGAAGGAGAGGGGGCCCAGAAGAGCACATTGGTCCAGGGCAGTGTGTGTCCAGGTCCCTGTGTGTGGTGCCTGCTGTCTCTGCTCTCTGGTGTCTAAAGTTGTAGAAGTGTATTTCAGAAAGTGTTGGTTTTTTTTTGGTTTTATTTTGAATTCTTCTCTTCCAACCTTTTTTTGTCACTGGTGGTGGGGGATGGAGAGAGTGCTTTGGGCATTTCAGATACTTTTGACTATCAGCTATTTAATGAAAGTGTTTGAGATTAAAGAGTAAGCCTTAATTGCTGACATGAATCAACGTGCTGCGCATGATGTGTGTACAGGAGAAAGAGAGCTAATCAAGAAAATTACTGCTTTTCACCCTCTTAATTACTGCTGCTCAGAGGTCTAGGCTGAGGTGCAAGTGCTGCTTAGCTGCTTTGTGTCCAACACAGAGTAAAATGGTTCTGAGAATTAAGAGGAAATGAAAAATTATTTGTAGTTCAGACATGTCTAATCTGGTCTTGTTCCTTTCTGTCAGTCTGTCCTTTCCTTATGAGCTACCAGCAGAGTCATGCAGGCAAATGGGTGGTGGCACCTCTGCTCTCACAAGGGAGCTGAACAGCAGTGGCTGCTCTGGGGAGATCGCTGCTGACCTGGACTGAGCAAATTTGACATTGTTTTTTGCTGTAGCACAAAGGGTGTGACTTTGCGAAAGGTGCTCTGCCACAGCCATGTGTCTTGGTGCTCAGCAAAGATAATGGTTGCCCCAGAGGAAAGTTAAAGCATGCTGCTCACTCTTTGCCATGGAGAAAGAATAGAGTGAGGAAACTGGGCAAATGTGAAAGCCAGCGGAGCTCACCTAAGGCAAAAGTAACGCTCCTGCTGGGTGAGCAAGTTCCTGCAAAATCGGACAAAACCATGGTCTGTTTAAAGGAATTGGACCCACTGCATGGATCTCATTGCGTAACAAAGATATGCCTCTGTCCTCTCGTATAATTTTTTGTTAGTTGGTTCAGAGAAGGGGAGGGAGTCCTGAAATGGTGACCTTTGAGCAAAGCCACAAGCAGGGGTGAAGCGTACAGAGGGCATTTGACTGAGCAGAGGAAGCAGGATTCCTGAGGCTGCTGGGCACATGTGGAGAAGACAATGATATGCTTGAAAATTAAGTGGATAGATTAGCCTTTAAAGAAGTAGCATGCTAGGGAGAGTGAGGGAGGTTGATGGAGTCACACTGCATTCATATAAGTACAAGGAAATTAAATCCCCAGAGGTCCTGGTGCTGCAGGGACTAAGAGACTGTTGAAGAAAATGCTTTGGAGGGAAAATACACAGTTGGTACAGAACATCAGTATGGGTTTGAGAGTGACTTTTCCAAAGAGGAAGCACAAGGACACCTGATGGGCATGGACTGGGAGCAGGACATAGGAATTTCAGTTTGTGGACTCTTGCGCCACCCCCAAGTCTTTGAATAAGTCTTTGACTTATTCTGGACTCTTATGTCCATTCCTTGTAAGATTTGTCTTCTCCCTTTCATGAGGCATACCTGCCTGCAGACCTGTATAGAGTTTATCTATGAATCCCTGACAATGTAACATCTTCACTGGATTAACCTCCCCAAACCAGCAGTGACACATTATAACTGTTGTTATAAATGAATAAAGTTGAATTTGGAGGAGGGAGAAAAACACCTCCTAAAACTTAAGTAAATGGGGAATCCAAGGTAAAAGATTTCCCCAAGGTTTAAGCCATTGTTTCTTTGATGAGAAGTGGCTGTGTGTCACAGCTAGGAGTTGTTCAGACACTGGGGGATGTAATAAAAATACAGCTCTGCACAGTGTCATATGAAACAGCCCTGGTAGCCTTACTATTTCGCTTCCTCTATTAATGATAAATGTTTGTTTACAGAGGAAGAAGAGCACTCTGACTGTGCCCAGCCTGATATCCAGACCACCAAACTACAGGGTCACATCCCTCTTGCCTGTGTGTGACACCTCATCCCTTCCCCCCTGTTTTCAGCGCTAGGATCGCACTTGAAAAAATCTTCCTCAAGGTAATTGTAGCTCATATCTGGGTTTGGTTTTTTTGTTTTCTTCAGAGGTTTTCAGCATTCACATGTTGCCTTCCAGCAGTAGATGGCAGCAATTTTCTTAGTCCTAATCTGGTAAAATCTGTATGTTAATTACAGCAAATTAATGTATTTGGAGAGGTAAAAGCTTCAGTTGCTCTTTTCAGCAGTTCATTATTAACTAAGATGTCATCCCTGAGCTCCTCCTGTCAATGCAGTGCTGGGCAAAAGCAAAGACCAGTGCCTGAGCCTGCCTGTCCTGTGCTTGTCTTCTGAAAAGCCCAGCCAGCACCAGGGATGCTCACTGCCTCAGCCTCTGTGCTGGCGAGGCAGCATGGGACCAACAGCCAGCTGAGCTGCTCCCTGGACTCCGGCCATTAGGCACCAGCAAGAGGTAGACCAGCCTCCAGCTCCTTTGGGGTTATAGTTTGGGATAACACAGGTGTTAACAGGAAAATGTGGGCCCACATCCTCACCTTCAGCTAGGATGGGAAGTAAGTAGCTTGGCAAATAATGAAGCCCAAAAGACCTAGGATGAATGACTAGTTAAACAAAGTCTGAAGAAAAAGAAAAGAGCAGAAATGATCCAGCTCAGGAATAAGCAATCTGTGTGTCTCTCTCTAAGCTGGCTTTCTGTCCTTGTTCATACTGTACGTGTATTTCCAGAAGATGGTCGTTAAGAGACTCATTTTTAACTGAAATGTTCATAATCAGTGTAAAGGTTTGCAACAGGATATAGAAAGTGTGAGAAATAAATTGAGCAACATTACTGTGTGAATCTAAAATATAATGGCTCCTGTTATGTGCGCATAGAAATAATGATGTTGAAATTAGGAAAGCTTCATCAACTTTAAATGAATAACTGATCTCCAGTGGACAGAGAGAAAAGTGATTTTAATGATTCCTTTAAACTAACATTTGGTATAATAAATGTTTAATGCATTTGTTCTGAAACAGGATTAACTACAGTGCCATGTCTTATTAAGGGCACAAGCACTGCTTCTAGTCAGCAGTTTCTCTATCCTTTCTCTCTCCCAAAGTCTACAGTTTATGATCCATTTCAGAATGTCTGATAAATACACTCCCTGCTTTTGATGATGTGCCTGGTTGATTTGGCAATGTCATGTGAAATGTAGGTGCAAGGCCAAGAATCAGACAAATTTATAATTGGGTAATTGTATTAAGATCATATTAAGTTCTTTTCACCCTGAAACACTGCAGGGATTATGACCTGCAGCATTGCAGTCACATGTGTTCCATTTCTGGTTGTGTATTAGGAACCCACCTGCTATTTCACATTTTAAAATATGCCTGTGGTATAGTACAGGCAAGTGAAGGAGGTTGACCTGCCCAAAATCAGAAATTAGAAAGGGATGGGCAGTGGGGAGGGAAGGATCCTTGAATAACCTGGGCATTGGCCACCATCACAGTCATTATGGACAGATGACCTGTCTAGCAAGGGAGAGAAAACCTTTTCATTAATCATTAAAGGAAATCAGGTATAAGATCTGAGCTTGTGGGAACTCATAAAAATGCTGTTGCCTGCATCCTTGATAAGTGACTAGTTCTAATATTATGCCTTTAATCAAAGAAAAACAATTAAGGGCTAGCTACTGTCCTCAAGGAGCTCCTCCATCACCGGTTTTGCTATTTTACTCTGGCTGCTTTAGTGTTCTGTAAGTGTACTCAAAGGGCAAGAGAGCCCTTGTTCTCAAAGGCCAACACTGGTGCTCCTTCACTGGTGAAGCTCTTTGCCTGCTTCTGAGTGCTCCTTTGACCTTGCCCTGTTTCCCCTGCTAAACAGATCATGTGCATAGTGAGCAGAGTTGCTGTAGAGCTGTCTTTATGCCCATATAGCAAACATCCTGCCTTTTCCTATTTCTAACAGGGCTGTTTTAGAGTAAACTGTTTCCAGTGGAAAAAAGCAGGCAAACAAATATGCCTGTCTGCTGCCAGGGCTCCTGCAGACTCTCCAGCTTAGAGCAGGGGGGTGAGCAGGAGGCAGCCCCTGTGGCACAGGGCAAAGGGGCTTGTTGAGGAGGAGGGGCAGAGCAAGAGCCATCTGCCAGGTGGGAGGAGAAGGATGAGCTCAGGCAGTGCAATGGCTTGTCCTGGCACTTGCACACAGCTGGTGTGAGCAGAAAGCAGCAGAGCTTGTAAGGTCCAGGTTGTTGTGTTCAAGTGTCCTGGCTTCAGCAGTAGCAGTCATTTTTCTTCTTCTTAGTAGCTGGTGCAGTGCTGTGTTTTTGACTTTAGGCCTGGGAACAGCGCTGATAACACCAATGTTTTTAGTTACTGCTCAGAAATGTTTACCCTGACCAAGGACTTTCTGAGTCTCATGCTCTGCCAGGGAGCAGGGGAAGCAGGGAGGAAGCAGAGACAGGACACTTGACCCAAACTATCCAAAGAGGTATTCCATACCACAGCACATCAGGCCCAGGATGTAGAACTGGGGGCAGTTACCCAGAAGGGCTGGATCACTGCTTGGTCGGGCTGGGTATTGGTTGAAGGGTGGTGAGCAGTTGTATTCTCTTCCCTTGTTATTTTCCTTATCATTATTGTTACTGATGGTAGCAGTATTGGTTTGTGTTGTACCTTAGTTAGTGAACTGTTCTTATCTCAACCTGTAGGAGTTACATTCTTTCGATTCTCCTCCCCATCCCTCTGAGAGCAGGGGGAGTAAGAGGGGGAGTGAGGGAGAGACTGCATGGTTCTGATTTACGGCTGGGCTTAAACCACGACATCAAGTAATTTAGGTACTTTAATTTTCACCTTCTAAGTCAAATTTAGGCTTTTATTTATCTGCTTTATGCTTCTGAAATGTTCTCTCTCTGATGGCATTACCAATATGGGCATTTTCTGGAAACAGGCCATTTGATACCCAGCGCATTCTCCTCAGGGCCTAGATTGTAGTGATTTTGGTCACTGAAATGCTTCATGCTTTAAAGTGACCACTAAGCATGAGTATGGGGTCTGTGCTTGTCTTCTCTATGACTGCTCAGCAGTCATGTTCCTCCCTGGAGTCCTAAGCTTTTCTGCTCCTCGCTACTGCCAGCATGGTATTTCTTTAGTATGTGATGTCTTAGTGCCATTTTTTGACTGTGTGTAGATGTAGATGCTGTGAGGAGGGGTTTGTCTGTAGCTTTGTGGTAAAGGTTGCACATGGATCTGTGGCAGCAGGGACCAGCTCCCTTTGTGGGGGTTGAAATGTAAGTGCTCTCATTATCAAACATGCACCATGCTCTCACTGAGCACAGGCTGCATCCGCTGGGAAGTTGAAAGGCAATGAGTCTGCATTAGACAAGTAAACTTGCAATATGAATTCTCCCTCCCTGAGATCCCTATATCCCTCATGATGCAATCCTTCGAGCAAGGACTGTCATGTACTAATGGCTGTGTAGTTTATCACAATAGAACTCAGGTACGGCTAGTGCCTCTAGATACCAGCATAAAATAAATGTTAATAACATGGGAGCCTCCCTGCTTACTGTATTCCTGTTTCAGGCCTTCTTATTACTGCTCCTTTGCAGCTGGAGAAATGGATGCAAAATCATCTTCCCCTTTCAAATAAGACTAGAGCTGAAAATGAAAGGGGACCAGAAAAAGCAGCTGAAATAATTACAGACATAAGAGGGCTTTCATCTGGACAATTATTAGGCAAGGTAAACCCCACTTAATTCCAAGAGCAGATTAATACACAAGAGTGTAACAGAAGGGTGTATAATAATGAATGGCACAGAGCGGGTCAGCAGTGTTTGTGTTTGCAGTATACAAAAGGAATGGTCAATGAAACTCAGAGGTGACAAGCTTGAAATAGATAAATGAATTCTTTTCGTACTGTGCAAGATTGTTATGTTAACCTGTAGATCTCAATTCCACAGGATCCTGTGTTGAGATATACACAGATACAAAACCAGTAAGGATTTTACACACCACACTAGATCAGTTCATTTAAAAGCAATTTAATTTCATGCTTTAGCTAGAAATCAGAGGAGGCTGTATTTCAGAAGTGAAGGCTATACCAAGAACAACATTTACCTTTCAGAACTATATACCTTTCCCTTATGCCTGCTACGAGGTGCTAAGCAGGGTGAAGGTTGATGAGGCTTGTTAAACCACGTGCTCTGAAATGACTGTGCAGGCTTAGAAACACTGAACTCACAATAGTTTGCTATACTTTCCTTTGAATCAGCTAGCTTGAGAAAGCAATCTCCCTGTTTTCTTCTGATCTAGCAAGTGTTTTGCTCTTTCTGTCAGAGGAGATTGGGCCTGTCTAATGGAAAGCGTGTTTGACTTTGTATTTGGGATACAGATGATGAAATTGTGATTTCTGAGGCAAAAAAAACCCTGCCTTATCTCTAATTCTGTTCACTTGATGGAGTTGCCAAAACTCACCCTTTCCCCTCTTGAAAAGGGATCAGACTAGAAAATCTGCGCTGAGTGCAAACGTACTGTACTATGTGTTTTTTGTGTGCTTGCTTTCTTTTATGATTGTTTTTGCACACATTGATGTTTATTTTTGCTTTCTAGTACTTGCTGGAAGATTTTTACCACTGAAACAAAAGTGATGGAAGTATTTAATGCACGACATTATTTATCTTTAGATATTAGTGGAAGTAGGATAAATGCAGATTTTACTTTGTTCTAAAACTGATTACATCTCTTTTGCATGCTTCATATTATCTGGGGTATTTCAGTCACACATATTATTTAGTTATGCACGGAGTCTTCTTTCTGGGGTGCATCTTACCCTGGGGGTCAGGACCATTAACGCATCTGGTGAATTTTTCACTGGAGTGTTTGTTTCTAAGTTATTTTCAGTCACGTAACGCTGTTGTGACTGAGAAGATGCAAGTAACAATCAGGAGATACTCACTGTAAACTAGCAGTTTATTTAGCTTCATCCCATTAGTACAATTAAATCTGAGATGATGATCACTGCAGAGCTTCTCAGGAATGCTAGGATACTTGATAAGTGTCGTGGTTTAAACCCAGCCAGGTAATTCGTTCGCTCACTTTCCCCCCCTTTTCTTGCCCTCCCCCTGCTCTCGGAGGGACGGAGAGGAAAATCGAAAAGAATGCAACTCCCACGGGTTGAGATAAGAACAGTTTAGTAACTAAGGTATAACACAAATCACTACTGCTACCACCAATGATAATAATGATAAAGGAAATAACAAGGGAAGAGAATACATCATCTCACCACCAGCCGACCGATAACTCGCCCCCCCAGCCCGACCAAGCTCTGACCGATACCTCCTACAACCCTGCAGACTCCCAGCCCCTCCGGCTAACTCCCAGTCACATCCTGGGCATGACGTGCTGTGGTATGGAATACCTCTTTGGCTAACTTGGGTCAGGTGTCCTGTCTCTGCTTCCTCCTGGCTCCCCCTCCTCCCTGGCAGAGCATGAGGCTCACAAAGTCCTTGGCCAAACCAAAACATCGCTTGTTATCAGCTCTGTTCCCGAGCTGAAAGTCAAAACACTGCACTGCACCAGCTACCAAGAAGGGGAAAAATGACTGCTACTGCTGAACCCAGGACAATAAGGTAAAAAGTTTTATTTTCTCAGAAAGGGTTTGTATAGATGCAATAACACTGAGGCCTGAATGTCCCTGGAGATTTCTGAAGCAATCACTTGAAATCCATGTGTAAACCAGTAAAGAACCTGGTCCTCAAATTTGTTTTGAGTGAGGAATTCTAGCTGCAATACTAGTGGAGTGCTTACTTCTAAAGTTACTGTAGACCTAAATTTTGGTCAATGGTCTCCTTCAGTCCCTTAGAGACTTCTGAACAGAAAGTTATTGTATTTTTTGTAGCTTTTATTTTTTTCTTTTGTGAGGGAGAAATATTCCCACAGGTGCTTAAGAAAATAAAACAAGAACCAGATGAAGAAGAGGAGGAAGGTGAAATGCCAAATGTCTCAACCAGTTCTGCTTAGTACTGAAAATGGATATTTATTGAATACAGAAGTCAACAGAAACAACTCTGGTGTTTGTTTTAGAATCAGCTAGTTTACACAGAGGACAGGCAGAGGAATTTCATTGTGCTGGCATTGTTGGCCATTTTAATTTTCAAAGGCAGCTTAGCAATGATTTTTGATCATCGGTCTCACTAATGTTCTACTAAATATAAATCAAG
Organism: Pezoporus occidentalis; assembly: GCF_034315485.1. Lineage (NCBI taxonomy): Eukaryota > Metazoa > Chordata > Aves > Psittaciformes > Psittacidae > Pezoporus > Pezoporus occidentalis. The sequence continues at coordinate 1,272,548 of NW_026913477.1, read as the reverse complement.
TCATTCAAAGGACTTGGGTTTGCATCTAATTATTAAGATCACTGAACTGGAAATATTTTACACTCCCAGTTTTGAACTAGACATGAGTCATGTCACCCAAAATAGCCACCTCAGAGAGTGTTGATGTAATCCATCTGGTTGTGCAAACAGTTGAGGAACTCAGAATAACAAGAAAATTTCTAAATAGGATATGGCATGATTTTCTTGCCTCTGTACAGCAGCTCAAACATTTACACAAACTTGTTAAGCTGCTTAGGGAGAGGATTGTTTGTCCAGGTAATGCTTCTTTCAGTAAGTTAAGCTGCAAGGAAGGCAGATGCTTGACTTCATGGAATATGGGGGATTCTGGAGAAATTGCCTCTGGGAGAAATTTAAATAAATTAATGGAGAGCTTCTGGGTTTTTTTTCCTCCTCTGTCTTCATTTTGAGCAACTTATTCCCTATCTATGCAGAAGGGTCTGTGGAACACGCATAAGGAAGTCGTTTAATTATGTAAAGCTGCTCCAGGTAGATGTTATTTACAGATGGCTGAAAAAATTTTGATTATACTCATTTGCCAAGAATAAACTGCTTCTTTTTACTCTTGGTGGAGAGGTGTTTTTAGTCATCACCAAGGTAAGCTGCAGATTGTATACTCCTGTCTACATCTTTTTACTAATTTTGACTGTTTTATTTCTTTGTGATTTTTAAATGGTAACCCCGCAGGCGCTGTGCACATAATTGAAGCAAGCAATCTGCTTGTTTATCCCTGTTTTCCATTAATTAGATATGTGCAATCTGAATTTCCTAGTGAAAAACATGAGATGACATGCTAAGGGGCCAGATCTGCATTCCCTCACAAGGCTGAATTGCCTGTGTTGGAGGAGACATCTCCAGACAGGGGCACAGTGGTGTTTGTCACCATCTTCAGCTTGGGCTGGAGCAGAGGTTGAACAAGTCATACTGGAAGAGGCTGGAGGTGTCTCAGGAAGCCCCTACCCTCAGCAGTGCCTGGGTAAGCCTCTGTGTCCTCGGGTTTGCTGCAGGCTGGATGTGCTGGAAGATGAATGCATGTCCATAGGACACTGTGAAGCTGCAGCCTTGTACCTGGGCAGTGTGAAATGGTGTTCCTGCCTGGGCTGGGCTCACAGCTGCATTCTTGTGGCTCCCCCATGCTTTTCTGTCATCAGGTTTCTTTTATTCTACTTTGTTCACTGCTAAAGTGGTGCAAATCTTCACTTCAATGAATAACCAAGGTGCAACCCCTAATGTGAATAGTTATGTCTGACCGATGGCAGTGCAGGTGAGGTCTAAGGGTACTGCTGTTTGCTAAGGGATCTCTGTGGTCCCCAGAGAGGATCTTACACAGAAATGGCCTAGCTCTGCAGTGGCCACATATTCAAACCAGGCTAGTGATCAGCTGTCAGGTCCAGCCAAGAACTGAAGAATCTGCCAAGAGTGAACTTCCTAAGAAGCAATCAAAGAGATCTTCATGTAACAGGCAAAGGCAAACTGTTTTCAGCCTGCCCACAAATGAGATGAGAGGAGAGGGAATAGCCCCAGCTCTGGGTGTGCAGAATGGCAGATAAGTGGAGAATTTCATAAAGGAATGAGTCAGTGAAAATTGAGCTCTGATGTAAGTCCTGAGGCAATCATAAGGAAAATCTTTGGAACTCGAAGAAACTAGTGCTGAGTTTTGAGGTTCTTCTGTTGCAGCAAGGACACCAGGCTGAATGAATACCCCAAGGTATTCTGCTGCCCATGGAAGTGACAGAAGATACTCGGTCTCTCCTTCCCAGCTTGTCCAGAATTGAGTGCTGTTTCAAGCACCCTGGCTCTTGTAACTGAGTAACCTGCTGGTACCTGCGTGAAGAGTGTACGGAGGAGTCTCACCCATGCAGGAGACCTTGCTGCCTCAGGGAGAGCTGTCACGATCAAACACCTTGGTCTGGATCCACCAAGAGGCAAAGCTGAGAATGTGCTTATGCGCTTTATGAGCTCAGGGCCCACTGCTTTTTACAGAAAGGGATAAATAAGTGGTTCTTTGAAGCTAATGGCTTCTTTTGTCTGTATATATATGCCATAATGCCATTGCAATCCTGTAACAACCTCCCTGATGTCAGACAGGCCTTGTACACACTCACATTAATGAGCTATTGCATACGAGCTCCCTGCCTAGTGCACTCCCTCTCGCCTTTCCTCTGTTGCTCAGATTCATTTTTCTTCTGCTGGCGTGGTGCTTGCCTGCAGTGATGGGTGTGTGCCCTTTGCTCACTGGGGGTCTGGCAGTAAATCATAAGTTTTCTTTTTTTTTTTTCCTTTTACATTCTGGAGCAGCTGCTCTGATTAGTTTGAAGCAGAACAAAAGACCTAGAAACGGGGAGAATCCTGAAGGTAAGTACTTTACTGTGGGCTTAATGTCAAGGTACGGTACACATAGCAGCTTTTCCAGAGACCATTTAAAAACTATTATCCACTGTATATTTTAAAGGCAGGACATAATTCAGACATCTGACTGACTGTCCTTGAATGCTGATTCTTGCTCTACAATTTTATTTTTAAGAAACCTTGATCTGTGAACTTTTGAAAACATTTTATATTGCGTTCACTACTCTTAAAGGATTACTTCTGCTGTCTGAGTTGTGCCAGATTTGTGGTGACAATAACGCAGAGGAAGAAATGGCAAGCTCTATCAGAGGAGCAGTGGAAAAGTCACTTCTGTAAATTTGAGGACCGCTTAAAAGTTGTCTTCCCTTTTCACTGTAGAGAATGCTATTTCTGATATTATGGTTCTTATTACTCCAGAGAGGACATGATTCAGTGATTTCAGATCCCTGCAGAGACCATGACATTGTCATAGTACCTTTCTAAGGAATGGGGAAATGACAGTGACCTCCAGGGTACCCTCAGTAGGCAAAGCATTGTCATTCTGAAGCACCGAATCCAGGGATTTAACACGAGGATTTAGGAAGGGAACTGGACTTGAAATGTACTTAAGAGAGCTGTCAATCAATGGTCTGTAGCTTTCAAGTCAGGCTGTTGCTCTTGAATGTACTGTTGAAGTAGTCTTTAAACTGAGTCATCCTCAGGGCACCTGTAAGTGAAATTATGGTGCTCCCTGTAGCCCTTTCCCTGCCCCTGCTCCCACCTTTCCCCAGCACACTCACTGTGTTTCTCTTGATGTTTGCTGAGTTCAGTGTTTGACCAAGTCTGTCTTCACCCTTCCAGAGAAGTGTTGTTGGGTTTGTTGCACTTGTCTTCCACCTGCTTTCTGCCAGGGGGTATTAATACTGAAAATAGAAGTTAAGCATGCGTGTTGCTTTTCCTGCAAGACAGAGTAGCACTTAATGTGCTTGATATTTCCAAGTACCGGCATTTCTACCTAGGTAAGAAACCTTCAAGTCTGAAAAATGATAAACAGCTTCTTACAGAAATTCAGGCCAATTTTAGTATATTATTGTGTTATCACAAGCCAAAAGCATTGGCAATCAAAGGTGTTTTTGAAGCCGTTCGCTCCAGTTCTACTGACTTGTTTTGTTTTGTTTGTCTTTGATAACACTCATTGCTTTTGAGACAGCTTGGAGGGCAGGACTGGCTTAGGCATAGCAAAAAAAAAAACCAAAATGCTGTATCAAAAGCCATGGTTTAGTCATTGAATATGAGATTAAATCATATCCCTTTATTTCCATAAATGTTTCTCTTTGCAGATGTACTGGGAGAGAGGAATTCAGTGCCTTAGAATGCATGGACAACAGAGGATGATACAACCTGAAAACAAATGTCTTGAAGAGTGTTTATTACCAGTCAGTAAATTGGGTAAGACTGGAAAAAGTGTTTTAGCATATCTTTGCTTTGTTGACTGCTCCTGATATAGTGGCTTTTTTTTTTCTCATCTCATGCATAGGGTATGGTCACTGATGCTTAAAGAGACCTTGAAATACTGACATCAGAACTGACTTGCTGATGTGATGAATTGGAGGACTACTCGAACAGGTCACACTGTTCGAGTAGCCTGGAGCAGCCTGACAGGGCAACGGGTGGGGGTACAGTACCTTTTTCTTGCCAAATGTATTTCATGTATGTGCACTGCAGAAAATAAAGGAACCTGTTTTCTGCCAAGTATTATGTTGCATAAAAGCTAGAGGATCTTTGTGCCTATATTTGCCCTCGAGATGAAGTGAGGGCTTGAGAAGGGCTGTTGGCATATGAGCCTCTTTGCCATACTTCTGGCTTGTGGGCTGTGCTCAGAGAAGCCAAGCCAGACTCCTGCAGCTTCCCTGTCCAACCGTCCCCACTTGGAGCTTGGTGTGAGCTACCCTGGCTGGGAGCTGTGCTGCTGCAGCTACACAGTGCAGGTCATTGAACACATTTGGCTCTCTCTCCACTCCCTGGCAGGCCCATCAGCGATTGCAGCATGTGAGTGTTCAGAGCCAGGGAGGACCCTTGTGCAGACATAAGTGGGAACAGCAAAATTCTCCTTTTTCTGAATGTTAGGCTAGTCCATAGCTTCTACTTGGGTTGAAGCCCAGTTATCTTTCTGGGAAGCAAAAGAATCACACCCTAGAATCTGAATCTGACCTTGAACTTTACATTTTAGTAGTGTTGCTGGTCAGCGTGAAAGAGACACTTGTTTACAGTGTGACGTGGGTAAGTAGTTATAATACACCATTTATTTATGTGTGAACAAGGATACGAAACAACATTTAAAATTTATTATTATTGTTTTCTACCACATTTCTCCCCTGTAAAACTCTATCTAATTTTCACCTGAAACAGTATTTTTCTTTTCCTTTTGCCAGCTGACCTGGGAAATCCATTATTCAGCTAAACATAAGCTACCCCAAATATGTGTAGCTTCTGTCTGGAAAAGTAACTTAAGGGGTTTTGCCATCAGTCCAGAGTTTCAAAGTGTTTATTGTACCCTTCCCTTCATTGTTATGATTTGCTCTGTTTTGTGGCCCAAACTATGATAATCTGAGCAGAGCAGAAATGCAAACCAGGATGATTTTTACAACCAGATTTAAAAGTTCTATTGTTTGCTACAAACATAAAAAAGTAAAGAAAGTGCTGCATTAATTTCTTCTTTTCTAGAAGCATCAGTAAAAAATGGAGAAGGGAAAAGAAAGCTGTAATAGAAAACATAGAAGATTGACATCAGTATTTGTTGATTTCTGTGTTTTATTTCCTTTTACTTTTTAAACTAGGTTTTCAAACCATCCACTTGCAGAAATTTGCATTTTATGAGGACAAACTTTCAAAATATGATAGGATCATTTTAGGTAACTTACCTCTTTTTCCTCAGCTCATGGCATCTAAAACTAACTGTGCTCGTCATCTTCTCAGTAATTTCTTATCATTGAAGTTAAAACATAATCTAAGTTTGCACCAAATGAGCTGTTCCAAGATGAGTTTGCCAAACTGTATTCCAGTGGGATTTCTTGCAATTATGATTAGATGCTGCCAAACAAAAATGATCTGTGGAATACAAGTGAATCCAACGTTGATTAGCTTCTCTAAGTCCCACAAGAGGTTAGAACAAGCACAACTTGCATTTAATCTTTTGTCTCTGTGTCTCTGCCAACCACAGTTTTGCTAGTAGATACAGCAAATGAAAGGAGGTGAAGAGAAGAGAAATGAGGAGCTGATGAAAGACTTTTCTGTTATTAGGACTGATAGGATGCTTTAGGATGTCGTTGATGCTCATCAGAGGTGGTTCTCCCATCAAAAAGTGAATTAAATAGTCAAAGGCAGCATTTGTCTTAGACTTGTCTGAGAAATTCCCAAAGGGAAAATGCATCATATTTCCACTGTCTGTTAGTGGATTTTACATTCCTGCTCCACAAACTGTTGTGCACATGACAAAAAGCTCTCCATTTGAGCAGTTTTCCTAACAAGCTTAGCTGTTTGCTGGATTAAGGCAAAGTTAAGATTTGTGTCTTATTTTAATTAATCCCTAACATTGCTTCCACTTCTGCTGTTGGCCAGTCAAGAGGGACAGGTGAATAGTCAATATGCTGTAGCTTTTTACCCTTTTACAAAAATATAATGCCTCCTGCGTGAACATGTTACCTCTGTTGTAAGCCTGTCATGTTGTTCTTTGGGGAAGAGAATTCTTATTTTCCAATCCATATATTTATGCAGAGCAGTCAGTCCTCTTACACTGTGTACATGCGAAATGCTTAATAATTTTGTCTTCAGCCTTCAAGCATAAAAGCAGGAAAGTTACCCTATTCCAAACTTAACTGCTTGGATATGCTTTAGGTACCAAATAAGATTACTGCTTGGAAGATAGTGCATTTATCTTTCACATGAAATAACCCAGGAGAATGTCAGATGCAAAATGATTTTTGAAATCTTGGCATTTACTGCTGCTTTATACTGTCTGTGTGCACCTTTAGTCAATAGCAGTGACATTACTGTGTGAGTCCCTCCAACTGAAGGGAATTGGCACCCTATTAAAACTCTCTTTTTGCAAAGCTGAACTGGAAATATGTTACTATGCAGCTCTATGTTTATCTCCTGAAAAGCGGTGATCAGAATCATGGCTGCTACCAGCCAGGCAAGATTTTCTCCTTGTCAGTTTATTCCTTCCTATAGCTTATCCTTTGTTTGGTGCTACCTGGCCACTGATGTCCTCCTCATTCCTTTCACAACAGGCTCTTTCTGCTTTGGCTTTTGTCCTCTGTAAATGCAGCCCTGCCAAATCTCTGGGATGAGCTCCCTTCCGTGCTTGGCTGTTGCAGCATCAGCATCTCACATCCTTGTGGATCAGTGCTTCCGCCTCTCTCTGCTCCAGCAACGTGGGTGCTGCTGGCAGAGCAGCATGCGGAGAGCATGGGGCCCTGAGCAGCAGGAGACTGTGGCTGGAGACAGTGGATGCAGCATGGAAGTGGGTGATGCTCTGCAGCACCTACAGATTTGCAGCCCTGATGATCTGTTACTGTCACCTGGTCTTCAGGAGGCTGGGTGCTTGTGCCTCGCTGCAGGTGGGTTATCTATCAGCTTTGCATCATTGTCTGCTGAAATTAATTGCTAGGAAGGCTCGATGGTGTTTTCAGAGAGATGGACCTAGTTTTCAGCCTTATTTCCTCTTGCTTAGGATGGTCATCACAGGGTCACCTCTGAGAAGCATATATGCAACACACATAGTTTTCACATCTGGCCATTCTTCCTAAAGATCAAACCTGACTCTGTGCTGCTATATGCAAAATACTATACATAAAGCCAAAAAATGGGACTTTACATAGCTGTAAATGTTCTCATCCTGGTGTCTTCCCATTCAGGCAGTAAAAATGTGAGAACCATGGAGATTCAGAAGCAGAGGTCTGTGGCAAGACTGAGGGTCTCCTGACGATAGCCATGGACAATGGTCACTTCTGGAACTAGCTGTTCTTAGTGGCAGAGTTTATTAGGGCAATATATGTCTCCTAAATTATGCTACTCACTTTGTACCCCAGCTCTGCCAAGCAAGCTGCTCAGATGGGAGCTTTACAATTTCTGCTGTTTCAAGTCAAAACGAAGCTATCTTACTTGACTGAGGCAGGACAGAGTGCAAAGCACTCACCTGGCAGAACCAGAGATCGTTTGGAGGCCAGAAGAGAGCAGCTGGGAGGACAGTCTCTGCTTCTGGCATTCTGTTGTGGTTTAATCCCAGCTGGCAACTAAGCCCCATGCAGCTGCTCTCTCATTCCCATGGAACAGGGGAGAGAATTGAAAGGGTAAAAGTAAGAAAATTCCTGGGTTGAGATAAAGACAGGTTAATAGGTAAAACAAAAACTACACACACAAGCAATGCCAGACAAGGAATTCAGGTGTTCAGCCATCCCCAAGACAGCAGGGATGTCACACATAACAGTGACTTGGGAAGACAAATGCCATCACTCCCAACATCCCTCCTTCTCCATCAGCTTCCCATGCCGAGCATGACGGCACATGGTCTGGGATATCCCCAGGGTCAGTCAGGGTCAGCTGTCCTGCTGTCCTCCCAACCCCTGGGGCACCCCTAGCCTTCTCACTGGTGGGGTTGGGTGAGGAGCAGAAAAGGCCTTGACCCTGTGTAAGTGCTGCTCAGCAGTAACGAACATCCCTGTGTTATCAGCACTGTTCTTGGCATAGATCCAAACCGTCGCCCCATGCCAGCTCCTGTGGAGAAAATTAACTCTATCCCAGCCCAAACCAGTGTGCAGCCAGATGAGGACGTTCAGCCACAATAATTGTAAGGGATGTGCATGAATCCATGCAAGATTGATTAAAACTGATTAAGGAATTGTACCTGGGGGCCGTTCCAAAGTTGAATGAAGTCAGTGGAGAAGTCTTTTTCACTGCATTCTCTGGCATTAGATTAAAGCTCCATAACACCCCATTGTGAAATAATTTGGTTAGCAGAAAGAATGGAGAGATTTAATGTATCAAAGATTAGAGAACTAAATGGGATTCCAGGTGATGGATTCAGTTTCTGGCTCTCCACAGATGTACTGCTTGACATTGCCCAAGTTCATCAGTAACTCTTAGGACATCCCTTCCTAGCATAAACAGGTATGACAGTGTGAATAATTTCTCTCCCATTTTTATCAGTGAGGGGGATGTGTGAATGGCTGTGTGGTTCTGAGTTACCAGCTGGGCTTAAACCATCACAGTGGATCATTCCTGCTCCGTATTCAGCTCCATGAATGCTACCTTCCTCTTTTCACCCCTACTGAGCTTATTGGAAGATTGACAGCTGTATGTCACATTACTCTTGTCTGTGAAATGGATTATTTTCCTCAATAGGCTGAGATGAGATCAGAATAAGGGAAACAAAATTAGTTTAAAAAAACTAGTCAGTGGTATGGTCTTTTTTATGAGCAATGTACATATTCATAGATTGTAGCATAATAATTAAGGGGTTTTGATGTATTACAAAATGCTGAAGAAGTCTAATGATACTGCTTTATCTCTTCAAAGTTCAAATATAAATCCATGGTATCATTAAGTACAGCTTCACCTAAGTGTATATTTCAAAGTCCATGAGAAGTTTAATTTCTCAGCTTTCAATCTTTTAATTCAGCTAAAAAGTGCCTTCAGTAAGTGACCTGATAAATAATTAAAAAAAAAAAAAGCACTTTTACACTGTAATCATGCCAGGAGGAATGAAAGAGTAGCTGAAGTGTCAGAGGTTATAAACTGCAGCAAAGGTATTAGCATCTTGGTGAAGAAGTCTGTGTCAGAGAGAGAAGCGAGGTCTCCTGGCAAGATACTGACTCTTTCTAATTAGTTAAAAGATTCATACAGGCAGTAAAAATGGGCCAGTTTATTGATTTTTTTTTTTTTTTTTTTGGTCACATTCCAGCATGACAATAGTTTTACTCATTTACCTTGTGTGTTCCTGAGCCTTGGTTGATCTTGGCTTCAGCATGCATAACAAAGCAGTCCATGTGCTGTTTGTCCCCAGCACCTCCTCCACTTGAGATTTTAAAGGGTGAAATGACTAAAAATGCTGCTAGTTTTGTCATGGAATCAACTAGGTTGGAAAACACCTTTAACATCATCAAGTCCAACCATTACTTCAGGATTGCCAAATCCACCGCTAAACCATGTCATTAGGGCCTCATCTACATGCCTTTTGTGTGCTTCCAGGAACAGTGATTCCACCACTGCCCTGCACAGTCTGTTCCAATGCCTGATTATCGTTTTGGTGAAGAAATTTTTCCTAATATCCATCTAACCCCCCCTGGTGCAGCTTAAGGCGTTTCGTCTTGTACTATTGCTTGTTCCTTGGAAGAAGAAACCAGCCACCTCCTGGCTTCATCCTCCTTTCAGACAGTTGTAGAGAGCAGTAAGGTTTCCCCTGAGCCTTCTGTTCTCCAGACTAAATACCCCCAGTTCCCCCAGCCGTTCCCCATCACACTTGTGCTCCAGGCCCTTCACCAGCTTCGTTGCCCTTCTTTGGACTCACTCCAGCACCTCAGTTTCTCTTGTAATGAGATACCCAGAACTGAACACAGGATTTGAGGTGTGGCCTCACCAGTGTTGTTGTTCCTGTGTGACACCTACTTCCGATTTGCTTCTTTTAAAGGTTACAAGACAATCTAATTGTCAGCTCTGCGTAATGGGTAAAGACCTGAAAGCAGAGCTGAGTGCTTTCGTGGCTTTGACATCAATGTCAAAGATGATGACTCCATTGCAGGAGCTGACCAGAACCTGGCACTTCTCTGACCTGGGGGGAGGATGCTGAGGACACACTAACTGCTATGGTGAGGGTCTCCTGAGGAAGAATATTTCCTGTGACTGTCTGGACATTGCTCGTGTGTCTGGGTTATGAGCTTTTTGCCACCATGTTGCTCGGCATTTGCAGCCTGTATCGTGGTTGCCTTAACAAAACTGGGTCCTCTTGTGAATCTGAGCAAAATCCACAAGTAGATTATATTCTGCATGGAGCTATTCTGAGATACTTAAAAGCAAATAAAAAGCTGCACAGGGAAACTAAAAATAACACTACCCCAAGCTGTAGAAAGCATGGATGTGCCACATCAGAAGCAGAGCTAGGGAAGAGAGATTTCACCTGGTTCAGTTCAAGGCAGCTTGGTTAAACTGGTGTTAGTGATGGTGTGGAAACGTGCGGTGGATTTGAAATCGGCTTCTTCCAGTTTAACGCAGGTGCTGTAACCGCCGGGATGAGCCGCTCTTGTGCCCACTCAAGTTAAACTGTCACAGCCGTGCGGGCAGCGCTGGGCCGAGCTTCGGCAGAGGAGCGGGAGCAGGGTTCCGGGGCTCTGCTCGGGGGTGCCGCGCACGCTGCTCTAGCGTGGGGCTATTCCAGTGCCGCCCATCCTGACCTGAGCCTTGCGAGACTTGTTTTGAAGGTACCGATTGCTCCTTACGCTTCTGCAGCTCTTTGCTGAAGCTCCTTCCGTTTTTCAGGACGTTTCCCGGCCGAGACGGGGCCAATGTGCTCGGCCCCGAGGGTCTCTGACCGGTGCCGGTGGCCGCTTTTCTGCCACTGCTGTACGGGACACTAGGGACTTTGGCACTGGCATTTCTTCCCCGCGGAGCGGGGTTGGCGGGGGCCCGCGGCGGTGCCGGGCCGGGCCAGAGGGGCCGGGGCACTGCGCGGGCAGCGGCGTGAGGCGGCCGCCAGGGGGAGCTGCAGTGTCTCGCTGTGCGGAGCGGGCGCACCTGCCGCGTGCGGAGCCGTCGGCGGCGGCACGGGGGGCAGCGCGGGCAGCGCCGTCCCGTCCCGCTGAGCTCCGCCCGCAGCGGCCCCGCCGCACTCGACGGGCGGCAGCGCCTGCTCGTCCCCCGCCGCGGCGGGAAGCCGCGCTCCGCGCAGACGGGCGGCCCGTGCCACCCCCGCACCAACACCGCCGGCCGCAGCTTCCGCCGCCTCAGCGGACGGGGCCGTGCCGGCAATGGAGACCTAGCGGGGAGCCGCCGGGAGGTAAGCCCTGCACGCCGCAGTGTCCTCAGCCCACCGAAACTGCACATTTCTCCTCAAAACCTGAAAAGTTGGGGTGCAAGGAGCGTCCTCTCGGGGTCGCCCCCGCCGCGCGCGGGACGGGGCTGAGGGGCCGCTGCCGACATGTCCCTCCCTCAGCGCTGGGGCAGCGGCGCCGAGGGGGCAGGCGGCGGGACCCTCTGCTGCCGGCTGCTCCTGAGGGGCTCCGGCAAGGACCGGCCGCAGCTCCCGCTCGCCGTCCCGGGCAGGCGGTGTTCCGTGCGGGTCGCGTTCCCTCAGAGCTGCGGTCCGGGTTGGCGCGGCGGCCCCGTAGCCGTGCCAGTGTCCGAGGTGTTTTCCCTCAGGAAGGGAGGTCTCGGTTAGCACTGAGGGGCTCTCCCTGAGCGCCGCGGACGGGAGAAGTGTTCCTGCCGGGATTTAAAAGGCGAGGACTCGGTTTTTGGGATGTCGCAGTTCAATGGAGCCTGTTGAAAAGGTGCCGGTTCTTTGGAGGCTTGGCTACGCTGAGGTACTGCGAAGGTGTCCTGAATGCTGGGTGAGTCGGGAGTCTCCATCTGCCTCCCAAAGCTCTGTGGCAGGGAGGCTTCTCTGGTTTCGTTTGGGGTCTGCCGTAAACCTGCTAAAAGGCACAAAACCTCTCAAGAGCTTCATTAAGCAGCTGTTTTCAAAGAGCCCGTCCTTGGACTGTTGTCTGTGCTAAGAATCAAAGAATCCAAAGTTTCTGGTGGAAAATGCTGTGAGCTGCAGTTTCTCGAAGTTCTGGGTAAGGTCTGTGTGCTCCGGACTGCCTCTTACCTGCTGGGTTAACACCCAAACTTGGGCTTGTACTGGGAGGAAAATCCCATCGTGGCAGGAGCTGGCGCTTTCTCATGCTCCTCTGCAGTGTTTGTACTTTCTTGGCTTTATTCTGGTTATTTAAAAAATCATATTTTTATAGGGTGGGTGTGGGGGTTTTGGCTGTTAGGTTATTGCCATCAGAGTGCATGTAGTTTTGGGGTTTCTGAGGGAATAGTTAGAGGTCAGCGCAAGACAAAGAGCAGCTGCTGGTACAGGAGCAGGGAAGGGCTGTTTTGGGGTGTCCAGGCATTGTGAGTGCGGTTGCAGTCATGCCTGAGAGAGGCACTCGCCCCGAACGCTTGCTGTTGGTGCTTGAAAGGAGACGTTATCTCTTAGCAAGGATATAACTGTGCAGCTGCCTGGCAGTCTGTTCTATCTGCCAAGTACCTCAGCTGTAAGGGCTGGTGACTTGCCTGCCTGGCTTCTATGTAGTGCATGGGAAGGGGCTTCCCTCCAAAGGAAGGAGCAGCCAGCTTTGAGGAGGACATGGTGGCTGAAAAGCTTGGCTCATGCCAGACCTGAGGCAGGAGGTAAGTCTGGGGAGGAAGCTGACGGTGAGTCAAGTTCTTCTTTTGCAGTGGACAAGTGGCTAACGAGGAGATGGAGGGACAGGCTGGGATTTGAGGTTTTGGGCTCTGTAAGCCAGTGGAATATAATGCACGTGAAGTGAATGCAAGAAGTGAAGTCTTCTGGCAGTTCACTGAGGCACAGGCAGTGATCTTCAGGATTTGATGAGTCTATGGTTAAGCAGGGATTGTAACTGGGGATGTGCAGGATAGCTTTCCAAGAAATTACTAAGGATTGTGTCCTTCTGAGGGTAATTCCTTGTGCATGGGAGACCTCTCGCAGCAGGAGGATGGGGGCATGCACTGACCTCCCTGTGAAGCACTAGTGTTGCTAGGCAGCAGCTTGCACCTCCAGTGTGTTCAAGATCTGAGTCTGTGAGGGGAGACCTTCCTCTATGGAACTAAAGCTTTCTAGCTGGTGTCCAAGGATGCTGGAAAGCATATATCCTGTCTGTGTGGGTGTACATGCATGTCTGGCCTGCTTCTGGGTACTGCAGAGGGGTGCTCAGATGGGAATATTCAGGGATGTTGGTTGAGAGCAAGACTTCCTTATCCTCGCCACCCTGATTGGGCTGCAAGTGAGCAGAAGAGAGATGAATCCTTGGTTGTGCCATTTGAGAGGCTCAGGAGTTCTCTGCACGCCACCTTTTTACTTTCACAGCACCTGGAAGCTCATGGGACGTTTGTCTTCAAATCACCAGTCAAGTTGATAATTGATGCTTTAGCAGTAAAATGGGGGGAAGGGAGGAAGACTTGCTTGCATAGGAGGTAAGAAAAAAGCCCAGGTGTGCCACATTGATGTACTTAGCCAACTTCAGTCAGCTGTAGTGGTTGCCACACAATTGCAGGAGCCCCTGTGCATACGTGGCATCAGCTGACTTTGTCTGAACTGCCTCGTATCTCGCAGAGCAGAGTGGTGGAAAGCCTTTTAATCTGCAGGGCTGCCAGTCTAGTGGCTGCACTTTGAAGCAGTGCAGTAGCCAAAGCTGTTGGAAACCAGCGTGGGGGGACTGGCTGCTCTCCAAACAGAAGTCAGATCAAGAAAGAGCCTGAGAGGGTCAGGAAGGATTCATAGGCTGCTGGGGAGAAGGGGGGAGCTCAGCAGAAGGTATTCTTGTGGCACGGGTCACTTCTGATCAGGCAGGGTCTGGAGGTGTGAGAAAAGTGGGAGGAGGCGATGGCTTCCTGGTGTAATAGAGACTGGAGGCCTGGGCCTTAGAAGAAGCTGGACTTTGCAGCCTTAAGCCCAGAGGAGTGAGGAAGCAGAGGCAGGTAGGAGCATGTATGCTGGGCTAAGAATCTTGTGGGCACTGTTCCTTGCTGCTGTATGATAAGCTTGAGCCAGAGAGTCCAGAGGTATGGAGCAGCTGCTGTGTATGGAGGCAGTGTGTGTGTATGATGAGCCCAGCAGAGATGCATAGGCTGGTACAGAGCAAGGAGAGCAAATTGGGCAACATGTAAGGCCCACACCTCTTGGGATGCTCTGCCTGCTTAGGAGCATCCAGGGGAGGCTTTCTGGGTGGGATAGGTCTGTGAAGGGATTTGGTTTGTTTGCAGACAGTAATTTGTTCCCTGACTGTCCGCAGCTGTTTCCTGTAGAGAGAAGGGTACATGTTACAATTATCCAGTTAAAGCTACAGAGAGTAGTTTTTTTTTCTAAGTGGCATTTGGAAGAGAGAGGTTGTTTGGTCCAAATCTTGTCTGTCTTATGTTGAGATGCCCTTGTGGGACTGGAGGTGAAGTTCCAAGGAGTGTTTCTGTGCCTTATGTAGGCAGCTATCTCTGCTGGCTGAGGTGGGCAGCTGCCAGGCATGGCTGAGGCTGAGGGAAAAGAGCTGAAAATGTGTACTAACAGTAAGAAGTACAAATAAAGCATTTATAATGTATGGACTTTCCCTGTTCTCCAAAACATTCAGGCTCTGAGTAATCTCTCGCTTAAAACTGAGGCTCAAGCTGAAAATATCAAGGGACGTTAAATCGTGAACAACTATTAAACAGCCTTAAAGGGCTGTATGGGAAACTGTGTCTGCTCTCTGTTTCTAAGCCTTCCTCAAACAATTTGAATCGGAGCTGTTTATCAGGAGGTCTTTCATGCTGGAAAGGGAAGTGAACATTTAAACTCTATCACAAAATAAAGAGCCATTTTAAGAGGCTGTTTGCTTTTCAGGGTGTCCAACTAAAAATAAATCTTCCTTTAAACAGCCTTGAAAAGAAGACAAAGGGAAGAGATCTTGCCCTTGCTGAAAATAATGAGAATCTTTTTGCTAGCTTTGATGGTCTGGGTTTCCTCCAGCATCTGGTACTTGACCTAGGTAAGTGCCCTTTGGATTCAGTGGAGGACTGAGAGGTGTGTTATGTTCAGTGACAAAGCTGGTGGGGGAAAGACTGCATGTTAGGAAGTTCTGCAGGGCTTGTTCTTCCACCCCTCTTTGCACTGTTTTATGTATCACTAAAACTAACAAGGATGTCTATTTGGTAGAGCAGTACCAGGGCACATAAAATATGTATTTTAATTTGGTTTTTGGCCTGGATCAGAACAAACCTCATTGTTTACAAGATTTCTACAAAATTCCTGAAAGTAATATTCTAGAAGCAGTTTCTCATGATTCTCAAATTCTGACGGGTTCGCTTGCTTAATTAAATTCTTCTTTTCATCCAGGCAAATCTGGCAAAATACATATCGATAAAGGCTAGTCCCTGGTTGTGAAAGGGGAAAAAATTCTCATCAGGAATATCTTTATCACTTTAAGGTAGTATGAGATGGTGCTGAGTACACTGAAAACAAACTGCCTTTGCTGACAGCAAAGTGCCCAGTCTTGCTTCTCTGGAGCCACGTTTTCTAAGTGGAAAACTGTGGAAGGGTGTTTTATAAGAACTGTAACAGCTGGTATGTCATCTTTTTCTGTTAATTCTGCCTTCTTTGAGCATTATGTATTAGTTAGGGAAGCATGTGGCTGGGAATGAGATCAAGGAATGCAATTCTAAGGACATCGCATGCGGAGTTGTGTTCTCTGTGCTTGTTCCGTTAACATGCAGGAGTGAATGTGGACTCGGTTTGCCATGAATAGTGCAAATATTGTTATTGGGTAAATACTGCAGAGGTATGAACGCATACAGGAGCAGATATAAAGTCAATACAGCTGACACTTGTAACAACTGCAGTCCATCTTCTATGTGCTCCCGGAAGGAGGGCTGTTTTAAGATGCTGTAAAAGCAGTTTCTCTATAAAAGCAGGGAACATTTCAGCATGCAGATGGCAGCTCAGTCTAAATTCTAGTTCTGTTTTGTTCTGAGCACCTTTGTAACAAGCCTTGAGGAACATAAGGGGAATGAGGAAAGCACTGTGAGGGGAAAAGAAGGGATACGCTATCTTTCAGGCCTGAGAACTCTTTTTGAACTGTCTCTTCATTTTTAATAGCTTTTCTACAAAAGCTGCTTGGGAAGCAAGGTTGGTATGAGTATGAAAGAAGCAAAGTATCTATCTTTTGGCTTAATAAATCTCTTGGATAGGCTGGTGCGAATTGAACTTACTTTCTTATTGGTTTAAGAGTGGGGAGTTTTGAAATTGCTGTGGGTGAGAATTGCCTTCACGTCTCTTTTAATCTGAAATGCTTTCTCCTTTTGTGGTTGAGGCTCTGTAGGGGAGACTTCTGATCACTTACAAGGTCATCTAAAGCACTAGAAAAAGGCCATGACCTCAGCAGTGGTGTTTGCTCTGGGTGTTGGCGACTAAAGAGCTGGACTCGGATGAAGCCGCGTTTTTTTTCTGTAATTTACAGGGTTTATCAGTGACTCTGAAGCTGAAGAGTTCTCATCAGCAACTTGCCTTTCTGCCCAGGAGTGCTGAACAGCAAGCAGGATCCAGAGTCCTTTCACCCTGAGCAGAGCTTCTCCACAGCCAGGGTGCGCTGGCTGTGGTGGGTTTGGGAGAGTAGCCCCTGAGTTCATCTCAGCCCAGAAGCTGCCTGCCCTCCTGGGACAGTGCTCGGTGGCCTTCTTGATTTAGGAAGCGTGCTGGTCATGTGTGCCTGGGGCTTCTCTTTCCTCTCTGGTGGCTGTAGTTACTGCTGTGGCTTACTCTGCTTTGGCAACTGTCTTGCTCTCACTGCATCAGTTCTGGGACTTAGGCTGATTTAAGCCGATTCTTAAAATCACTCTCCCCAGTACAAGTGTACACGTTTAGCTTTCCAAGTGTAGACTGTCTTCATGTTTTCTTCTCATCTCCCAGCTGGCTTTTTTTATAATCTTTAAGTGCTTCTGCAAAGTGCTAAGAGGCTAAGCCCCACTCTAAACCTGAACTCCTTGGATCTGACAGTCTTTACATTGCCTATGGTACTTCATGTTGCCTGAAGTCATGTATTGATTAAACCACAATCTGCAGGAGTAAATATATGTAGAATATTAATAGCCTCTACTCTAGGGAGACAAAAAGGCTGTAAATTAATAGACCCATCGTGTTGACCTCGTAAACCATGAGGTCTTGAAGTACAGCTGTAATCCTCCTCCCACAACATGTATTTCACTTTGAGTGTCTGTAAAAAGCCTGGGCTACTCAAATTTAAAACCTGTGATACTGGACAAGCATATCCATATATCCTAGGATGTGTAGTTAGAATATTGCAAAGTTCAGGCTGGAACAATAGCTCTCTGTAGAACCCCGGGTAGTGCTGAATCAGTGCATCATTGATGGCGCAGCTGGGCATGAGGCTTAAAAAATAAATTTTAACTTCCCTGCTTCTTTGTTGTTCCTCCTTGCAGTTGCTTTCTGCTTCCAAGTGCAGGAGTTGCTGCAACAAGAGAGGAATATGATTCAGGGATTTAAAATCCAATTTGAAGATATAACGAACTTGAATTCTGTGCAAGTTGCTTTAGGGAATCGAGGTCAGTGTGTGGTGTGAGCTGATAGTACTTGATCTGCTAATTGGTGCTGAGTGGTTCTAATTCTTTTGGTTCATGGATCTGTTAAGATGGGCTGCTCAGAGTTTTTGTTGCATTTTCTTAGTAGAGATTTAGATGAGTGCCTGTATTGTATGCTTATCAGTAACACCTCTCATTAGCACTTTCAGTCCATAGATATTGGAATTTTATCTCTATTTGGAATATTTCAGGAGATTTTTCCATTTCCCTGCTCTTCACTTTTTGTGTGAGCACTGGTTTAGGCACTGTTGGATTGGAAAGTTCTTGCAGGCAAAGGTGCTTGCATTAATGCTTGCAGAGTTTTCTCTCTACAGGGCAAACTAGCAGTTTACTCAGTCTTGAGTCTGATTACCGCTTTATCATGACTAAAGTAACTTCTTCTCTTTGCAGCCAGAAATGCTAATGGGAGAAGTTATTGTTTGGATGCCATCACAGTATTTTTCTTCTGTGTCTACCACTTAAGCCCACTTTTTTTTTTTTTTTTTGGTGTTACACTGTAAGATGCCTTTTGAAGGTTTGAGATGCTGCTCCTGGTATCTTCCATGATTGCTATTTGGAAAATAATAAACTTTTTAATTGAAACCTTTACAATCTTTCAAGCAAAATCTCAGTATTGACACCTATGGGGTGGTGCTTGTGGTGTTCTTTTCTTCTGAAATAACAGATAAGTTTCTGAATTTACTCCCTTCATATCACGAAAGGTCTGTGAGTTTTGCAGTTTGTTCCTTTTCTTTCACACCCAGACGTGCAGCTTTTAGAGGAATCACTGCGATTGGTGTTGTGACCATGTCAGGTGCTCTGTATATTTAGTTATGGTTTCTTTTCCTTCCTCAGGACAATACCTTGGTCTTTCCTTGTTGTGTTGCTGTCACGTAGCTAGTACTGTTAAACCAATAATAATCCCAGACATTTTAGATGTTGTCTCATTGTTGGTGGTTACTCTCAGTTTGCACAATGCCAGCACTGCCAGGTTCCCTCTGTGTTTACCTCACTTTTACATTTCACATGGCATTTCAGATCAACAAGGAGAATGAGCCAGATGTGAACTTGGTTAAGGACCTGAGCCCAGTGGAGGCTCAAATCCAGCCAGACAAATGCTGAATGCACACTGCCTTGTAGAATTAATGTTCATTGTGTATTATGACAACTTAAGTGGCTGGTGAAGATGTACAGTGAATTAGGCAAAATGAAATATTCTGTGATGCTCATTGAGGAACAGCGAGGAACACTGCATGACCCATATCAAGTAGAGCTGAAGATAATGCTATTTGGACTGGCATGCTTCTCTGCTCTTACATAGTTTTTGTTTGTATTTAAGGTATTTACAAAAAAGGGCTGGTGCCCATTGTGGATTGCTTCCATCCAGAATGTTGGATAGACTGAAAATTCTTTCAGTAATAAACAATTCCAAGTGCAGTGTGTTGGCAGAAGAAAAGACCCAAGAGAAAAGTTCATGTCACAATTGAAAGCCTTGAAAAGTGGAGTGAGGAAATGGTTTGAAAAGAAATGAGCAGAAGTCCCCATCTAACAGACTGTAAAGACAATGAAAGAATTACTGTTGCCATTTCATCCTTCATGTATAGGGTAAAAACTGTAATTTATTTTTGTGAGACTTCTGAGCACCAAAACCTGACAATCGGAAACCACTAAAGAGGCGGCTGCTGTTTTTAATGAGCACCTTCTGCATTGCAGCTTCTGTGGAGAAACCAGAGCCTAAAGAGCCTCGTGGTGTGTCAGCAGATCTTGTACTGCACAGACGTATGCCTCAGTGCACGCATGCACCACTTCTCATTTCTTGCTTTCTCGTATACAGGAGCACGATATAAACAAAGCTTGTAGTAGAAATTACAGCAAAACTAAATTATGTTTAAAGGAGGAATTTGGGAATGTCAGTGCTGGGTTTTATGTAGAATATTAATGCTCCAGTTTCCTTGTTTCCGTAGTGCCTCCTTCTCACGATGTCACTTGAAATACTTTTGAGTCAGGGAAGCTATATGAACTGAAGTGGGTGCTAGAAGGACAGTAAGCAGTACATGAACAAAATTGGACACCATTTCCCAAAGCCTGTTTTCTGAGGACTCAGAAGACAGAGCCAAGTTTGTCAACACAGGTGCAAGGGCATTAGGCAGTATCTGAGAGTCAGGGTTTGTGTTGGAAAAACAGAATTTGTGCTGCATCACAGCCTGGTCTGCTTGTAATCGCTGCATGCTTACAGCAGACTGGGAAAGCTGCCTGAATTCTGTGGTTTGTAGCATCAAGCAGTGTGCGGAGGGAAGGGTTGGCCTTGTTAGCAGTGGAATGATGGAGGGTAAAGTTGTCACACCTTGTTTTTCCTGTATTTGTCCCTCTGATGGTAGCAACCTCCCTTTGTTTACCTCAATACAAATGCAGCCTGGCAGGTCACAGCAAGGGCTGGATTAACTTGCTTAGTGATTCTTTCAGCATTCTCAAGCACTTTATTCTGTGTCTCTCTTCCATCTACTTGGTGATCTTGGGCAAGTTAACTGTAATTTGTATGTCTATATACTTATTAAGTAAGATGTCTCCTTCATTCTTCCGGGAATAGTCCTAAACTTGGTCCCCCTCCTGTGAGCTGTATGTAGTATAGTACTATTTTCTTGTTACAGCTGTGCGCCCCTACTCACAGCTGCTTGGAGTTGGCAGCATTGGAGTAAGCAGCTCCTCAGGGGAATGCAGCTCAGTGCCTCTGAGGAAAAGTTAGTCAACCCTGCTTGGAGGCGAATGCCTTGATTGTTAAAAAATGATACTGAATTCCAACTGGTTTATCCTGTCTCATGTCTCTTCAAGCTAGCATAGTTTTGTTCATGTTCTTCATCAGATCACAGACGCTCAGTTCCAGAAGTGCTGGTAGGTCTAGCACAGGGTTGACTCAAGTCTCGTCCATCCCACTGCCTGATAGGTGAGCGAATGGCCCGGAGGAGGGAGTTGAGAGCCTGGTCCTGCTGGGAGATGTGCTGGGAGCCTTGGCAGGCTTAGCACCAGAAAACTCCTCCTGAGCGAACTTAGCAACTTTGTCCTAGGCACATAAGCTTTCCTCTTCTGTCTGCTTCACATTCTTCTGGGAGAAATAAATCTTGCACTGTGCCTTTCTCTCGTTGTCAAATTCTGTGTTTAAAAACAATCATCTGTGATATGGCAGTTTGAACATTCTGGTTGCTTATAGCTGGGTGGTGTCTCAGGACAGCAACCACCTGACCCCTGGTCACAGTGGTGTGACTGATCCTACCTTCTCCTGGTTGGATGTCTGGGACAGTTAAGATGACACCTCAAACTGTTGTTTATTTTTATGGTGGTTTCAATGGTGTTGTGTCAGATGTGACAAGCTGAGACTCTGGGCTAGGCTATGAATGACTGGGTGGTGAAGTAGTCTCTTGCCCTTTTCTTGTTGTATTTTCCCGATGTTTGCCGGTACAGAGACTGACTGCCTTGGTGAGGCCAGGGCTTCAAAAACCAAAACTCCTATCAGTGCTGACAGGACCAAGAATTTTCCTCTCTTTCTAGCATTAATATTGGCTGGCAGCACTTGAATGTAATTTTACGTGTATTTAATGCAGTATAGCTCTTTTGGGGTGGGGATGGAGGGACTCGCATGAAAAAAGACCCAGGAGTTGCGTACTTCAGCTGTAATAACCGAAGGGAAGAAAGTGGAGAAAGTAATTTGCAAAGCTACACTTGAAAATCATTCTAGCATAACATCATCATTACAATTATCTGTCACAAGATTTAGTTCAATTACTTTTAAGCTCTCTTGTCAAGATGGCCTGGCTTGTTTCAGGATTTTGGTACTCTAAGGAGAGGTTAAGGAACAATGAATATTAATTCTGCCATTAACTGCTGTCAGACAGCCTTCAGCTTTTATTATTCCTTGAAAACTCCTTTAGCATTGTAACTGTGGGGAATCAATAGGCATGAAATGCCCATGGGAACATAGAATTCAGGGTTGGAAAATCCACTGCCTATTTATAGCTTGTAGTATGGTCCGGTGGGGGGGACGGGACACGAGGACGACGACTTCGGTTGGAAGTGGTAACTTTGAAATAACTGCATAGCAGCACAGTTGCCACTGTGTGGAAGATTATCTAGAGCTCCTTACGGTTTCTCCACAGAGCAATAGTCTGGAAGTAAATTACAAAGGAAGAATATTTGTGTAATAAACTTAAATTTAACTGAATAATTTTAAGGGAGCTGCAGGACATTGCACCCTCTTTCTATTTTATCACATCGAGCAAATGTTCAGAGCTGTAAGAGCCTGGGCTGGTCCCAAAGTTGAGGGGGCCTCTGGGCACGTGTATGTGGTGCAGCATTTAAGGAATGATTCTGTTCTGTTGGCCTTTGTTTTGACTACTAATGCAGGTTGTTTTGTGCATTTCTGTGTAAAAGAAACTGCTATAAGATGTTTGCTGCATCTTTCGGCGCAAATAATTTCACTCTGATTTAGGTGACTGCCCTCTTTATCTGAGAATAAGGGTCCTGATCTAAAGTCTATGTCTGATACAGAGATGAATTCCTGGAGTCTTAACTAGATCAAGCTACTAAAAGGCCTGTGACTTCAAGCTAAACATAGTTGAGGACTCCAGCTTGCAATTAAGCATATCTCTCTCATTTATGTATCTATATATGGTCTTTGCTGAGTTTGGATTCTTTCTACCTGTTTTTAAGTGTAGGCAAGAAGCCTTAGCTTGCTCTTGCTATGTTTTCTTGAATGACTTCGTACTTGTAAATGAAAACACAATCAGTTCCAATAATTATGTAAAATTAAAATTATAGTTTTAAACTAGATTTTTCCTTTTTTTAATGTATATTTTATAAAGTAGTGAAGTTCGCAGTAGAGACTAATTTTATCTTTATAATACAAAGCCAGAGACCTGCATTCGTTGATTTCTGAAGTTTGTTTGCCTGTCTTCATTTTATAGGAGAAATCTGGAATAGCATTAATTAATTGTAGGAACTTTTACAAGGTCACCAGTTGGACAATAAGTTTGCTAAGAGAAGTTGCTTGAGTAACCTACTCTTTTACCTGTTCGTGAAAAATGTGATGTTTAAGTGTGTGGCCTCTTTGTATGAGGCAAAACTTATCATGACCATCAAGGTCTCCCTAAATAGTATGCAACTATCTGCCAGGTTCGACCCACGCTATTTCAAAGAAGCAATTAAGTGGTGTGGGTTTTTTAAGCAAAAATACTATTTTTGAAATGTAATCTTAAAAATGCCAATCCCTTTGTGTGATGGAGATAAAAGGTCACTTTGAACCATTATGGTTTCCTACCTCTACATAAAAATGAACCCCGATGTTCTAGATTAAGCCATTGTCCCATAATGGTTCTTTGAGAAATGTTTAACTGTAGCTGCTGCTTTGTTCTGATGAAGAGCTGTGATTCAGACTTCCTACTATGTTTGTGTTTCAGCTGTCACTGGAAGTGAAAGATGAAGCCTCTTTTTCTCTTGGTTCTTGTGATCTGTACTGTAGTCAGCATGGATTTGAAGCTCGTGTCAAAGAGGGATTCTGGTAAGTCACAGAAAAATATTTTTACTTTTGATTCTGGACTTAGTGCTCATGCAATCAAGCATTTTACATGCCTGCTTTTTGGTATGCAACAAGTTTGCATACTTGTTCTTTTCTGAAAAAAAACTCAGTCATAAGCAGTATGGTTTGCTTACCAGATGTTGCAGGATTAATTTTCTCACTATAACATTCTCTTGATGATTCAAACAGTTTAAAAAGTGTCCTTCTGTTTTCTTTCATTAAAAAAGAAAAATAAAAGGTTGATCTGCTTGAAATATCACAAAGGTGATAATGACTTCAGCATTGCTCTAATATAAAATCTCTGCTCATGCTAAGGGATTTTCTTAATTCTGGATGTGGTTTGTGGTGACTTTTAAGTCTGGATTATTTATTTATTTATTTATTTATTTATTTTTGTTGGAAGGGCATCTTCCAAAAAGTCATTCCAGCCATATGTGTGATCATATATATATATATATAGGGTTAGCTGGGAAGAGCGTTCCTGGGTAGAAAATGTCTGATTATTCTAGCAGTGGAAGAGAGTGGGAGTTAGTTTAGGTTTATATCTGCTTTTGAAACCCACTAATAGTAACAAGATACCCTAATGGTTATTTGAAGTATCTCCTTCTAGGATAGCCAGTTGAGCTGGATAATTTTTCATTTATATTAGAGCCTGAAGTGACTTCTCGTCCATGCAGCTCTCTCCCCTTAAAGGGAATGACTTCATGAGACTGCCTTTCTCAAGTAAGCTGCATGTTTGGGAGGACTTTTGGCAGACAAGTAGGTTAGAGGCAGTGTTGTATAGCGGTGTTAGTCTGCTAGAGCCTTGTGTATGTGGGCAGGTAACTTTTAAACTTGCATGTTAACTTTCTTATCCCCCCCCCCCCCCCCCCCAGTTGTGTTCTGTACATACAAGTGTAAGGGCTTCCATTGATCCTGCTGTCCTCAATGTCTTTAGCCAACACTTCTAGCAGTGCAGGTGCAAGTAGAAATTACTGACTTCAATTGGTGTAGCCAGTTTTAAGTTTAATTTCTGCATTTCTTGAGAACAGAGGAGAAAAGTTACTGGTCCATCTTTTATAAAGCATTAGATGTCACATCCCAGGCTAGAAGGTGTTACTCTGGAAATCACCAGATGCTAGGTTGAATTCTTCTGCTGGGCTAGAAAGTATAAATGGATGTTGTTAAATTGAACTAGCCCACAGCAGTTTGGTTATTGTGCTCTAAGCCCTGTTTGCCCTGTGAGAGCAGTCACGGATATTGGGATTTGGCTACACTGGAGCTTGGTCTAAACTCTGCTAAGGGCAATGGTGTTGCAATTTGAAGAACAGGTATTACTGGCGAGGGAACCCCTGTGAGATCCATCATCTGTATAACTAAGCAACCCTGATCCACTGATACCAGGCAACACCACCTGGCTTTTCATTTCCTGTATCATAAGTACCCATCTGTAGAAGTAACGTGCCTGTGGTTATGGCATCAATCAGCTGGTAGTTTACCTTTAGTTATATTTTAGTTGGGTGCTTGTTTTGTTTTTTATCTGCTTTCCTTGCAGATTATCTTGTGTTATTGGCAGCTGTTGACAGTATCAATTCAGGTTGAGTACTGGTTGGAAAATGCTTTAATATGGTAGACTATCTATTGCTAAATAAACCCACTAGTGAATAACTGTTTTTTTTTCTCTTTTCATTTGATTGAGTTGGTATACGTTGAGTATAAGATAAAGGAGAAAAATGAACATAAAATTATAGCTTCTTTGTGAGTACATGGCCACATAGTTGGTTTTCACCTTCAATATTCTTTGTCATTCATGCTGATTTTTAGGTTGCTGTGTGGAGCAAACTATTGATTTCCTTTTTTTGCCTTTTCTTTTTCCATTACATTGTATGTGAAATGCGTTTTCTGTTTCTGTGATTTCAGCACGTAAAGCAAAATTGATAATTTGATTCCCTTTCTGAAAGGAGACTTTAGATATGAAGGACCATTGTTTGATTGCTTGGAGCTTCACCAAAATGTTATATGTTGTGAAGGGAACTTCTGAACTTTAACTATTTGTATTGTTAAGTAGGAGATCAGATAGTGGGTGGATGCAGCCAGACAAATGCATGAAGAAACAGTGAGACCATGTTGCTCGGTAGGCTGACAGTATCTGTGGTGTGGTGATACTGTAGTTCAAAGATTGGGAAGGAGAAAGTAATTGGTTATTTGTGGGCAGCTGCGCTGCAGTATGAGCAGCAGGAAGTCCAAAAGCAGGAAGACTTAGTGGTAGATGAGAGCTAGAGTGGGGGGTGGTAGGTGGGGTGCCTGAATGACACCCTGTGGGCAGGATCTCTGCAGCAGTGTTCTGGATGGATGTTGTAGTCTTAGCTTTTGCTGGCTGATATGAAGATGTCTAAGCTGGTGAGCATCTGTAAAAGGGGAAGGGAAATTGTGCAGACAGTTATGTAAGACCGTGTGAAGCAGTGCATGGAAAGCACTGACACTGATGATAAAGACGGATTTGGGCTTCTAGGGCAATAAACCATGAAAATCAGGGCATTGGTGTCTTTGCTGACTTACGTAGAGCGGCGTTTTTCCAGCCAATATGTAGATTTGTGATTAGTGCTACAATTAGCCACAGTTGTGATCACTGTTAAGTAAAAGGGCAATTATGCAGTTGACTAGCGTGTACGTAATATCATATAATAGAATATATATTGTTTAAGGGATAGAATCTAAAGAGAGCTGAGTTGAAGAGGACTTGGACTGGAGCAGTCAGAGGGTATGGTGTAGTCTTCAGGTAGTGCAAAGGAATCGCTAAAACCGAGGCAGTCAAAAGTGGGGCAGAAAGTCCAGAGGGCATTATCAACGAAATTGAAGTTGCTTTAAAGAGAACAGAGGTTTGGCTAGGGAGGCATCTTCAGAGGCTGGTAGGACAATGCTCATTGAAAGCCAAGGGTTGGAAATGCAAGGGAACAAAGTTAAGGATGAGAACTTCAGACAGCAAATGAAGACCATACACAGGGATTGTCTGTGTACTGTCAGGCAAGAGCTGTTAGAGAAGTCAGGAGGGGAGGAGGATCTAAGATGTCAAACAGAAAGTGATGAACTGGTATTCCAGTTGAAAGCATAGTTGCAAGAATTCAAGTTTGCTGAAGAAACAATCCTCATGGAAGGGAAGAGAGAAAAACAGAACTGAAAGGTTTGTCTCATGTCCTTTGCCTGCCCTCAGTTCTAGATTCAGGTGTCTGTATTTCTGTTTGGAGAAGATAAACAGGAATGCATGTGAGGGTTACAGACAGGTTTTGGAGTATCTTGCAATGCTGCAGAAGTGACACAAGCTTGTAGCAAGACAAATTCGTTTGGCTGCTTCTCACTTGAGATGTGATGCCAAAATAATTAAAATGGGAGAGCTAAGTTTATTATGCTAGTCAGAATCTTTACAGGCAGTAACTTCCAGATGCTCCAGAAGAAATCTGTCATGTCTACAGAGTAATGATTGCTGTTTGTGGTGGGAACAGAACAGTTTGCCTCAAGCGTCTGTGTGAATGTTATGTTGACTTAAGTTTCACAGGCATTTCTTAATATTAAAAAGCTTTTTTGAAAGCTGCAGGTTGTCCTTTTTAACTGCTTTAAGAAATAATAAGCTTCTGAGCAAAGAAGTAATGCTGGGACTGCAGCTTTAGCAATATCCTAGAAAGGTATTTTGCAGGTGGAGATTATACAAACAAATGGAGGTTGTGAGAACTGCTAGGTTCCCAGCTGGTAGGTGATTTCCTTTTAATCTGATTAAGTGACTTCTTTCCTGAAGCCTTTTGTATATAGTGGTTTGAATAATCATAGCAGGGAATATAAAACCAATTAAAAACTGTTGCTTTTTTTAAGCAAAAGATTTTTCAGATTATAGATTGACTTAATAACATAATTCCCTTAGTGAATAATTTATGCCATTTATTGTTGCTGTATTTATTTGCTGGGTTGAAATACCCTGTCAGCGTGTTAGAGCTCTGGAGGGCATGCCAACCTTGGGTGGAGGAGCATAGGCAGACATCCCCAAGGCTTCTCCAAGGCTGCTAGTGATATTTTGTGCCTTTTACATGTCATGTGACAACTTACTGTAGTCTGCTATAGGTATTTCAGGAGACCTTCCCTTTCCTGCTAGTTGTCACTGCTCTAGGCCAGGATTTCCCTCTGCTCCCTTCTATGAAGTTCAAACTTCCTGTATTGTTGCCTCATCACTTTGCCCATGAAAACTGTGACATATGTGGAGATGCTTATACTTCAGAGGTGAGTCATGGATTTGTGCCTGGAGTGGGATATCGTAGAGAAGCCTAACTCTTGAAAGTCTGGTACTCCTGCTGGAATGGGCACCAGAAAAGCTTCACGATGAGCACTCACAGTTACCGTTTGCTTTTTGTTTTCAATTGCATGTGCCTGAAGAGCTCGCTTCAGGCCCTGATGTGAAATGCATGGCTGTGAGACCTCCCAGATTCTGAGATGAGAGATGCAAAAGAGACTTTCAGCTTTGAGTTTCTGCAAATGATGTGCAGACAGAGAGCAAACAAGAGCTTGGCAACACTAATCAGTGCACACAGATCTCTTACTTTTCCCAGAAGATGTTATTCACAGCTCCAGTAAACAAAGAGAGTCAGAAGCACCATTGTTCTAAGCTGTCATCGGTGCAGGGATGTACAGTCCCTCCTGCAAACAGTTGTGTCTGCTCACGACTTCACGGCTGCTCTCCATCTGTTCAGTTTGAATCAGGGGGAAGCAAAGAGCCAGGCTCCTGTGCTCAGTCAGGTCTCAGGGGGCTACCAGCAAGTAAGCTGTGAAGCACCAGTATTCCATGCACCTCATTATGGGAGTCTCAGCCTTGGTTTCCTTTCCTCTAAACAGAAAGCAGCATTGCAGCTAGACAGACCTATTTGCGAGACAGCTGACAGCTGGTTTGCTGGTGGGGAGGAAGGGAGATGCATAGAGAAGAACAGGAAAGGAAATAATAGAGGCTTGGGGTTTTTTTAGTGACCTCAACCTGACAGGGTTTAAATATTGAACTTATTTAAACACTCAAATTTTTAGCTATTACATTTGTTTAAAATGAGTTCATGTATAATTAAAACAAAATATTGAACTGATACTTAAATATTAAAGCTAGACTCCTTTCCCAAAAGGAAAACCGCAGCTGTATATGAATAGAATAAATGAACACAATTAAATTGTTCCAAATGGCAGTAAATCACAAAGGTATGATTTTTAGGGATGGGGGAAATAAGAAAAGCATAAAAGAAATGTCATTTCCTCTCTTAAAAATCTATAATCTTCCACTTCTGCAGTGGGCATCATGTCAGCTGTTTGGATATCTGTTCTACATGTAGCTGCAGAATGTAAGAGTTATTAATAGTATCTGAACCTCTGGTAGACATACCCTCATGCCTGAGAGAGCTTCCAGCTCTGGGCCTTTCACTGGATAATGCTTTTTTTCCCATTCCAAAATACGGCCTTTAAAAATGAAAAAAGCCTAATGTATTGAGATGTCTTTGCTTTGTTTTCTTTAAGATCCTAAATGGAGATTTTAAGAGATCTTCATTTCAGTATTTCTAGTATGCTCACTTTGAGGTGTTGTGTCCCAGGTTCGTGTCCTTACTCTGACTGTCCTGAGGGACAGGGGAAGTTGTTCTGGCATGTTTTGGTTGCCATCTTGTTAATGAAAATATTTTTGAAAGGTCTGTCTTGTGTAATACTCAAATGAAAGTATAAATAATACAGCTGCAAATACCCAGAACACAGCATTCAAGCTTGGCATGTTCCATAATCCTGGGGATGGATGTCTGCTCAGCTTGGGTTATCTGTTGGTGGTGTAGGGGCTCTCAGAGGTGACTTAGGGGGTTTTCGAGCTGTGGGGAATCTGTGATGGCTTAGCTTTGGAACAGCCATTGACCAAGAGCAGTTCTGAAGTGTGCTTGGGTTTTTATAACCTGAATACATGTGTAAGGCAGGTTTTACAGGCTGCTGTGTATATTTGAATGAACATAAATAAGGCTTCTTATATTGCACTAGGTATGAGCAGTAATATACATTCTGCTATCTCTGTCTGCTGAATTTAAAGAACTTTTTCTACTTTCAGAACTGTCCTGGGTTCAGCAGTAGGAGTCATTTTTCTCCTTCTTAGTAGCTGGTGCAGTGCTGTGTTTTTGACTTTCAGCCTGGGAACAACGGTGATAACACCGATGGTTTTAGTTGTTTCTCAGTAATGTTTACCCTGACCAAGGACTTTCTGAGCCTCATGCTCTGCCGGGAAGTCGGGAGGAAGCAGAGACAGGACACCTGACCCAAACTAGCCAAAGAGGTATTCCATACCACAGCACGTCATGCCCAGGATGTAGAACTGGGGGCAGTTACCCAGAAGGGCTGGATCACTGCTTGGTCGGGCTGGGTATCGGTTGACGGGTGGTGAGCAGTTGTATTCTCTTCCCTTGTTATTTCCCTTATCATTATTGTTACTGATGGCAGCTAACAGTTGCTGGACTGTTCTTATCTCAGCCCACAGGAGTTAACATTCTTTCGATTCTCCTCCCTATCCCTCCAGGAGCGGGGAGAGGAATGGGTGGGAGTGGACCAGCAGCTGCGTGGTTCTGGGTTGCTGGCTGCGCTCAAACCATGACAAGAACCTTGCTTGCTGTTTGAGATGCATCTCAGTTTCAAGTTGCTAGTCCCTGTGACATGTTGTATCAGAAACTTCTTTTATTGCTTACTTGCTTTTGCCATGAATGTAGCTGTGAAAGTGGCAAGCAGTAAAATTATGAGGTTAGAGATGCTGGGATCACTATGGAAAATTATGAGAGAAAGGAGAGTTAAGATTTATTTTTGGCATTTAAATTGGGAGAGTTTGTTTTTATAAATACTAAAGGAAACATCAGAGGTTTCCCTTTTTGGGAGGTGCAGCGCAAATGTTGGCGTATAGACGTGTATGAGATTGTTATACTGTTAAACTCACTAAGGTACGAATGACTGCCTATCTATGAGCTGAAAATCAGATTGATCTGAGCTGTGGTGTCACCTCTGCAGTGTACATTTTATCTCTTTTTAATCTCTAACCCTTTCAAATCCGATTGATTCTTTCCTACAAGAAGCATGATTAGCACTTATAATACATACTGATATAAGAACAAACAGTGCTCTGCTGCTGAAGACAGAGACTTAGACTGAAATTAAGCTTCTGACCTAGTCGCTTTGCTTTCCTGAGACCCGGTAACCAGGCTGCCTGTGCCCACCAGCCTCTGCCATCAGTTCCTTCTTGCTTGCTGCCCTTGTGTGGTTCCTCATTTGAGGCAGGAACAGAGGGAGTGTGAGGGTATTTCTGTTAGCTTGGCTTGTTTTAAACCTCCTCCACATCTGAGATTCGCAGAACTATAGATCTGTTGTGCTACCTGTAACGTATGGAAACTCACTCCCAGTCACCTTTATTTGACACGTCAGTGTAAAAGGTGCAGTTGATTTGCATCTTTGAGAGGTCAGTATTGCTTTAAAAAGGTATCTACTGAGATTTCTGCATCTGTTATTCCAGATGGGAAATTAAATAGTTATTAAGTAGGAAACTATTTGATCCAGGCAGCTGTAAGCGTTGTTCAGTGTTTTTTAATAAAGAAACTGGAAGCAATAGCAGTACCTGGCACGAGCCTTCTGTATCCAGCTATCTCATTCCTGTTGCTGTAATGAAGTGGGAGGATAGGAACCTACCTCAGCCCGTGACTGCAAACCTGACCTACCAATCCCTCGAGGGCAGGAGTCATAAGGGAAAATGGTACATGTCGGGGCAATGCCCCAGGGATTCCACTGCCCTTCCAGTGAAAAGGCCTGAGACAGGGCAAAAGGGAAAGCCTCAAGTGCCCAAATTCCTTGCTAATGTTTAAAATACGATGTTTTCTGTGTCACTCATTTGTGTCTGGGGACATAGTGCTGTTTAGGCATCCAGTAACCATGTGCATAGTTGAAACACTTGTTAGGGCTGTGCAGTAGAGGCCTTGAAACATGATGGTAGTATTTTTTTTTTGGACTTTCAGTGCTCTAATTGTGCTTTGTTACCTTGGCAGGGTGATTCTTAAAGTCTCATGGGACTGCTGTGTTCAGTTAGCAGCTGCTACCATGATGTTTAATACAAGAGCTTTTTGTCTCTAATGTTTGCATTATAGTTATTCCCATTTTACAGATGGTAGAAAATCATCCAGAGATGAAGTGATGTTTGAGTTGCCCAGCATGCTGAAAGTGATGTGGGGGAATAACAAAAATAAAATCTTTCCTTCTCTTCTGTTACATTGCAGGCACCTTAGGCAAGGGTAAGGAAACCAAGTGCTGCCTCCCAGAGAAGTTTTGCGCCTAAATAAGTTTATGTGTAGAATGTACTTTCATGTCCTTGGGTACACGTGCTAGGGAAAAGTGTTTGTAATTTCTGTTACTTTTCAGTAGAAGACAGTATCTGCTGGAAGTGGAGGAAGAAATGGAAAGAGATTCTGCTATACCAAGTTTTGTGCACTAGTTTTAGGCCAGGAGCTTTTTGCCTTTGACTGTTGCAAGTCTGCTGTGTGTGTTGGCTATAAATTCTTCTCCTTAAGCCTGTAGAATAGCATATGGAATACCTGAGTGGCTGTGAGCCTTGGAGATACCAGTCGAGTCTCTTGGGTAACCAAAATAGAAACCTGTGTATGTAGTTCTCTGACCTAAAGAATGTTTGTTGACCATGACTTTGCACGCAGTCGGATGCATTTGAGCCAGCCCAGAGTCCATCTGTGCTTACCTAGTAGCTGCCTTTAGATTTTTAGTGATATCAAGAACTGGAGTTCTGCTATCAGATGTGTGAATAGCTTGAAACAGCTTTATTCAAGGGCACCTCAGTGTATAGTCTAACCAGATGTTCATGTTTGTTTAAAGAAATGCTGGTCCTTTCATCTCACTGCACAAATACATATAAAATTTGAGCCCAGAGTTGTTTCACATGTGTTTTTTTTTTTTTTTAAATTTATTTTTTATTATTATTTGAGAACTAATGGATTTGGCTGGTATGTTGAAGACAGAATTGACTTAAATTAAGACTGATATTAATATGGCAGGTCAGGTTTTTTGGAAGACAACAGGAATTCTTTGTTCTTGAATGTAAGGGTTATGTTTTTGTTTTGCAAATAACCTTAGGATCACATCCGAAGGTTATTTGGATCAGTGTGCAGAGCCACTTCATGCGTGCTTTTCTGTCAAATATATATTAGGGTGAGCCTAGAAGGGGAAGGGTAATGTGAGAGATAAGCATTCGCATAGCTTTGCGTTAATGGTAAAATGCAGGAAACAGTCCCTTTCTGCAGAATAGGGCTTGTCAGATTATTTTTTGTTTTCAGTGACACAATTTCATTTTGAACAATAAATTTCCTGAGATGGATACATTTAATAAGTGATGGAAAACTGCTGGAACATGAACCAAAGGCAGGGCTATTCCCAGGCTCCGTATCTCTGAGGCATTGAGGAGTTGCAGCTGAACTCTAGGACTTCTGGGGTTGCTGATATGGATGTTGGATGAAGTGTCTGGAAGACTTGGAACATATGGTGGTCAGGACCCTACTCTTTTTGGGATTGCCTGCTGGAAAGCAGTTGTCTATGTCAAATCTCTCAAGTTGCCTGCAGAAGAAATATGAAAACTGAGAAAGTGAGGGCTCTTTCATGGAGCCAGGCTATTCTGCAGGCTTCCTTGGCTTCCAAGTTGGAAGTGGATCTGGAGCCATCATCCCTGCTCCCTGGCACGCCTCCCTGGTGAAGGAGGACAACCTCCTGGACCTGCTTTTTCATCTTGATTTGCAGGGTTCTATTGCAAAAGATATTTTGTTGAGAAAATAAACCAATTTTAAGGTATTTCTGAAATCTGTTTGTTCTGGTACTTGTGTTTTAGAAACACAACTTTGAAACTCAAGCCAAGAAAACACTGTAGATTTGAGCCCTTGAATCTATTACTCTTTTTTTATGTGACCTTGAAAATCTTGTCCCATTCTGTAAAGCCAGAGAGGTGTGAGTATTGGTGTGGGATGTAGACAATCAAAAATGATAGTATGTGTATCACTAATGACATTTTGATTTAAAATTTCCATTCAAAATGACATCTGTAATTTTAGGCAAATCGGGGCTACAGTGGAAACTGCACTTAGGAGTGGAGTGTCTCAGCTTTATTGGAGCAGATTGAAAGCTGAAGCTTTTTGGCTGACTTCTGATGTAGGTCAACATAATTCCTATTCACTGTGACTTTACATCATATTATTTACAGCATTATGATTTTCTCATCTGGATTGGGTGATTAAATTTGCTCTTTGCCATTCAGTGTTTATTGCAAATGGTTTTGTTCCAACTGTAAAACATGCCTCTGACTTAGAGCATGAGAGATGAAACCTAAATCCAGCCACCTGGGATGCCTGGCTGCAACTGCTGTGGACCTGACATGGGGGAAGTGTAAAACTCAGCTACCGAAGAAAGGATCTTTATTAAATCCAGTTTTAGAAATGTCTACGAATGAACTGTTCCATTTGCTGTCCTTCCTAAAGAGCTGCAATTGTGGCTTGCTTTGAAGGACACCAATTCCCTGTGAAGAGCTGGTGGTCCAGCATGCTCTTGTGTGAAGCCTCTTGCAGAATGTGCTGGGTAGCTTGGTCGTGAGATCTTAAAAATACGAATTCCCCAATTGTAGAATGGTTTGTAAATGTAGTGTAAAACCAAGTTGAAATGTTACATTAAATGTCTTGTTGATAAATATGAGTATCCTCAAGGGAGGCAAGTATGTTTTTTTTGCTGGCGCAGCTGAGTGAAAGCTCTTCTGTATAGTAGTTTCACTGCTATCATGGGTGTGTTTTTCAGGCTTGGGCAAGACAAGCACATCCTTTCCTGCACATAGGGTTGCCCTTTCAGAATCATGATTTGTAATAATATACTTGTAAAAATCAGATCTCTTTAATGGTTTTATCGTGCACATGAAAGTGGTGCATTATCAATGTAATTACTGAGATAATTTAATACTCATTCTATACTTTACTACAGTGCTTTCCAACAGGGAGCTGTAAAATGTAATTTTGATCTCCTTAAACTTTGTTTAGGTTATTAAGGAATATTTTTGAGTGGCAGAAGAGGGAATTCTATTTTTGCATAATCTAATAGTCCCTTAAGGCTCACCTGTTCAAATCACATCAGTCAGATAAGGGATGAGGTGGGAGCAGCCAATCATCTTGCTTGGTGATTCTTCAGCATTGCAGCATCCACGGCTGGTGATCTCCAGATGTGGAGATGTGTGGCACTGGGTGATAGTCACAAATGGATTTTCACAAAAGACTAGGAGGTGAGGAAGAATAAAACTATCACAGGTCTCGTGTAAGCATGGTCCTGGCTCTTCCATTCTGTCCTTTTATACCTTATTAAAGATGATATCCTAGTGCCCCAAACAGACCAGAGCAAGGGAGAGGGCTGAGCTGCTCCCTTTGCAAGACGGGGAGCAGTGGTGCAGGCTCTGCTCAGGGTTGTCCCAGCAGGGAATTCTCAAGCCCATGTCCCACACACAGGGTTTGGGTCCTGCTCTGAGGAACTGGGCCTGACTGTGTTGGGTTCCTCTTTATTTTCTCTGAAAAGCTTGCTTTAGAATAGAATATGCCATAATATGCCAGGAGAATTAACCAGAGGAAGCTGTTATGTGGAGTGAGAGAGGAGCTCATTAGTTGCTTAAAAATTAGGCAGTCTCCATCTGAGTAATCGGTGTTGGCTGGCTGGCCTTCCTCAGTCTAAGAAGTAGCTCATTAGTAGAATACACACAGATGGTACTGTGCTCTAAGGTATTTAAAATACACAGGCAGAGAGCTGTATTAATAAGGCAAACCCATCCTTAGTCGCTGTGACTGAGTTTGCTACAAGCAGCAGAGGGAACAGTGTCATTTGGTAAATATTATTAGGTAAATGCATTTCCATAAATTTATTTATGGAAATGAGTTTTCACATTTTTTCTGCAGATAACAGATGATAAATACGCAAAGTAATTTACTGTTTCTGGAAGAATTGTATTGCAAAAATGGACTTAGAGTAACTGCTTCATTTGTTCAGTACCTAATTTACCCATGTAATTGCCTAGAGGAGGAGATGTATTAAGAGCCTAATTTTTATTTGGAATATATATATATATTTGCTTTTTGTTCTTAATTTTTTTTGTGTGTGTGTATGTAGCTTGTTAACAGCTTATTCCAAATAAGACTTTTTCTGAGTGATTTTAGTTCCTTCTTCAAGTGCAAGTGGCTAGCAATGTAAGAAATCACCTACCAGGGGAGATGGAAAGCCTGGAGCCTGTGACACTGCTGGGGGGAAGGAGCCCATCTGAAAATTAGTGTTGTCCAGTCCATTAGTGCCCTTAACTGTGAGCAGTGAGACTTTCCTCACTCCACCTATGAGTTCATAAGTTTATTGGTGTTCCTGTTTAAGAGACTTGCCATTAAGACGGGGATGGGGAAGAAATGGACTCTCAGGTATTTGCTCTTCCCTGGAGTCAGAGTTTTGTCTCCTGTATAGTGGCACTTTGTTTAGAGCTGCTTTTCCCATCAGTGCCTGCATGTCTTTGTTATGGACTGTGATAAATTCTTTCTAATGAAAGAATTTAATGTTTCCCATGTTGATTCTCTGCAAACTTAATGCATTTCACACCTTCTTTGTGTGGTTTAAATAGAACTTTTGGTTACAACCTTCTGGTGCAAGTTTTTTCACCAAGCCCTTAGTAAAGCTTTGTTGCATTTGCAGTGGATATAATTTACATTGTTGCTTCACCCTGTTCTTCATTTCTGATAGCTTGGATGTGTGTTATTTGAGTGTATGATGTCATAGAAAAGATGGTTCTGCTTCAGTTTGATTAGCCCCGGCGTGACTGCGTATGTGCAAGTCACAGTACCGCTTTGCTAGATTGTTTTGAGTTAATGTTTGTTTTTGGGGAGTATGTTTTGAAAGTGCTAGCCTGTGCTGGGTGACTCAGGAATGCATGTAGCCTGTGAAGAGTATTTTGATAGTTACCGTGTTGCTTTAGTGATACACAAGGGTTTGGAATGAAGCTGATCCTCGCAGGTGGAGTACTGTTCGGTGTAAGTCTTGCTTTGGGCTTAGGTTCTATGCTTGGTAGTGCATAGGGTTTCCACAGCCTGTACTGGAGGGAGCAGAGCTATCATGGAACAAGATTTATTTTGTAGAAATCAAATATTTGAACCTAAAAAATTGAAGAAACAGAGGACTGTACTTACTGCTCTGGGACAGTGGGATTCAGTGTTTCCAAGGTCATTTAAGGATGCCTGCAAGTTAGTGCTGTGTCGAGAGATGAGAGGATGGGATTGATGTTATGCAGAGGGAACTGGGAAGGCTTTTATCACTGGTATGTGTAGAAGACTAAGGCTTTAGAAGAAATGTTTACTTGATTGTAGATTTGACTTGCTGGAGAAGGTCAGGGGGGTTTGGGGTGTACAAAGATAGAAAATCAACCCCTTGACATGAATTTCAGGGGTTTGGTGGCAGTGGGATTCTAAAGTGGGGTTCAAAGGTGTTACTGTGTGCAGGAAGCAAGGAGGGCTGTTAAGTGAAGGTGTCGAGGAAGGAAGACCAGTACTTCATTTTAGCTTTCAAATTGCAGGGTTATTTGATAGGGTTTACTACTAACCTTAGGCTATGGGTTTTGTTTGTTTTTTTTCCTTTCTGTTAAGTTATTGAAGATGGTGGAATTAAGCTAGTAATCAACAAACATGACTGTGTAGCAATGGGGCTGTTTCTTCTTCTGTGTGCCAAGCCACTGCTATTTGGTGTGATTTTGTGAAAACATCCACTGATGTCGGTTATTCAGAAGCCAATTACCTCGTAACCCACAGGATCAAGCAGCAGAGCTCCTTATTTAGCCTATAACAACACAGTTCTTACTGTGGTGCCCAGTTGTGTTGGCACTTGCAGCAGAGAACCTCCCATTGACCCTGCTTGTGAGATGACTGCAGAGCAGGTCCCCACGCATGTATCCTGCCTCTGGACTGTGACTATTGTGTGTGCAAATGGACAGCAATTATCATTTAAGTAATGAGTACTTAATGATTGTATTTTTGTAAATTTGAAGTATTTGGAAGCTGAAACTTCCCTGCTGGTGTAATTTAATGTGTGCCACAAATTGCTGAGGTGAGAACACAAGAGGGAGGGAGCCAAATTATCAGTGGAAAAGTAGATTCTGACAGCTCCCTCTCCTGCTTCTACCTCAGGCATTGCAATGAATAAGTGGAGAGAGAAATATATCACAGTAAATCCCCAGGAAGGATCTTTGCCTTTTCAGTAGTATCATGATGAATGATGAATCCACTGTGCTGCAGTGGATTTTATAGGGACCTAGCTCATCATTAAAATCAAAGTCAAACCTATTAATGTGGTAGATGTGGCAGCAGAAATTCCCCTAAAATGACACCTTGGCTGTAGGTTGATCAAACAATCACATCTGAATTCAGGCATGCTATGTAGGTTCTGTCAGTGCATCTACATAAAAAAGCCCTTTAATGCTTATCCATTTGGATACCACCACAGCATTGTTTCCAAATACAAAATCTGAATTTTAATTGAAGTGGTGTAGCCCACAAAACAGTACATCACTACTAATATTTCAAAGACAAATCCTTTGGGGGGAACTCCCAATTGCAATTCCTCAAGCATCTTTAAGATTCTTGGAAGCTTCTTGGAATCAAATCAATACATTTTTCAACAATCATTATCCCTGGAACCCTTCTCAGATATGACATAAAGAAGCAAAGCTGTAGTGGTATCCTGCTGAGCTTTGCTCATGAAGCTGCCTTTGCAACTGGAAAGCTAAATGAAATTGTAAACCAGAACTTGACTGTCTCGGTAAACAGCTGCCTTCTGTCAAGTACATGTAGTTATAAAATAACCTCTGAGGTAGGAATTGTTGCCTCATTTAAACTGTAGGTTATCATGACCTGGCATAGTCTCTTCTGTATTTGACTGGAGCTCTGTGAAGGACTAGGAACACTTCAGTAGTACTAATGAGAGGGCCATAGCCTGTCCTAAGGTGATTGTTTGAACTTGCAGTGATAATGATAAAATAATTTCTCAGAACATTAATTAAGATTACTTAGAAACGTTGGGATCACTTTGTACAGCAGAGCAGGAATGCTGCAATTCCTGGCAGGGCTATTTTTTTAAAATTGAGAAACAAGTATTTTACTGGTATTATTTGTGATTAACTTTTAATGCACTTATGGTGGTTTGAGCGTTGAAGAACTATACCATGGATCAAGATTGCTTGATAATTCCTCTGCTGTGAGTTGGGTGCCATTCTCCAGCACTTGCCTGACTGAACACATTAATTTCTTTGTGCAAGACAATACATGGGATTGCCTGACCACTTGTTTACTGGCCATCTGAGTGCTGTCCTGTTTAGTTTTGCAGCAGCAAATATACATATATATATATATATATAAATTGTATATATTTAAAGGTACTTCTTTGCAAGAAGCAGTTTGTTAGGGTGAAGAGACCCAGTGCTATGTAATGACTGCACATTAGTTCTTGGAACCTTATGGTTGGATGCTACAAGAGTGGTAACAGCATCTCCATCTGCTTGTAAAAGGCAAAAGCAGGAATATTCTCAAATAGCTAGAAAAAATGGGGTCCCATTCAAACAAATTCATTGTGCTCAAACGTGTGTGAAGGATGCCTCTGCCAAAAAAGCTGGTAGTCTGAGTTGTTGGAAGGAATTAACAGGCTGAAGATCTCCATCATCTCCCATCTTCATTTGGCTATGAAGAATCAGTAACGGCCACCAACAGCTTCTTGCCAGCTATCTTCCTCAGGGCACACACTGAGACTGAGGTTGGAGAAGTCTTCTAGACATCAAGTTCTGGTACCTGTTCAAGTTGTTTTGTGTGATATAAACAGAAAAGTCATGGGAGCAGAGGGTGTTTTAATAGGAAGTGAGAAATTTGGGTTCCTGCTTTCCAGAATTACAGAAACATATGTTTCTGTTATAAATGATCTTTCTGCATTTAGTCATGTAGTCTGCAACATTCACAGTTTGACTCCAAATCCACATGGTTTGTGTTGCTAGCTGACACCATAAAGTATGGCAGTTTCCTACAGGTAGTAAAGGACTCCAAAATCAGGAAGGATTAATTGAGTCCCTGTGTGAGATTGTAAATTATGGCTACTTTCTGCCATAGTCTTTGATGGTACAGTCATGTATTACTGCTCTCAAGTGCTATTCTAAAGGCATCGCTGCTGTGCTCCTTTGGTCTGTTAACTTTTATGTGCCTCCATACTGACAACAGCCCATCAAGCCACGTGTCTAAAGCAGAAAAAAAGGGTCAAAAAAAAAAAAGCATATGTTTAATGCAGCTGATTTAAAAATGTCAGAGTTGAATTCTCTGGTGTTGCACTGTATTGGAACACTACATGAGAAAATCTGTTCTCCAGGGGATCACAGAGTGATGATAAAGCACTTGAGGTCTCCTTGGACATGGTGGGGTCTCTGACCTGTTACACTCAGCAAGCATCTGCTCTGCTGTGTTAGCTCAGAAGGGGTTAAAGACTTTCTAGCAGCCTCTGAATATTAGAGCAGTTTTTCTCCCTGTGTAACAGTGGAAGAATGACTATGCATAACCTAATTTTAACTTAATTTAGTGTACCTCATAGATTGTAATATATAGAATAATGCCAGAAGAATTTGAAAAAGCTTTTTCTCTTATTCAAGCCTATGTTAAAGCTCTCACATGAACAGAGAAAATATGTTGATTCAAAGAACTTTTCAAAAGCCCCCCCCCCAATGGCTTCTGCATTCAATGGTTTAAAAACACATTGCCATGATTAATTTGCTGTTCTTGGTAAATCTGAAGCTCTGTTTTTCAGAAGATTGTGCTGATAGCAAGACTTCACATGCGGCTGTGATTTCCCTGTGTTAGTTAATAGCTACCTAATTAGAAATGTAAAAGTAATTCTCGTTGTGTAAACAAATAAACTTCAAACCCTCTTAATGGATAATTCAGTTTTACTGTTTAATTCCTGGAGTACTGGCAGAGAGAGGACTTTGTTGTGAGATCTCTCTGGCAGTACTGAAAAAGAGGTCTGCTTCTAACCAAACAGAATCTTGAAAGAGGGGATAAAGTGGAGTTTTGAAATGGTGGTGTGGGTTCCACTGTCCTGTGGGAAACAGAAGGAAAGGACTGAACATTCCAGAGAGACCATGGGTTTTCCCTGTGTTTTATACATGTTTTGGAGGCTCCCTGCACTATTCGTGTTCCTGTCCAAGGGCATGTTTTGTTATATCTTCTCTTTCTAGTTTCTGTAATGTAACAAGGGGCTCCAGTGTTCCTGACAGTAGGGAGAAAAAGAGAAAAAGAGAAAAAAGTCACAATGTGATTCCTGATAAGTGCTGAAGGCCTTCATAGCCTTCAAAGAGCTCTACCTCCCGATTCTTGTTGACTGCAGTACATTTTAAAATGTTCTATCCTATAAAGGAAAGAAAAGGCCTTGAGTACCTACAACTTGCACTGCAGTTGATGAGAACTGCAGAACCGAAGCACCACTGAAAATCAGACTATCAGTCATGCTTACTGGCTCCCTTTGATGGAAGCAGCAATATGCCTTGGGGAGTTTTGGGAGCTTTACTTAAAATTCCAGCACCTAAATGGAGAGAAGTTTCTGTTTATCCCTTTGCTTCCGGCGGTGTCACCTTCTGAGAGCAGAGCTGGGTAACGCAGGGTCACCTGGAAGCCCTTTCATGGCCCCTGAACCCACACATGGCCCCTCTCCCCGATCCTGTAATGGGATGGGCAGCCTAGGGAGTGAGCGCTGTTTATAATGTGCTGATAGAGGACTGAAAAAGGGTGGATTCAGGTTGGACATTAGGAAGAAATTCTTCACCATGTGGGTGATGAGACACTGGCACAGAGTGCCCAGAGAAGCTGTGGCTGCCCCATTCCTGGCAGTGTTCAAGGCCAGGTTAGATGGGGCTTAGAGCAACCTGGTCTAGTCCTGCCTGTGGCAGGCGGTTGGAACTGGATGAGCTTTAAGGTCCCTTCTAACCCAAACCATTCTGTGATTCTGTGACAGCTGCTGCTGTGGCAGTGAGTTCAGATTTGTTTACTGATTGCTGGAGCTTGTTCTTAATAAGAGAACGTGTTCTTTTTGTAGGCAAGAAGAATTTCCCAGGCTGGAGGGTCATTAAATTAGCAGGTACCTCATCTGCTAATCCGTGTTCATAAGCCTTCAAACAATATAAATGCACCAGTGTCTAGTGGTTTATTAAGCCATTGTAGCTTCTCTGTGCTGGAGGATGTTCTTACTTGAAGTGTTGCATATTGGAGTAACTAAACAGAAAAGAAAAAAAATCAGTAGGATGACTTCAAAAGAGACAATGGCCTGTGTGTACTCAGAATTAGAGCTTTAAACTTTTAGTGAGGATGGTTTCTTCTTTAATTGCAGTACTAATTGGAAATACAGTGCAGGATTACATCCTCATATGTATGGCATATATTGAAAGGCTGAAGCTGTAGTAAGTGGAATGTCAGAGCTTTGCAGGACCTGTGTGCATGCCTAGAGCTGCACCTGGCTCATTCACAGCCTGTATCTCTCTCTGCTGTAAGTTCTTCCTCAGGAAATAAAGATTCCTGGGCTTCACTTGCAGAGTTTTGGGAGTGTAGATTAACTTCAGTGCAGCTATTGAAAAGATTAACCAATGCATAGCCACAAAAAAAAAGGGAGAAAGGCACGATATAACCTAAGTGGACCTGAGGCTCTTTGCGAGAGTGTTTGCCTGATGGATGAGGGAAGGAAGAAGCAGGAGAGGAAGTGAAAAGTTTAGCAAAGCCACTAATGTTGCCAGGACTCAGGAGGTGGATGGAAGAGAGCTGCTGCATTTGTGGAGAGTGGGTTGTTCATTCAGCATGCTGTTCCTCACAGCTGGGTTTGAATCTTGGTCTGTGTCCTCACGATGCCTCGCAAGAGGAGGGGAGCTTCCCTCCTGGAACACAGGAGTTTGGCTGAGCACAGTGCTTACCAAGGTAAACAAGAAGCTCTCAGCTAGCCTGGAGCCTGGGCTCAGTACTTTGGGTTTGGTTTTTTTCTTCCCTTGAAAAGCCTTGTGGAGAACTGCAGAACAAGGAAAGTAAGTGGAAGTTGGGAGAAAGCTGATACGGCAAAATCAAGTGATTACCAAATTCCTTTGAAACCTATGAACCTACGGAGGCCTCGATGCTTGCAGAGCCAGCCTCACCCTCTCTTCCAAGCACAGCAAAGTGGGGCTGCCATGATTGTCCTTCCACTGTGTGCAGGGCTCTGTTTTTTACTGGAGAACTCCAGCAGCTTTTTGGGCTTCCAACAGCCCATGTAACACCTGGAAGCTCCTGTGAACTGGACTCCATGAGACTTGTAGAATACTTGTTCTTGCAAACTCTGACTGGTAGAGAGGTGGAGGGAAAAGTTGGGCTTGGTGAACCAAGGAGGCAACTTAAGTCAGAGAAGTGGGCTTCTCAGAAGAGCAAAGAGATACTAAGATTAGAAGTGAAAATATCAATCAGTGGGGCAGAGGATGCTCTTTCCTAAATACAAAAAAGGGGCTGAGTAATCAATCAAATTCCTCCTGTGCTTTCAGCCTACATTCAGACCCATTTTCTTTTTACTCTGCAGAAGCAGAGCCTTGGCTCAGTATGTTCAAGGAAAACCTCAGGCTGTGTGGTGTGCATGTAGGCTGCAGGGGGCATCAGGGCAGAACTTCTCGTTTCAAAGACATTGTGCCTGCAGAACTTAGGATGCTCCAAGATCCCCACGTGCCTTGGTGAGCAATGTTGCGTGCCCCCCTTGGGCTGTCAGCAAATGCAAAGAAGGGGCAGATTACAATTAAAAAGATACAGGGTCATTGCAATGTATCTAAAGAGGCTCTTGGGGTTGTACTCCTGTCAGCCTAGCGTCAGTTTTGTCTCAGTGAAATGTACTGCATATGAAAAGCAAAGCCCTTTCTTGAACGCAGCTTTGGGCTTTGCTCTCTGTTGTCTTTGACTTGCCTCAAAGCAGGACTGAACTCCTGAAGTTGGAGTTGGCAGCTCTGGCCCGAAGTCTTCACTGGCTGCCCTTGAGGAGTCATTTTGCTGCGGGCCAGAGATGGGTGTAACATGCTGCTGGGGGTGTCTGATCATCATCCAGTGATGGGTGCCAGGCAGAGCTGTGGCAGAGGTGGGTTGGCAGCACTTGAGAGCAAAGGTCTTGTCATGTCGTTCTCATGGGCAGCACTGCCGAAGCTGAGGGACTGCTCTCAAGGTAAAGAGGATTTGCATCAGCAAAGCAAGGATGAATGCTGGTTCTTTGCCTCAAGCAAGCTTCTTGTGTTTGAAGACTTTGAACCTGATGCTGGGATGTCATTTGACTGACTTGCACATTTCTGCAATACCTGAGATGAATGCTTACTGAATTTCATTATATAGCTGTTATTCAAGGCAGAAACCAAAGCTAGAGTATAATTAATATATAAAAGCCTCTTTTCTTTGCCTCAGGCTTGTTTCTAGTTTGTTTGTTTCAGTACATCTCAATGTGTGTTTCTCTTGGTTCACTGACTCCAAACCAATGGCTGGCATCAATACATAAAGCC
Source organism: Pezoporus occidentalis (assembly GCF_034315485.1). NCBI lineage: Eukaryota > Metazoa > Chordata > Aves > Psittaciformes > Psittacidae > Pezoporus > Pezoporus occidentalis. The sequence goes on along the minus strand of NW_026913477.1, from coordinate 1,228,656 downwards.
TTACAACCACTTCTGTCTCTTTCATGTGACTGCCTCAGAAATGGTGGCTTGGAGCACTAGAGATGTCAGCTACAAGCAGTTCTGGGGCCTACAGCTCTCCTTGTCGGGGTAGAACTGTAAAAAGGTTTCAGCAGCAGGATGTTTGTTCTCCTGGGTGCAGGAGGCTGTGGTGGTGGCTGTAACTGTAGTGAGATCAAGTTATCTTCTGGACTCGATCCTTTTGCTGTCTGTCACTGGGCTCTGGAAGAGAGGCGTGTATTCCTTGGGTTTTCTTGGTATTTGTATGGAATAAATAGAAGGCTCTTAACACAGGTTTGATTTAAAAACAAAGCTGAGGTTGGCATTGCTTTGAGGACTGAAGAGCTTGACTAAAACTGCTTAAACTGAGGGAGGCCTCAAAATGTCAAGGAGTGAGGATTGCTGATGAATGAAGAATCTCTGGGGTTATCTCCCACAGAATAATCTTGTTAATCCTCTTGGATCATGTGGAGTATTCAGGAGTGGCAGCTGCACAATCATTTTGGAGCATGGCTTGTTTTACATGTCAGTGTATTTACATTAGTGCTTGGTCAGAACTTGTCTGTTCCAAAATTCTGTAGCTGTTGTGATATAATTTTTTGATTCCTTTCTCCAAAGGCCTCAAGTCCAGTGTGCTGAGGATTTCCAGTCAGGATGGAACCTTTCCCCGCCTGGTAACATCCTGCTTGAGATGACACGTTTTCAGATGTTGTCTCTTGTCTGAAATAATGCCTTTGCTGAGTGGCTGCTCATTTATGATTTGTCAGAGGCATACAATTACATTCCATTTCCTTTTACTTTCTTGTGCTTTGTATGAGTCCTCTTACCAGGTCAGCCAAGCAGCCTGTCCCATGCCCTACACCTCTTTAAAGTCCTGAAATTGGGTTTTACAGATACTGGTAGATGCACGTTGTGATGTATTAAGTGCACAGTGTCACAACTGCAGTTCCCGTGTTTTTCATTTAAAAGTGGTCCTTTGTCCACATTCCTCTAAATGTGGGGTAGCATCTGAGTCTGAGTATGTGGTTTTATTGTGAAATGTCCCACATGAGTTCACACTTGGTTAAATACATCTACCCCCTATTTTGAGATATAAAAGCTCAGTCGGGTTCACTCTGATTTTTCTTCTTGACTTCAATCTTAAATAGGACCTTGGTGAAATGGGATGCCAACATGAGTGGATGGGATACTGGTGGTTCTGCTTTATGGGAGCTCATAGAATCCCAGCAGGGCCAGTCCACACTCGGGATTTCTGTTTAGTAGGAAACTTTGCACACTTCAAATTCAGTTTCTATTCCAGTTCAAAACAAGTTTTGCCTTTCCTCTGCTTAGAACAAAACAAAGCTTTCAAAGTTTTACATACAGGAAATAAGATTTTACTTTAAAGACTGAGGTGTTCCTGAAGGATTTCCAAATGAGGGATTTCCCAGTATGTATTTTTTTCCTTTCTGGCTTTTCTTTTGTGTGTGTTGTTTTTATGTTATATTGAAAAGAGACCCAACATGCTACAAAATCCTCTTTTAAACAAGGAGGAAGACCATAAACCATAAAGTAAAGTTCTAAGTTTAATGTAGAAATGAATAATTCTTTTTATGACCCAAAGATTTCCATAAATAAGAATCACTTGCAAGTAGTTTTCTTGGTAGAATTCAGAAAAAAAACTGTGGTGGCTTGAACTCTGTCAGCAACTTCAACCAAAAACCATGTACAAAACCCACCTGCCCTTGAATCACAGTCTCTTCGATGCTCTGTGTTCCAGTGGGGATCAGTGTCAATGTGAGGAAGGGCTTCTGAGTGAAAGAGGAATGTGATATTAAGAATGTCAATATTTCACTTTCTAAATTGAAAATCTTGGTAGTGTTGAGATAATCCGTATGTCTTAATCAACTCCTGGTGTTTGAGTGGGAGGAAGCTAACACAGTAACTAGTTGAGGAGGAGGAGCAGTTAGTCAAAATAACTGCTTTTCTCCCTGAGGACTTCTGGATTCTGGAAATGTTTAACAGATGAAATAGCAAGAGCAGCTGTCCTAAGGGAACTATGAAGGCATTTGACATTGCGAATCATATAACTTGCTAAATGAATGTTTTGTCTGCAGAGGGCCTGAGGTGTGATAGCGCAGGAGTGGTGTTGGGAGATTTATCTGGCTGCTGCGATTGCAGACAGCAGTGTGGCAATGGCAGCTCTGAAGCTGCCGGCTGCACCTCCCTGCCCAGCGCTCGGAAGAGGTTTTGAGGACAGGTATCTGGTGGGGAGCCTGCTGCTTGTCTTGCCTTTGGAGTTATCCTGAGGTGCAGTTCTCCAGAGCCAGGGGAGAGGGCCGTTGTCTGCAGTCCAAGGCAGCTGTGTTTCTGGGGGATTTTGCTGCCTGTTGGTGGGGTAGCAGGAGGGGGAAGTGAGGCTGTGCCTATCTGCTGCCCAGCCTCTGCCATCCCTTAAGGGCTGGATCTGAGTGGAAATTCAGATGTCTCCCTAGCAGATATGGGGGGCAGGAGGTGCCCCCTACTGCAACCCATTGCTTTTGCCTAGGGAGGGCACCCATGTGTCCCCAGCTCCCTGTGGCACAGGGCTGCTGGATGCTGCTCTGCTGGGGTAGCTGTGCTGCCGGAGCTCTTCCCTGCCCTTGTGGGCATGGCCTGCTGCCTCAGAGTTAATAATTTAACGGATTATGAAGGCGCGTTGGCAGATACTGTAGTACCTGTCAAATCTAACTGCCTGTAAATTTAATTAGTGTGCAAAAACCAGCTTTTGAGTATACCAAAACTTAATTAGTCAGCAACTTAAGGTTGTTAGCGTATTCTCCAGGGTAATAATATCCAAAAAGGGTACGTGAAGGCTGTGATAAAATAATTAAAAGTGTAAGATCCTCATGGCATGTTTTCTTTAGTACTCATCTTTACTATGTATAAATCAGGATGAAGGAGTAAGAACAGCAGCATCTTGGAGCTGGGCTCTGATAGTGGGTTGGGAATAATTAATGAGCAAGTGCAGTGGCTCATGTCTGCTCAGTCCTGTGCACAGGATTGAGCCCATCTTTTGGGGCATCCTGTGCATTTGACCGTGATGTGTCTACTTGCTCCTGGGGAAAAGCACAGTCTTTAAGGAAGTATGGAATAGTAATTAACAATGTGGAGACCATTTATGCACTGGGGGGTTGCAGTGGGGCTGATGGGGAAGTCTGCAATGAATGTATGAAGTCCTCCAAATGAGCTAATCTGGGGGAGAAATTAGAAATTCTTCAGGATTGTTATGAGCAGCATGAGTGGTGCTGGCCTGTCCTGGGCTTGTCCCATCAGAATGAAGCACTTGAGGTGTCAGAGTTGCTTATGGGTTACCACAGTGCTTTGCAGCAAGGGATGGTGGCTTCCTACCTGGAAATGAAAGCTGGTTTAATGTTTGTCTTCATACTCCTGCCACACAGTACTTAACATGGAGAGATGGATGTGTGACTTGTATCTGGTGTTACTACAGAGAGGTTTTCTACACTGTGACGGGATGCCATAGTGTAACAGTGACTCACTGCACGTTGTTTGAAAGGAAGGGAATGGGATTTAGTAACACTGAGTGTGCCCCATCTGTCACACCCCAGGGATGTACACACTTGTCTTCTTAATGTTCTGCTTCAGCCCTAAGCTGCTGTTAAATGACCTGAATTTTTGCGGGGATCGCCTCTCCTTTGGATGGAGTGTGTACTAAAAGGGAAGCCAACAAAAATTTCTTAGAGCAGCTCTGGGCCTGACTGGTTTGTTTCTAGATGCTTGCCCTCTGAGTGCTCCTTGTCTCTCATTATCCCCCTGCATCATTGGGAAAGAAGGAAACAATGAACTTTCTGATCCCTGAAAGAATATGTAAAAGTCAAGAGAGAAATGTCTGGAGGCTGAAATCACTTACCCACTTACATTCGTAAATGAAAGAATCAATAAAACATACTTTAACTTCTCCCTCTCTTCCCCAGAGGATGGTTTATAATCCCATTCCCTCTCCCATCTACAGCAAGACGGCAAATTCAGTTTCTGTCCCCTACAAACCTGATGGAGGAGGGTTTTTTTTTGAGGCATCCAAAACTCCTCTATCTGACAGTTCCAAATGGAGGTGGTGGCAGTGCCTCCCCAAGCACTTGTCACAGGTCTTGCCTGGCCAGCAGAGTAGTCCAGTCTCCTTCCCAGATAGTGCAAAACAGGGCCATAGTGAATGGGCTGTCTGCTCTGGTACTGGAAGACAGAGAACACATTGCTTGTCAGAACTAGACTGTCTATTTGGACTCCAGCATTGCCTGGAGACCCTGTTTCAGAGCATGGGACTAGTGGAATTATGCCCTGGGCAGGGGCCTGGGTCCCTAACAAAAAGCCTGTCCAGGGCTGATGTTTGGAGTGGGTCAGTGTTTCACAGTATAAAGAAGAGCGTGGTGGAACCTTGTGGAGTTTTCTTCTGAATCCTGTATTATCACTGGTGAGTGCACCCCTCTGAGCTGGGGTTTGGTATGTGGGGAGTCGGCATAGGGACAAAATAAGGAAGGGAAGGAGGGCTGGGTGCTCAGTGTGTGCATGGGTGCATGCATGCAGACATCTTTCCCCCTGGATTTAATATGCATCTCTTGAGTTTCACTTTGGTTTCTAGTGAACCTGAACAATCAAAGCAGAATTTATCTGCAAAAGCTCCATATCACTTGCACAAGGTTCACTCACAACTCACACTGGACCTGCTGAAGATAGGAAGATTTGTTGACAGTCCTCTGCAGAACTGGGAGCTCGTAATGGTACTAGACCAGAACTGTGCTTAGGTCTGGGTTTTTGCTGTGACTGTCTCATATAACATCTAGCAAAAGTCCAGCTACCTTAAAGTGTAGAAATTTGGGAGTAGCTTTGGTAAAACCAATATTTTACATGGTTTTTCATCACAGATCTGTGACAAAGGAAAGAATGAATGACAGACAGGATTCAGTAAACTACTGGACAGACTGCATCCCACTGAGTGGGCTTAGTTTAATGAACTGAGGGATGCCATGTAATCTAACTGCTTATTATATTAAGAGGTGGCAGATAATCTAATGATTCACAGGTGATTATTTTGATTTTACTGCATGAAGTTAAGTGCTATCAAACCGAGTGGTGCTTCTTTCAGTTCTAGGAGTTGTGCGGAGCAGTAGATGTCACCTCACTGATCAATGAAACCATGTAAATGAAATATGATTTTTCTGTTGATTGTATGTCTGTTTATCGGTTTTGGTGCCTGGAATGCCAGCCTCATCTTTGGGTGTATCTTCAGTGGAGCAAGCTGAACTTTAACAGGATTTGTGTCTAGCACTTTAAAACACTATTCTTCTGGTGTGTGCCCTTCTCCCCTTTCTGGCAGCATTAATGTTATTGATAAAACTGCTTCCAATCTTTAGCATAAAGCTCAGCTTTAATTGGTTTTGGTTCTTTTCAATCTAACTGTAATAATTTTTTTTTTAAAATTTCAGTCGTGCTTACCATATGGTGAGTATCGTTTATGTGTAAAAGCTACTTGCTGTTTTACCTTTGGAAATCATTAGGGCCTTCACAGTAAGAGCTTCCTAACCATCTGCTACCCTCTCAAACCCTGTGTTAATGTAGACATCTGCAGTTGTGACTCTGGGGTTATTAAACAGCGATGTCCAGTGGAACGCCCTTGTGCTTGGCTTTCCGAAAATGCGCACTGCACACAGAGGTGGCTCTCACCACAACAGAAGCCGTTCACTTGGTGCACACAGTGGGCAGGCACAGCCCCTCCATGCACAAGCACAAGTGGATTTGGCTGAGGGGACACGGCCATCCCAATTAGCTGTGAGTTCAGATGGATGGCCTTTAATCCGTTAATGCTAGAGAGGCTCCAGCATCAGACCCCGCACTAATCCATTTTTTGGGATGTGCGTCGTGCACAAAGAAGATTAGGCCATTTAAAATGAGCTAATTATTTATTGTTAATCAGAGTATTTGTCCAATTACAGAAGCAAATGCTGTAGGTTTAAATCCTGATGTCAATTAAATCGGCAGCAGAACTCTCCCTGGCCTCTATAGTGCAAAGCCTGGAGTGCTGGAGCACTCTTATCCTGCCTCTCCACTGACTCTGCTGCCTTGCTGCATCCTTCGTATTCTGGGGTTTGGGGTGGTTTTGTTTCATTTTGCTTTTTTTCTGACACATTTTTGTATGCAGATGTTTGTCAGCGAGAAGGAAGAGGTGGTTCCTGGTGACCTCTGATCTTGCAGGAGCTGAGAACAGTGGAGCTAATTACAAAATTTAAATGTCTACTGTTTCTAGTGTTCAGAGACTTGACACTCTTTATCTGAGTACTGTGTAAATTGCAGGTGAAGACAAACTGATAGTTTGAAAGCCATACCTTATTAAACTGAAGAAAAAGCAAAGGAAAAGCTAATTTCATTGTGTGGTTAATAAAAGTCCTTTTATTCTTTAAAAAAAAAAACAAACCCAAAATTAGCTTACCAAAGCTGTTAAAATTTTTATCTTTATGTACACTTTTGGCATTGTTCAACCACAATAATGAAAATTAGGCTTAATGCATTCATGTTAATACTGGCCTGTTTTCCCTAGAGCAGAATGCTTTTAAACATGTGCAGTAATTTTGCTATTGAATAGCAGTGTGATGATTGGTAAAAACGTTTTTGTCTTAGTAAATGATTCAGGTAGTATGTTAGTTTAAAGCTGATTCTTAATCCACAGGAGTCCTTTTAAATAACACAGCAAGAAAACTCTTCTAAAATGTATTGGAGATTAATGGATTAAGTATAGCAGTTAAATGCTAAGAATTCTGCTAAGAGTTATCTGGTTTTAATGGCCCAGCAGCATCTAATGAATCTTGATGAGATGTAAGAGTTTAGGGGAAGAAACTCTATCCTGGGGTAGCAGGTACAGCTGCTGCAGTGGGATGTTTCCCCACTTTGTCTGCAGCCCGTGGACAGGGGGGTGGTGTCTGACTCACAGGAAAAGTAGCAATGTTGGTAGTATTGTGTGGTGGTGATGGAGAGCTGCTTTTTTGTTTTTAAATTAAATACCCACTCACATGCACTTGATTTCTGAAATAGATTCTGTTCTGTGATGAAAGTGAAGGAAGTTGTCCTCTCTGTGGCAGGGAGATAAGACAGTCACTGTGTGCAGATGGACAGATGATCAGTCAGGTTACCAATGTCTCTGGGGGTTCTCTGAAAAGAGGGTGGTGAAGAAAAGTATTGAAAATGCTTTCTGTTTTTTTTTTTTTTTTCTTGAGACCAGATTCCATAAATATTTTAATGCAAAGTATTTGGGTTTTAGTTACCTCAATGTATGGATTTTTTAGGAAAGCTGGTGGTGATGTTTGTGTTTCTTGGGAGGATGTGGGTAGGAGGGGGGTGGCAGATGGGAAAGTCACAAGAAGGTTATGATATGCTTTTTAAAGGAAATGCAAATAGAAACGTACTTAAAAAAGTGTTTCTGGAAGGATCTGTTGGGTGAAGCAGGATGGCTCAATGCTGTCAAGAGCAAGGGTTGAGGTGCAGTTGTAGCTTCTATCGCAGGTCCAGAGCCATCCTTGCTGGAGAGGGATGACTTTTGATTTCAGGCTGGCAGAAGCAGGAGTGTGTGAGCTTTTTGTGCTGCTCTTCAGCCTGGTGTAGCTCCTGCAGCCTGGCTGTGGAGAAGCACTTCATTAGGGAGTGTAATTGACCTTGAAATGTGCTGTGAGTGCGGAGGACAAACTCTCACACTTTGGGGAACTTGTTTATTGCCAGTTGCTGCTTATTCCTAAGCCTTAATTTAATTCCTTTCAAATTCCTCTTTTCAAAACCCCTTAAGTTTGTGTGGAACAAGGACAAATGGTGATTAAGGAGTTACAATGATGGGTTCTTGCCTGTGAGCAGGGGTATAGAGGAGGAGAAGGGGAGCCCTGTGAGATGAGATGTCCGCAAGCCTTTGCTTCTGTAGTAAGCCCTGTGGACCCTGTGCTGCTGCTGATGTGGGAGACTGGTTTTGAGAGACCTCCTTTCCTTTCATTCCAGAGAAAGGAGATACCAGTAGTGGAGCTGAATGGGAAGTGTAGCTGCATGTTAATTTTACTGTAGTTATTTTACTTAAGCATCTCTCTCACTGATTTGAACTTGAAATATGGTGCAGCCGCTCTGCCTTACTGTGCTGCATAATAGGAAATGAACCGAGCCTGCTTCTGAGGTGGCAGCACGCTTGTAAGATTTCTATGAGTTCAAAGATGAGATCAGTACACAATGTACTCTTACGTGGTGAGGCAGATGTTAAAGTGATCTCCATGTGATATAGTATCCATATCCGTTCAAGCCTTTGTTGCTTCTGCCGCAGCTGTTCAGGTGAATGCTCTACATTTCCTTTACTCCAGCCCCCTGGTAATTTACATAGACTTTGCAGATCCCAATACACTTACTCCTTTAGCTCCTGGGATGAGGAAAGAGAGGCCTGCCTAAAGCTGCGAGGTGTCCAGGTGCAGCGTTGTAGCTGGGAGTGGGATGGGTGAATGGAGTACCTTGTCCCCTTTGGGGACTCCTCAAGTGTTCTGTACCCATCTCCTTCCTCAGCCGCTGGCCTTTGCTGTGTGGAGGGTTGAACTCCGGAGGTGATCAAGCTCTCTGTTCAAGTTTAGGTCTGAAATCACTTCACACAATTTTTTAACCACTTGTCCCCACTATTACTCTCTCACTATTGCCCACGGTGCTTTTTGAGCTGGGGCTGTACCCATCAGCTACTCTGAAGTCTGTGCTGACTGAAGGGTGAGGGCATGGATAGGAGCATGCATGGAACAATAAATGGATTTGTAAGTCTTCTAGGCACTGTGGCCTACTTCAGCATGATATTTTCAAGTGGTTGTGTCCTCTGCATTTTGCTTATAAAACCCCTTTTGTCTCCACCAGTAGACTTGTTTCTGGACAAGATCCTGCCAATTGTGTTGAGAAGCCAGGCCAGTTTATGCATATTTATTTAATTGCCATCTCTTTTAAAGTGGTTTAATACAATTTCAGCAGTGGAAGGTGTGTGCTTTGTCTTGATACTTCCAGAGTAAACTGCTTAATATTACCTACCATTGCGTAATGGGACTGCTACTGCAGTTTAATTAAATGAACTCTTTTTCTGCCTGAGGTTTGGCTTCTCTTGTTGCAGCCACTTACCTTAGAAGAAAAGATGTGCTTGTTGCACAGCCAGAAAATTCAGGTATAGGGAAGCAAATACATTTGTCCATTTCCATACTGGAGGAGGGATTTGAATTATAATCTACCGAGTCTCAGCTGACTGTGAGAAGGTTTAGGTAAGGAGTTCTGGGTTCATCTAGTTGTGGAAACCTTGATTTAATCTTCCTGCAGACGGTAACACTGGCATTTTGAATGTGGCTGATCCTGATCAGACTTTGACCATGAGGCCAGAGAGACCTGCACCTCGTAGTCCTACCGAGTGGTAAATGTTCCTCTTCCCAGGATCCCTGGAGCCTGCCCAAGTGCACCTTTGTGCAGTTACGCATTTTTCATTAGGCAGTGATTTGATTAGATAAAAATAAAAGTTGCTTGAGCTTTCACTTTTTCGGTGATGCATATCAAATTTATGCAGATTCGAATAGGACTAATCTGCATGCAAAATATCAAAATGTGATTACTAACCCATATGCACCTGTACTGAAGTTTAATAGGGTACAAATATGAACAGGAAGAAAGAAGCTGAACAAAATGCACAGCCTTGAATTTGGGTATGAATTAATGCAAAGAGATCTTTACAGTGTTAATGATGATTCAGGTGTTTCCGGAGTAAATTAAGTCTTTCAGTAATTTAAGAACACTCATTCTTTAATTAACTTTGACTTTATTAAAAAAAATGTAATCCTACTTTCTACAGGCTTTTCACTGTTGACTCCTTTTGCCATCCTGTTCTAATGGCGTTCCGTTCATGTCCAGGATCACCCTAAAAACACGGATGATTGATTCTGATCATGTGTGAATCAGTTCACAATTAATGTAGTTGCCTTGACATAAAGGAAACGTTATCAACACTAACAGTGCACTGGGAGATCAGGACTTGAGTCTGGAGAGTTTTAAAGAACATGCTATTACTCATTTTCATAATAGTTTTGGTGGTGTTCAGTGACCAACCCTATATCTTGTGTTCAAGCTCAGTACTAGAGCATATCACTTGGCTGTGAAGGTTTTCATGGTCCAGGAAAGTTGGATGTCAGGGGGAGTGCATTTAACCTGATATTTCTTGCTTCCAGGATGCTCTGAGAAGGTTTTTAGTGTTCTGTGGTGGAGCAGAGGAGAGTGAATTCAGGTTGTAGAAATGAATGAGGAATGAGAAGAAAAGCTGAAAGTCAGTTAACACCACTTGCTTCTGGTTCTTAGGGTATGATCTGAGCAGAAGCTCCAGCCCTTGTAGTACCCATCTTCACAAAAAAACACGTATGTCATTTGTGTAATAAAGCAAGTCAATGGAAAGCATTGCTGCCTGGTACCATTACTATACTGAAAAGCTGGCAATGCTTGTGTGAAGTTTTGTGACATACTGAAGCAAGTATTTCCCTTGTAAAGGGTGTAGTGCTGGGACAGTAACCATGGAGACCTGGGCAGCCAGCATCATGGCCAATTGCTTGCCTCCTGTGCAATGCAGGCAGCCCTGGTCACTGGAAACACTTCTGTGCAAAAGCTGTCCAGAGTGGGTTTCTTTAGGACCAGACTTGTTCCAGTGGGAATGATGCTATGATGAGGACAGCCATTCTTGGAGAGCCAACCAAATAAGCATTGTATGTTGTGACCACCAGCAGTTGCAGCTGTGTCCCATGTTAGCCCTGTGTTAAGAATGGCTCTTACTAAGAGATTTCTAACACGTTTCGATGGAAAGCAAATGCAAGCAGTGGGAATGCTTAAAGTAAACTGAGCTGACATTAAATAATCGAAACCACTTAACCCTGGCACAAAGTGACAGCATCAAAGAATTTCAGAATTAAAGCTGACACTCTGTCCTATGCATTAGTAGATACAAGAATGACCAGCACTGTGGCGTGGGTTAACCACAGAGCGACATGGTTTCCTCTGAGTGGCTGTGACACTTTGAGGCTGACCCATAAGAGTGGTGTTATTTTAAAGAGAGGAGTGGGTTTGTGTACAAATGAACAAGCCCTTGAGAAGATAAAATGATTAAGAAGTGTCCCGTACTGAAGGTTCAAAGCGGAGCAGTGTGTGGGAGATGTGGTGAGGGCTTTTGGAAGCTCTGTGCACCGAGGGAGGGTTTGTGATTGGAACTTTGCTGGGCAGAACCTAGCCTTGTTTAATATGAAAATCCCCAGATGACTGTAAGAGGACCCTTAAGTTCAGATTCCTGTTGAAGTTATACATCTGAGAGCTCTCTATTTTTACATATTTCCCAGAAGAAACAGTCCATATTATTTTCTTCAAGGAGTTACACAGGATACATGCTACTCACACCAGTTGCTGCTTGCAAGAACCTTCTTTTTGTCAACATCACCTTTGCTAGAAAATATTCAAAACTGAAAATAAAACATCTGTAGTGGTGTGTTCAGATCAGCAGGAAACTGAATTGGTGCCAGGGTGGAAGGAGACAGAGTAACAGAATTCTGTAGCAAATAAGGTATTAATCTTTAATGTGCAAAAAGAGGGGCTGTAGAATTGGCAATGCTCACAAGCACCTGTGAAGGCTGTGTGAATCTTGGGGCTGTACCGAGTTTCCAAGAAATATCTTCATGTTCTAGGCTCTGAAGAAAGTCACAGACACTGAGGGAACCATCTAAGCTGTTTAATACACTAACATGCACAGTACTGGCTCTACTGATGCCATGGGAAATCTTGGTTATCACCTGTCTGATCAGGCAGCTGGGAAAGGGCTTTATCCTGCACTACCATCCACAAGGTCTCAGCGCTAACAGGGAGCCAAAGACAAGAATAAGTTGTTCCACAGGCCCTGGAACCTTTGATAATTGCTTATCAACAAATGACTAAATGACTTGAAAGCAGATAAATGAGGATGTACAAGTGTTGTAGGTGAATAGGCTTCAGAGAGGTTAGTATTGGGAAGCGTTTGTGGGCTCTCAGGTTGTTCTGACAGCATTGGTCCTTTCAGAAGGCATTTGGTAGTGTCAGAACAATATTTTAGAGAGGTTAATGAGCCCTTCAGGAAGGTGGAGGGGTTTCTGAATAGAAAAGGGGGAAAAGTAGTGGTAAAAAAAAATGGGAGAAGGCATTGAGGAAAGATTCTCTTTTTTGTAGTTATTCTGTATTTAGGTGGACTCTGCTCTAGTATCTGCAAACGGCCTGTGAGTATAAATGCTCCAGGAGAAAGTGGTGTTTGAAGACAAAATACTCTGATATTCCAGGCTCAAGTGAACTCATGGTGTATATATAGCAAAAGATAGCTTGACTGTGTCAAGCTGGCTGGATGATATGGCATCATCTGGCATTGCCCTAGAACGTGTTCAGGCCATAGAGGTGTGATGTGTGGGTATACAGTGAATGCCTGTTTAGAGCTTGACTTTACATTTGGGTATAGAAAAACTGAGTTTTTCATTTTGGTTTACCTGGGGTTTGGGATGCAGGGTGGTGTGGGAGTACCCTGAGTATTGAGGAGAGGGAATCCAATGAAGTGCTGAAAAATCACCATAGAAATATTCATGTGTTGAGAGTATGACAGAATTGTTTCTGTAGATAATTCCTGAGGCTTTAAAGGCTGATACTTTTCAGAAATAGTGGAGTGCAACTAATTAATTGAAATGGGGAGATTCAGAACATTAGACACGCAGATGCCTGGGTGGGTGGAGGGATGGGGACGCTTTTGGATCAAGTCACTCTGCAGTAGTGGGCAAACAAGTCACACCCTCCCCTTAATTTTATCAAGATGTATTGTGAAAACAGGTGGATCTACGCTTCCAGTACTGCTTCTCACTTAGAACCATGGGCCTCTCTGGTGACTGGAGACCTTCTCATTCACACCCCAAAGATATCAGTGTTTTTTTTTGGGCTGTGTAAATAGATTTTCTACCTCCCTGGTGCTTTCCCCTGATGTATTTAGGAGTCTACTTTCATCTTGTAAAAGTAAATCTCAGTTTGGCTGCTCCTACATTATTCTCCTTGGCACTCTTTTCAATGTGAATTTCTCAGTAATGGATGACTGGAACCGGGCAGTTCTATGGAGCCTTTCTCTCACCAGCTTGTCATGTCCAGTGGATGCATGAATTCTTGCAGTATACATGTCTAGGGGCCAAGGATGCATTTCCCTTTAGCAAAAGCTTCAAGGTGGTTTGTATTTGAGCTTCTTGTAAAATGGTCGTGGTGTTGGATGCTGAATTGTCCTCTACAAGAGGTCAGAATTATTATTAGTTCACATCTCCAATGCTGCAAGGGAGTATTAAGCGTTAATTAACCATTACTTCTATTTAAAATTCACATGGTAGTTCTTGCTTGCACAACAAATAACCTCTTGCTCACTGGCGGTTTCTCTAGGTAAATTATAGCTTACTTCTGTCAGTCTTCATCTTGCTTCAGGAGAGTAGGGAAGTAAAAGAAAGAGCCTTTGGATGTTATTTGCACGTGGCAACTCTGTGTGCTGTTGGCGGTGCTGTGTGTGGCTGGCTCACCAGGACATCTGGAAGCTCTGGTAGGTGCTTGGAGCACAGATGGGGATCTCAGAGCTTCCAGAAGTTCTTTGCTGCACTGTAGTCTGACAGAGCAGCCGGCCTTCCTGAGGCTTCTGCATTCACCTGTAGTAATGCTGCAGATAGAAATCAGATGGGGCAGTACAGCAGTAACTGTGATTGGTCTTTCTGTTAGATAACCTGTGGAGACAAGGAGGGTGTGTTCCTGATTCAGGAGCTGCATTTGGTCAGTATTGCTTCTTTAATCTCTGCCTATATGTATTTGTAACTGCACACTTCTGAAGTCCTGTTGGTAGTAATGAGTCTTGAGGTTCCTGCTTTTTGTCCAGAATTCTTGAGTATTCAGAAAAACCCTTATAGAAACCATAAGATAAAAAGAATGGTCCTCAGGTGAGCTGGTGAACAAATATTACTTGGATCAGTTGTAACAGAAGGTAATCAACTTGTTCTTAAAAAAATTAAGAACAAATTCTTTAGAGAACCTGTACTGCTCTGATGTTTCAGTGTCCATGCAGAAGGATTCCTAATGTTGAATGTCAGTAGTGTGCTGCAAAATTGTGAAGATGAGGATGATTGCTTGGTTTTAGGTCTGCTTTCTGGTACTACAGCATTCTGTGTTCTAGAATTGTTCTGTATTCCTTTTTAAAATGGAACAAAAGTAAGGCCATGTGTATGAGAAATGTGCAGGTGTGCTGTCCTAACAAACGGAGGACCCAAACTAGGCTGAAGGTTCATGGTGTTTGTTTTTTGGCATGTCTGTTAAGACATCTCCCATCTCACAGAGCTTTACAGAGAAATTAAGGAAGAATAAGAGCTGATAGGAGAAAATGCATGTTATTTTCTTAACTCCTGCAATGATTAGAAGAGTGATCACACAGAAATGGTGCTCAGTGTCAAATTAGGAAACTGAATCAATTTGTCATGGATTTCTATCTGCCTCTCATAGAAGATGGTCTTAATGATGCTGCGACCCAGAGTAAGTCTGACTGGACAGTTGGTGAGAACTGGGCTAAGGTGAAGCCAGTTGGGATTTTTGCCTCTGACTTCAGAGGCATTGGGATTTCATCTTTTTGTTTGTGGCAGTGGTTGTTTGCTTTACCTGGTTGGAGTAGGATCCTGGCTGAGGTTAATTGCTCATCTCAGTGGGCCTATCTTAGGTGGAGCTGGTCATCCTCCAGGAATTGGTTTCATTATTTCGCAATAAAATATTTAAGACTTCTTCATTTTCATAAAAACTTTGTCAGACAAGCTGCTTCTTGTCTTGGACAATCACTCCAAATCATCCACCAGGCTCCCAGTTCTTTTCAGAATTGCTTGACCCAGTTACACAATTCATTCCTCGTTCATTTTTCTTAGTATCCTGGCCAGTCATTTCTTTCCCATCTCATTGTATGTCAAAATGACCTGTCCTATATTTTTCTAGTTATTTAGCTCCTGTTGGATAATGGGAGTTTGTAGAGGTTTGACTTTTGGTATCAAGCAGGCATGTTCTACTCTTTTTGTGAGTTCTTTCAGGACTGTCTGGTAATGCTTTTGTATTGTGCAGGGACTGGCACTACATGATGCTGTGCAGTTAAAATGAGAAGCTGTCTTGAGCAAATGTCTTGGCTTTGAGCATCTCTGAACCACATTCTGTAATTTTCTTACACTGTTTCCCTGCCCTTTCCCCTCCCCAGATATTGAGAAACTAATGAGGTTAAAACTAAACCAGTACTTCTGTCTTTAAGAACAATACATTGGGAATCTGTAGTTGTAATGTCATGTTCTTGTATTGCTAATACTCACTGTAGATTGTTTTTCCTCACCAGCTCTTTTGCAAACTGTAAGTAGGTGGGTTTCTTTGTGCACTGTTTATTTGAATCAGTTGAAGTGAATGGCAGCTGGCCCCCACTCTGTATGCCATCCTTGTTGTGAATTTTGAAACAGCACACATGGTTCTAACACAAATTTTGTCTATGCTGTTATTTTAGTGCTATTTTTTAATATAACATTTACAAAAACATTGGCAATCAAAGAACTTGTTACCATTTGTGCTAATTTCAGGAGATGATCACAAGACTGGGTAATTAGCATTGATTAAACAAGGAGCTGAATGGAGAGAGGCTACTTATGAGATAGGAGAGGGGCTACTTATGAGATAGGAGAGCAGGACATTTTCACTGCTAGACAAGTGAACTATAACTGTATGTTAATGAATCAAGACAGCTGGAGAATTCTTAAAGGGCAAATCAGATATGACTGCTTCTGTTACAAGGCAATAGGTAGGTCACTGGGCATTGTAGAATACTTAGGAAGGTATCCTGCTGTACTGTGGGGAAAATAAGAGATTTATGTAATGGAAATCCTGTTTCACAGCTCTAATAAGCTTGTTAATAACAATTCAGTGTGTCATGGCATTTAGCAAGGATTTCAGATTTTGTCATGTAGAACGTGGAGAAAGATTCAAGTGGAAAAGGAAGAAAGGACTTTGCAATGAGCTGTGTTTTATACAGCAGTGTAGGCTAGCATCCCTTTTGGAGAGGCTTGCAGGGACCATGATTTACAGTTCACTTGTAAAGAAGGGGTGGTTCCACTTGCGTTGCCTCTCTGCCACCTGCCTGCCTGTCTCTAAAATGGTGCTACATTAGTAGATAATTTGGTGGACGAAATTAGGCAGGGCCAGTTTGCTTCTGTCAGTACAACAGTACACATGCAATGGCATGTGCTGAAGGTTTTCTGAGCTCTAATGTGAAACCCCTGCTGCAAACAACTCGCTAAAGCTTGTGTTCTTCCTACCCTGTTTTGCAAACGGGGCACGGTGGGTGAGAATTGATAGGTGCAGGCTTTGTTTCTAACCTTGGCATTCACCCACCGGCATGAGCTAAGCAGATTGATGCTACCACCTGGAAAAAGGGCAGAAATTTAGGGTGTTGAAATCTAGGAGCCAGTTTAGGGAGTTCTGTCCCCCCTTGCAGTGAAGCTCATGCTATACGTGGTGGTGAACCAAACTCATACATGCAGTAGGTTTGGGTGCCTGGGTGGATTACCATTTGGGTGAATCTACCCTGGATGTAGTGGTCTGGAACCTTTTGAAGAACTCTAACCCAAATGAGCAGAGTGCTTAGATCATGCCATTTCCCATCTAATTCTCCTCAGCCTTGACTGCTCCTGTAATTCGTGTGGAAGGGCCATTCAACTTCCCTACTCTGCTTTCTCCTCAGATCCAAAATCCCAGTACAGGGCAACCCCCAAAGTCTGTTTTCTCTTCTGTAATTGCCATCAGAAGTACTTGTCCGTGGGGATCAGTCTTTTTAATGGATGTTGCTTCTGGAACTGATTTATATATTCTATACTAATGTGCAAGTCTGTCATTACTGTTTGGCATCCTCATAACACACAGAAGCATCTGTATGAATCTGCACAAAATCTGACAGCAGAAGTAGCTTTTATTTTGCCTCTTCACTCAAAAAAGCCTATTTTGATTCATATGCATAACCACACTTCTGTCCATTTAAATGCTGGTTCAACAGTTCAGTGGTGGTTACAGTTTTTTACTTGTTAGTCCGTCTGTATTGTGATGTCTGTGAAACATGCATCCTCTAACGACTGGAGAGCAGCCTGCAGCAAAACCCTGAGTGTCTGAATGGCTTCACAGCTTGAGAAGAGGGCAGGGAATGCAAGTGTGTTTTGATCCAGACTTTCTGTGGCTGATTCTCTTCTCATGATTAACCCAGCTGTTTGAATCCCATCACCAATTTTGTGTGTCTGAAGCCCCTTTCCAGACTTGCCTACAGAAGGCAAGGGCTGTTAGAACTTGACTTCTGTGATATAATGCATGAGCACATACAGGTTTACTCCAGATTGCTTGTGCACAGTTGTGCTGTGTTTTCTGCCTTGGATCTGGTTAAAGGAGGAAGGCTCAGAACTGTGGTGGTAGTGCAGTTTTTGGTCCATTGTCAATTCCAGAAAAGGTACTTTCACTAGGAAGAGTCATGCTGGTAATGTATATTGACTGTCAGGTTCACTTCTTTATTTATTTCTCCTTTCTTTCTTTTTATATCCTTCTTGAAGGAGGCTGATCAGACTAATTCAGGCTGTTCCCTAATTGCAGCAGAAGCATGAGTGGAGGTATACATTTAAGCATGAACAAACGGGAATCTGCTAGATAAACATTTAATTTCTGCCTACTTGCTTCAATTTTAAGTCCCAGAGGATCAACTTCCTATTATCACTGAACCTCATTATAGTTTTATCTCTGGTCTGATAATAATATCAAAAACATTAAGTAACTAGAGCTGTCCTAGGCTATTTATGATCGATTCAGGTGACCACTAATTGCAGTATGCCTCCCAAATGCTGTGGAAGTTGAAGGTCTTTTGCTATATGTGGTGGTCAGGTATTTTCTGAGATTCTGTTGCATGAAGAATAGTTAATAGCAACCTAGGTTATTTAATACACTAAATAAGGATACAGAGGAGGAAGTGAAAAGCAATCTGGCAATGTCTGCTGTAGCTGCTGGCATGATTTTGTTACGAATTAACTGTATCAGAGTTAATTAGAAAGGGGGAAAAAATGTTGCAAATGTTCATATGATTGGGAAAGTGAATTTTGGTTTGCTTATATGTGTGACTGTTTGCTTGTATATGTGACTACCTTGATGTTTTCTGTGGAACTAGTTTGTGTGGTTCCAATTATACACTTAAGTCCCATATTATTTTCAGTTTCCTGAGTGCGTGATTTATGTAACTAAGACTGTTAAAGCCAAATGCACAAATTGCAGTTCACTGCACATTGATTAAATTGGCTGTATGCATTACTTAAGTTAAATAAATTACATATGTTAAAAAATAAATGGCAAACTATGACTATAATAGTTACAATTTGCAATCTGAATGACCTATAAACCAAGAGTTATTTGCTGACAAAATGTTTGAATAATATTGAATAACGAGTACATTGGAGAATTTCGTGATGTGTTCATCACGATTAATGAATAAGGCGAAAATACACATAAAGTATTATGTAAGTATTTTTTCAGGGGAAAATCAAATTCACAGCAGGTTATTTGGAAAGTCCCGCTAAATGCAGAAGTGCAGGAATGGGTAAGGTGTGATGAAAGTGGTGAGGGGTGTTTTCAGAAGCAGGCTCCTTGTCCCACATACTTCAGTGACCGTTGGAGAATCTTGGGAAAGGCACATACGAGGAACTCATGGTCACCTTTGCAGCAGTCCACCAGTGGTGGTGCACATAATGCCATTTTAAGCTGCATGTATGCAGCTTCTTTCTGTGAAGAAAGATAATAGTGTAAGACTGGTGATACTGCATCTGTCAAGGTCATAATGGTGTGGCTGAAGTGCTCATTCCTCTTTCGCTTCAGAATTCGAATGCAGTTCAGACTGAATCTTGACTTGATGGTGCTCCCCTCTTCTCTACAAGCATGTTCTTCACATGGTTGTATGTCCAAGTGCTGCTTGGGCCTGTGACTGCTTTGCTCACCAGTGAGTTTGAAGCCCTTCTAGGAGGGGAGACTTCTGGGTTGAAGGCTTTAAAAAGTAGCTGGTAACTGTGGGGCTTGGGCTCATTTTTGCTGAAGGCTGGTCTCTGTTGACGTGTTTCAAATTCAGGATCGTAGTCAAAGTGAAGTATTGAAATGCCTGGGCAAATGGATAGGTCTAGCTTCATAAAGCTGCTCCTTCATTGTTTGCTCTAGTCTTGTTGAAAACAACATAGCACCCTAAAACCGATGAGCTGTTGAGCTTTTAGTCTGATGGAAAATTACACAACAGACAAAACCAACCAAACAGGCACAAAGCGCTTCCCTCCCCGCCAGCTATTTCTTTCCAAATACCAGTTTCTAAATGCCATCAATCCATCAATTTACAAAACCCTTTCTAGCCTCTCCTGGAGGAACCCACTGTGTTTTATAAACCTGGTTAACACTTCACCTATTTAGTAATAACGCTGATGAAAGGTGTGGAGTTCTATTTTGATGTATAAAGCAACTCTGTAGCCAAAGATTTAACTGTAGAACATTTTAAAAAAGACACATTAGGAGATGAAGTGCTCAGAATTAACAGATTGTCTGGGGAACTTGAAAGGTCACACGGATAATGACTGTATTAAGAAAAAAAGGGCATGTTAGGGAGGAATGGGCAAGTATGGATGTTAAATCTTGGATGGTAAATTGTTTCATCTTAGCCTGGTAGCGAAATCTCTGTGCATTACCGAACATATGGGGTTTCTCCTCACCTTCCATCAGTCCTCATTTATTTCTGGGACAATGCAAAAGGAATGTTAGTTCCAGTTGGTTGAAGGTTGGTGCCTTCAGCATTTCTTTCCTACTATTGCATGTTTATCTTGAAATTTATTCATTAACCATGGGGAGACAGACAGGTATGTTACTGTGTCAGCTGGCTTGTTGGGATTTTTATTGTTACTTCCTGCTTGTACATTGTTATGTACAAACTGCTTTTGTAACGCTGAAAACCACCTTCTCTGTATGTTATTTTTCATCTTCCACCTGGGCAGGGGGCAAAGATTTGGAGTTGTTGTGGTCCTGGGCTGTAGGTAGTGCTGCAGGATTATCAGTAGCAGCCTGGGGTTGCACAGCTGGCCAGGACCAAAGGATACCACAGTTGTGTTTCTCTCCACTCTGTTCTGCTCTCCTAACACCTTGTGTTCCACCCCTGCCACAGCCTCTACAAAGAGCATTGTGTTGGAATAGTGCTTTGAAATAGTACTGAGTTCTGAGCTTAAAGCATATCAGATGTGCATATATAGAAAGCAGTAGCTGAAATATGTAGTGCAGTGCATTATGGTTAGCTGTTTTATTTACCATTTATTTCCATTATTTCCCTCATGTAACACTCTTGTGGGGGAGGAGTGGGTTAAATGCTCATTTTAAAAGTTTTTTTTTAGAACTGCAGTTTTGCTGACTCTGCAAATTGGGCATTTTTAAATGCTATTGCAGTTCTGTTATAGTGAGGTGAATTGTGCTTCTGTCCTGTGAAGTACCACGTGCCTGGCTCTGTTTGTTATCTTTCACTTTTGTGAAAGTGCATTTGAATAACAGACTCTGCAAATACAGCTTAAGGAGAACAATAGATGAATATGAACAATTCTGGAAAAGCCCTTGTAAAATAAATAGGAAATACTATTCTAACTGTAAAGAAACCAGGGGCTTGCTGTTATCTGATGTTGAGCACCCTGTACATCAGTGGCAGGCAGCTCCTCTGGATTTCAAGTCATAAAGCGACTTGCCAGCAGCAGTTCTGTGATGGGAATGCCAAGAACCTTCTTCCCCCTATTATATTTACACTGTGCTACCTTGACAGTAATGGCATGTGAAGATGAAGCAGGCTTAACATTTGTATTTGAAATTAATTTTATTTGTTACATTTAATTAACTATTTTAATCTGTAATACGTGCTGTGTGAAACATGCAGAATGAAAACAAATGACCATCTGTGGCAATTTAGCATCTCTTCTGTGATTAAAAGAAAATGAAAGAGGTGGCTTTATCTTGAAAAATTACTCTTGAGGTAAAAGATAATCCTCCAAATCTGGCAGCTGGGTATGTGAGGCATAAACCTACACATCTGTGTCCAGCTCAGGGCTTTTTCTCTAATGTGGAACTGCTTGTACTGTTCTTAAGAGAAACCTATTAGGTTGTTGAAACTTTTTGTATTAGGATGTAAATAAAGATGCTTGTGCTGAGTACTGCCTGGTGACAGAGGTGGTCTTTGTCAGAGCCTTTTGGACTTCACAGAGAAGCTTTTTTTAGTGGTTTTAGTTTGCTTAGACTATATTCTGGTAAATGTTCAAATATGGATGTCTTTGTTAAGAGGACAGCAGATGTGTGCTTAGGGTAACTCTCATTCAAGGTAGTTGTAGCACTGATAGGAATCCAGAAGGTGCTCATTAGAGAGAATGCTATTGCTGTGTTATTTCTGATTGTAAAACAGGTGATGAGATCCATCCTGGCAGAAAATGATCTACCTTATGCTTGTGCTTGTTGTGCTGATTTTATAGAAAATTATTTGATTTATGTAACAGAGCTTCATGTACTGCATGTTTTAAAGCAGTCTCCAGTCAGGCTGTAGATTGCTCACCTCCAGGAAGGTGAGAGGAAAGTCTTGACTCTACAAGAGGTAGGTGACTTGGGGGTGAAATGTCAAGACCAGGTTTCACTGCTGGCAAGGGTACAGGGCCCTGTGCTTAGCATGATCCAGTAAATCCTGACAAGATGATCTCTGCATGTACTCTGTCAGGTAACCTTGGTCTGTGGTAGGGTCAGTCAGCCATCCAGCCTCTGGACTCAAGTGGGTATCTTACCTGATTCTATGATTCTATCTGATATGAAGCCCATTGAAAGGGGCCTTTTTACTACAGGCAGTGGGATGCCTCTCATGTTTTTATATGTTCTGGAGATGTTATAGTCTTTTAAGCCCTATATCAGATTTAAGGGGGGGGATAAAGGATGTTTGGATCTGTTGGTTTCTATAAAATACAATTTTACTTCAAGCAGACAGTTAATCTCAGTTGCTTGAGACTGTTAAGTCTTCACATGGTTGGGAAGAGCAGGTAGTTTAAATCTCTGAAGGAACAAAACCGAACTTGACATGGAAGTTACATATTTCATTGCACTGTCCAAAAGTGGCACAGCGGTAGTGAAAGACTGCTTTGCACACTGATGCTTTCTAAGCACATCTGCTCTGCAAGTGTCCCTGTATGATGACAGGTTAGAAAAAAATGCCTTTGGAGGATTTTGTGAGCGGGTTGGGTATGCCAGCAGAGCTGGCACCTTGACCAGGCTGTCGCATCCATTAGGCAGCGTGTAAGCAGAGCAGTGCAAGAGTCCCTGGAAACTTCAGCTTGAGAAAAACATGAATGTCATTCAGTCAGCAGGACTGAATCTGCCTGAACTCCGAGATGCTGCACTGGAGCTGAATTTAGCTTGAATTCCGTGTGTATGCAGTTGTCTATGGGAGTGGAACTGCCTCTTGCTTGACTCTCCACAGCTTTACCTCTGGCAGGGCTTGTGATGTGTGCCTAAGGGTTGCATGTCCTGTCAGGCCAGGGCAACCTTACATCCATCTCCTTCTTCTTTTGGGTATGTTTTTTTGAAGCTGTGATTGCTGGTTTGCACAAAGAGTAACCCATGTTGTGCTTAGTTCTTTGTACAGTTATTTCTACATCTTTCTCCCTTTTCCAACTCTCATAGATATTCCTTTTATATTTGTTTGTCACCTGCAAGATCTTCTATTTCTTTAGTATAAAAAAATACATATGGGTTTTCAAGTAATTGGAATAAATTAAAAGCAAACAGACTAATGTCTCTCATAAAATACGTGATTTGTCCAAAAGCAAGCTGGAAAGCTCATTTTCCTCATCAAAATTAACTGTATTTCTTGACCTAAAGAGCTGGCTGTAATGTTTTTAAGCCCCTGCTTATAATAGATGTAGCTTCTGCCTGCTTTGCTCACACTGTATTCATAGCAATTATTTCTTAGTTTGTAGGAAGGCTAATGAAATACTGCTTTGAACATGCTTAACCTTGTAAGAGAGATGATCTTGTTTTCTCTTCCACTGTTGAGAGGCTCTGCCTCTGCATCTCCTGAGTTGTGCCAGTGTTTACAGGTTTGCTAGATAGAGGTGTGGAAACAAGAGCAGCTCTGGGCAAAGCAGAAGGGTGCTCAGGCAGGGGCAGCCCCAGCAGCTGCTGCTCTGCTGCCTCTGCATTGGTGCCAGAGCCCTGGAGAGCTGGCCTGGGGTCTGAGGGATGGGCAAGGCATGCATGTGGTGGATGAGATGGCTTGGTCCCAGCAGCAGCTGTTGCTCACTGTCCCCCTGCTATCCCATCCCTGGTAGCAGGAACAGCAAGTCTGACTCCTCATCTGGCTCCCACCAGCTGGGGCAACCCAGGCTTGACCCATGGGCGTCACAATTCAATTTTATCTGCACAACTGGAGCCCTGGAGCAGGGGTGATGTGGCAGCTGCTGCCTTCCTGGTGCTGGTGTGGCTGGAGAAGGAGGTGCTCTGCAAGTGCTGCTTAAATTCTGCGTCTTGTGAAGCACGACCGTATGCAACAGGGACTTCACTGGAATCTGTGCAAGACTGCAATCCCTTGTCCTTGCTTTCTTACAAAAACATGTTGTTCCTCCATTTAAATTTTCCTAGAGACTTTCAGGACAGGAGTTGGGCTGAATACTAGGTAGCCAAATGGAAATGAAAGTGCTGTCAGCCATTGAGGCGTGTGAAAAGCTGGTTCTCTCTTCTGGCTCCACTTCAGGGTGACTGCTCTGGGAAAGGCTGCGACTCAGAAGTCCTTGCAGGGACCTTGCAGGGACAGGGCACAGCTCAGGAAGGGACAACTTTCTTTTCCCTCTTGTGTAGTTCTCAATAAATAAATAAACCCTGTCCCCAGCTGCAGTGTACCATGAACTCTGGTTGAAATGCCATCTGTATTCACTTGTGTTTTCCCTCCTGTGCTATCTCTTCAAGCAAACTTTGTTCAACTGCTGATTGCGCAGACAACAGACATAAGCTGATGTGCTGCCGGAGCTGCTGCCTTATGCTGATGGGTATTTTGGTGCTGTAGCCTGTTGAGTGTATGTGATAATTGGTTTCCCTTTTAGTCTTTGAGGACAGACGATGCAATTAGCGTGTCCAGCATATTTTCTTTCATACATTCTCAAAATTGCAATTCTTTTAGGAACACCGAGGAGTCATTAAACTGGGACTTGGTTCTTACATTGTAAAATACCTTTGCTTTCTGAGCATCTGAAGAAATTGCTTGTCCTAGCTGCTGCTCTGTTGGTATATTTGAATTCAGCTGTGGTGTCACAAGTGCAAGTACAAAATCCCATTGAAGTACACCAAAAACATAAAAGGTACCTCTGCAAAGCTCTTGAGACTTGGAGCTTATACCAAAAGACAGGTGTTGGCCCTCAATTTGTCTTTCAGACAAGGCTTGAGAAGCTTGTAGGTGGATTATGGGGGATATTTACATGTTAAACTTTAGGCAGGATTTTATAGTGTACTGAAAACAACTTGTGTTACACTTTAAAGTTTACCAACATCTGATTTCTAGCACCTTGCCACTTCTGAAGAACAGCACTGTAGTCTGGATGAAGGCTGCATCTGAGGAGAAAAGAACAAAACGTGAGGGGCATACAGTTTCGGGTTCGCTTATGTCTATGTATACAGGTCTCCATGAATATAATAAGACAATTTTCCCTATATTTTCCCTATTAGTATTCCCTGTGACTGGAGACTTTCCTGGGATGCTGGAGAGCAGCTGGACAGTAGCAAGATCAAAGGCTGGATGTGCTTTTCCCACATGTCCCACATTAGTTCTGTCTCATGCTCACATGTGAATATACATTTATTCCTTGCTGGGACAGAAGAAAAAGTGTTTTTCTTTTTATTCCAATGAGAAATGGTAGCACATGGAAATGTTGAGATTGACATTTCTGGATGCAGGACTGCAGGGGGGGGTATCACAAGAGTGGAGTAGAGGGCGACAATCCCCTCCCTCAACCTGCTGGTCACACTCCTTTTGGTGCAGCCCAGGACATGGTTGGTTTCTGGGCTGCAAGCGCACATTGAAGCCAGCTCATGTTGAGCTTTTCATCAGCCAATGCCCCCAAGTTGTTCTCCTCAGGACTGCTCTCAAATTCTTCACCCAGCTTGTAGTTGTGCTTGGATGTTTAATACTGACATTTAATGGCAACCACGGGAGCTGGAGATGTGTTGTTTTGGAGAGGGTTTTAAAACTACTCCATAAAAAACAAGTTTAAGATCTGTTACTGCTATATGTTTTAAAAATCTTCTCTGTTACTGAATTTCATATTTCATTAGAAACTAAATATTCTACAATTAGATCCAAAAAGCAAAAATCCATGGAAGGAATAAAATATAGCATTTGTGTTCATTTTGCTGTTCCTTTAGGGTTAATACTAGCAGAGCAAATTTGGAGCAAACCCGGTTAGGTTTTCTACTCCTGTCTGTAGAACCCTAGGCCTGGCATATAGCCATTAATTTAACAATTTCAAAAGGATTTTTATCTACTAAAAAGAGAGGTGAATAAGAGCCTGCACTTCATTGCAGGCACAAAGATATGCATTTGACAATGGTATCTCAAGGCCCTGTGATACAGCACTGATGCGCAGCGGAGAGGAGCAGGTCGTGCAGAACTCTGCTCACAGGGCACCACAGTGAGAACCTCTCTGCTGTACCATTGTGCTGGGAGAAGGGTGTGTTTGAGAGCTTGAGCCTGGCACTGCTGGCCTGAAGGTTTATGTCCACAACCCCTGGTAGGGCTAACAACAACCAGTTTTAGAGTATCAGATGTGCTATTGAGAGGATGGGAAGGAATGAGGGATGAAGCTGGGGGGTAGCCTTTGCCTGCTGCTTAGCAACACTTGACAGACAGAAATCAGTCACAGCTGGAGGTGATTCATCCCTAGATGCACATGAAGGTTATGATCTGCCAGCACTTAGCTAAACTGGAACTAAGTGGGCTCAGGGGACTGTGGATTGCCTCCAATGGATGCCAGAGTTACCAGAAGGGCTTTGCATTGCACAGGTCTCAGCAAGCAGACCCAGTGCAAATCTGGGGGAAGTGATATGGTTGGATGCAGGAGGAGGATGATGGTGATCCTAGAAGCCTACAATTAACTCAGTTGGAAAAGACCTTTAAGATCATCAAGTTTAACCTTTACCCGAAGTCTGCCAGGTCCACCACTAAACCACGTCACTAAGGGGCTTGTCTACACAGTTTTTGAACACTTCCAGGGGTGGCGGTTCCAACACTGCCCTGGACAGCCTGTTCCAATGCCTGACCACCCTTTGGGGAAGAAATTTTTCCTAATATCCTGTCTATTCCATAAATTTTCTTGTTCTGACAAGAGCATGACCTTTTAAGATGCAGATCATTCTTGCCTTTATTGAAAAGCATCTTTTTCTTTCTCTTCTCCAATGTTTCTGAAGTTTTCTATTTGTACTAATGACTTGGTATCCAAAGAGGTCAATACCTTGCTGATTTGTTCTGATATGTGTATTCAGCAGGAACCATCTTTCCCTCAAAAAGAGGTGGCTGGGGGGAGGAAACCCTGCTCCTCTTAAGAGGAGTCTTGGCAGGCATAATCACAGGATTTGTGATTCATGTCCAATATATATGAGAAGAGCTGACATCTTAGGGCAAGTTTCAGATATTAAGGGCCTAAGTAAAACCTGCTTTTGATGTTTGTGGATTACTCTCTGCTAGATCAAAAGTGAAGTTGTGAATTCAGTTGATCAAACCTTCAGTCCCTTTTTACACTACACTTACCAGGTTAAATTCTGTCTCAGTCAGCTCAAATCCCTGTTTCCTTCTGCAAAAGTTAGACCTGTAACATTTGTCTATTTTAATGAACCTGTAGCTAATGCTGAATAGGATGTAACTGCTGAAGGAGCTATAAAAGTTGAGGTAGTAATCACATGCAGTCACATAATATTTAATGATGAAACCTGCAGGTGATTTAATGATGAAACCTGGCTCATCATTAAATGTGGAGGGGTGTATGTGAAGGAGTTTCAAGTCTGCACTACTGGTGCTCCAAAATTTAGCCTCTGTCATGTTGCATTTTCTGGCTGCTTTCTTCTTTGCTGTTGATCTTCTCAGTATGTCCATGCTGGGTATTCTCTGCCTGAACTGGGAGGGAGCTGCAGGACTGGGTCTGGTTCTGTGTTACCATGCTTTGTGTTGGAGTTCATTTCTTTGTTTCTGTTTCTCTGAGTCATCCAAACTTAGAAATAGTCAGTGCCATAAGGAGGTAAAGGAGGGAAGAGTTCTGGAGTCCATCTGCATTGCTGAAATGCACATTCTCATGGGGCTTGTTTCTTAGCAATTCAAAACTTACCTAAGCAGTAACGGAGTCTTGTCTGAATTTAAGATTGCAGGATCTGGCCCTAAAGCATCTGGGCTATTCAGCTGCAGTTGGTAGCACAAGGTCACAGAGGAGGGGAAACCTTTTGACGCTGTGGAAACGTGCAGCAGTTGCTCCAGCACAGGGAAGTGTTACGTTTTTGAAGGCTTCAGCTCTGAGATAAGGCCAACTCTTTTGGCAGAGGAAACAGGGTGCGGGTCCCTGACGAAGCGCTAGCGTAACCCCGGAGTGCGAGGAACTGTGTTTCAGTGCAGAGTATCAGGGTTAAGAGGCCTAAAGGAGAGGGGACGTGCACCTCAAGAGAGAAAAGGTGTAAGGTGCCAAATCCTGCTCCTGGGGTGTTTTTGCAGACTCACTGAAGGAAAAGAAAAACCTTGGGAGATGTAGGATTTGAGCAGCTCCTGCATCTCGTCCAGCTGGAGCAGCTGCGTGTGGCAGCTCACAGATGCAGGGCTGTCACCCGCAGCCCCCTGCACAGGGAGTGTGGGGTCTCTGCTGGCAGCAGGAACCCTTCCTTCCCTCATGTGCCAGTGGGGGTGCTGAGGCCATGGCCTTGTGTGCCAGAGCAGGGCCTGGCACTGGCTGAGGGTGTTAATTGCATATTGGAATTTTAAAACGAAGTGTTTATAGCTTGCTTTTAAACAAGGATCAAATCATACTCACCAACACCTATTTAATGTAAAGCTTAAGGTGGTACGGGGTATGACCAGTTTTTATTTTATTTTATTGTATTGTATTGTATTGTATTGTATTGTATTGTATTGTATTGTATTTTATTGTATTTTATTTTATTTTATTTTATTTTATTTTATTTTATTTTATTTTATTTTATTTTATTTTATTTTATTTTATTTTATTTTATTTTATTTTATTTTATTTATTTTATTTTTAAACTTTCGTGCTATCAGATGATGCATTATTCATACCTAGATGCCTACGGTTCACTGTGCAGGTTATCTCCGCCATGACAGCTCTGTATCTTCAATGTCAGATACACCGCTCTTGAGTCAGAGTAGATTTACAGATTCTATTATACTTCTATTGAACAGCTCTTAATCTGGGCAGAGGAAAACATGCTGCAGCGAGCACGTTTTATCCCTCGCCTTTAGTG